>NC_140586.1:590986195-591677915 GCF_964204655.1 Triturus cristatus
GATTTCTAAAACTCCGAGTGGCCTACAGCTTACCCTCGGACGCTTTGAAGAGTTCTGCTTGCTTCGTGGCTTGGAAATAAATGTCTCCAAGACCAAGTTCATGGTTCTTAATGGCCCTAACCCGTGTAGTGGTGAATTGTTATGAATGGCTTTCCCCTGGAACAGGTGGATGCCTTCACTTATTTGGGAGTGACATTGCAGAAGAATATGCGTTTGAAAAGTCAATTAGACTTCTCTATTTTGAAGTTCCAACAACAGACAGGTTTCCTTCTAAAAAGATTTAAAACCTCGCAGACACAGCCAATAGGCCCACTCCTCGAAATTTATTCGATGAAGATACGTAGCTCATCTTTATATGGTTCTGAGCTATGGGGGTTTGGCAACAATCCAAAACGTTTGAATGCTATGGAGAGCGAGTTTATACGGAAAGTTGTTGGTGTTCCACAAAGTACTCCCCTGTTACCTCTGTTCTGGGACCTCGGCTTGAAAACCTTACAAGACACTGCTAATTTGCGGCCACTGCTGTATTGGCGTAGGGTCTGGTCAACTGAGGAGCTTAAGCATTATGCTTTGGGTTTAAAAGAAATAATGGAGAAAGACCTCTTCCATAGAATAGACTGGCTGAGGTCTATTAAACTATTACTTTACAGACTGGGATGGAGCAACCTATGGGATGATCCTCAAAATGCGGTCTTCCCTTCAAAAGAAATCATTAAATCCAAGTACTGGGAATTTATAGCTATGGAATCCGTTTCAAAGGGGAGCATATCCCAGCTAACAGCTAGATACCTAGAGATTAAGGCTCACCCTAGACAGGAACTTTTTTGGGGCTTGATTGAAGCACCAATTGATCGCAAACTTTATTTCCAGTTTAGGATAGGTACCCTCCCTATCTGTTCATTTACATGTAAATGGTCTAAAGGGTCCCAGGACAAATGTCCTAAATGTAGGGACACCACTGAATCCCTGAGCCATTTTGTTTTTTTTTGTCCTCTCTATGAGCTCCCACGTAAAAAATGGGTATTACCCGTCTGTCGGCTCTTAGGTACCCGAAGGCACGAGGAGGCACTAAGAATCTTGTGTTCAGATCCGAGCCCGATAATTGCAATGGCAATGGCAAAATATATAAAGTGGGCTTGGTTATTACGGCTTAGACAGATAAATATTACAGCGCTCAATGAATAGGCGCTCGAATGTAGTTATGTATTTACTCATTCTTCATTCATTTATTTATCTGCTTAAATTAAGTTGAAATGTTTTTATTTAATTGGATGACTAGACACTAATGTTGTTTATTCAAATTGGTGAATAGCGTAGGTTTAAGTATAAAAATTGTGTGCCTATGATATTTTGTTTTAATTTGTGTATGTAGATGGTTGATGTATGACACTTTCATGACTTAACTGTCGAATAAAGTTTTTCGAACTGAATAGTATTTTACAAACCAACCTACGATCAGATGGTTCACAAAATACTTAATTGCAGAGGGTTCCAGAATGACCTGCCTAATTAATATTCATTAGGCAGGTACCAATTTTCGACCTTCTGTGATTGGCTGTGATCACAAGGATGGTGGCCGGCAAGGGACAGCTCATCACTATACATATGACTGCATTGTAAAATGGAAAAGACTTTTTTTTTTTTTTTTCAAAAGCAGCCCTTGTTCCTTAAAGGAAACAGTGCTGGTTTTAAAAATTAATATTCTATTTTGGAAAACTTGTTTCCCCTGAGGTTGCCAACATATTTCCCAAAGGGAAAGGAATACTATGGGGACACCTTCCCCTTAGCAAATTAGCTACCATTCCAACTTGGGTGTTTTTTGCTCACCAATGGTTTGTGACAACAATTGCAGCCATAAACTATCAATAAATTCCCCTATCATAACCCCTCCTATTTGCAATTCAGAAACGATCACAAAAGTCCTTTTAGGAGTCGAAGAGTTTTCCAGTTCATAAATGGAAGTTTGTGCATTTGATAAGCGCTTTTGTAGTCACAAACCATGTGATCGTTTGACTTGAGTGGAGGTAATTTGAGCTAGGAAAAAAGCTCTAAATGCTTATGTGAAAGTGCCCTTTTCCCAATAAACCACACAGGAAGAGGATGTCTTTAAAATAGGTTTATTCATCCAAAGGTCAAGGTCAAAATGTCCCAAATGTTTGAAGGATTTTAAGATATTGTGACAGTCATGGCCAGAATGCAATTCAATTGCATTATGGGCCAAGACTTGTGTTGGAAAGTGGGTTAATTGTAGTGGTAAATGAGGGGGCGTAGTCTGGCCACGCAGGAAGATGGCCGCCTGAAGTGCGAGCTCCGCCGTGGAATGTACCCCTGATGAAAATTTCCTCCTTGTCTGCAGTGCTTCCTCTTCTCCACCGGGCATCATCTAAGGACACTGAGGCAAGTTTGGCCGGCTTTTTGAGCGGTCTGCGGTAACGGCTCTCCAGAGTTCGGCACTGGCATGAAGCTCGCGCGGGCCCTGGTCTGCCTCACGCTCTTCGCCTGACGTGCTCCTCCTGGCCGCACCTCCTCTTCCTGACAGGGCTGTACCCCTGCTGTTGCAGTTCACGTTGTCCCTGCCTAGGCCACGCCACGCCACTTTCTACCACCGAGGCCATGCCTCCTCTTGGTTTCAGGTCCTTGAGCCGTATTGACGAGGCCGCGACTCCCATTGCTGACTGGCCGCACCCTTGAGGCCCAGCCTGCTCCTCCTTGCGGGGCCGCGCCTCTTAATTTCTGTCACGGCCGCGCCTTTTCCTGGCAGTGAAGACAGCACCTCCTAAGCCTACTGAGGTCGCGCCTCCTGCTGTCCTCTGACAGCATTTTTCCCTCAAGTGTCGAGGCCATGTCTCTTGTTTCTGTTTGAGGCTGAGCCTCCCTCTACTGCACAACAACGCCCCCCTTGGGAATCAGCAAGCATAACACAATTCTTTAAAACTAGTCTTTCAATCTCTTCAGTATTTGTCTACTTTGAAATTGCCTCTCTCCTTTTTGAATTTCTACACTCTTTCTGGTATAAATATATATGGTGTAGTATCAAGTTTGTGGCTTCAGGAGACGGCAAGCAACGATGTGAATCATTAATAATTTTCTTTTTCCTTTTCCACACCCCTTCTGGGAATTGATGCTTTCTTTTGCTGCCCTTTCTACAGCGCTCCCTCAGCGGTGATGACTTTACCACATGAAGAGAATGACTTGAACTCAGGTTATTAACACAAATGGCGTATTACTAAGCCCTTCATACATCGGCTATGTAGCCACCTGCTGCATTATTATTACCAGACTCTTTTTCATCTGATCTGCTATCGCTTATAAACAGTTAGCATACCAACAGCAAGTCTTTACGATTCAACCACCTCTCGTCTGATGCTTCTATTTTACCACATCAAAGTTATTTTCAAGTTTATCAGCTTTGCCTCAGGATTATTCAATCGACTATATATAGTCATTTTATACCACGAAACGATGAAACAACTTTATCTCAGAGTTCTGATCAAACGCCACAGTCGAATGTCTACTAATAAACACGAAAATAAGACCCCCAAACAACTTCTCTTCACAGAAGTTCTCAAACAATCCAATACCATGCCAACAAAAGGAAATAATTCCTCAGTAACCAGTCCACCTCAAGTCCCGCCTCCTGCTACTGAACGCGTACCAACAGAGACTATGGAACGCATTCTGCAAGAAATCTCTGGGGTCAGTCGCCAACTGGAAGGTATGGATGCCACAATCACATCTCTGGCTGAAGAGACCAAGTCAATTAGGGTAGACATTACCAGCTTTCATACCAGAGTTGAAGGTCTTGACTCTAGAATCCTGACCATGGAAAATCACCTTGACTCATTTCAAAGTAGAGACCAGGACCTTCTATTCCTTCGTAGTAAAATCGTTGATTTAGAAGACCGAAGCAAAAGAGATAACATCTGCTTCTTTGGGTTTCCAGAGCATATCGAAAGCCAAAATACCAGAGCATTTGTTTGCGAAATCCTTCCAAAATTGACTTGCGTCTCTTTCACTCCACCTTTAGAAATTCAACGAGCTCACACAGTTGGCCCTCCATGTAAAGACCATGCAGCACGTCCGAGACCGCTTATTGCCTGTTTTCTTTGTCATGAACAAACAAGACAATTACTGGCTGCAGCTCGCTCACAAGATTCCTTTTCGTTTGAAGGTCATCTCATCCACATAGCAGCTGATTTTTCTAAGGAGACAAATGAACGACGAAAAGCATTTCTCGCCATGCGATCTCAACTCCGACAACTAGACATCAAGTATGGACTACTTAAACCTGCATGTTTTCATATCACCAAAAACGGAGATTCTAAAGATTTTTATGACCCAGAAGACTTACAGAACTTTCTAGACTGTATGAAGCTTCAGGACATGGAAACACAGCCTTCGCAACAGGATCATCTTCAATCAACCTCTCTTTTCCTCTCCACAATTACCGACTCACAGCCGACGGAACCTTAGCAGCTCTAAACACCACGGTAGAGACTTGGAAAGACCTAACCATTCTCATGAAGACAAAAACTCAGCTCTACAATCTGTCTCCACTTTTACACAAGAGCCACATAGAGACAAATCTAGATCTCCTCTTAAATCTCCCTCCGATGTGGATTAAATCAATACTGATTAATTTGCTGTTCCTATGCTTAGCTGCAGTTAATAGAAGGCCTCATACTTGTTTTTTGGTCTTTTCTCATTAATATGTATACTAGAACCATGTTGCTTACTGTAGTCACCTGCCTTACTTTGCTTTTGAGTTATGCAATTTTGTATTTATACTGATCTCCCTCCCTCATGCTTGTTGCCTATTATCTCCAATAGTTTATGCTGCATTGTATTGTTCTAGAATACAGTGTATTATCTGTATTATTCTATTTAATGTTTATAATGCTAGTTAAAAGTACGTTTCATACCGGTTTTAGGCTCTTCTCTTTATCTACATATATCTTATGACCACCCTTCATTCATCACAGGCCAATGATATTTGAGTCCTTTTTGCAGTTTGTAGTTTGTCATTGAACATTGTATTATCATATTTTACATTTGTAATGTTTAATTCTAGCAACCCTTTTATCTGCTACTCTTAATATTACACGTTATATCATACCAATATGGGTTAGAGCCTGCTATATTTGTTTCAATATTTAATTATCTGATGTTATATTTATAATATTTCCCATTAAATTGATTTAATATCACTCCCTATCAATCTGTGTTTATATATATATATATATATATATATATAATGTATATTTCTTCAAATTAGCCCATGAAACTACTATCTCTCTCTCCTTATTGTCATATACTCCATGTTTCTAATACTTTTCTTCTTACTCTCACTTCCCTATATGTCATCTTATTTTATATCTCTGAAATTAACTAATGTGTTATCATAGGCTTTTACCCTACATTGCTATTTGCCCTACTAATATCTTCTTTTCTCTGATGGGGTCCTCCCCCACGGCAGTGCGCCAGTGAGCCCAGACCCGTGGTCAACAGTTTAGGATCCCCAGTCTTGTTCTATCTACATTCTCCCTTTTCATCTTTCATTTTTTATATTATTTTATACCCTCATTCCATCTTTCCCTTTTCTTTTTCTTCTATTCTCAACAAACAACATCTTATTACATTAACTACGTTATACTATATACCTAGCTTTTTTTTCTTCTTCTTTCATTGTTCCTACATACTTGCATACTAGTGTCTTTGTGGTGAGCCAGGGTACCTCTTTTTTACCTCTTCTTTCTTCCTTCTATTATACTCTCTCTGATCTCTTATTCTCTTCATCTCGATAAAGGCATTGAATATTGTTTTATTATTTTTCCTTCTTTCCTATTGACATTACATTAACATGTCGAATACCCACCCTCTATGTACTATTACATGGAATGTCCACGGTCTCAACCATTACATTAAACGGAAGAAAATGCTTTCTTATCTCCAATCCAAACATGTAGACGTGGCCTTACTGCAAGAAACTCATCTAGACATGCTACAATCTGATAAATTGTGCAGAGACTGGGTGGGCAAGGTCATTCACAGTAGCATCCGAAAGGGTGAATCCACAGACGCTAGCCCTATTTGCAAATGTGGAGTTGCAATCCTCGTTTGCAAATCACTTCCAGCCACGGGGTCTCCAAAACATGGTCAGATACTGATGCTAAATTGCATAATGGAGATACTTTCATTTGCGTAGGGTCAGTATATGCTCCCACAGGGACCACAAAATCGTTCTTCCTTCAGTTGTCCTGTCTGTTAACGGAAATAGATGCTTCACAATACCTCATTGGCGGGGATTGGAATCTGACACAAGACCCCATTCTAGACAAAAAGGTCCATTAGACAGGAGAACTGCTACAGATAGAGCTATCTTAGGTGATGTAATATCGGATAATGGATTAGTTGACCATTGGCATCTTAGTCATCCAACAGACATGGAAAACACCTTCTCTCCCGCTCATGGCACATTCTCTCGTTTGGATTATTTTCTGATAGCACAAAAAGTAGTTCAATTGGTCATGGAACCCGGCATCTTGTAGGCTACTTTGTCTGACCACTCCCCTGTCCTTCTATCCCTCCAGCATGTTCTTTCTAGGCCAGGGCATAAACCCTGGCACATGAACATCCAACGACATAGAACTCCTAAGGGTAAATCTCAATTACAATCACACCTCCAAGACTATCTCTCCATTAATCATTGCTCCGTAGCCTCCAAAAGGACTATTTGGACTGCAGCTAAAACCACTATCAGGGGTCAGCTAATGCGCTGCGCGCAAACAGATCTTGATCACGACATTCAATTTTACTCTCACCTGTACACATTAACTCCAACCTTGCGGAATCGTAAAACGCTTAAAAAGCACGTATGGCCTTAAATAGTCTTTTTACATCCAAAGCTGAATATGCTCTGTATAAAAAATGAAAGGGCGACATTACGAACAGGGGGGAAAGGCAGGGAGATTATTACCTGCCCAATTACGCCAAAGAGAAGCAGCTATGGCTATTCTGGTTATCCGACTACACAAGGAGATATGTTCACAAAACCTCAAGATATCGTCAATCAATTCACCTCTTTCTACCAATCTCTCTATACCCCAGGTAATCAGATAGATTTGGATAAAATGTCTACTTTGATTACAAGAGTGGACCTTCCCCGTCTCTCTGATGATGGTAGAGCACTGCTTGAAGGTAACATCACCAAAGACGAGATTTCTCATGCTATTGCTACTCTGCCTTACCACAAAGTTCCTGGGGAGGATGGATTCCCTGCTGATTTTTATCGATGGGCAGGACACAATGTTGTTGATACATTGCATGCTGCATTCGAAGAAGCAGATAATGCATCCTCATTGGGGCCTCTCTCTAACAAAGCTGTTATCGTTGTCCTATCCAAACCTGGTAAAGATCCCTTGCTATGCAGTAGTTATCGTCTCATCTCCTTATTAAATTTTGATATTAAAATTCTGGCCAGCATCTTAGCGTCCCGCCTCCATAAAGTTTTACCTTCCCTAATACACCACACTCAAGTTGGTTTTGTTCCAGGTCGTTCCTCTCGATCATCTCCGCATGTTAGCCCAGACACTGTGGTCAGCTAAACACCTTTTAGAAGATGCATTAGCCCTTTCACTTGATGCAGAAAAAGCATTTGACCGCATTGAATGGGACTACCTCTTTACAATAATGGTATGATTTGGTTTAGGTGACCAATTTATAAACAAGGTACGCTTACTATACGACAATCCTTCTGCTCAAGTCAATTGTGGTGGTTTTTTATCTGACACATTTCTGATTCGGAGAGAAACGCGTCAAGGCTGCTCTTTATCTCCCCTTTTCCTTTTGGCTATGGAGCCCTTAGCTTCTACTATTCGCCAAGCTGATGAAATTACAGGTATCCCTCTTCCAATTGGACATTCTAAAATGTACTTATATGCCGACGATATCTTACTTACCCTTACAAACCTCCCCCGATCTCTAACATCTCTCCTTCAAATCATCAATGATTTATCTTCCTTATCTGGTTACAAAATTAATTGGGACAAGAGTGAGGAATTGCCCATCTCTGATGGAACCACAAAAGCAGCTATGTGCGAGTTTCCTTTTACTGGCAATCTTCACGCCTTAAATACATAGGCATCCTAGTCAATAAAGGTTTAGAAGATATCGTTATAGACAATCTTACTCATTTGATTTCTCATATGCAGCGTGATTTTGACAAATGGAAGGCTTTAGGGCTTTCCCTTTGGGGCAGAGTCCAAGCTATTAAAATGGTCACTCTTCCACGTTTGATTTACATCCTGGGTATGCTCCCCCTCCAGATCCCTTTGTCCACGCTTCGATCTATAGACTCCAAAATCAAAACCATTATCTGAAGTTCGGCTAAGCCTCGTCTTGCCGTGACTAAAATGAGGGCTCACCAACTATACGGAGGAATTGGCCTCCCATCCATTGAACAGTATGCCCTTACATTGCATATTTCTCAACTTTCTTATTTACTACCAGGAATCAAAGATGTTCCACAATGGGTTCCTATAGAACGCCATCTTTTATCCACAGATTCAGGACTATCTCTTTTGTATGGAAGTGGTACTAGCCGTTCTGACCCTAAAAACCCGATTCTATCAGCTATGCATAAATCCTGGCAAAGGGGGCATCGCTTCTTAGATTCAAATCCACAATAAAGCTCCTCTCTGGAATAACTCAGGTATCCGTATTATTGGTCGTTCTTTTCTTTGGACTTTGTGGCAAGCAGTAGGCATTTACTCTCCAGACCAACTCCTTCATAATGGTGATTTCAAATCATTCTCACAACTACGCGAGGAACTTATTCTTCCCACACAGCATTCTTCCAAATACCTTCAGCTCCAACCGTGCTTGAAGAAACATTTGGGATCACCCCCTGGTCATTCCACATGTCTCCAATATTATCCTATTTAACCACATGGGGGAAATTTAAGGGAGTTACTTCTGGTCTTTATAAAACTTTCACGTTCCACCTTTTCTCCCAACCCCTTTCTCATAATCTTCACCTAAAATGGCAATCCCGTTTATCAACCTCTTTTCCAGTAACTGAGTGGGAACAGCTACTGGACAATTTGCATAAAGGAACCAGGGAAGCACGGTTTAAATTCTGTTTATTTTAAATACTCCATGATTGACATTGGTCAGCAGTCAAATTACATAAAGCCAATTTACTTTCACACACTAACTGTTGGAGAAGCTCCAATTCTGGATGTGATACAACTCGTATTATTTGTGAATGTCCAAGTATACAACCTTTTTGGAATTATGTTGGTAAAACCTTGCACTCCACAATACCCCTCTATCTACCACTCATGCCAGCCAATATTATGTTACATGATTTATGTCACTCCCCAAAACTCTCTAAACCGCAACATTGTCTTTTTCACACTGCATTGGCTACAGCTAAAGTATGTAATTTACGTCATTGGAAATCGTCATCACTGCCCTAACAGGAAGAATGGTTAGTAGCCATGATACAAACGGCTTCTCATGAACGAACGATTTATAACCTTCAGGATCAAACTGATATCTTTCTCCAGACATGGTCACTTTTCCTGAAAACTAAAGCTGCTACTACTCCTAACTCCCCTACTCCTCTCACTGCACCCAATCAAAAAGGCTAACTCATTGCTTTACTTCTTTGTCTATTCTGTTTTTTCTATTATTATTTGTTCTGTCTCTTTCATTCTCCTTATATTCTTTTTTTATTACTCTTTCCCTCTTCTCCCCCCCCCCCCCTTTTTATTCTTTGCTTCTCCCCTGCCTCTCTATACCCTGGCCATACTCTTCCACATTTTTCCTTCTATTTTATTCTCTTCTCAATTTCTCTTACCTACATCATTCTCTTATTTTCTCCCCAGTCTTCTTTGTCTTAACCTTTTGCAAGGTAAGTATCTTCCTATGATAACACATTTCTATTTGATCATTATGTTAATCTCATTTATAGTCATTCACTCATATCTATCTCTTTTCTATTTATATTCAATTAATCAATAATATATACTATATCAACTTCTTATTTATGTCATTTATATATTTATTAATGTTTCCTCTTCTTCCCTTCCTCCTCTTATTACTTCAATACCTAATTATTTATGCATAATATGCTTCTTTATGTACCTCATATCTATTTGCGTTTATTCATTAACAAATGTCATGTATTCACTGTTATTTTTTACCTTTTATAGAATCTTTTATTTATTTATTAAAAATATATTATTGCCTTTTGTATCCTTATTCTCATGCTGTATTTTCACTATAAAATTCAATAAAAATTTTCAACACAAAATAAATTCCAGATCCACATAACAGGACCAAACAAACATTGGCATAGCCAATAGGTCTCGCCTTTTTGACCTTATAACTGTTTAGCCAGAGCTATTGGCTTTGGCAGTGTCTTTCAGCTATGTTGTAGAGCATTATGTCTGCAGTGCAGCATGTTGAAAAGTTATAATAAAAAAGTGTTAAAAGCATTTTTGTTACCTTATATATAACCAAGAAGACATTATGTGCAACTGAACAACCCTATTAAATAATAATTAACATAATAGTAGTGATAAATATGCATTTACCACTGGCAATATGGCCATTAACAAGGTCTTGGGCTCAGTATAAGTCTCAATAAATTATACCCATGCTCAAGCCTTGGTAGCTTAGCTGAGAGCAGGTAGGCTTAACTTAGGTGACAGGTATATAAAGCATTTGAAAACACCAATTCAGTAAATAACTAAGACACAACACACAATAAAAATCCCACACAAATTTATAAATATAGGAAATATTTTTATCTTTACAATGACAACAAAACGACAAATATCCACTGTAGGAAACCAGAGATATGAATTTGTAACAAATAAACACGTTTTACTGCATAGGAACCAAAAGCGCCTCTTCTGGACATCTGGTCATGCTTGATCAGGACAAAGTAAAAGTTTGAGGCTGACCATGATGGAGCCCTGTGCGGTTACACCAAGTAGAAAACCCCAGTCAAAATTGTGCCTTCGGGCTTACTGGAGCTTTTTGTTCCGCGGTCCCTCGACACCCTCCACCAGTCCGGATTTGGGGCTTGACTTTCAGGGAGCTCTGAGTCAAACTCTGGAAGTCGTCCCTCTGGAGCACTTCTGCGAGACGAACCTGGAATCTGGGTCGCGTCGTGCTTGAAGGTAGCCAGCTTGGCTTTCGTGGATGAGTCAGTTACCTTATAGAGCTTTTTTCCAAAGTTGCTCCAAACTTCTGTAACTTCTTCCTGAGGTTCCTCTTGGGTGTCCAAAGGGTCCAAAACACAATCGAAGGGTCTGGAAGCTCCAAGATGGTCCTTGAAGGTTGGGACCACAATTCTCACAATGCACCTGGACAAAACCCTTAAAAGTCCACTGGACACACTCTAGGCAGAGGACTATTGGTGGTGATGGTGCAGGTATGCTCTCTTAAGCTATAGCTTGCAGGGAGCCCACCCTTTAATCCTTTTGAAGCAAGGTAAATCCACAGGGCTGTTGATCCAGATAGTGCAGCAGGGGCAGTCAGTCAGAATGCAGGGCCTGGTGGTGCAAATCAAGTTTGCAGCATGGCAATCCTTCTTCTTCTCTTAGTTTCAAGCAGCATATCTGAGAGGCTCTGCACCTCACACATATTTATTCAGTGTTCTCTGGGGTCAAGCAGGAGAGCACACCAATGAGATGCAAGGCAACACCCCAGAGCATGACAACCTCTTCCAAAGTGTGGCATATTCTGGTCTCAAAAAGCATTATTCCTGCAAAATTCATGATGGCTGAAATCTCAGCAGAGGAACAAGAACTAGCTAGTCCAGCGCCCAGTGTGGCTTATTTCCATGGCTCTCTCCCCCAAACATCTGCAGGATGCTTCCTTAAGCCTGCCATCTGGCTGGGTCAAAGAGAATGGGGTAGGCAGACCTGGCATACCTTGTTTTCCTGTTCTTTCTTTGAAGACTCATGTTTTATTTCCCACCCCCGCTCTGGCATTCCTGTGTGGCAGAGTCCTCTTCAGCAGATAGCCTCTCACTTGGTGAGACACTCATCACTTCATCAAAGCAGCCTGGCTAATTCTGTTAACTCTGACCAATCAGGGAAGACTGCAGGAAGGCTGAATTTTGGCTTATAGACGAAATAGTCATACAAATGATTTTCTGTACAATTTAGGATATATTCAGCAATGCCATATTGATGGATTTATCAATACCATTCTTCCTGAGTCTTTGAATGATATTTCATTCAATTCTTAGCAATATGTTTGCATCTATAAACTATTTCAATTTTATCCTATGGGGCTATGTATCTACAATGGGGAACATGAAATGTTCAATTTCTCTATCACCAGGGCATAAAACAGTTATTTTATAGTTACATGCCCTCCACCCCACCCCTGGGATACCTAGGGGAGACCTTGAAGGTCATGAATATGTAAACATAATGTGAAGCCTCACCCTACAGTGCGCATGACACCAACGTCGATTTTTGAGAGGGACTTTACTACAATGGGAGTAGTAAAATGCACAATTTCTCAATTCCCAGGGAATATATACAACATATTTTATAAGAACCCTGCTTTTAATTACATGACCCTTCACCCCTCACACACCTATGGAAGACCTTCGAGGTATCTAATATGTAAGGATAATGTAGATTATCACCTTTTAGTTTCCCCTACCACCAAAATCGAGTTTGGGCACAGTTTACATTTAAATGCATTGCTGCAGAGCAGGTCTGCTTTTAAAATTACCTCAAGCACTCAGCAGTGCACATGTGCAAGGGCAACAAAGGATGTTGGCCTCTAAAGACCCATGCCCTACTATATACTCTGGACTTAAAGTTAGTGATAATACTCCATGCGCTATTATCTACTAAGGACTTGTAGAATAGGTCATGCCAATTATAGGTGTACCCTAACACATAGTGTACCCTAATGCATGTGTGTGTTTTCACTTGTGTTTTCAACATAGCACAGGCCATGGGCCTGATTAGACAGAGCCCAGGAGAAGTCAGAGTCAGTTACCACCAGTATCCTTCAGCAAAAAATGGGGGTCCACAGGGCTCATAGGATGACTTTGGAATACAGCCTCCCCTAACGAAAGGGGATGGGTCACTAACCTGCACCCTGGTAGTCCTCATCAGCTAACACTTGGAAGGTCAATCCCTATGGCATGGGCATAGTGTTCCACTGTAAAGTATATCCCCTGTAGGGAAATGGACCACCATAGCAGCTTCAAATTCAGCCCTCTCATCTGCATGAGCAACCTGAGAGGTCTGTGGTCAGTTTGAACACGAAAGTGAGCAGCAAACAGGTATGGTATCAGCTTTTTCAGGGAACAAACCACAGTAAAGGCTTCCCTCTCAATGGTACTCCATTTCTGCTCTCTGGGGAGAAGTCCCCTGCTAATGAAGGCAACTAGCTGATCAAGGCCCTCTTCATTGACCTGTGCCAACTTGTTCTGAAGCATCTGTCTGAACTACAAATTCCTTTGTGTAGTCAGGGGCCAGTAACACTGGGGCTGAACAAATAGCAAATTTCAGAGTGTCAAAAGCCTTCTGACACTCTGGGGTTCAAGCCACTTTCTTGGGCCTCTTCTTAGAAGTGAGTTCTGTCGGGGGCACAATGGTCCCATAGTTTTGAACACATATTCTATAGTACCCAGTCAGTACAAGGAATGCCCTGACCTGAGTCTGGAAAGCAGGAGCTGTCCAATCAAAAATTGTTTGAATTTTGGCCTGTGGAGGCTGTACATGGCCTCCACCTACAAATTGGCCCAGGTATGCCACAGACCTCTGCCCTATTTGGCACTTACTGGCATTATTAGTCATGCCTGTCTGCTGCATGACCTGAAGCACTTGCCTCAGTTATATCATCTAGATATGCTGCAATGAACTGCTCCAACACCGACAGGACTATGTTCACCAGCCCATAGAAGGTGGCAGGAACATTCTTTAAGCCAAAGGGCATTAGCTTGAACTGATAAAGTCCCTCTGGGGCAGAGAACAATGATCTCTCCTTTTCTCCATCTGTGAGGGCAATCTGCCTGATGTCAAATAAAAATACTCAGATACTTAGCAGCCCTAGCCTATCAATGAGCTCATCAGCTCTAGGTACAGGGTGAGCATCAGTCTTAGTGACTGCATTAAATCCTGTGTAGTCCACACAGAACGTTTACTACTTTCGGTCCCCCCTTGGGATTAGATTTGGGCACCACTGGACTGGCCCATTGACTGTCTGAAGGCTCAATTACCCCCAACTCCAGCATCTTAGCTACCTCAGCCTTGATGCTGGCCTCGACATGGTCAGACAACCTGTACAGTTTATGTTTGACAGGTGGGCTGTCACCAGTGTCAATGTGGTGCACACACCACTCAGTTATACCTGGGGTCAAAGAGAGCAGACCAGCAAACTGCTCCAGCACCTGCTTGCAGTCTCTGTGCTGCTGATCTGTTAATTTGGGAGAGAGTACAAACCCCTCTACGGACCCATCTTGCACATTGTTGGAGGGAAAGTCGGGCACTGGCTCCGTCTCCTCCTCCACTCCCTCATCTGTGACCAGTAACATGGTCATATCTGCCCTGCCATGGTATGGTTTCAATCTATTGACATGCAGGACCCTATGAGGGTTCCTGGTGGTGTAAAGGTCAACCAGGTAGGTAACCTCACCCTTTTTCTCAATGATTGGATAGGGCCCATTCCACTTGCCATGGAGAGCCCTTTGAGCCACAGGCTGCAACACCCACACCAACTGTCCTGGAGCATAAGCTTTGCAGCCTTTTGATCATACCAGTGCTTCTTGAGTCCCGGCTGGCCTCCAGTTTCCTGCCTGCCTTGTATATGTACTTTGCCATCCGAGATCTCAGGCCTAGCACATAGAGAGATATGTTTCCTTCCTTATTTATCAAACTTGATTCCAACATTTTGCATAAGTTGCTCAGCTCATAACAGAAGTTAATCCCATAGTCATCAATTTACATCAAGAACTGCAATTGATGATGGCCTGTTGCTTCTTCAAGAATGTCAGTGTAGAAAACTGCTATTCCAGGTGATCAGGGTTATGAAAATACGAGTTGAGACTAGAAACCTTGAGGTTTGTCTGTCCGTGAACAGTGATGATGAAAAATTTTATTTAACCGACTTAATATTTTAGTGGATGTGAACACCAAAGTTAAAACATTCTTTTTCAAACGAGCCCATGATGCCTTCCATGTGCTACCTTTGAAGGGTGGGATAGTGCATGTGGTTTTCCATTCAACACATTTAATGGGAAGGAAGGGTGTCTTACCTGATTGTGGAGAATAACCAGATAATGCTAGCAAAATAAAAAAAAGGGTTAATGAGTACAATGTAAATGAACAAACACAAAATAAAAATGTGCCAGAGGAAAGCTACTACTACTACATACAGCGTGTAACAGTTTTTTTAGTTATTGCTACAGCTCGTGCTTAACACATCTTGACAGTTCAGAACGCTTCTGTAGCTGACATAGAACAGGGATCACAAAACATTAGGAGGTATATTGGGCAATACCTTAGATCTAGAAGGCAAAGGCAAGTGTTTGGTCTTCTGACAACAGGTACCCCTTTCTGAAATTTTACAAAATATGTTTCAAGGCTGGAGGGCAGAGGGCCCAATACGACAGATTCAGAGCACTGTAATAGAATGTAATACTGCAGGAGACCAGCACAAAAATCAGTGTAAAAATGTCCTAAATCCTGTATTTCAACTGTGTTGTTACCCTGTATGTAACACATGACTACACAACACCTCAGTACAATGACCACTGACTGTATCACAGATGATCACAAAAAATATACAATTATCTCAGAAATGGCTGGAATTCATTGAGTGATCTACTTCCAGGCAAGTATGAGATGCAGGTCTGTCAAACGTTTTTTGGGCTTGGATCAAAAACAATGTGCAGCACCCAATTTTCTAAGTCTATTTGAGGTGTCACAAGCACCCAATTTAACTATTAAAAAATAGTCCTTCAAGGAAAGAGTATAACCCTTTCTAGACTCTCTCCTACTCTACCCCTCCTTGCATCATCTGACACCTCTTTTACTATACCAACCAAAACAAACCTTTCTAAACTCTTCCCTCTGACTCTTCCCCTCAAAAAAACCCTTATACTCATCCAAAAGCCTCCTCCTACTGCTATGACCTAAAAAAAAAAATCTCATTCTTCTGTCCCTCCACTATCCTTTTCAATCAGACTAACATGTTCACTTCTCAAATTCCATATTCCACTATACTAATTCACCACTAATCCTTTATGGGTTCCAAAGTACCGTGCAACTCGCCAATAAAGCGTTTCAACACCCCATCAGGGTTACCAGCGCTATATAAATGCAAACCTTTTTTCCTTTTCTATCCCTCCCCAACCCTTCTAAATCCAAATAACTGATTAACATACCCACCACTCAAATTACTTTCATGTTTCGCCATACTAATTCAACAGTAATCCTTATGGGTTCCAGAGTAGCATGCTACTCGCCAATAAGCGCTTCAAAACCCCATCAAGGGGTAACAAGCGCTATATAAATACAAACCTCTTTCCCTCTTCTATCTCGCAACCTACCCATCTCTATCCAAATAACTGAATAACTTATCCACCACTCAAATTACTTCATACTTCACTAGACTCATTTTCAACACTAATCCTTTATGGGTTCAGGAGTAGCGTCCTACTCACCAGAAAAGCACTTCAACACCCATCTGGGCCAACAGGTGCTACATGAATGCAAACCTTTCTTCCCTTTTATCCCTCTGCTATACTTCTCACTCCTAATAACTGACTAATATCCACCACTCAAATTACCTTCATATTTCACCATACTAATTCAGCCCTTATTCTTTATAGGTTTCCGGAGTAGTGTGCTTCAACATCCCATTAGGGGTAACAGGTGCTATATAAATACAAACCTTTTTTTTTTCCTCTTCTATCCTTCTGCTATCCTTCCGAATCCAAATACCTGACTAACCTATCCACCACTTAAAATTTACTTGCATGTTTCACTATACTAATTCAACATTAATCCTCTATGGGTCCCAGAGTAGCGTGCTACTCGTGGAAAAAGCGCTTTGACGCCTCGTTAGAGGTAGTAAGTGCTATATAAATGCAATTACAATACAATTACAATAGTCAAGCACATTGTCCTTTGCTTCCTTGAGAGGCTTCTCAAAAGACTTTCGCAACAGGCACAATGGCCCCCTTACAGAGTGTCCAAACAACAGCTCAAAGGGACTGAAACCAACCCCTTTTAGTGGAACCTCCCGGTAAGCAAACAGTAGGCATGGGAGGAGAGCATCCCATCTCCTTCAGAGTTTGTCAGACAACCCAATGATCATGCCCTTCAGGGTCTTATTGAACCTCTCCAGCAGACCATTAGTCTGGGGGTGATATGGGGTGGTGACCTTGTAGTTAACACCACAAAAATCCCACATCACTTTCAGATAGCTGGACATGAAACATGTGCCCCTATCTGAAACAACCTCTTTTGGAATACCCACTCTGGTGAAAACACCAAGTAGGGCGCTAGCCACTACAGGAGCAGTGACTTTTCTGAGGGGTATTGCCTCAGGGTATCTTGTGGTATGGTCCACTACCACCAAGATATACGTATTCCCTGATACAGTTGGGGGTTCCAGGGGATCCACAATGTTCACCCCCACCCTCTCAAAGGGAGTCCTAACCACTGGCAGTGGTACCAAGGGAGCATTTGACTCGCCCCAGTCTTGCCACTGGCCTGAAAGGTGACACAGGAGCGACAAAACTTTTACCTTCTCAGACATATGGGGCCAGTAGAAATGGTAGCCCAACCGGCTCCAAGTCTTAGTCTGTCCCAAAAGTCCTGCCAAGGGGATATCCAGACCCAAGGTCAGGATGAACTCTTTGTACTTTCTGGATACCATTTCCTCCTGGTGGTCCCATCCTTGAGGTTTCCGGCCTCAGTATAAAGAAGTCTATCTTCCCAGTACATTATGTGAAATCCACTGTCATCCCCCTCCTCTTGTTGGGAAGCAGTCTGCCTCAAGCTCTCAAGGATGAGAGAGCCTCTCTATCCATGACAAAACTCCTCTCTGGCGGGCCCACCGGCACAGATCTGGCAGGGATGGAATCCCTTCGTCATAGGTCAGATCATCCCCTTTAGAGTCGGGTTCCTCCTGCACCTTGTGAGTTCCCTGGACTAGCTCACCAGACCCAGTGCCCTTGTCCTAGGATGCTTGACCCTTTGTTCCAGGGTCCAGGCATCCAGCCTTTCCCTTCCGGATAGTCTGTGACCTGGTCACAGCACATGCTCACTCAGGGAGCTCCAATATTCTCATATGGAGCCTCTCTCCACCTCTGACCACTCAGATGCTTCAAGATCATTGCCCAGTAAACACTGAACTGGGAGAACAGGAGACACAGCTACCTTCATAGAGCCTGTCACATCTCCCCATTATAAATCCACCTCAGCCATGGGTGGGGTTTGGTACTGCTGTCTGCATAGGTGACCCGGTGAAACTCACCAGATAGGATTCTCTTTTGAGGCACCAGGGTGTCCAGGACCATAGGCACACTAGCCCCTGTGTCTCTCAGAGCCTCAACGTCGGATCCATTGACTTTAGGCCTCTGACAGTACATAACCATGTTTGGAGGTAAGGCAGCCAGGGTTGCTATAATCACATCCAGGGACAGTAAGGTTGCCTCTGCCGCTTCCCTCAAATTATTCCCTATTTTTATAAATTGGTGTTTGATTTTTATTGTGTTGAGTTTTAAATATTTTCTGAATTGTTCATTTAAAAAGCTTTACATATCTGTCTCCTAAGTTAAGTCTATCTGCTCGCAGCCAGCTACCAAGGGTTGAGGATAGGAATAATTTATTGAGACCTATACTGGGCCCTAGACCATGTTAGTGGCCTTATTGCCAGTGGTAGATGCATATTTACTACCACTAACAACCCGCTGTCCAACCTTTGGAAGGCCCTTTATGGAGTTGTCTCATGCTCTACACTTGCCCCTACTCCTTTAAGTTTACCTGCGGAGGTGGCTAATGATAACATTGATTAGAACCATTGCAAGACTACTTGAAGCTGTTTACACTTCTACAGCTATGTACTCACTCTTGTTCAGAAAGCCACGGGGATGTGCCAGGGCCAAATATTGTTACGAGACACCCACCTGAACTCCAGTTGTTCCTTCCTTGATGCTGACTGTTCCCAAATCCCTCCTGAACCTACCAAAGCGACAAGGAGATTCACACTTGTCATTCCGATAGTTGCTGGTGGTGAGTCCCCTGGACTTGCTGGTCCCAATGTTGCTCCTTCTTTACTTCCTGCGTTGGTTGCATTTGCCAAGGCTTGTTGGTGCTCCCAGCGGACACCGACCCCTCCGCACTCGACATCCTTCATGGGACAGCTCATGCACGGCTCCTGGTCCTCCACTGCGTCGCCTGGTCCTCACAGCGGCAGAGTCAAGGTCATCGTCACCCATCCTGCAACACCTGACATTGGAGGGCATTCGTCTTCCAAGTCTCCTGGTCACTCCTGAGTGACATAGACTATGTCACCTCTGCTTGCAGATACCTCTCATCTAGAATTCACTTCCAGATTCCACCAGACACTTTCTCCTTCTTCAACAGCGGCACTTTCCTGAAAGTCCTCCATTGGCTTCGACGGCGGTTTCTGACACCACTTTACACGGATGCACCCAGCATCCCTGGTGTAGGTAACATGCGTACTTGGGTGGGTTGGCTCTCCAAACTTCTGTCTTCCACAGGGTTTCTTAGGGGCCCTTAATCTTTAAAAATCCAACCGCAACTTACATGTAGAGTTGTACAGAGCACAAAGTCATGTTCCCACACTGCGCACGCTCTCCTGGTGGGGTCCCTATCTACTCACCTTGGGTGGTTCCTTGGGTCCCCAGCACTTCTACGTCCTCTCGACCTTGTCTTGACATGGGTAATGGTTCTTATACCACTTTCTTAGTGTACGGTTTGGTTGCCCCCTGGGTCCACTGTGTATTCCGCGCTATTTACTGTGTTTCTTTGCTAAAGTATTGTGTGCATTGCGTATATCTGCGGGTAGGAGATATTTCTGCGTGTTAGAGAGTATTATATAATATATACATAGTTTTATAAACACTGTGTGTGGTTCTTTTTCACTTAATCTATACTATATGATTGCATTCTGGTAAAACAAGCTTCTCTACACTCCTTCTGGACTAAGCCTGAAGGCTGCTCTCCACAGCTACCACTTAGAGCGCGTTCTAATGTTGTCTAAGACCTCTTACATCACCATAAAGCTTGTCTGGATAGGTGCAAGGTGCCCACTTACATAAGTGGACATCATAAACCAGGCCAGCTTCTCACAAAATCACAGAGATGTTTTATTCATTGACTTTATGACAAATATTGCAAGAAATAGAACACTGAATAACCAGAGAAATCTGATTACCTCCATACTGGTGACCCGCACATCAATCATTTCTTAGTTCCACTTATATACCAATTTTCCAGACCGAGGATGTGGACCCACTGTTGAAATTTCAGAATTGATTTCGGTAATTCTCTTTTAAATGTCAGTTTCTGGCTACAGCTCAGGCACAGCCTTTGCGGTAGGTGATGGCTGTCACAGAAGAAGCAATAGTGCTGTCTCCAAGTAGGTATATCCAAAACAAGTACACCTTCAAGAGTGGGATCTCAGCACCTGGCTGTCTTCAGCTTCCTGAGCATGCATCAGGCACAGACATAAGGACAGCCCTGCTTAGAAGGTATGTCACCTCAAACAAGAGAGACCTCTGGCCTACCCCTCATTCCTAACATCTACCCTATGTAATCACCCAGGAAGAACTAATTAGCAGCACTTTGCTAAAAAGGACTTCATAGAATGTCTGTTGGTAGTCTTTTATACATCCTCCCTCACTCCAGTGTCTGGGTCTCTACTCTCCAGCCACATGATTCAGTCAATACACTTCACTGTCCAGGGAAGCTGTATATGTTCTCCATCATGTCATGCAAAATCCATTCCACTGGTCCATGCACCTAGACGACTTTCACCGCACACAGAGTGTTACTACTACACACTTACTACATATCTACCACACATACAAACATGTGTAATGTCAACTCCTAAGTCTTGGAGTCACAGACTATTCTTCTGGTCTTAACACTCATTGCCTATTTAATGGCCTTCCAAACACTTTCGCCACATATGTGTCTCTATTAGCATTCATCTAGCCCTCAAAGAACACTAGTCCGGTGCTGAAGCTGTTGCTTCTGACCTTGGCAACCAGTGCTGTTGCAGCTGGCAATCACTGCACTTTGTTACTCAGAATCCCAATTTAGGCCATCTGAGTATCTATCTGGAGCCTCAATCGCCCCCTCTTCTGCTCATCTGAGCCTTCCTATGATGCTTTCCTGACTACCATAGCCCTTTGACCCCTCTGTTAGCCATTAACCATTTTTGCTGACTTCAGCCATCTGAGCTTTTCAAACCCTTTCTGCGATTCTTCACAGACCACAATCCTTTTCATACAGTCACCTTTAGACCCCTCTGCCAAGTTTCAGTTCCTCTGCAACCTAATCCACCGTCACACTACTGTGCTAGCATCAGACAGCATCTGCTAGCACTAAGAAGCCAGAGTATGACAGTTTGGGCTTTTTATTCTCTTCGCATGCTTTGATGATTCAGCAAATACTTACTAGTTCTATACGTGGGCAAAAAAAGGTGGAGGATTCTGGTGGTTCACACAATAAGAGGAATGAATAACAACCATTTAAAAAAGGGATATCCTAATACAGGTGTCCTCTTGCTCCCAGGCTTCTTCCCTCTCCTCCAGGTTTCTCTCTGACTTCTTGTGTTGGTGCTAATCCTGTCCCAGGTCCTCCTTTTCTGGGTTGTTTTGATCCTCCTGATCTTCATCCTTGTCCTGAGACAACTAGCTCTGTCACCCTGTAGGTGATGCTCCTGGTTTTAGTCCTTCTTGACCCTTGTTTTCCTAGCCCTGCTCCTTGCCCTTCCTTATACTACCCTTTTGTGGGCCTCCTGATCCTGCTACTACTGATCCTCACCCTGATCCTCCTGGTCAGCTGATTCCATCTACACCTAACCCGTTGTCCTGGTTCTCCTAGGTCTGGAACTCCTAGTTTTCCTGGTTTAGGTCATCCTGATTCTCCCTGACTTGATCCCTGTCTTCGTGGTCCATCTGGTACTGCATTCACAGGTCCTCGTTCTTCTTATCAAGTTCTCTTGGGCTAGGCCTGTTCATTTTGGTCCTGGTCTGGTCACATTGGTCCTTGTTGCTCTGGTTGTCCTACCCCCCGATCCTCACCAGCCTGGTCTTGAGACCCCATTTCATCAGGTTGTTGTCTCCTTGGTTGTGACCTTCTGGTCCTCTTAGCCCTATTCCTTCTGATTCTCCATGTCCTGTTCTCAGACTCTTTCCCATGCTTAGTATGGTTTGTCTAATACTGGTCTTCTGAATTCTGATCCTCACAGTTTCTGGTTTCTTCCTAGTGTTTTGCCCACTACACTTGATCCTTCTGTTTCTGGTCCTTCTTATTTGGTTCTTTGTATGCCTAATCCTATTGGTTCTGGTCCTTCTGGACTATCCTGCTCTCTCCACGCCGCCTTTTCCTAGCTCTTCCTTTTCCTCCCTGATCCTCTTGACCCTCATTTTCTTGACCTGGTCATTCTTATCCTTCTCCCCCTGCTCATCTGATTCCTAATACATTAGTTCCTGGTCTTGCTAGTTCCCTCGGTCCACCTGGCCTCTCATGTCCGGGTCCTCTTAGGCCTTGCCTTCCTAGCCTTTGTCTTCATGGTTTGGATCATCCGCGTCTTCTTGGCCCTGTGCCTTGACTTCATGGCCCTTCTGGCACTGCACCCAATGATCTGGGCCCTCTTGGTTCCGGTTTGCTTTATCTTGGTCCTTTTGAGCCTCATCATTTCGGTCTTGGGCCTCCTGGACATCCAGGTCCAATCCCCTTGGCCTTCCTGGATCTGGCTTTAATGGTCCTCTTGATCTTCCTTACCCTGGTCCTGCAACCCCCAGGTCCTGGTCTTTCTGCCACCAGGGCCCAGGTCCTATGGTCATTGCCCACCTGACACTCCTTGGCCTGTTCCTGTTCCTCTTAGTGTTAATCCTTCTAATCCTCCTTGCTCTGGTCCTGATCCCCTTGCTCTGGTCCTACTGGTATCCTTGATATTGCATCCTCATCTTCCTTGCTTTTCTGGTCCCTTGGTCCTATTTGCTATGGTCCTCATGCTCCTAATCATCTTAGATTTCTAGGACCAGTCCTGATCCTCCTGCTGTTTGTCCTTGTGCTTCTACACCAACTGATCATGGTCCTCCTTGCTCTGGTCATCCCGGTCCTGACCATCCTGTTCCTCCTATTCTGGGATATATTGTTCCTAGCTCTGTGGTATGGACCTCCAGGGTGTGGTCATCCTGGTCCTGATCTTCCTGGTCCTGATCCTCCTTTTCCTCAACATCCTGGTTTTGGTACTCAAGGCCCTAATACTCTTTGCCCTTATCTTCCTTGTTCCCCCGGGTCCTTTGTTTTTTGGTCCTCTTAGAATTTTTCTTTCTGGCTCTGGTTGCCTGTGTCCCTAGTCTCCCCTCCATGACACTTGTCCTTCTGGAGATTATGCAACCATTGATCCTGATCTTCTTGGTCCTGGCCCTTATAGTTTAGTTTCTCTTGTGCTTATTTCTCATGGACCTGGTTCATCAACCATCTTAGTCCTTCTTGTCCTGTTGAACTTATCATATACCTTGCTTTTTTTGCTATCCCTGCCCTTGGTCCCTTTAGTCTTATCCAATCTGGCTCTGTTCCTTTCTGGTCCTTTTGGTCCTGGCCATCTTGTCCTGGTTTTTCTCACCTAAAGCTCCTAAGCCTTGTCATTTTGGTCCTGGTCCTCCTGGCCACCACTATCCGGTCCCCTTGCTCTGCCCTGGTCACAATCCTTTTAGTTCACCTAGTCCTCCGTCCTCTGGTCATCTGGTTGCCCTTGGTACTCATCCCCTTTGTCTTTCTGGTCCCTGTTCTGCTTATCCTAGTTTCCTCATACTACAAACTGTTGCCCTCCAATTCAAGATCTTCATAGTCTTCTTCAATCTGGTCCTGATCCTCCTGGCCCTAGTTCTCATGCTCATTACCATCTCCTGCCACCATGGTTCTACCTGATAGCTTTAGAACTTACTGACCCTGTACTTCTTGGTCTGTCTTGTCATCATTTCCATGTACTCCTGCATCGAGTCATTTGTATCATGAGTCTCCCGCTTCACAGGCTCCTGGTCTTGGACCTTTTCTTCCCCTCATCCAAATTCTTTTCCAAATATCTCCTGGTCCTGCTCTCCAGATGTATCTATTCACCTGGTTTACCTGTTCCTAATCATTTTGCTCCTGGTTTTCCTGGTCCATTTGGTCTTGATCTTAGTTCTGATACTACTCTGTCTGGTCCTCATGTATTGGTCCTTCTGGTGCTGGTCCCACTGGCCTTGGTTTCCCTAGCCCTCCCAATTGCCTGCTCCAACCTATTCCTACTAGTCCTCCTGGTTGCCTGTTCAAACTTGTTCTAGTGGATCTGACCTTGGCCCCCTCTATTATGGTCTTTCTAGCAATGGTCCTCCTGGGTCTGTTCCTCTTCATCCTTCGGACACTGGTCCACCTAGTTCCCATTTTGCGAGTCACGCTCGTTCATGTATTCTTTGCCACCTCGGTTTAGGATCCCCCTGAGCCTGGCCTCATGTACATTCTGAACCTGGTCCCACTGGACCTAGACTTTCTGACCCTTTATATGCCCCCTGGTCGTTCTAATCTAGGGTCTTCAGGTCCTGCTTGCCCAGGTTCTTTTTGGTCAGGATCTTCAAAGTACTGGTCCGTTCAACACGTGGTCCTCCCTGATCTGATATCTGTGGTCTTGGCCCTCCTGTCTCTGATCCTTCTTTCCATTGGCTTCCTGGTACTGGTCCTCTTTGGTCTGCCACTCCTGGCCCCGGTCATCCTTTGGTGGGTGTTCTCAGGCCCTCCTAACCATCCTCATTGTTATGGGCCATGGCCTTTTGTTCCTTCTATCCCTGGTGCTTGTATTCCCTCGCGCCCTTGTCCACTGGGTCCAGATTCACCTGTTCCACATCTTCCTAGCCTTCCCGATCCTTCTCACCCTGGCAATCCAAAGTCCTGCTTTTCCTTGTTCTGTTCCTCGTCGTATATTGGTTGCTGGTTTCCCTCAGGCATTGATAGCCTTGGTCCTTGTAAATTATGTATCCTTGGGCCTGGTTTTCTTGTCCTCGTCCTCATGGCTCTGGTCATCCTTGCCTCCCTGGTGGACTAGAACATGTTGAATTAGCGATATTAAGGGAGGGATAGGGTGTCCAAAAATGTGGTAATGGATTTCCTTTTATCTTCAAATTCCGATTTGCATAGTAGACTCTTTAAGTTGGGTGCTCGTCTGAAGGTCATTTCTGGATAGTTTTTTAGATGATCAGTTAGGCTGGGTGTATGTTGTAAGAGATGCCAGTGACGTTTCAAAGTTTGTCTGATGTGGTGGTGTCCGTTATGGTAATCAGTAATGAAGCGGATCATTGTGTTGCCCTCTTGCTGTCGCTTAGGTTGGAGCATATTTTTCAGTTCGATTTGAGACACTGAGGTAAGTGTGTTGATGAGTGTGTTGTGATCATATCCTCGTTGTTTCAGTCTTGATACAGTTTCTTGTCCTTTTTCCATAAAGACCTGGTCTTCACTGCAGTTTCTGCGTGTTCTGAGTAGTTCCCCCTTAGGAATGTTCCTTACATTATGGAAGGGATGGCAACTGCCTGCCGTCAGTATAGCATTGGCAGCTGTTTCTTTCCTATAGAGTTTGCTATGCAAAATGTTATCCTTAACATATAGCGTCAGATCCTGGAAATTGATCTCCTTCTGTGAGTATGTATGTGTGGTTTTATACCCTAGGGATTTCTGTTTAACCTTTCTAGGAATCGTTGGAGTAATGCCTTGTCTCCCTGCCAGATGCAAAGAATATTGTCAATATATCTTCTCCACATTACAATGTGGGTTGTGAACTCAGCAAAGTCTTGATCCCACAGCCAAAATCTCTCCACTTGGCCTGGAGCATGCTTGTGTTAAGTATCAGCGGCAACCCCACCAGGCCCAGCAATAGCGCTCTCCACCCACGCAGCTCCGGAATCACTTAATTCAACTCCTGCATGCTAGACACATTATCGATCCCTCCCAGTAAAGGAACAAGGCGGCACTATCTTTAATCTTAACCCTAGGAATCTCCACTATTGGCACAGTGTTGCGATCTGACTCTTTTTTCTCCTGACTAATGAGTCCTGTCTCATCTTTATTTATTTTTGTATATGTCTGAATCCGGTTGGACCAGGAAACACGATCCCCACGATTCATGTAATTATCTTGCTACCTGTCCTTTATTGTCGTTCTCACTCTCGGGCAATACACATACATGCCTTGTTGCCCTCCTTGTTTTTTTTTTTTTGTTGAAACATTTTTTATTAGTTTTCAAAGCAACAACAACTGTACATTACAGCATTAGCTCCCATGTGCCATAAAAGTAGCCCCCCTCCCACTCCCAACTCGTCCCCCCCTCCCCCCCTGTGTCAGTGCGCCCCTGTCCCCCATTTCACCCTTGATGTGCCCCCCCGACCCTGAAGTTCAATTGCAGTTGCTCACCTCCTCTCTATGTAAGCAAATCGTCCCTCATGTCCAGGCCTCCGGCTTGCCCTCCTCTTGTTACTATATCTTTCTGTTTTAATTATGTGTAATCGTAAATGACTTGACCTGATTACTGCCACATTTCTGTGACTTCTATTTACATATTGTTACCATCTAGGCCTCTATCTTTCATCCATCCCTCTTTTGTCTTGCCTTTCCTTTTTTCTTTTCCCTTCATGTCATATACTATTCTGGATAATCTATCTCATGCACATGGGATGTCATTACTGCTCACCCATTATTCTGATGTTTAAACCCCTCCACTCTTCCCTACCGTTCACTTTTCTTCTCCACTTATGTCACTATGTGTCCGCCACTTACTTCTCTATGCTCAATTTTTTCGTCATGTCAATGCAAATACTCACCTTCCTGTTCCTTGGCTTCAACTTTCTCCACTACTTCATATGTTGTACATGTATAACTGTGTGTATTAATATCCCATGACTCGTTAACAATAATTGATCCGTACTGTTGTATACTAATACGGTATAATTTGTAATGCTAATTGCTCTGTGTGCTTCGTGCCTCCTCATTTTTCATCCCTCATGTTGCTCCTACATTTTGCTCTCTCACTTTGGGTTGATATCTTTACAAGATTTTTACATGGTTTGCATAATGACTCACATTGTTGTTTGCTTTTCTTTGTTATTTATGTTGTTTTCCCTCCCTTTTCCCTTGTTTGACTATAATGTTAAATCCATTCCCCATTTTTTATCATTTAATTTTCTGTCGAGTGGATACACACCACCTTTGTTGATCACTGTGCCTGTATGTACAGCCCTGAGGAAGCCCCAGGTCGGATGGCCATGTAAAGGGGTGAAACAAGTGTTGGCTGTCAGTCACTTCTTCGCTCACTCTCACGGAAAGAGTGACAAGACCTATATAAACAACTATCACTATTGTTAGACCTGGCATCATTGGCATGAGTCTCTGCTCCATCTTTTTCTGTTTGCCTCCTCTGTTTACGATGTTTTTGCTGGATTATTGCTTTGGGCACTGTGCCACTGCTGATCAGTGCCACAGTGCAAGTGCTCCCTATGTTAAATTGTTACATTGATTGGTGTTACCATGATTGGCTTGGTTGACTTACTGTTCAGACCCTAGTCTAGTGCACTGCGTGTGCCAAGGGCGTGTAAGTTAACTGCTGCTGGTAGGCTTGCAGCACTGGTTGTGCCACCCACAGAAGCAGCGTGTAAAATGTGTCTCAGGCCTGCCACCGCAGCGCCTGCGTGTAGTCCCTGACTGCCATGTCGACTTGGCAAGGAAACCTACTTGGCAGTCTCTAAACCTTCACTTTGCCACATTTCAGACACCTCTATGGTAGGCCCTAGGGCAGGGTGCATTGTTGGTAAAAGGTAGGTCATGCCCTGATGTGTGTGGCATGACCTAATAGTGAATTACAGCCATTTTCGTTTTTCACTATTGAAGGGCTACCTGCCTCCAATAGGCCAGACTGGGCAGACTGATTATTAACTCCATTATAATCTATCTGACTCAGGGAGCATGGTAGCAAGTCGAGTTTAGTATCCCTGAACTCAGAATTTAATAACACACCCTTTAGGATGGATGGTTTTTAAATTCTATGTTTGAAAATAGCACTTTTAGAAAGTGGCTATTTTCTTGTCCAACTATCTACCGGTCTCTGCTGGTTTGGTGTGTGTGTCAGGGGCTGGGTGGCTCCAGAGGTCTGAATGAGTCAGTGTGGGGTGAATGGGGCATTTACACATAGAGTGAGGGAAGAGTAGCCTGCCCTGCCTGACACAATGCTGGCTCCACCTCCTGCTGGGCGACTGATAGCCCTGCTCCTGCCAGTTACAATACTGGCTCCGCCTCCTGCTGGGCGGCTGAGGACTCTGCCCTGCTCAGTGAATAGGCCAGGTGCCTCTGCCTGGCAACACCCACAACAAACTTGAGATGGTGGGAATCTCCCTGCTTGGACAAAGGGAACAAAGGGAAAAAGGGGTATAAGAGGAGGACCCCTGAACCAAGAACTCAGATCACTTCTGACAAGGAAACCTGTACCAAGGACAAGAAGCCTGCTGATCTAAGGACTTGCCTCCCCTTTCTGCCAGAGTGCTGTTTTGCTGTGGAGGAACCTGAAAGCTGCTTCTTTATTTTTGCCAAGGAACAAGGAGAGAGGAACTTGGTGTGTACTCTCTGAACACTTGCTAGGAAATCTCCAAGGGCTGGAATAGTGCCAGTCTCCTGCTGAAGTCACAGGGCCAAAGGACTTCACCATTTGCTGAATTGCTGGAAAGTGTTGTTTCCAGTACACAAGGGAAAATCTGCAGTCTCGACGCCGCCGCCGCCGCCGAATCCAGCTCAACATTGTGAGTAACGGCTCCAGTGTCCCGAGCCTTCGACGCCGGCCGCCAGGCCCGATCGACGCCAGCAGCCACGCCAGTGAGCAGTGGGTATCGGCCCCGGCTCCAAGTGACCCCGTCTCGACGCCGGTATCGACGCCAGTGAGGAGTGAGTATCGGCTCCACCTCCAAGCGACCCCGTCCCGCCGCCGCTGCTGATCGCATCAACTCGACGCCCTTCTCGACGCCGTGAGCGCTGCTCCGGCCCGACATCCCTCGACACCGCTGCGGATTGACCCGACTCCGAGGCACGATCGACGCCGACCTCGACATCTCGACGCCGTGGATAATCGTTTTCTTCGTTTCTCAAGGTACTGTACTTGTGGGGTCTGTTGCAACTCCAGGCTCGACGTAGCGCTCCTCGCGGTCGACGCCGAACCTTGGGAATCTTGTAGACTCGACGTCGTGTGACTCCTGTGGGGGTTACATTGTTGCCAGAGAACTGTGCTCAGAAGAATACTTTGCTAAAGAACTATTTGCCAAGAAGAAACCTTACTTGAACTATTACTTTTCCTTCCAAAGAGTATTTATTAAGACTGTGGTATATTTTTGTCGTTATTTGGTCTTGTGCTAAGCCTTATATAAAAATACTATTTTTATAATAACTTCTGTGTCGTGTCCATCTGTAGTGTATTCACTTTATTGCTGTATGTGGTCATAAATGCTTAACACACTGCCTCTGAGATAAGCCTGTCTGCTCTGCCAAGCTACCAAGGGGGTAGCAGGGGTTATCTGAGTGTGTAATCCCCTTTCCCTGACTAGAGTTGGTTGGTCCCTATTTGTCAGAAGTGTATACCTCTGCCAACTAGAGACCGCCGGTTCTAACAACTATGAATCCTTGTTTATTGGAATTTTTTCCTGAAATAGTATGATAAATCAGACTTGCCCTGACAACCACTTTGAAACTGCTGGACTTAGCCTGCACAGAGGCACAATACACTAGGGCATGCAGGTGAGCCAAATTAGCCTGCTTGAGACTACTGTGTAAAGAAACAAGAGAGATTGAACTGAGTTGCTCTGCTAAACAGATTTATTTGAGCCATCTGCACCTGAGTCTAATCTTGCCTAATCCGACAGAAGGCTAGGTATAGAAACATTGGAAAACGTGACCCTGGTGGAAGGGCAGATAATTACTGGGTAGGAGGGGCCCTAGTGTCTCATTATTAAAATGTAATTTTTGCAACGCTCTTTAACATACCTACTCAATTGTGTAGCAGCTAATTCTGCTGTGAGTACATTCATTTCCCAGAAAGGATAACCACTTGGCTGCATATTATATTATTTTGTCTGCTGGTTTACTGTTGAGTTCTGGGCTCTTGCCCCCCCACACTAACTCCCTGAGAAGCCTGTAACTGTTTGCCATTGCTTCCTTAAGAGTCAAGTGGGGAAAGGGTTGTACTTGGCCTATTTTGCAGAGCCACAGTAGAACGAAACACAGTACACTAGAGGCAAATGACCTCAATCACCAAGGTAGAGGCCAATTAGTCCCTGTATTTCCCTGAGCCCCTGAATGGGGTTTGACGCCAAACCCTCCAAAATCACACTAAGCAAGAGATAAGCCCTAAAGGAAATCATGATGGAACTGATACAGAGCAAAACCAGATACTGGTGGACTTTTCCTGTTCCCATATGGCTTTAATAATCTCATAGTCAAGAGGATTGAAGATGAAATAAAAATGTCGCAACTGGATGACGGAAGGTCCTACACATGGAATAGAGAATGGTAGGAGCAGGTCAGAAACGCTATGAGGAGGAGAAAAAACATTGTGTATGAAGATGGTACACTCAATAATCCCCTGGAAGCGTAGTAAGCTTGAGAAGATAGCTTTATTCCAAATAAAGAAACTCCAGCCACCAACACACAGAGCATCCAGGGTAAACTGCAGCTCCTCAGTAGGCATTCAACTATATTCATTCCACATAGAATTCTCTGCAGCTGCAGAGAACACTGTAGAAGCTGACAAAGGGTAAAATTATACATTAAGATGAACAAGGACCAGGATGCATCTTGGTAAGAAAGGAGATCCAGCATATCACACATATCCCCCCTATAAAAAAGCACGCTGATGCAACATTATTCATTCTTTATCTTTACCAAACAGTTGAAATTCCAAATGCGTCCGTCTTCGAACTTGGCCGCACCACGAAAAACTTTAGTCACAACAAACGTTCTACTGAAGGCTTCCCAGCATGGCGATCGTCATATACTTTTTTCGTCTCATTCTGAATATGCAACTCTCTCTCATGCATCTTCTTCATCATCCCATCACTACTCCATCCATCCTTACTATAGCTTCTCACCCACGGAGGTTACAACAAGGTATAAGGTCTGCATTTTTTAAGCAACACAAACGGACTCAAGCCAGTCGTCGAATGAGGAGTGAAACGGTACTCCTCAACCCTTCTTTTGACAGCTCGGATCCAATCATCCCCACTGCTCCTAGCAATTTGTATAGCTTCCTTCAAAGTTCTATTGAACCTCTTAATCATGTCATTGGTTTCTGGAGTGATGCCTCTACTAGCCGGAAATTCCACCTTCTCTCTCAAAGTAAATTGCACACCATTATCCGTCAGGATGGATCTGGGGTTCCCTTCCTTGCCAAATACCTTAGATAAAAACTTGATGACAGTATTAATTTCACTAGTTTCTCCAACCTCAGGCCAACGAGAAATCATGTCCATGGCAACCAACACATACTTGGGCATACTACCCACATTTATGGGTCCAACAAAGTCCAGAGCAATAACCTCCCAAACATCAACAGGAAGATCTCTGCAAATCATAGGAGAAGTTCTTACTTTAAGACTCTTATCGCTCAACCTACGTTCACAGCAATCTCGAACCAGCCTTTCAATAGAAAAAAACAGCACTGGCCTCCCAACGGGGAACCAACCTTCCACCTCTCACCAGGACACCATTGTTGACCGACAATTCCTCAAAAACGTTAACAAACCCAGAAAACTGCTCCAATTTCTTCCAAGCACCCTCAACTGACAAAACATCCTTGATCATGTCTTTCACCACCTCATCCTTTTTCACTTCTTGACTTCACTCCTCCTCTGACACACAATCACCAGTAACACTGCAAACCTTGATATCATCATCCTTCCACCAGTATCCTATCTTGATAGACAATCAGCCACTTTGTTAGCCACACCTGGCAAATAGGTAACCACAAACTGATAATCCTGTAACACAACGAGCCATTTGCAAATTCTAGTGGAAATGCAATCAAACCCCTTCTTCATAAAGACCTCTTGTAAAGGCTTGTGGTCAGTACACACCGTAAATTTCACTTCCAAAAAAAACTGCCTACATTTCCAAATAGCCCAAAAAAAGCAAGAGCTTCTCTTTCAATGGTGTAATATCGCTCTTCAGCACCTCTTAATGACCTAAAAGTGAACAGTATAGTAACTTTCTCCTCACCCTGCCTCTGTTTCAACACAGCTCCGAGACCTTTAACACTGGTATCAGTGTACTGAACACTCGGCATCACAGGAACAAAAGTTTTTAAGACCTGGACCGAGGCAAGGGGCCCCCTTAAGATCATTAAACTCCTTACCACACTACACTGACCATTCAATCGTACAACCTTTCTGAGACAACCTTGCAGCGCAGCAGTACGACTCACCATGTTAGGAACAAAGCGAGCATAGAACTCCACCATCCCTAAAAAGGTTTGAATCTCTTCCTTCTTGGATGGTTGAGACAACTCCAAAATTGTTCAGACCAGTCCAGGCTTTGGTTTAACACCCACACCCGAGAAGACATGAACTGGCATATAAATTATGGCGAAGCAAAACCAAAGGAAATGATGGACGGAGTGTTGAACATTGCAAGTACTCACCCCCAGTCAACTGATCTGGGTTTAATCCATCACCGTTCTTTAGCCCACTCTGCCACCCCAGTTCAGACATGGCCATATGCAAATCAGTCTGACCCTGTGCCTCATGGGTACAGTCCAGCCCGAACTGCCAAGCCATGTCTTCCCTGGACCGGAAACAAGCTTCCTAGGACCGGTTTCTGGCATTTCAGCCGGATGCTGCAAAAAAAGGTAGCATCTCCATTAAAATTGCAAGATGTAAATGCCAATTTCCTGTTCTTTCAGCTTCTAAGAATTGTTTCAGGATGTTGACCATTTGCAAATATTGCAACCAAAGTCGAGGAGTCCTGTAAAATTTAAGTTCATCTTTGGCCTTCATCAGTTTGGTTGCAATTTCGACAACAGTATTATGTGTAACATCCTCAACAGAAAGCTCCCCATTAAGAAGATTATTACACAATGATTTAGCTGCCTGTAAATCGTCGTTATCATCTAGGGCTTGCGTTGCTAAAATCGTGTTGAAAACTGATGAAAGAATAAGATGACCACGAATCGCTCTTGCAATAGCTTTACCAGAAAGCATGTGCTTTACAGCATTTCCTGCATATATGATCTCAAGTATATCAACCAAGCCTGCTCCACTCATCAAAAAACCGATGCATCCAAGAAAACTCATGATTGTGTGCAAGCCTCCTAGTCTCAGAATGACCTTCTTCAAAGGACTATCCTGTGATTCATTGGCTATGATGCTAAGTGCTTTGTGGAAAAGAGGCTGGTCGAATGTTATAATAGAGGTCTGGCTGTATCTCTTGGCATGGTCAGAAACAAAAAACAGTGTTGAGAGAATAGACGTCTCATTTGTTGGATCCATGTTAATCATTGGCAGAAAGATTACAGATGATACACTGGGATGGTTACCTTTATGTAGTAGTTGGCATACTCCTTGCCATCCTGGAACACTGTTGCTGAGTAGATGTGAGATGTTCAATAAAATATCCAGGTTTGCAGATGGGTCACTGTACGCGATTTCCTTAATGGTATTATACTTTAAGAAACGCATCCCACTGGCCTGTGAATTATATGTTTTTATTGGGATTTGCCCAACCTCCTCAGTTCTTCAAATGAAACCTCACGTTTCTTAATGACCGTTGAAAATTTTCCAGTTGGAGTCACAGTGGCGATAATGCCCATCCCATGAAAAGTACCATGGCCATCTATTGTAATATTGAATGAATTTCGGAGGACTTTCATAAGGTTCCACAAGGACAGGTATAGTATTTCCTCTTTCTGCTGCAGCTGAACGTTCAAAACGAAGAACTTCTGAATAGAGGCTGCAGAATCCCATATGATTTGCTGCTTCAACTACAAATCTCGAGCTTGTGTTGTCATGTAATTGAACTGCCAGCTCTAACTGCAACGGTGCAACTAAGACTCGTGGGCGCACAGCTTGCATAATTGCCTGTCCTATAGAAGCTACTTTTCTCGCTCTGTTGATTTTATCAGTAACAAAAACTTATAAGAGCCTTAACGAATCAGGAATATAGCTCACATTATAGTCAACACTACTCATGTTTTTGATGGGTGGATATGTTTCTGGTTCTACAGGGATGTCTTTAATATCATTTCTTATTATTTCAGCAGCTGCCATAAGGAGATTGTTTCGATCCTCTTCAACATCTTCATGGCTATGACTGTGGTACTCTTGCAATACATGAGCAGCTGTACTTTTAAAAGTAACAACATCAGCAGTCCCTGCAACTGTTCCTATGAAGATTTCATCGTCAAAATGCTCTTTGAGTTTTTGTTTCATATACTTCGAACTGTATGGTTCGCTATCTTCTGGCAGTAATTCTCGCATTTTAGTAACAAGTTCTTTAACAGTAGTTTGTTCTTCATCATTTGCCTCCATGTATTTAACTACTTGAAGAAAAGTTTCCTGGCAAACTGAGTCCTCTGGTCGACCTGAAGATATTGGAGGGTTATCAGTGAACTGCCCGCGAATGAATTTCCCTGTATAACAATTGACGTAACACTGTTTGTGGTAGCATGCATCTACAGCATGTAAATCAGACACATTTTGGATACGTCTCTTAACTTTGTCTGCCCATTCATCATTGCGTTTGTTACATATTTGTAAAAAACTGATGATTTGAATTAAACTGTTCGTGCATTAAACCACGCATTTTTTTCCTCTCCCTGAAGTATAAACTTAACTCAGTACCACAGAAAAAAACAATTTTTTCTAAAATCAAACGGGGTTTCACACGACCGTAGAACACGAGAAGTTGTGGGATCTGATTCTTTCTCCTGGAACGGAGTTTTCAAGTTAACAAAACGCGCTCTACATTTCTTGTGAACTTTCTGCCCAACACAAACGTGAAACTTAGATATTTTTCTCTTCCTGATTGTTTTTTGAATTCCAGTCACTCCTCTTTCAGTGAGTAGAGATACATCGTCATCTTCTTGAAACACCACATCACATATGAAACACTTTTCTACGTCCATTTTCACCGTATCTCACAGCAACTCGCAAGAACCCGTAACACATAAATGAAACATTTTTGATTAACAAAAAAACAAACAATAACAACAAAGTTAAAAAACAAAACACAAACAATAGCAAACTTTTTATTTCAAAACTTAATTGTAATATTTACGTTCCTTCACACTATGTCATATAAGTCAACGAAAAAATTATACAAACTTTGTCTATCTGACATATTCCGTGATTATTTGATGTTATGGTCATTAGAAACAATTTTTGATGTTATTTTTGACTTTCCCGTCCCTAAAAGCATATAAAATGATACCACACATGGGCATATATACAGTTATACCCTATATCTCAAATAATGGGCAGCCATTTTGAAAAATCTGCCATATTGGATTAACGCGTCATGATAGAGTGGTAGACTTTTCACCATCGTTTTCTACTGAAAAATTTCAATAACAATCCACTCACAGAAATTGTATTGCAATTAGTTCTAGGTTAGCCCATTTTCTTAACTAATTTGACTAGACTAATACTTGTGGTCCTTTTTTTAACTACCATTAAATAGAAAGTAGCAGTATTCTCCTCTCAATTTCTATGCTGTAGAAACCAGACCTTATTTGCTTTCTTTAGTAGGAGGAAGCAGTTATCCACAAAAGACTGGAGGCCGACATGCCGGTGCTAGTCAAGGAAGAGGTGAACCCGGTGTGCAGGGAGATGTGTCGGTGCTCAGCGTGAGCATGTCTCAGCAGCAGGAGAGTCTCGAGCAACTCCGAGGCTCAGATGCAGCAATGCACAAGGATATACAAAGTTAGGATCATGCACAGGGAAGTGCGAGCCGAGCGTGTCTCAGCAGTAGGAAAGTCTCGATGGGCTCTGTGGTTCGGGCGCACCGGCAAGATCACACGCTGGGAAGTGAGAGCGCATCTCAGTAGTAAGGAAGTTTAGAGCGTCTCTGAGCTCAGGTGCAGTGAAGCACGAGGCTAAACAAAGGCAGAAGTTTAACTTCCCTCGAGCGCTGGTGAGTAAATAAAGCACACACACTGAGTAATGAGCGGGCCTTGAGCGAAGCGTTGACCCAAAAATAGAGCAGCTGTGAAATAGACACCAAAAAGTTACTAGAAAGCAGAAATGAAATAAGTCACAAAGCGAGCACGAGGGGGCACCAGGGTTAATGCTGAGATAAACTGTGCAACGTTCTAGAGTTAAAACGCTGGAAAAAAGGTCAGCAAGAGCTCACAAATGTCAATGAAGTAGGGGGCAAAGGGCAAAAGTAGAAAAGAAGCCCTATAAACCGTACCTCCCAAGTAGAAAGTCAATAGTGAGGTAAAAATTACTCACAAACGAGCAATCAAGTGTTGAAGTTTTTTTTGGTACACATGGATAGGGAGAGCCAATCATCACCAATATGAAGATGGGACACTCAATAATCAATGAAGCGTAATAAGCTTGAGAAGAAAGCTTTAGTCCAAATACTCCAGCCACCAACACACGGAGCATCCAGAGTAAACTGTTGCTCCTCAGCAGGCATTCAACTATATACATTCCACATAGAATTCTCCGCAACAGCAGAGAACACCGTAGAAACAGACAAAGGGTAAAATGATACATTAAGATAAACTAGGACCAGTATGCAACTTGGAAAGAAAGGAGATGCAGCATATCACACAGTGTCAAACATGATCGACTAGTTCTATGATGCGCTGCTAAATTACAAGGAAGTTGTATGGTTAGTTTTCTTTACTCTATTACAGCAAGTCTTGTATGTTTTTTATTGGACCGATAGAGGAGAGACCAGGGGCATATAAAGGTCCTGCATACAGGCCCCCACAAGTACTATGTGAAAAGAGGGTATGTAGGTCCTATCAAGAGAGGGGGTCGAAAGCTACGCAGGGGGCAGAAAGGCCCTCAAACACCCCAAGTGGTGTCATGCGTCATCATCGGGCAGCTCCTTGTTGGGCCGGCACTGCAATGCCCAGTGAGCCCCGCAGTGGGGCTCTTTGCCAGAGTTCTTTTGTTTTTGCCAACGTGAAGAGTGAGGTGTGTTAATAGTGTGAAAAAGTATATTGGTCAAAAAGTGTGAAGTAAAAATAACTAAAAGAACTCAAAGTACTATTTAATAATTGGGTTCCTTTGTTATGACTAAAAACATCTAGCTAGAGATGGATATAATGGTCCAATCTAGCACAAGGTAATATTTTTAAAAAAGGTCAACATGTTTCATGCCCTATTACTGTCATATAGATCATGGTATTTTGTCAGGACTAAGGTCTGAATCTACTTGTGTAGGGGTTGGAAACAAGTGCATGTAAATAATACCATACCCTAGATAGATCACACTAGTATGTAGTATACCTTTGGGGAGGGGGGGTGGACGACCAAATCACAGCAGGAGAGAAGCCCCAATTGTATTGGCAGAATGGACACTCACTGGCGTACCAAAAGTCGAATGTCAGCAAGTACATCTAGCCATCGACCTACCCCTCGTCCAGCCGGTACGATAGGTCAGCCGCTAGATGCACTCCCTGACATTTGACTTTTACCGGGCCATAAGATATCCAGAGAGGAACGTGGATATTCATAATAATTGCAATATGTCTACATTTGATATAGGCACAGATAGAAACAGAACAGTAATGCCCAACATATCTTTACTGTCACTCTATTAATTTTACCCTAATGAGCAATTCCATTTTTAATCAAATCAGAAACACTCCTGAGGCTCTTCCTGCCTTCGATGGGATGGCGTTGTTAGAAAAGGAGAGATACCCATGCCTGAAAACTGGTCCAACAGCCCACGTCTCCTGAAGTAGGACACTTTGGTGTCAACAGCAAATGTACTCCATTCTGGATCATTCAATTTGGCTTTGATCCAAGCTACGTTCCAGGATAAGAGCTCTATGAGGGGGATCTACTGGAGGACCTGACTCCAGCGGCGATTCAGTAAGGGTACCAAGGTGTACTACCTCCTCTTCTCCTATTGCTCCATTGACTAAAGGCCCAATGTCATTCCCATCAGTGTCCGTTGCTGCCCCATTAGGACATACTAAGTTTGTTTTGGAAAGAGTACCTGATGGTTCTGTTGACTGGAATTCCATGCCAATGTTGTAGATACTGGTTAGTCAATATACTTGCGAGTGGTTGGAGGAAAGGTCTCCATTACCTAGGGAATTGCAGTGAAGAGAATCTGGCTTGCTTTGCTTTGGGTCTTGGATTCCTGTCAGAAGGTGGGGGTTAACCTTTAGTCTTATAGTTGAGGCATTGGTTAGCCTAAACCTATGTTCTAGAGCCATAAGGCCATCCCCAAATTCATGGCTCACAACCCGTTTAACTATGTAATCATGTGTAGATGATTCATGAGAATATGCTGGGTGGCTATGAAGTCTTCCCTGATGATTGATCTACAACAACGGGTTTTGCAAAGCCAATGTATAGTGTTCTTGGTCAAAGATTTCCTGGATTCTCTAGTCCCACCTAAGAGTTTTGGGCATTGTATTTTGATAATCAAATTTATTTGCATTTGAAAAACCAAACATACAAAGGACAGCAGATAATTGCATAGTAAATTAAAGTCCATCTTTGACAGACAACAAAAATCCCAGCCATGATGTAGCACCTCGGAGCATACCACCCCACCTGAGAAGCAATGAGGTAGGAGAAAAATCAAGCAAGTAATTCAAGACAGTAGGTTTAGCAATTTGCCCCAAACCCGAAGAAATTTCTTAGGACATCCCCAGGCCTTAAAGAGAGGTTCCTCCTGGGCCACGCACCAATCCAACGCCCGTTGCCACTTTCGTATAGTAGGGGGTTTGGCCTGAGCCCAGACCGCAGTGATGTCTCGCTTGGCGACCGCCACCGAAGTGCCCAGAAAGTGTTTATCGGCTCTAGAGCCATCCAGACCATCAAATACATCCAGAAGAAGGCGTAGAGGATCATGAGGGACCTGCCACCCCAGAGTTTGTGTGAGTTCAGACTCCACGCCCTACCAGAATGGAGCTAGCCCAGGGCATAACCAGACCATGTGGTAGAAGTCAGCCGAAGCTTGGCCACATCATGTACAGTCTGGGGCGGAGCACAGTCCTGCCCTGTGTAAGAGCGCTGGGGTGATATAAGCCATGTGTAGGTAGTATAGTTGGATGAGACGTAATTTAGAGGAGGTCGTCAAAGTTTTGGGTGCCATAAGGGCGTTGCGCCAGCTCGCCTCCTCTAGGGGACCCAGCCATCCCTCTCAGCAGGTTCTCAGCGAGTCTAGGGTGATAGGGCCATTGCTCGAGAGGGAGCGATATATCCCTGACACCCCTCCTCTGCCTAAGTCCCCCATCATGACCTGGGCTTCCAGCAGGCTAAACTCAGGGAGCGAGGTGCCTGGTGGAATATTCATATAAAGGGCATGGCGGAGCTGTAAATACTTATAAAATTGGGTGGTGTGAAGGGAGTGACGCTGTTGCAGATCTGAGAAGGCCCTGACATGGTCTCCAACCCAGACCTCCCCGAGGAGCGAGATCCCGACCCGATCCCACTGCCGGAAACCCTCAAGGGTCGATGTTTCATGCAACCATGCCATAGAGGTGTGCATTGGGTACATCTCTTGTCCCATCTTGTATAGCGCAGGGCAGAGCGCCAGGCCACTAGGACCGCCCTGGTGATGTGAAGAATCGCTTGTGGAATGGGGACCCCGTACAAGTAGGCTTGGATTTGTGGATCCATGGTGCAAAGCTCAACCCGGTGGCCAGGTCAGACCAGCCTTCATTGAACCAATCGTGGACAACTTTAGGTTTGGTGGCCAAGTAGTAGAGGTGAAGGTTCGTCATGCCCATGCCCCGTCGAAGGGAGGAATCCGGCAACGAACAAGGGCTATACGTGGTCTCCCACGCCCCCACAGGACCCTGGTAATTACCCCGTCAAAGTCTTGAAACCAACTACCCGTAAGGTAAAAGGTGGTATTTTGAAGAATGTACAGGAAACGGGGGAGGATCGTCGTTTTAAAGAGCGCCCCTCACCCAAGGGGGTTGAGGGGAAGAGATTGCCAGTGCTTAAGGTCTATTATGGCTTTCATGACCAGGGGTGTGATGTTAAGGGCGCATTCCAGCTCCGGAAACAGAGCCACCCAGATCTCCAGGTACTTAAATGATTGTCTCTGTAAAGAGATGTTAGACTGCCAATCAAAACAGGCCCTCGAGGGGTGGAGGCAGATCAGAGTGGACTTCGCCGGGTTAAGTCGCACACCCGATACATTCTCGAAGGCCTGGAGCCCCTCCAAACAGCACGGACCGGAGCTCTCCGGATCAGCTAAGAAAAGAAGGATGTTGTCTGCGTATAAGGCACCCCCAGATTTGGGAATCATTGCGTATGAAGCAGGCCAGGGGCTCCATCGCGAGTGCAAATAAGAGTGGTGTGAGAGGACACCCCTGACGTGTGCCTCTTCGGATTGGAAATGCTTCTGAGATGGCACCATTGGTCGGAACTCTTGCTTTGGGGTTGGAGTACAGGACATGGATGAGGCGTCTGAAGTGAGGGCCGAAGCCCATCGTGGTGAGAACGTCCTACAAGTAGCCCCAATCAACTGTGTCAAAGGCCTTCTCAAAATCAATGAGTAGCAGGGCTAGGTATGGTGTGAGGAGGTGGCGGAGGGCCAGGGCAAGGTGGAGACGTTGTATGCAGTTGCAAAAAGAACTATTGATGGACAGAATGCAGAACAATGTCATACATTCACCCCAGTACAGAGATCTGGGCCTAAATCCATCATATTTTTTACTCACCATGCCCTTCCAGTTTGGACACAGCCATATGCAGTGCCATTGCCACGCACCGGCATGAAGCCACATTGGTCTAGATGGATCAAGTTGTGTAGCAGGGGATGGAGGCGTTGGGCCAGGGCTGTGGTAAAGATTTTCATCTCTGTATTAATTAAAGAAATCGGACGGTAGTCCGCACAGGAGAGAGAAGGTGGCTGGGTTTTGGGGATGACCACTATGGTGGCTACATCGGTCTCTGAGGGAAAGGAGCCCTTCTCTGCCACGTGCCGGAAGAGGTCAACCAAGTGAGGTACCAATAGATCTTGATATGTCGCATAATACTCTTGTGGGAAACCATCTGGTCCCGGTGTCTTCCCAGAGTGTAGCAGGGAAATAGCCCCGTGTTCCTCCTCTGTGGTAAAGGAAAGGTCGAGGTCTGTCAATGAGAGTTTGGGGCATTAACCATGTATATGACACTCTGCCTCGAATTGTCTCTAGCTGTCCTTAAAATCGAATTAGGTACATAACCGACAATTGCATGTAAGTTAGCTGGATCATTTAAGTATGATTCCCTTGAAGGAGGGTTCCTGCATGGGATGGTAGGATAAAAACCTCATGCAGACCATGGAGGGATTCTCAGCCCTAGACCCTCAGTTGTTGAGTAAGCAGCCCCTATAGCTTAAATGGGCTGAGATGTGGCCCAAGTAGTGCCTGTTGATTGGGGACTCAATTCGCCTTTGGGCTGCAACACATGACTTAAAGGGCCAGCTAGTAAGGGGGTTAACCCACCTTGGTTTCCTATACTGCGTTGTGGATTAAAAGCCAAGTTTTTGAAGAGAGAAGTTATATTACCTATTTTGTCAGTAAGAACTTTGGAGAGAATGTACTATCACATGCATCAAAAATGCCATTTGCGATTCCTTATTAGCAAAAACTAAGGATTCGCTAATAAGGAATCGAAAAAGCCTATGCATGTAGAAATCGCTTACAAAATAGCGATTTCTAAATATTTCTTAATTGCGAATCTCAATTTGCGATTCCTTAAATGCAATCGCAATTTGAGAACTCGCAATTAATTGCGAATTCTCAAATTGCGAGTGCCTTGACCCTTCATGCATCGGAAATGTTCTTTTTGCGGGCGCAAACGGACGATTTTTGCGAATCGCACCGTTTGCGCTCGCAAAAATGGTTGATGCATGTGCCCTGTAATCCTTTATCCCCATTATCTAATTTTTCAGGACAATCTGTTTCTCAGTGTTGTTCCCCACATGTTGAGTAGCAATGGTTCTAATGGGAGAGGTTAATTGTCAATTGGGTGCAAGGCTATCCCCTTTTACACTCCCATGGATTTCAAATCTTTTACTGCATACTATGTTCACTTGGGAGACTACACTTGTATCAATGTCCCTTCTTTGTGAAGACGAAGAGGTAGGATTGCTGGGTGGTAGAGTCGTAATTATGTCTGCATGCCCTGCAGCCTTCATACAGGCTGCTTTTGCCTTCAGAGTAAACTTATTGATGAGGTAGGATTTGATGTTACCCTTGCTGCACTTTCGTGCTATTGTCCCTTTATTGTTTAGGGTCCAAAGATCTTCAACTTCCTCACTCAAAACGTAAATTTCATCAAATGCACAGTTTTGGGCTGGAAAAACAGTGAAGATAACTCCTTCCCTCAGTTCTTTCTTTAAGATTCAGGCACAGAAGTAAAATTTGGAAGGAGGGATGTCCGAAATAAATAGAACCTTAAGGCAAAATCAGGATGTCTCGGGACCCCCTATGGAAGAAAAAAGCTAAAGCAACAGGTGGTCAGGGATTAAAATTAGGCAATAGGTTTGCATGCCTTTCAGGGAAAGAGGAGGAGAAGCATCAGGGTACAACCAACAGTGTGGGACTTAATCAGGAAACAGTGGCTCATCTGAGAAGGTTTGAGGTATTCTGGAGAATTTGAACAAAACCAGAAAACTATACAACAGGCTTGTGTAGATTTGGGGGAAAAGATTGACGGTTTAGCATTGCGAATTCAAGTACTAGTGGACACAGTACAATATTTAAGTTCTATATTAGCAAGAATCATAAGAAGGAAATTCAGGTTTTAAAGCAGGGGTATAAAGAAATGCGAGAAAGGATGCAAATATTAGAGAATAATTCTGGACGCAATAACAAAGATTTTGGGAGTGCCAGAGGGGGGGGAGAGAAATGGCCTTAAATCCTTTGTAATAAATCTATTTAAGAAGGTGTTCCACCTGGAAGTGACAGAAGAAGAGCTGGCTCGGGATATTCAACTAATCCACCAAGATCCCTTTAGGCTAAAGACAAACAGAAGGCAACCGCGGAAAACGTTAGTAAATTTTAAGACATACTCCTTAAAAGAGCAGATACTAGTCTGAGGTCTCAAGACAAAGGGTCTGTGGGTGGGCGGGCACAGATTTAAAATCCGCTTACACATTATACAGGTGACCTTGGATAGACAATGGGAGTTGGGAAAGCATATGGATGAGCTTCGAAGATTAGGGGTGGATGTGCAGCTGAAGTTCCCTGCCACACTTAGAGTGATATGGGACAATAAAATGTTTAAATTGAAGGAGTTCAGCGAGGTAGTGCACCTCATCACACAGATGAAGATGAAACCAACATAAGAGTGGCCAGTTGAGATTCTTCTTTTTCTATTGGTGGTGTTTTTTTTAGTAGGGATAAGCAGAGGGCACAAGCAAATGCTTAGTAATGTGGTTGTAATTTAGTCACCTCAGAGCTCACAAAGGCTAGAAACAGCATGCCCATTTTTGACAGGCGGAGGGTTCCCAGAGGGGTGGGGGTGGGTGACCAGGGTGAGGGAGCACAAGGTGGAGCATTTTTTCAAAAAGCAAAATGAAGAAATAGTCCTGTGTCAAATTTTTAACCAGCAGGTATCAAGGTGGCAGGAAAGTCAACATGTGGTAATCCTCAATAAGATGTTGATAGCTCAGAGGGGAAAGTACTAAAAATGGATAGAGTGAAAGTGTCCCTACTGTCATGGAATGTAAATGGAATGAGAGTGAAAAGGAAAAGTAGATTAATTATGCATTAGTGGGGCACAGGCAATAATAAAACAGGAAACTCATTAAATTAGAGGCGCGATCAGAGATTTGTGTGAGAAATATAACTGGGTCCAACAAGTTGTAGCAACTGACCAGGCATGCTGCAGTAAGAGTGTCACTATCATAGTAAGAGCTGGTCAGAGTTTATAAGTACTGAAGTATGAAGCAGAAACCTTGGGAAGATAGGTGATAGTTCAGTTGAAGAAACATCAGAATTTGGTAATTTGCGCAGGATTTTATGGGCCGAACTTAGATGATCTGGAGCCGCTTAAGCAGCTAGGCTCAGCTTTAGTGGAATATAAATCCCTAATCATTATAGGGATAGACTCTAATTAGTGTTAGATTAAAAATTGGATAGATCTACGTAGAGATTTTCAGCACCTCATAACAAAGTTCTCAGCTATCTTAACTCTTTAATGAGAGAATTGAGCTTATAAGATATTTGGCTACAAGCGCTGGCCAGGTCCAAAGTGCATACATTTTACAAAAAGAAGTAAAGAAGCTATTCTTAGCTTGAATATTTCCTGGTTTAAGATTTCATAGGCAAGGAAACAAGTAATATAAAAGACTTTCTAGCTCATTTATTGGACTTTTTGGCTGTGATACTGGAATTGAAATGATCTGCTATAAACGGCAAGGCTAGATGGACAGTAGATAGGAAGTTATTCTTAGAGGCAGAGATAATTCAAACAATGCAGATTGACACAGATCTGTATTGGGAACTTAATGGAGTAACAGTTCTGATAAACGTATTGTGAGACACATATTAGGCCTATATGAGGGCTAAGAAAGAGATAAGAGTGGAAAAGGATGGAATCAGAGCTAGAGCAAATGGGAAGGTCTTTAAGAAATCAACCAGAGGATACTGAGGGAAGGCGGTTAGGGCAAGTCTTAGAGAGCCTCCAGCAGAATAAAAATGAAGAATGAGATCCTTAAGACATTGGAGCTCTTTGAGTATGGTGAGAACTGTGGCAAATTATTGGCATGGAAGGCAAGAAAGGATCTGGTTAAGGGTATTATATAGGAAATCCGTGATGGAAAGATGGGTAGTTTGAAAACAAAGAGCAAGAGAATAGAACAACTTTTCTTCAAATGTTATCAAGGTCTTTATAGAAGTAAGGTGGTAGACCAGTTAGATTTAAAGAAGTGGTTAGCCAAAAGGGAGGTGCCTAAACTGGGAAAGGAACAATTAATGGACTTGAATCAGGATATAGGTAAGGAAGAAATTGTTAAGGCAATTAGATAGTCGAAAAAGGGTAAAGCAGCGGGCCCGGATGGGTTACTGAATGAAATATATATTAGTTTATGTGAAAATATTTGATCAATTAGGAAGAAGTTCTTTAACTCTATCCTTTTAGAAGAAGCCCCAATACCGCGGTCATGGAACGAAGCATCTATAAATGTTATTTTAATACCAAATCAACCCTCAATGGGAATGTGAGTCATACAGACCCCGCTCACTATTAAATTGGGATTATAAGATTTTCTCTTCCAATTTATCTAAGAGTCTTAGTAGAGTGATAGATATCCTTATACATCAGGACCAGAGAGGTTTTATTCCTGGGAGACACATGCACGAGTTGATACATGATTTATTTGTAGCCATAGATCTGGCGATTCCACATAAGACACCCCTGGCAGAGAACCTAGATGCAACAAAAACATTTGACAGAGTAAATTGGAAATTTGTGCGGGATACTCCGGTTCGGTTTGTTTTTAAGGGGGAATTTGTTCGAGTTATGGAGCAAATTTGTGATACACCATCAGCAAGGATGTTGATAAATGCAAAACTCTCCCAAAAAGTTACAATAAGTCAAGGCACAGGGCTGGAGTGTCCCTTATTTCCACTCCTTTTTTTATTTATATATCAAACCACTTGCCTGCCAGCTTAGAGAGGATAGTGATATGGTTGCTTTTGCCTTTAATGGACTAGAGAGGAAAATAGCGTTATACGCTGATTACCTGATGATTTACATGTCCAACCTTGAAAGATCAGTACCACATGTCGAACAGGTGATATAAGACTTTGGAAGGATATCGGGATATGCAGTTAACCCAGCTAAAACAGAAATTATGGCTTGGAATATGTAATATAGCGGAAGTCAACTAAAAGAGGACATGAGATACCTAGGTATAGTGGTTATGCAAGCCTAAGAGAAAGCACCAGAGGTGAACCTTTAAAGAGTTGCGACAGAACTTGAGACACTTATGAAGCAGTGGAATAATCTGCCACTAATAAGACATGGAAGGGTGAATTTGATTAAAATGACTGCCTTGCCTAAGTTTATCTTTTTATGTGAAAATATACTGCAAACTTTTGACAAGAAGAAGATCCTTAAACTGCAAGGGAGGTTAAGCAGCTTTATATGGGCACTAAAGTGTATTAGAATCTCCTGGACGAATCCCAGGAGAAAGGGGGAAAATGGTGGGCTTACTCTCCTAGATTTGCAGTATTTCTGTTGGGCATGTCAGTTTAAAAACAATAGGATGCTAATTGGTGTTCCGGAGTTCTCAATAATAGGGAGCATTTCATGTGCTATGTTGAGTGTGGAAGGGGGAGACAGGACCTTTCTTTAGAAGTTTGGGGCTCCATAGTATTTTAAGAAAGTTTGCTTAAAGGAGTTACAAGCAGTAGCTAGACTTTGGTACGAGATAACACAAAAAATGGGGATTCAATACTATAGTAGGCTTTCTACTATATGGGACTCCCGAGGCACGCCGGAGTGCCTGAAAGACCAATTAGTGGGGTCCCTAAAGGATGCAGGTATTTGGAACTGGGGACATTTGATGGACAGTATGGGGCTTTTGTTTGGGATAGTTTGACCGAAATGACGGATGGCAAGCTGTCTAGATTCAAATATCACCAGCTTAAAAGCTGGATTAGTGCACACCAAGAGGTATTGATGGAATTTGGGCCAACAGAAGAAGTGTGGCGGAACACAGTACCAAGGAGAGCAGAGGTGACGAGATGGTACTAGATATTAGTAGACGGTAAGGGCACAACACAATTACCGCCAGCAAGGATATGAGACGCATACTTGCCAAGGAGCAATCAAGAAGATTTATGGCAAATATTGTTTACTATATTATACACAACAGTAACATCTGAACCACTTAGGAGAAATCACTTGCTTACTCTTTATAGGGTGTTTTGGAGCCCTGCTAGACTGGTAAAGTATGAGAGGCACGAGATGACTGGCTTCCCTAAGTGTGGAATTAATTTCACAGAATATACCCACATGTCTGTAGCATGTAAGGTGGTACAACCATTTTGACATAAGAAGAGCAAGATAATGTCTGAAATCCTCCAGAACACAGTTGAGGTAAGCCCCACTCATCGTTTTTGTTATTAAAAAAGAACACGAGGAAGAAAGAGCAAGAGCCAATATCCCAACTAGCGCACAAAAGCTATTATTTTATATGGTATTTATGGTAAGGCTCCCTGTTTTCCATTTTTACTGATTTTTACAGATAAATACAGACAGAAAACCATTTATTTTCCCGTCTGTATTTATTTTTAAATGTGGATACAAACGGAAATTGGGTTGTTTTTGACTGATTCTAAATGTTGTCAATCATGATTGCCAGGCAAATAACTGTGCAGAGTGACAGGCAAGGGGGTTAAAAAAATAGGGATTGGAGGAGGAGCCTAGCGCGCAACCAAGATGGCTGCATAGGCTTAAGGCTCTCGAGGGCCTCCGCAACCTCCCACGTCTATCCTGACTAAATCCTGGTAAATTTGACGGGCTTTTGCTGATGCATTCGCGCTGAGGTGCCACCAGTTTTCCGAATTCTGACCGGACGCCGGGAACCTGAATGGTTGCCCCCCGAAGTTTGCGGCCTGCTGGTGCCTAGGTCCCGGTCTCGAGTTGGTGAGGTGCCCGGGTACGAAGTGAACAACAGCGGCATGCAGGGCTTGCCCTGCCCCGCGCCCCGCACTTTCACTTTCGTTTTCAAGTCTGCTGTTTGAGATCGGTTGAGGGACCCTGGTGTTTCAGAGGAGCGCGGACAACGGAGTGTCTGGCTCGATCTTCGGACTATCCACGGACGTCCTGGCTGCGATCGCAGTGTCGGCTTAACTTAGCCAACGGGTCCCTGTCCCTGGCGCTGGCGGGTGCCAACCTTGGTGGCCTCCGGACGATGGCGGTGCGACTCGAAGGGGACAAGTCAAAATCTAAGTCAACCCGGAGGGGATCCTATGCTCATGCCAACAACATGGACCGCTACGCGCAGCTAAAGGGATCCCCCGCTGGCCTGCATAAATCGCCTGAGCGCTCTAAAGAGCTGGCGGGCCCAGCGTCGGAATTTACCCTGCAGGACGTTATGGGCGCCATTGAGGAGATGAAGGCTGCTGTGGGTCAGCGATTTGATACCCTGGCACATAAGTTGGACGCGGTACTGATCGATGTGAATTTGGTCAGGGCAGACCTGTCCAAAACCAACGAGCGGGTCGACTCCTTGTCACAAGTGGCGTCGAGCCTAACTGTGGACGTGGCCGCCCTGCAGACGGAGGTCCGTCGGTTGCGGCTAGCCAGTGACCAGACTGATCGTCGACTTGAGGATTCGGAAAGCAGGGCTAGACGGAACAATGTCCGTATCATCGGAGTGCCGGAAAGATCGGAGGAATCTGCTGCTGATCTTTTTGTGGAGGACCTGGTGATCAACCGTCTCGCGTCCAAGGGATTGAGCAAGTTCTTTGCGGTGGAACGGGCCCACAGGATTCCGGGTGGTGCGCCCAAAGTGGGTGCTCCCCCACGGCCTATAATTGCTCGACTTTTTAACTTTCGGGATAGAGATGCTATCCTTCAGGCGTCGCGGGTGGCTGGGCCGCTGAAGTTTGAGAACTCCAATGTCAGCTTTTATCCGGACTTCACGCAAGCGGTCCAGAAACAGCGGCTGGGATTTTTGGGTGTCAAGCGGCGCCTGAGGGACATGGAGCTGAAATACGCGATGTTATTCCCTGCGAGGTTGCGGGTTGAGTTCCAGGGTCGTTCCCACTTTTTTGACCGACCGGAGGCGGTTGGTGACTGGTTGGATGCCCTACCGCGGGGACAGGATCGAGACGATCGGGCGGCGGAGAGCGGACGGGATGGGGTGGAGCAGGACTAGAACTTGGTTCCTGGCGATGGACTAGATTGACTATTTATTGCACCTTGGCTCAATTACACTCTAATCCGGCACATCATGCCCTTCAAATGTCTGGGGGTTGTGGGGAGCTTTTTTGGGGTCCTTTCCTCCTTCTGGGGTTCTTTTGTGGTAAATGTCAGGGCGACAGGCACACTGCAAGTTGGGGGGGCTGTTCGGGCTCAAGCAGGGGTGCAGGGAGGGGGGAGTTGTGGTTTTGGGTCCGTGGGGGAGGGGGGTTGTTGGGGATGGTTGTTGTTTTTTCGTTTCGCAGGGCAATGTGAAGTTGTTTGCTGATTTCTCCGGGTTGTGCTCTCCGGGCTGTGGGTATCATGTGCGGGAGTGGGATGGGGGATAGGGGATTGCGAATCCTTTCGTGGAATGTGAATGGTCTGGGGGACAGGATCAAGCGCGGGGTGGTGTTACAGTTCTTGAAGCGCCTCTCGCCCGACATCGTTTTCCTGCAGGAGACACATTTGGTTGGGAACTCCTTCCAGGCCCTAAATAGGAGGGGCTATCGCCTGGCCGCTCACTCTGGTTTCACTTCTGGCTCTAGGGGAGTGGGCATCTTAGTTAGGACCTCCCTCCCATTGGCAGTGGACGAGGTGCTTCACGATGATAGGGGGCGATATGTGGCGCTGGTGGGGAGATGAGAGGGTAGAACCATTTCACTGGTCGCTGTGTATGTGCCCCCGGGGTTGCAGACGACTACATTTGCTGACTTGGGGCGTTTGGTCCTGGGGCTCCCTGGGGGGGTTTTGGTGTTGGGTGGAGACTTTAATGCCGTGGTCTCTGGATTGGAGGACCGTCGCCCCCCCAGGGATCTCCCTAGGGCTCAGGCCTGGTTGGGGAGTTTTTTGGACACTTTGGGACTGGTAGATTGCTGGAGAATGATGCACCCGGGACAAGCGCAGTATACCTTTCACTCGGGGGCCCATGGGAGTCTCTCGAGACTCGACTATATGCTCATGCCGGCGACCCAAGTGGGGAAGATTGGGGAGGTGCGTCACGTAGCCAGAGGTATTTCTGACCATTCCCCTATATGGTTGCAACTGAGGGTTGACCCTGGCACAGAGGGAAGAGTGGCACCTATCGGCCCCTGGTATCTTCGTAACCCTAAGATCCGCGCGGAGTTGGTCAAGTCCACTGATCACTACTTCACTGATAATGTGGGGTCGGTGTCGTCGGCCGTCTCCCTATGGGAGGCTTATAAAGTGGTGGTCAGGGGGCACGCCTTGTCCCTTATCTCCCATACTAAGAGGTGCGAGAGAGCTGAGGTGGTTCGCCTGGAGGCTGAAATAGCTGAAATGGAGGAGGACTTGGAGCGTGGAGTTACTGATGAGAAATTGCATGTTCTCAGCCTCAAACAGTCTGATTATAGAGCGCTAGTCACGGAAGCTGCTAAAGGGATGTATAGAGAGCAGCAAGGGCGTCCGTATGACGTGGGGGATAAGGCCGGAAAGTTGATTGCTTGGTTGGATAAGAAGGAGAGCGCGAGCAGGGTGGTGCCCGTTGTGGAGAGAATGGATGGAGTGCGTGTGACTGACCCTGTGGAGATTGTGGACTGCTTCGCGGATCACTTCCGCGTGGTATACTCTCCGGTTTCCGTGCATTCGGAGGAGGATTCTCGTCTGTTGCTTAGAGACATCGCACTGCCAACCTTATCGGAGGCGGATGCAGCATTGATGGAGGCAAAGTTGTCGTCAGATGAGATTGCTTTGGCCATTCGCTCGATCGCGTCTGGTAAAGCGGTGGGTCCTAATGGTCTTCCCATTGAACTATATAAGTTACGTCCTGATAAGATAGCGCCGTATCTTAGTGACATGTTTTCGGCGGCACGTGCGGCGGGCTTCCTTCCCCCTGACCAACGCCTCGCCACCATAGTGGTGATACACAAAGATGGGAAGCCACGAGACCGCTGCGCCTCCTATAGGCCCATTTCGCTGTTGAACGCAGAACCCAAAATTCTGGCTAAGGTGTTGGCGAACCGACTGGTACGGGTCGCGGGCGACTTGATTCATCAGGATCAGTCCGGTTTTATACCCCATCGGAATACCGCCCTAAATTTGAGGCGGTTGCACGGTGTGCTGGCTAGAGCCGAGTTTATACGGGAGCCGGCCATCTTGGCGTCTTTAGATGCTACTATGGCGTTCGACACTTTGGAGTGGCCATATATTTGGGCCGTTTTGGCGAAATTTGGATTCGGCCCTGAGTTTATTGGTTGGGTAAAATTGCTATATGCTGACCCACTGGCTCAGGTGGTGGTGAATGGTAGGGTGTCGGCTCCCTTCGCACTGGGGAGGGGTACGCGACAGGGATGTCCGCTATCACCCCTTCTCTTTGCGCTTTCTTTGGAGCCTCTCGCCGCCTGGTTGCGTTGGGAGCCGTCGTTGCGAGGTATTAGATGGACGCCGGAGTTCGAAAACCGTGTCTCCCTTTACGCGGACGACATCCTTCTATATCTCACTTCCCCCCGACAGTCACTAATGGTATTGGTGGACGTGTTGACTTCCTTTGGCCGCAACTCCGGCCTGGTTATCAACTGGGCCAAATCGTGCGTCTACGTCCTCTCCGGGGACGCCCCCCTCCTGCCGCAAGACTGCCCTGTTCAGGTTGCTACCCTGGGGTTCAAATATTTGGGAATCTTTATCTCACTGGATCCCGCGGTCCGCTATGAGCGAAACCTTCTCCCTCCCCTCCAGCGACTGAAGGCCGACGTCGCAAGATGGCGACGACTTCCGCTTTCACCGCTTGGACGGACGGCATTGTTCAAAATGATGTCGCTGCCTCGCTTTTTGTACGCTTTGCAAAATACTCTGGATGTCGTACCGGCCCGCTATTTCCGGGAGGTTGAGGGTCTTCAGCGTCAACTGTTTTGGGACGGGCGGCCGCGGATTGCTCTCGCCAAGTTAACGCTTCCTTGGTACGATGGGGGGGTTGCACTCCCTGATATCAAACGATACTATTGGGCGTCTCAGTTGGCGGCTGTGAACCACGGGATATATGGTCCTGCCTTAAACCCGGCGTTCGAGATGGATAAATTCCTGCTTCCGGGTGGGGATTATAATAGGGCGCTGTACTCGGTGACCCCGGACACGTGGCTGACGGGACCCACGCGGGTGGCGGTGCGTGTGTGGCACGCGGCGAATGCTGCGATGGGGTGGTGGGATCGCTTGACTCGGGCGACGCCGCTGTATGCCTCTGGGCGGTTGGGCTGTTTGTGGAGATCGAAAGGCTTTGAGAAATGGGACGTGATTGGTATATGTAAGGTGGGTGATCTTTGGGTGAAGGGAGCTTTCAAAACGTTTGAAATGCTTAAACAGGAATATAAATTGAACGATAGAGAGTACTTCCGATATGCTCAAGTCCACCATGCGCTGTGTTCGGTTTTTCCGGACGCTGCTGTCATCCCCGAGTATTCCCCACTGGAGGATAGAGTGTTGGATGGCTACGTGCCCGACAGCACTATTTCTCTGATTTACAAGAAACTCATCAACGATCGCGCGGACTTGCTGCTCCGTCTGAGGGAGGCATGGACAGGCGATGGCTTAGAGCTGGATGATGAGGATTGGGTGTCGGCGGTGGCCTTCCCGAAGGAGGTGGCGATCCCGGCCCGCCTCCGGTTTGTACAGCTGAAGATCCTCCATAGAGTGTATGTCACAGGGCCCGGTTTGCTGCGTATGGGTTATTCGATGGATGGATTGTGTAAGCGTGGATGTGGCCTGCCGGGCACGTTCCTCCATATATTGTGGGAATGTCCTGAGATTGTGCGATTCTGGAACGGTATTCATACCGTACTGGAGGGGGTCACACACGTGGCCCTGTTGCCAGAGGCTAGGAGGTGTTTGTTGAATGTCTGGGAACCGAATGATTGCAATGCGGCACAGACGCAGTGGGTGACCTTGGGGTATATGGTGGCTAAGCGTAACATTGCACAGCTATGGGGCTCCCCGAGGCCACCCACGGTTGATGTATGGAAGGAGAATATGGACTGGTGTATGTTTAGGGAAAAGACGGTGTATGTGGCGAGAGGTAAGCCAGGGAAATGGAGTAGGGTATGGGGTCCGTGGAATTTATATCGAGGCCGTATCTGCGCCCCGCCTTTGCCATTAGAGGTCGATATTGCTTTGACCCCCTAGCCGCGCATTCTGCGGGAGTGTGTGATGTGTGTTCCATGCTTTGTTTTCCCATTGCCCCCCTTCACCGCTTCTGGACCAGAATCGTTTTGGACACTGTATGTTGTTCCCCGTCCTGGGAAGAGCACGCTGCTATCTCGGACTCTCATTGCCTTGAGTGTGTTTTATGTTTAATAAAAAATGAAACCGTTGTCTTAAACCGCTCCTGGCCTACGGCCATGGTCTGTTATAGGTGCTTACGGACTGCCGGGTACTTTGCCGCTGGTTCATTTGAATGTATGGCGTTACAGTGCGGGCCCTCGGGCTCTATAGCGGCCGGCCCTGGTGGTTGTAGGCCCTTGTATGTCTTTTATTGTGTGCTAACGGTTTCTAATAAAAAATATTTAAAAAAAAAATAATAATAAAATAGGGATTTTAGTAAAGAACCTTAAACAGCAGAAGATTTGCACAACCTTGATACACAAATTTACATATTTTCTTACAAGTGGATATTTTACTATCTGGGTGAGTATATATATATCATTAAAACTGGTCAGGCGTTCAAGCACAAGTGCACATTAACTGGTTAAATAAATGCAGAAATAAACATAATTCAGCTATACACATAATTCAGCTTCTTTTTTTTATGGCTCTGCTCCGCTCATTTAGTCAGTCTATTGTTTGCTCCTGGGAGCGAGTTAACACCTCATTCCTGGCCTATTTAAATGCTAATTACTGACTGTCAAAATCGGGAGAGAAAAATGCAGATTTAGCTCCCAGGGACTTAAGGCAGGGCAACATTAACTTTCTAAAATTCATCTTTCCAGAATATGTATTGCAAAGTTGACTTCAGCAAGAATTGGGCTTCAAATAAACATTTCAGAAAGTCCCCAAACTAAATTTGCAGGTGTTTCCTAGCCATAAATAACATTTATTAAACCTAATATTGTATCTCAGTGCTTTCCTATGTAACAGCCACCCCTGCCACTTTGAAAATATCTTTTAGGGCCTTTTCAATATAACGGCATTTCTAACATTAAATCTTTACGTGTCTTCTTTTGAATACCATGCACACTGCCTTATGGGCAGTAAGAGGGGGGTTGAGGCCTGTCAAAAAGGGGTTATTTTGACAGGTCAAGTTTGCAGTTTAAACCTGCAGTTATGTTACACATGACAGGCATGCAGTCATGTTTGCCTTGTCACTGCAGTGGGTGACCACCGGGTACCTTAGAGGAGGAAGTAAGCAAAGGGAGTAAAAAATTACTGGTATACAAGTCCCCCAGCCCAGATGAGTTGGCTGCCCACTTTTTCAAAAGATTTTGTGCAACTCTCACACCACACTTGGTGAAACCTTGTAATTCCTTTACAGACTAAGGAGTAGTTACCCCCTCTATGAGGAAGGCTTAATAAAAAAAGAGGGGGAACCTAGGGAGTGATCTGTATTCCACAGATGGATTGCATTGCTAAACCTGAATCTTAAGATCTACACAAACATTCTAACAAATAGACTGAAGATTCATATTACCTTCCGGATGGAGCATGATCAGTTAGGCTTTACAGTGAATAGTCAATGATAATTTGCAAAATGTGTTACAGCCAGTGGAGAAGTCAGACACAAGATCCCAATGATCATTCTGGTACTAGACACTGAAGAGGCATTTGACCAGGTTGTGAGAAACTGGGTTATTGTTTGAGAGGGGTGAGAGTGCCACTCAAGTAACAACCACAGTCTTTTTCCTAGGCAAACTACAAACATTGCTAAATAAACCTGTGCCTAACCCTGGTAGCTTGGCATAAAAGCGTTCAGCCCTAACTTACAGGTAACATGTAAAGTATTTATGCAGAACTCAAACAGTAATAAAGTGACAAGACAAGAATGATCTGAAACCAAATTAGGAAAATGTAGAGCATTTTCATTGAATAAAATGACAAAAATTCAATCATAAGAACCCGAGCTATGAGAGCTTAAATTTTGTGGTAAAAATAGTGTCAAGAAGGTGTGAAGCTCCAACCGTGGATATCTGGTAACACCAGACCGGGACAAAGCCAAAGTTCAGTGACCGCGATAGAGTGCGGGTCGGATACACACCACACAACACAAGAGCCAATAACAGACATGTTGCCCTGTATACTGCCAGAAAGGCACGCTTGGTTTATGCAGAAAAAAGTCAACTTTCTGGTATTTTCAGAATAGTAATTCAAAATCCAATGAAATTACAATTCAAATGAATGGACAAACGCAATTTTCTAGCTGTTCCCAAACTGAAGTTATCCCTTATAAAATGTGAAAGGCAGTTATTAAATGTAATAAAGTTAACACAGTGTTAGTCTATGGGAGAGCTAGCCTTGCTACAGTAAAACATGAGAGTTTTTCATTGGCTGGACATGCAGAGCTTAAGTATGCATGCTCTACTTTTCAAATACCAGGCATCCTGCCCTATGACATGTGAGGGTCTAACTTAGGAGTGACTTATAAGTATTAAAAAAGGACTTGTTAAAGCCTGGCAAACGGTATATTTGCCAGGTTGAAATGGCAGATTAAAATTCCACTACAGACTGCAGGAGGCATGTTTTACAAGGCTACTGTAATGGGTGGCACAATGTGTACTGTAGCTGACTAGTAGCATTTAATTCATAGACCCTGGGTACAGGTAGTACCATATATGATGGACTTGCAAGTAAATTAAAGGTGCCAATAATGTATATGTCATTTATTTCCATTTTTAAATGTACAAGCACATGCACGTATCTCTGTATAGCAGGAGTAAAGTGCAGAGAGTCCTATAGTCAACAAAAACTGGGTTTCAGCAACAGAAGGCAAATATCTGGGGTGACCCTGCTGAAGGGGAATATTTCCAACGCAGGTTGACTAGACTTTTCTTCAGAATTTTCTGGGGAGGGTGGGAATAGGCCCAATCATGTGAAAATATATATACGCCGGATACCTAGACCAAATCGCTATACAGAGGAACAAGTTAGAAATGTCCTCTTGGTACAGGCATACAGAACGGTAGAGAGAGGTAGGGGGTGCCTTTTTGTGTGTGATGCAAAGCACAAGAGCCTCTAGTATATGGATACTATATAATGGAAACTATGCAACTAGGAGAGTCCATGCTGAAGGTTTTGGAAATCCTGCACCAACAGTGGGCTATCTTGCAGTTCAAAGTAAACCTTAGAAAATCCAAAATGTTGGGAGGGGGAATATATCACTGGGAACTTGTGGAAAATTGGGAAATATAAGCCCCTTCAGGTGAGCCAACAGGAAAATAAAATATTTGGGTATCTTTATAATCCAAACTTCACATGGGATGTACATTTCAATCTCTATTTACCCTGATAATAATAACCCAGATCTTTTACGGGCTCTGTCGGGGGGCATATTCGGTAAATGGAAAAATTCAGATTGCTGCCCTCTGACAGACCACGTTCTTCAAGGCAAGGTAAAAACATTAAAAATATGCAAGTCAGGCTTTTTGAAAGGAGAACTGGAATGGCTGTAATACCTACAAATTAAATATTAGAGAAGTATGACCTATGAAAAGATTCTCATAATATAACTCAAAAAAGGCTTCATCCCAAATATATATCTAGTACTATTAACACACAACCATCCCCCCCACACAGTGGACATGTATGAAGTGAATGGGGGAAAAGTACTGGAGAAAGTCATAACACATGATCAGTGATGTATCTGAGTGCAAGATAGTCCTAAAAGTGTCCAAAGTGTATAAAATAAAGAATTGTTGTCTAAAATAATGTTCCATAGCATGGAACACCATATAGGCTAGGTATGATGTTCTCGTGTATAAATACCAAATGCTGAAGACAGTGTGGTGAGATGGGGGATGATTTGCATGTTTGGTGGAAAGGCCCTGCAAAACACAGCACCTGGAAAAAAATACTCCACCCTAATAAAAATGTAATAGGTTATCTCTTGACTGAAGGACTGGGGTGATCATTCTGGTTCTACGGCCTTAGAGAATGGCTAGTTTGTCTAAGTGTGAGTAGGCCTTAATTACTAATATGTTACTAGATGCAAAAAAGAAGATATTGGGGGAAACTAAAAAGTCAATGTTCTCCTTTCATGCATAACAGGTTAAGGAGGCCAAAGTCTATTATGGCCATGAAAATGCTGAAGCGTGAACTATGAAATGAGAGAGACATGTTCTGTGCAACTTGGAAACCCCTAATTGATAAATTATGAACTCCTATGTTTGCTCTATGATGCCTCAGAACACTTAGGGCATTGATCACATATTGGGACTCCTGTGTACTCACAACTAGATCCTCAAGGATTCTCAACAGAGAGCCTGGAACCCTCGTCCCCCTTGTTTTTTGATATATCACATCATGGTTGTAATGTCTGTCAAGATTTGGACTGACCAACCGCAAAGGAAAGAGAGAAATGCCTTTAGCACCAGGCAAGTCACCCTCACTTTGAGCAGATTTATATGAAGACTCCAGTCCCCTGGAGACCAAAGGCCTCTGATCTCCAGATTCTCCAGAGAAGCAATCCACCCCAGGGTGGAGGTATACATCACCACCATAGTCACGGCCAGAGGGAGTTGAAAGATCATTCCTCTGGAACGGTTCTCCTCCACCACCCACCAGGCAAGCTGAGCCAAGTGTCCCCAGAACCCACAATGGAATCAATGAGTTTGCCCCTTTGTTGGAACCACTGGCTCAGCAGGCAACCCAGGTGAGCCCTCATATGCCAGAACTCATGTGTGGTCAGGATAATGCAAGAGACTAGGAGACCTAGCAAGCAAAGGATGCACAGGTCTGAAATTCGAGCCCCTACCTGGAATTGTAGCAGCAATACACTGATGTCTTTCACTCTCTGCTCTGGGGGAAAGGCTCAGCCCATGGTGGTACCCAGTAATGCTCCTATGGCCAGGATACACTGAGAAAGTTCCAGGTAAGATTTGGGCACATTGATGGAAAAGTCTAAGTTGTGCAGGAGGGATGGTGTTGACTGCAGATGTAGCTGCACCATCTCCGTATTCCTGGTCTTCAGAAGCCGGTCATCCAGGCAGGGAAAAACCTGGCTCTCAGACCATTTGCGATGGGCTGCCACAACTGTCATCCCCTTAGTGAAGACTCATGGTGTCGACATCAGACCAAAGGGAAGGACTGCAAATTGATAGTGAGTCAAGCCCACTATAATAAGCAAGTACTTACTGTCGGACATGAAGTTCAGTGTATAAAAATACACATCCTGTAAGATGTGAGACTGCTGTCCTTCTTTGGAACAGGGAAATATTGTAATTGATTTTTATATAGCGCTAATCACCGGCGGGTCTCTAAGCGCTTTCAGAGGAGTAGCCAGAGGTCGTGGGCAGAAGAAAGCCCCACAGTGTGGTGAGTTTAGACAGTGTCCAGTACTTCCCTAAACAGGAGCGTTTTGAGTAGTTTCCTGAATAAGAAAAGAGATAGTTCTTTACGCAGGTGGTCGGGCAGCTGGTTCCAGAGTTGAGGGAGCATTACGGAAAAAGCTCTACCCCCTTTAGATGTAGTGTTGCGTCTGGGGTGGCCAGGTAGAAGGCTTCAGAGGACCGCAGTGTGCGTCCCGGAGCATAGTTCTTCAAGCATTCCTTAATGTAGGTCAGGGCTTTGCCACAGATTGCTTTATGGGCAATGCAAAGGCCTTTAAAATTTACTCTCTGCTTGATGGGGAGCCAGTGGAGTTTGCACAGCAGGGGAGAGGCATGGGCCCTTCTGGGCAGCCTAAAAATGAACCTAGCTGCGTCGTTAAGTACTACTTGAAGTTTATTGATAAGCTTTTGAGGAATGCCTATATACAACGCATTACCGTAATCCAGTCTGGAAACAATTGTAGCTAACACAATCATTTGTAGGGAGGCAGTTGGGAGGAGGGGGACAAGTTTCCGTAACTGCACTTAAAAGCCCTATGCAGGTGCCAACCACAGTAGTGACTTGGTTAACCATGGAGAGCTCATGGTCCAGTTTAATGCCTAAGCTTTTTATGACGAAGGCTGGAGTGGGGGTGGCACCCAGCTCCTGGGGCCAGAAATGGTCGCTCCATGGGTTACTTTTTGTGGGGACGACCAGGACTTCAGTTTTCTCAGGGTTAATTTTTAATGAGTTTGCGGTCATCCAATTTACAGTGAATCTAAGAATACTTTGAGCCGCTTCCTGGGCATGGATGAAGTTATCAATCCAGAAAATGAGCTGAGTGTCATCTGCATAGTTGAAGACACGGCAGTCCATGTGGGCCAGGGCAGTCACCAGGGGGGTAGGTAGATGTTAAAGAGGAGCGGGGATAGTGCAGACCCCTGGGGGATGCCGCAGGTGAGGGCGCCACTGTTAGATACCCGTTCCCCACCTGAATCCTCTGGGACCGCCCTGTTAGGAAGGATTCTAGCGACTGGTGTGCTGATCCCTGAATACCTAAGGCTGTTAGTCGATCCAGTAGCTGAGTGTGGGTAACCGTGTCGAACGCCGCTGATAGATCTAATAGGTTGTTTTCTATCAGCCATGGTTCGGAGGTCGTCCAGGATATTGGAAATAGCATCCTTGACCAATCGCCTGTTCTGGCACTATCTACACGGTTCCTTTCTGATGCAAGGCTGCCACTTCTTGCACATATGGAGGAGATGTTCCTGTAAAAGGTTTAACGGCGGAAGGGTGTGGGGGGAGGGTCCAGCTGGAAGGGTAGGGTATATCCTTTTTTCATAATTTGCAATATCAATTGATCTGAAGTTATAGCCTTCTAAGCCTGTGGAAAAAGGGAAACCCAACCTCCCATTGGCCATGAATGAGCTGACGAAGGAGCGCTAGTGCTGCTTCAGAGAAGCAAGAAAATATTTGGGTCGCTGAACCTCCTCAACCTTTTCAACAACCCTTGTACTGGTGAGCGGAAGGTGGGCTGGCAGGTCTTGCTGCTGAGCAAGGGTAGTGTTCTGGTTCAGATGCTGCCTGACCATCCCTGATGCGGTCTTGGAAGTGAACCTGGAGATCCATATGAAGGTTAGGGATGAGAATGCCTGCCATATCCCACAGCATGTGTAGACAGCACCCTAGGAGGATCGTAGTATTTAGGGACTTGAGTGCTAGGCTTCTCATAGAAAAGATTTCCTTGGCCCAAGAATCCATTTATTCCATTTCCTATCAGCTGTAGTAGTAGGGAAAGTCCTGGTAGCCTGGGTGCAGAGAGGAAGAGGATGAGGCCGAAATAACAAGGCTTTCTGGAGAATGGTGCCCCGACAAAAATAAAGGGTCACATGGGACAAGACTTTGTATCCTGGCGATTGACCTTTTAGTGGCCAGATGGTTTGATGCATATGGCTAGTACAGGGTCTTACTGAATGGAAGAAGTGACTCTGAGGTGTGGAATGTAGCCTGTAGGACCTCAATGAGAATGTTGGATTTAATTTTCTCTGTAGGCAGAGGTAACTCCAGAATGTCTGCAGCCTTTCAAATAATTAAATGGTAGGAAGATGAATCAGGGGAAAGTAGCCCCACTACAGACAAAAAGCCTAGTTCTGGGGAGGTATCAAATCCAGTTCAGCTAGGTCTTGCAACTTCTGCAATGGCTCCTGAGGGTCATCCTGGTCAAATTCCATATCGAACAAGTGTCATAAGGAGGGGTGCTCTTGAGTAGCCATTTCAACCAGGAAATGTTGTGCCTCTCTCTTGGACCCATGCACAGCTGCCTTGGGATGTGAGTTGATAAAGAGCTGCTCTCTGGTGCAGACGGCATCAGAACTACAATCGAGATCAACATCAGTGGTGTCACAGCGAGGCTGGGGCCCTGGCGGGTGATGGTGCCGGGGAAGGTGCCTTGGCCACAGTGGTGAGCAAAAGAACGATGGATTTAACCCAGATCTATTGACTGGGGAAGACATGTTTGATTTGCTCTGCATTGCATCCATCATCTGTGTGTCTTTTGCTTTCTCACCCTAAGTCAATCAATCAATCAATCATGGAATTTATATCGCGCACTACTCACCCGGAAGGGTCTCAAGGCGCTTGGGGGAGGGGGTCTGCTACTGCTCGAACAGCCAGGTTTTGAGCTGTTTCCTGAAGGCGAGGTGGTCCTGGGTCAGCCGCAGGTGGACGGGCAGGGAGTTCCATGTCTTAGCCGCCAGGTAGGAGAAGGATCTTCCTCCGGCGGTGGCTCTCTGGATGCGAGGGACGACGGCGAGGGCGAGGTTCGCGGATCGTAGCTGTCGGGTGGGCGTGTAGAAGGTCAGGCGGTCGTTGAGGTACCTTGGGCCCAGGTCGTGGAGGGATTTGTGTGCGTGGGTGAGGAGTCTGAACGTGATCCTCTTGTTGACAGGGAGCCAGTGCAGGTCTCTCAGGTGGCTCGAGATGTGGCTGCGTCGGGGGGCGTCCAGGATGAGACGGGCGGAGGCGTTCTGGATACGCTGAAGTCTTTTCTGAAGCTTGGCTGTTGTACCGGCGTAGAGGGTGTTTCCGTAGTCTGGTATGCCCAGACCTGGGCCCTGGGCTCACTTTGCAATTGGATTCAAGCTAGCCTGGCTGATGAGGGGTGATGCCCAGATACTGGCCCCAGGATGCTTGTTTCCAGTCCAGGGAGGACCAGGCTTGGCAGTTCGGTCTGGATTGTTCCCATGAGGCACAGGGTCAAGACTGATTTGCATATGGCTGGGTCTAAACTGGGGTGGCATGGTGAGCAAAAGAACGATGGATTTAACCCCGATCTATTGACTGGGGAGAATGTCTGATTTGCTCTGCATTCCGTCCATCATCTGTGTTTCTTTTGCTTTCTCGCCCCAAGAGGGCCGTGTATGCCCAGACGTGGGTCCTGGGCTCACTGTGCCACTGGATTCAAGCTAGCCTGGCTGATGAGGGGTGATGCCACGATATTGGTCCCAGGATGCTTGTTTCCAGTCCAGGTAAGGCCTTGGCTTGGCAGTTTGGTCTGGACTGTTCCCATGAGGCACTAGGTCAAGACTGATTTGCATATGGCTGGGTCTAAAATGGGGTGGCATGGTGAGCAAAAGAACAATGGATTTAACCCAGATCTATTGACTGGGGGAGAATGTTTGATTTGCTCTGCATTCCGTCCATCATCTGTGTGTCTTTTGCTTTCTTGCCCTAAGAGTGCCGTGTATGGCCAGACATGGATCCTGGCCTCACTGTGCCACTGGATTCAAGCTAGCCTGGCTCTTGAGGGGTAATGCCCCGATACTGGTCCCAGGTTGCTGGTTTCCAGTCCAGGGAGGACCTGGCTTGGCAGTTCAGTCTGGACTGTTCCCATGAGGCACAGGGTCAAGACTGATTTGCATATGGCTGTGTCTAAACTGGGGTGGCACGGTGAGCAAAAGAACGATGGATTTAACCCAGATCTAATGACTGGGGGAGAATGTTTGATTTTCTCTGCATTCCATCCATCCTCTGTGTGTCTTTTGCTTCCTTCTCTTTGTAGCTTTTTTCCCCATCCCCTTTTTGTTACAGTGCAAGAAACCTTTACCTCGCCCCTCTTGTATTTATTTCTGCTCCATCACTGGGTGATGCAGAATGGAGACTGACTTTGCCCATAGCTTTCAGATTGTCAAAATTTCACAACTGTATGAAGCAAAAAGAGGAGCAATATAATTTGTAGGAAACTGTGTAAGACAGAGTAACTATTTTATTTTTAGGGTTGAACTGAAGGGAAGTAAAGGAGTTCCTATTCTATTATATTCTATTCTATTCATTTCTAGAGTGCCTGGTTACCCAGGAGGGCCTCCCAGCGCTGACAACTAGGTACCGCTTCAGAGTTGATGACAGCTAGAAAAGAGTTGTTTTTAGCAGTTTCCTGAATATTCGTTTCAATTTGGTTTGCCTTAGGTTCTGTGGGAGAGCATTCCAAGCTTGGGTACCAGGAAAATGAAGGACTGTCCTCCACTCCTGGTCTTCGTGATCCTAGGGACTACAAAGAGTTGCTCGTTGTTAGACCGCAGTGTTTTAGTGGGGTCGTAGGGAGTGAGTAGACTATGAATCAGATTGGGTCCCTTTTTATGCATTGCTCTGTGGGCCATATATAATGCCTTAAAGTGTATCCCTTTGAGCACTGGCAGCCAGTCTGACATTTAGAATTTTCAACAAGATGCACGCTGCGGCACTCTACATGACTTGAAGTCTTTTTATGACAGACTTTGGGCTGCTCAAGTAAAAGGAATTCCCATAGTCAAGCCTTCAAATGACCAGGCCTAGTACTACTATACTGCATGATGGATCTGGTAGCCATTAATGCAGCTTTCTCAGGGTCTTGGGTATGCCAAAGCAGGTTGATGCCAGTTTATTGGCTTATGTAGTCATTGACAACTTTATGAAAAGCCAGAATCCAGAGCTTTTGATTTCTGATTTCAGGATAGGTTGACTGCCAAGGGACTCGGGCCAATTCAATTCTATCCACTTGAAGAACAAGTTACTAACCTTCAGTAACGATATATCTGTAAGAAACATTAGTTAGCTAGATTCCTCACCTTAGGATATCCCCAGGCGTCAGGCTGGATCTGGAAAGATTTTTCGTCAGCAATACCCTTGCGCGTCGCTAGGCGTCGTCTGCGGGTCCACGTCCGCCGTCGGCGTCGTGATCGCCGGGATGACGTCGTCGGAGTACTTAGACGCCGCCCTCACGCGCTGACGTCAGTTCTTGTACATAGCTTTCCGCGCCAGGAACGCAGAGCCATGCAAGAGAACGACACTGGTGCCAAAAATTCTAGGGCCCTGAAAGGGATGACCTCAACTCTAGATATCGGTTCGCAGAACGGGGAGGATGGATGGGGTGGTGAGGAATCTAACTAACTAATGTTTCTTACAGATACATCGTTACCGAAGGTAAGTAACTTGTTCATCTGACAGAAATACGTTCGTTAGATTCCTCACCTTAGAATAGATACCGCAGCAATACCAACCCCGGTAGTGGGTCTGCAAACCAAGATCACACCAGAAAGTCCTGGAGAACAGAACGGCCAAAGAAGCCGTCTCTCCGGACTTGGCTGTCCAGGCAATAATGTTTGGCAAACGTGTGCAGCGAGGCCCATGTTGCTGCCTGACACATGTCCTGCACAGGGACTCCCCGGCCCAAGGCAGTGGTCACCACTGTGGCCCGAGTGGAATGGGCCCTCAGCCCTACAGGAGGTTCCTTTTTAGCTAAGGAATAACAGGCCTTGATACACAAAACGACCCACCGAGAGATGGTTCGCTTGTGCACCGCCCGCCCCTTCTTAGCGCCCACGTAGCCAACAAAGAGTTGGTCGTCCACCCGGAACTGTTTGGTGCGGTCCAGAAAAAGGACAGCACCCGTTTTGGGTCCAGATGGTGGAGCCTCTCTTCCTCTTTCGAGGGATGCGGAGGCGGAAAGAAGGTGGGCAGTGTAACAGACTGTCTGATGTGAAAGGTAGTTACCCCCTTAGGGAGAAAGGAGGGACGAGTCCTGAGAACAACTTTGTCCGGATGGACAGAAAGGAAAGGAGGCTTAGAAGAGAGAGCCTGGAGCTCACTCACCCTTCTAGCAGAGGTGATGGCAAACAGGAAAGCAGTCTTAAGAGTCAGAAGATGAAGGGGACAATTATGAAGTGGCTCAAAGGAAGCGCACATCAGATAGGTCAATACCAGATTCAAATCCCACGGAGGCATTATGAAAGGGACAGGAGGAAACCTGTGAGTAATGCCCTTAAAGAATCGAGAAACAACAGGGGATTTGAAAAGAGAAGGCTGATCAGGAAGCCGTAAGAAAGCAGAAATAGCTGAAAGATATCCCTTAAGGGTGCCCAGAGCAGAGCCCTGCTGGGCCAGGGAAAGAAGAAAGAGTAGAACCTCAGAAAGAGGGGTGGAAAGGGGATCCACAGCCTTTGCTGTGCACCATGCCACAAATGTGTTCCACCTGTAGGCGTATACCGATTTCGAGCAGGGACGCCTGGCTGCCGGAATAACATTACAGACTTCAGGAGGCAAGTCAAATGGCATCAACTGCTGTTGCTCAATCTCCACGCATGGAGGTGGAGGCTGGGCAGGTTCGGGTGGAGGACCGTCCCCTGCTGCTGCGACAGAAGTTCCTCCAGAAGAAGCAGTCGGATCGGGTGATCGAACGATAGACTGAGTAGCTCGGGATACCAGTAACTTCGTGCCCAATCCAGAGCCACCAGGATGACTTGGGCCCGGTCGCGCCTGATCTTCTTCAGCACTCTGGGCAGAAGTGGTATAGGCGGAAAGGCATACAACAGACCGCAACTCAACCCGCGACGAAAAGCGTCTCCGAGCGAGTGCCGCCTTGGAAACTCCAACGCGCAGAACTGCTGACATTGCGCGGTCTCTTCGGTGGTGAATAGATCTAACCAAGGCTCTCCCCACTGCCGAAACAGGCCTTGCGCCACGTCCGAGTTTAGACGCCATTCGTGATCCATCATGCAGCGGCAGCTGAGTTCGTCTGCTCTGGCGTTCAGAGAGCCCGCCAGATGTTGAACCACCAGGGTGATGCCCTGATGTTCCTGCCATGCCCAGAGGCGCAGAGCCTCCTGACAAAGGGTCCACGACCCCACCCTGCCCTGTTTGTTGCAATACCACATGGCGGTGGTGTTGTCCGTGAACAACTGCACTACACTTCCCCGGACAGAGGGAAGGAATGCCTTCAGTGCAAGTAGGATTGCCCTCAGCTCCAGAAGGTTGATATGGAGCCGGGACTCCGACGGAGACCAGAGGCCTCTGATCTCCGCCTCTCCCATGTGGCCCCCCCATCCCAGGAGGGATGCATCCATCACTACTACGTGCTCCGGTTGGGGTAGGGAGAGGGATCTGCCACTGACCCAATCGCGGTCCGTGAGCCACCACTGCAATTGTCTTGCAGTGCCCTCCGAGATCAAGACATGGTCGGACAGGTTGCCTTGATGCTGGACCCACTGAAACTTCAGGTCCCACTGCAGAGCCCACATCCACCATCTGGCGTGATGCACCAAAAGCATGCAGGAGGCCATCAGACCCAGAAGCCGCAGCACCAACCTGACCTAAACCTGTGATAGAGGCCGAAAGATTGGAATCAGAGCCTAATTATCCCGGGCCCGCTGTTCCAGAGGATAGACCCAGAACTGCGCCGAGTCCAGAACCGCGCCGATGAAGAGGAGCTTCTGGAAGGGACTCAGATGTGACTTCAGCACATTGATGGAGAACCCCAGCAAATGCAAGAGGTCGGCCGTAGTCTGGAGGTGGGAGACAACTGCCTGGGGCTAGCCCGCCTTCAACAACCAGTCTTTGAGATAGGGGAAGACTGGAACCCCTAATCTGCGCAGGTGAGCTGCGAACACCGCCATCACTTTCGTGAACACCCGAGGGGAGCATGGTAAATTGAAAATGCTCGTGGCCTACCGTGAACCGCAGGTAACGCCGGTGGGCCAGCAGGACGGGGATGTGGAAAAAAGCATCCTGCAAGTCCAACGCTACCATCCAGTCTCCAGGGTCTAGGGCAGCCAGAACCTGAGCTAAGGTGAGCATCTTGAACTTCTCCTCCCGGAGGAAGGCGTTGACGCTCCTGAGGTCCAAGATAGGGCGTAGGCCCCCTTTGCCCTTCTTGAGGAACAGAAAGTAGTGGGAGTAACAACCCCGACCTACTTCTGGGCCAGGAACGCACTTGATGGCCCCCTTGGCCAAGAGGGCCGCAACTTCCTCCTGCTGCCGGGGTAGATGTGGACGGACCGGCTCGTTGTCCCCCTGCTCCGCCTCAGCAGATTCCACATACGCAACCGCGTTGAAGCTGGTTCTGCGGCCTGTGGCTAGATGGATGTGAGGGGGCGCCCCTTCTTTGGCCACGAAAGGGACAAAAAGTGGAAGTCTGCAGGCGCGGGCCGAGAGGCCCAAGGACTTAGCCGTAGCCCTGGAGTCCTTAAAGCGCTCCAGCGCACTGTCCGCTTTGTCGCCAAAAAGGTGACTGCCATTGAAGGGCATGTCCATGAGGGTGCTCTGGACGTCCCCGGAGAAACTCATGGACCTAAGCCAGGCGTGGCGGCGAATCGCCACCGTGGTCGCCATTGTCCTGCCTAGCGAGTCCGTTGTGTTCAGTCCACATCGGATTGCATGCCGTGCCGCATCCCGCCCCTTGGCAAGAGCCTGGGCGAGCCATTTCCGGGTCTCCTCCGGACACTGGGGCAGCATGTCCTCCACTGTATACCACAGGGAGTGGGAGCAACGGTCCAAAAGGCACGCGATGTTGACAGACCGCAACCCCAAACTAAGGGAGGAGAACAGTTTCTTCCCAAACTGTTCCAACCTTTTGGATTCCCGATCCGGGGGAGCGGACGGGAAGGGGGTCTGGGAGGTAGAGGCCTGGATAACCAGGCTCTCGGGCGTGGGGTGCATCGACAGAAAACTGGGGTTGCCCGGTGCAGGGCGGTGGCGCCGGGCCACGTTCCAGTCCACAGGAGGAACTGTGGAGGGCTTGGACCAGGTGCCCTTCAGAACGTCAGCCAGTGCTTCATTGAACTGCAGCAGAGGCTCCGAGGAGCTTGCTGGCGGTTGAAGCACTTCAGTGAGGAGATTAGTCCTCACGGTCACAGTAGGCAGCTCCAGCCCAAGGGATTCGGCCGCCTTGCGCAGCACCACAGAAAATGTAGCACCTTCCTCCGAAGCCACGGACGGAGGAGAGATGAAGCCAGTGTCAGGGGAGGTATCAAGACCACTGTCATCCCCCAGTTAGTCTGCCCAGTCCTGAGATAACTGGCCCTTCCGTGCCAGAGGGTCCTCAGACCCCTACCAGTCGTCTCCGTCATCCGATTCCTGGTATACAGGTGGAAGGATCGGAGCCGGGCGGAAGATGAACCTGTTACCTATCGGCGTCGGATACGGCGCCGGGCGGCGCCGCTCCGACGCCGTGCCCAGACTTAACCAGGAAACGGTGACGTCCAAAGGCGGCGCCGGGGGTGGCACCGGAGGGGTCGGCGCCGGCAGAGGGGTCATGAGGTCGACCGGCGTGGGGGCCTGCGGCGTCAGGACCGGAGTCGATGACGGCGCCGGGGCCAGAGCCGCCGGCTCGCTAGGCCTCCCAGTCGAGCCTGCGGGGCCCGAAGGCGCGCCGGTAGGCGTCGACGGCGGAGCCAGGATCCTCATGGCCACGAGGAAGTCCCTGATCTACGCCGGAGTCGCGTCAGACCCAGGGACCGGAGGGTATGGGGTTGAACGAGACTCCTGCGGCTCCGACGGAGCCATGCGGGTCGTGCCACCCGAACCCTTAGCTGAATCGCGCGACCGGCAAGGTGAGCCAGAAGAGCGATGTCGCCTCTTCGACTTCTTGCTGCGCTTCGACTTCCCAGAGCGCGAAGACTTTGACCCCGACAAGCGGTGATGAATGCGGCTCCGCGACCGGTCCCTCGACCTCCTCCTCGACCGGGACCATGAGCGGCGCGGAGCCGACTGCCGGTACTCAAGCAGCTTGTGGGACTGCTCCCGCCTAGCCTTCGAAGTCAAGGCCCGGCAGTTGAGGCACGACTCGTCATCGTGGTCGGCCCCAAGGCATAGAGACACCGGCGGTGGTGATCCGTGACCGACATCAGCTGGTGACAGGCATCACAGGCTTTGAAGCCAGGCATCCCTATCGGCACCAGAGTCGAGGTCGACTGAAAATGGAACCAAAAGAGTTAAAAAAAGTTTAGTCAAAAAGTGACTAAAAGGGTATGCTCTTCCCGGTTCGGTGCTTACTGGCGCGGAAAAAAGAAGAACTGACATCAGCGCGCGAGGGCAGCGTCTAAGTACTCCGACGACGTCATCCCGGCGATCACGACACCGACGACGGACACGGAGCCGCAGACGACGCCTAGCGACGCGCAAGGGTATTGCTGACAAAAAAAAATTCCGGATCCAGCCTGACGCCTGGGGATATTCTAAGGTGAGGAATCTAACTAACATGTTTCTTTCAGATTGGGTTGTTTCCCACCATCATCACCTCAGCTTTCTCCCAGTTTAGCTTTAGACTGCTTGTTGCATGCTTAAGGCAGTTGTTGCAGGGGTGAAGGTTTTGTCTGTTTGATGGGAGAGAGAGATAATAATCTGGGTGTCTTTGGTATAAGATATTGAGGTATCAGATTTGTTTGCCTCTGAAATATCTACTAATAAGTATTATTCGGTGTCCTCTTTATTTGTTCTCTTTCCAGGACAACCCATGACCTTTGACCTCCGGTTGTCCCTTGGGACTGAAGCAGCGTCCACCTCTTCTATTGCTGCTGAAACTGCTAGTAAATCATGTTTAATATTTTCTTATTGTTTATACTAGTATGCATGAGGATCATCTGTATTACCTCCAACTTCCCACCATCTACTTTAGTTTCTGCTTTAACCACCCATACCTGTCTCCTTGTGTTTTCTTATATTTCCCACCGTTTCCCCAACTGACTTCCTCCTGTCTGTAGCTTTCTTCCCCTTCCTTTTTTAGTAACCTTTCCCTCAACCGTCTTTTACATGTCTTGTGTTAACAGAAGATTGTTGGTAACGTAAAGAGGAATGCAGACCTAAGTATTAACAACATTTAGGTTTATAGAAGGCTTTATTGAGCAAACAGTCCATAGTATAGGTACAGAGATGGTGATCATGAACGCAACAGGATGTCATGACATACAAGGTTACATGATGTCATCATAACGCAGCATGAAAATATATCACCATATTTCCTTTCCATTTCCTTTCACCCCATCATTGGTTTTCTGATCCTTTCAAACCCATGTCCCTACTTTATGTTTTTTTTAATATAGGTTTGAATGAATGACTACTTGGTCTATTAAACCTTTCAAAGTGATACTCTGGATAGTAGATAACCCAAAATTAGTGATGCATTGCTTTTGTAACTTGTGCAAAATATTGTGATGATTATAGGTATCTACATTTGTGTGTTAGGTTTCTGTCTCAAACTGGACATACTCCAGGCTCCTTGAGAGGAGGACAGAGGAGATCATCTGGATGAAGGGGGAAGGAGTGGCAGCTGGGACATGCGCTAAGTCATTGTCCTCTCTCAATGACAGTTACTGCATTTGTGAAGGTACTATGCTCTTTCTTCCAAGTCCACATATCAATCATTTTATAAACTATCCAGCCTCCTTTGTTTCTGTCTCATCCTCTCAATTGTTAGAGGAAAAGGTGCAGTGCTCAGTGCCCACTCGCCTATAACTTACCCCATTCTTCCTGAATCACTCACCCTATAAATTGTAGACCCATCTCAGCATGTACCATATTTCTCATACATTTTCTGCCTAAGTGACTACTTTTATTAATTCCATTACTATTCCATCTTCTACCTCCCACTGATCATGCCTATTAGTATTTGCCACACAAACAGTCCATAGTCAAACACAAGCCTAGCCCAAGGCCTGATGTATAACTTACTTTACCCTACATTGTCACTTACTTTCCCCAGAGCCAATGGGAAAAGTATTGGTAGAGCATTATTTGGGTGGAGAGTGTAGTATAGAACTCAGTCTGGAATCACATCCAGGGTGAGGCTCTGGGGGTGTAGGAAGAATAGGAGTAAGGCCATAAGCTGTAAAAATAAAACATGTTGTCCCTCCAGGATGTCTCCAATAATGTTGCATATTATAGTCAAGTAAATTGTGCAGCATTAAATATAATGTCCCATATTCATCAATGGAGTATGTATTTATATTTGGCAGCTCACTAATTAATTAACACACATTAAGTGTGAGTTGCAGGTGTCACCACATGAAATCATTTGAACTGTTCATCTTTTTTTGTAAGAAACATTTTTTTGATTAAGGTGGTGATCAAGGATTAATTCATGCCAAGCACTACTATTGCATTATGGAAGTATGTATGGAAAAACTTTACCCTCTGACCAAGAATCACATAAAAGAAAATCAAATGGCCTTAGCGGAAAAGCATTGTTGTGGCTACTGTACAATGCACTAAGTACTACAATTCATGTTCTTCTTTTCTTTTTTCTTTGGATCATCTAGCTACTCCGACCGGAGGACCTGCCCAAGTGGCCCACACCTGGCAGGACAGAGACACTTGGCTGCACCTCCTTAAAATGTTGGCAAGTGTGCTGGAGTACTGACGGCTTTCAGTGTTCAGGGAGGAGGAGGCAGCCGCCGCTGCCTCAGACCACCAGCCCGAGGGACACTCCCAATTACATTGCAGCCACCGAAGGAAGCCGAGGCCCCCATCCACCTAAGCCAACCCACCACCGCCACAAATTATGCCCTCGTACAGCAAATCGTGCACAACACAGAGGAGATGAACTGTTGGTAGCAGGACCTTTTGAGCCGGGTTGTGGCTGTTAAGTCCCATTTTTATAAAGAAGGCTTGGGAGGTTAGGGATGGAAGGACAGTTGAAAACAGGATGTTATGGGGAGGTTTGGGTGAGGGGGTGGGTCTGTTGTGGTAAGAGAGGATGGGAAGGACAGTAGGGTACAGAGTGTTTTTTGGTTCTTTTAGGTTTGGGTGAAGGGGTGGGACTGTTGAGAGAGAAGAGGGTAGGATAAATATCTGTCATGGCGTTACTTATTGGAGTAGCAGCACACACAGTTAAAGAGGAAGCGCTACCAACCCAGTGATAACAGAGGGTGTTCTCCACACCTGTCCCATCACAAGCGGATTGTCCCACTGTGTCCACCCTTTTACCCTTCCAGTTTTTAATATTTCCATCCCCATTCTCCCTTTCCATGTGTACTTACCTTACCTCTTACAGTACAGAATCTCCCCCTGCAAACTGTGTTGTAAAACAGAATTTAAATGACCATAAACAACCCTCCCACCCTTGCTTGATCAGGCTGAGCATCATCAACCATCCCATCAGTAATATCGAGGACATCACAGGACATGCAACAGGACATCATTCTTATTCCAAATTATTTCTGGTGAGGTGAACTAGTGCATCAAAGCCACCAACTAGACTAAAAGAAAACACAGAATAATTGGAAAATCCAAGACTACCATGATAAAACAACAATTTGCAACCTAGGGCCATATGTATCAAACTCCCTTTTTGCGATTTCCAAAATGCGATTTTTCGCGAATTGAGAATCGCAAAACGGTATGTAGATAAAAAAATCGCAAAAAATGTGCGATTCGGAAAAAATTGCTATTTCCATTGCGATATGTGAAATAGCGATTCCTTATACCAAAAAATCATAAAATTGCGAAATTCGCAAATTAGAGAATCGGAAACTCAGGTGCAGCATGATGACATCACAACCAGGAAGTGTGACTACCCATGCTGCACCTGAGTCTCAGAAGCACAGTGAGAGAGTAGGAGTGGAGGTGAGGTGAGGTGAGGGATCACTGCAGTGCAACAAACAATGGCAGAGCTTGGAGACATGGCCATCAAGGACAATCAGCAGCAGGGGGAAACACCCACAAAAGAAAACAAAAGTTTTCTGAAAGTGAGCTGGAGGTCCTGATACAGGAAATGGTCATCAGTCACGAGCACCCTGCGTGTTCCTGAAACCTGCAAGAGGAGGATTTGGGCTGATATCCAGCATAAAGTAAACGCAATTGGCGTCACCCACAGAAGCGTGGAAGACCTCAGGAAGTGCTGGTATGACATGCGGCAGCGGTCCAAGGGGAAGGTCGCTGCCAGGTTGGAGCAGGCGAAGAAGACCGGTGGTGGGACCTCTACTGCCACCGATTCAACACCACTCAAGGAAATGGTTGAGAGGACCCTGCTTCTGGAGAGTGTAATGGGCGTGGCAGACCTGGACAGCTCCGACCCCCCAGAACCAAGACAAGGTAAGAAGCATGCCATCACACCCCTGATACCCCCCTACTTCCCCCACACACCCAGGAGAGTCCCCGGGGCACCACAAAACTAAAAGTCCAGTGCAGATACACAAGCACACACAGCAATGAATTAGGGGTGATGTAGTCACATGCACATAACAGTGGAGCGTTGACACCCAGCCAGTCCTAAACAGCATGTGCACATCAGGAAAGGCAAAATACAGACAGACAGGACACATGTAACTCCAAATAGTGAATTTTAATGCATGACAGATGCAAGTCAAGACAGAAAATTAATGTGTGCATTTACGTCCACAGCACCATCAGAAACACAGGGAACAGTCAGTGGAGGAGAGGATGCATCTCCTAACCCAGAGGAAACAGGGCAAGAGGAGGAGGAGGGAATGAAGGAGGAGGACAGCCCAGTCATCCCCCCAAAATGCAGCAGGCGGAATGCAGTGCCACCATTGCCCCCGCTGGAGGAGGAAGCTCAGGACTCCAATGGCGATGTCCAACCAGTCCCGGAACAGCCAGAGCCACAACACCGTCATCGAGCACGTGCTGATCCTATCCCGCCAATCCCATCCAGGCGCAGGGCACGTGCATCCACCAGTGCAGCAGTCCCAGGAGAGGACACAGTCTTCAGAGGGCACATGTTGGAAGTCCAGCGCCTGCAGGCCAAAAACATCAGCTCAATACAGCGGCAAATCGGGGTTGGCTTCATGGGCATGACGGGTGCCCTGGAGGCATTCTGTGCTGAACTGAGGGCTGATCGTGCTGCCAGGCTCAGGGAGATGCAGTGCCTAGACCTCTACACCAGGGCGGTCTACCGCCTTTCCTCAGCAACCAATGTGCTGTCAAGGCGCAGCATCAGTATCCAGCGCGAGGTGGCACACAACGTGGCAAGGGCCCTGGTACAGGTGACATGCACTGTGGATGAGCTGTGGGCAGCTCGCACTACTGGCCCAGGACGCCCAATCTGGCAGGAGCAGCATTACACCCCCGCATCCCCCGGATAGGCGCCGTAGTGTGCGTCACAGAATGGCTTCTGGCACAGGTGAGGAGGGCACTGTGCACCCACAGCCAGGGGCTCCGGGCCGACAGCGCCGAATTTGAGGTGCTCAGACTTGAACAGGGAGAAGGGTGCATCAACCCAGTGTACATGGACACTTGCTCCAGATTGTTAATGCGCACTGTGATCCTAACATGTGCTGGGCATTGAACAATACATTGTGTGCTACACAGGCTTTGTGCAGATTATAATCCTGTAGTAAAGGAAATAAAACACAGTCTCGTAATTGATAGTTAACACTGTGTCATATTTTCTTACCTAGAAATAGTTCCGTGTGATCTCATCTTGCCTCTGGCGCCCAGCAGCTGCACCAATTACACCGGCTGGCATGTGTCCTGGCGCAGGTCCCTCCTCATCGGATGAATCCGATTCACTGAGTTCCACTGGTGTGCCTTTCCTGGGGGCAATGTTGTGCAGCATGGCACATGCAACCACTATCTTGCAACAGGTCTGGGGGCTGTATTGTAGTGCCCCTTCACTCTTATGTAGGCATCTGAATCTGCTCTTGAGAATCCCGAAGGTCCGTTCAATGGTACATCTGGTTGCTATGTGGGCACTGTTGTACCTCCGCTCCCTAGCGTTGGCAGGATTCAGGTAAGGAGTCAGTATAAAATCACGGACCGCATACGCACTGTCACCTGTGGGGCGAGAGGAATATGGTTAAACACTGTCCTGCCAATGCTGTCCTTTACTAGTGTGTCCTTTGTACATATGCTATTACCTAGTAGGTATCCCTCACCAAACTCCCCACTTGTGAGTCGATGATGTATCCCACTGTGGCAGAAGATGAAAGCGGTGTGTGTGCTGCCTGGGTATTTTGCGACAATGTCGGTGATAATGTGCTTGGCATTAAACACCACCTGTATGTTCAGGGAATGGTAGGATTTGCGATTCCTGAACACATACTCGTTCTGGGAGGGGGGGGGATATGGCGACATGTGTCCCATCTATGCATCTAATGACGTGGGGAAACCGTGCAATTTGATAGAACTCCTGCTTGGTCTGGTCTAGTGCCTGTGATGTGCTGGGAAGTGGATGTAGTGATGCAGCCTCTGTACCATAGCATCAAGGAACTCGTGGAAAAAACGGGACAATGCACTCTGTGAGACCCCTCCTGCTGTGGCTATCACCCCCTGGAAGCTACCTGATGCCAAGAGGTGCAGTGAGCACAGAACTTGGATATGGGTGGGGATGGTGTGTGTCCTGCGTTGGGGGGTGTTCAAGTATAGGTTTGAGCTCCGCTACTAAATCCAGGATGCTCTCTTCATCAAGCCCGTAGTTTGTATGGATCTCCTCCTCAGTCTGCTGGAACAGGGTTATGCGTGCATGAAAGATCCTTCCCTGGCGTCTCCTTCTCTGTGCAGCAGCTCTGAGTCGCAGCCTCCTGGCTATCACATACAGCCCAGCCATTGTTGAAAAGATCTGTTGCATTGTGGGCCTCCTTAAATAGTTTACACCTGGTTACCACCTGCTCATACTTGGTGGTAATTGAGATTCTCAAAAATGCGAATTTCGGAAAATCGCAATTAGCGATATTTTCATGCATTCCGTTTTGCGATTTCGCAACTTGCAAACTCAGCAATAGCGAAATTCGCTATTGTTGAGTCACAACTTGCGAATTTGCAAATAAATCGCAAAGGCTTATTAATCGCAAATTTGCTAATCACAGAATTTGCGATTAGCAATTTTGCGTACAGAATGTGTCTCTTACATAGCAAAGCTTTGTTTTGTGATCACATACACAGTTTTTTTTCGATTCGCAGTGTATGCGATCGCAAAACTGCTTCATACATATGGCCCATATTGTTGAATTCCTATTGAAGTAAGCATAATGAACCCCTCATGTCAGAGAGGAGCTCAGGAGGACTCAGTAGAAGTGCACACTATGTATCCTTGGATAAACGTTATAATTACGTCTCTGCACTATGATTTCCCTATCATGTCTGGGTAGGAGGGGTGGTGTGGGCAAATACCAATTTTGGAAACCACCTCCTTTAGCAGTTGACTTCACTTTCACCACATTCACCTCACCAAATATGAGCTTGGTGATGACCACTAAGGACGGCACTGGGGTCACCACAATTATGCATTTACACTGACCCAGGGCTCTCTTTCTCACCATAGCAGTCTGTAATGCTGTCAGTATATTTCAGTAGGTGCAAAATGTTGTTGAACATAACGTAAGTGCTCCCTGATGTTCCAGCAATTACATGGATCACCAGATTTGTTGTGTTCATACATGTTTGTAAATGTTTGGAAGCTATCATGTCAGTTTGTATGGAACGTTAAATGTTTGTGTTTTCCTGTGTCCAATGTGTGCTTGAAATGTCTGGACGTATCAAGTAGTAGAATGGTTTAACCGGTTCTGACTAAATTTGGAATGTATGTTCTGACAATCTTTAGGAATCCCAATATGGATTGTAGTCTTTTTAGGTCTCGTCTAGCCAGTGCATGCACTGTCTCTTCGAGACAAGCTGCATCTGGAATATGGGCTTCAAGCCCCACCCATCTTTGTAATTGGCTCCATATGCTCTGGAGTCCCTCCTTTTCATCTTTTGTAACCTCCCATGAGGTCTGCCCCTGTTACATGTACTCTTACTTGTCATGTCAGTTATTACTTTGTGCTTGTTTTGGCTCAGGAACTCGCTTGTGTCCATGCCCGCTCCCTCTCCTCGGGCTGCAGCTGCCTCCTACTCCTCCCTCCTGCTACAACAAACATTTCCTGTGAATAACGAGAAACAGGCACAAAAACTTACAAAAAACACTGCGATGGCAGCTCTGGACCCCACAAGAACATAACTGGCACTGCAACTTGAATGGGTCCCCCGAAACCGCCCTCGCACTCTTCGCCTTGTTTTCCAAGCTGTGGATTGTTAATTCCAAGAAGAGAGAAGTACATAGCTACCCTTCATTTGTTCGGTAGGATGGCCATTTAGTGGCTATGAACACTAACGTCTTTTCTTATTTGCTTTAAGTGTAAACGGCTGCTCGCGCTTCAAAGCATTAAAGCAGTTGTTTTTTGTTCACTCGTTGAGTTCTGAAAAAGAATTGTGCCCTGCTCTGCAACTTTTTCTATTAACTCTACACACCCTTTTTTCTCTATTAAACTCTTTAATTCAGCTATAGTATTTACAATCACGGAGGGGGGAGGTTTCACAAACATTAAACACAAGTATCTCAAGGTGGCCGATGATCGGACATTGTACTCATGCATGCCCTGTGGAGCTGTGTTTTTTAAAGTGTATTTTGCTGCCTCAACTCAATTGATGCGATCCGGTAAAAGTAAGGGGCTGAGGCTCTGTGCAACAAGGCTGTGTGGGCTCTGCTGTCTGCCAAAGAGTAAAAACAGAGAATAGATGGAGGTGGTGCAGAGACGGTGTGGGGGTGCAGAAAAGCTTGTTCCTTTTCTATTTATTGCAAAAAAATCAGTAACAAGCATTTGCAATGCAATAGGTCTCGCATTAGGAAAGTTTGAGCTTTTTGTATTGTAAATTGACTAATTTTTTAATTATGTGTTGGTATTGAAAATATTGAAATTACTAGCTTTCTCATGTACAATGTCAATAGTTTTAACTGTTGCAAGTGTGACACCTATAGCATTTGTAATGCAATATGTGTTGTATTTACGTGACTTAGATGTATTGATATTACAAATAACAATGGCTTTTAATTTTTGCAAATAATTAATACTTAAATAAAAGTTAATGTAAATTATAATGGCAATCGTTTAAACTTTTGTTAAGAACTCTTGTGAAGATTAGGTTTAGTGTATTTATTTGCGCCTAAAATCCAAGAACAGAAGTTAAATATTATAATTTTTTTTGTGCCATTTGTAATAAAGCCTAAATATTGAGAGAACATATTAGAGCCAGTTGTTGTTGAATGGTTGTACAGATTGATACTGTGGTGGCGTTGAGTGTTGATGTGGTGGTGTCGAGTGATGCTGTGGCGTTAATTGATGCTGTGGTAGCGCATAGTGATGTAGTGGTGCCCCTGAGTGATGCTGTGGTGGTGCTAAGTGATGCTGTGGTGATGCGATAGATAGATAGATAGAGTGCAATAGTCCGATAGATAGATAGATTAGATACATTAGATAGATTAGATACATTAGATACATTAGATACATTAGATACATTAGATACATTAGATACATTAGATACATTAGATACATTAGATACATAGATAGATAGATAGATAGATAGATAGATAGATAGATAGATAGAGTGTAATTATGTAGAATATAATTATGTGGCACTGAGTGGTTTTGTGTGGAGTGTATGTTTTTTAGTGGCGTGTAATTATGTGGCATTGAGTGTTATTTTGAGTGTATCTTGCATTGTTTGCATTGTAATTAATTGGCACTGAGTGTTATTTGGAGTGCATGTGGCATTGAGTGTAGTGTAATTATGTGGTGTGTAATTATGTGGCGCTGAGTGGTATTTGAAGTGTATGTGGCATTGAGCGCTGTGTAATTATGTGGTGTGTAACTATGTGGCACTGATTGGTTTTTGGAGTGTCTGTTGTATTGAGTGCATTGTAGTTATGTGGCATGTAATTATGTGGCTCTGAGTGGCATTCGGAGTGTATGTTGCCTTGCCTTGTATTTCTATGGTTCCTTAAACCCTTAGAGGCAATTATTTTATTTTAACTAAAAGGATGGTAGTTAAATGGTGTTTACGGCAGGATGGTCGTTAAATGGTGGCTACGGAGAAGCTGTGCGCTGCAAGGCAAAGAGAACACGGTCATGAAAGTGAAAGCGAGGATGAAAATGGAATGAGTGTGGCAGGATGTTCGTTAAATGGTGGCTACGGAGAAGCTGTGTGCTGAAAGGCAAAGAGAACACGGGCATGAAAGTGAAAGCGAGGATGAAAATGGAATGGGTGTGGCAGGATGTTAGTTAAATGGTGGTTACGGGGAAGGTGAGTGCTGAAAGGCAAAGAGAACACAGGCCAAAGCTGGAAGAAAACACGAGATGCGAGAGGCATGTGTGTGTGGCAAACACTGGTGGGGCTCAGAGCATTCTGTTGCTGCCTTGATGCCTGTGTGTGTGAGCAGTGGGGCTGTGTGTGTGAAGTGCCTAAAGTTGCAAGAAAACATAGTTATTTAAATCCTTAGACGCAGAATTAATGGAGCTAATGTTATCGACCTTAGAAGGATGAAAAGGGAATGAGCGCGGCATATGTTAACTTTGTAAGCGCAGAAAGCGTGCAGGGCAAACTTATTATTTTGGTTGTTTGAGACTCAGATCTGTGCAAAGCTGCAGCTGCAAGAAAACACGGAGGGGGGAGGGCGGGGGAGAGATAGGAGAGAGGCATGTGTGTGTGGCAAACACTGGTGGGGCTCAGAGCGTTCTGTTGCTGCCTTGCCTTGTATTTCTATGGTTCCTTAAACCCTTTGAGGCAATTCTTTTATTTTAACTAAAAGGATGGTAGTTAAATGGTGTTTACGGCAGGATGGTCGTTAAATGGTGGCTACGGAGAAGCTGTGTGCTGAAAGGCAAAGAGAACACGGGCATGAAAGTGAAAGCGAGGATGAAAATGGAATGAGTGTGGCAGGATGGTCGTTAAATGGTGGCTACGGAGAAGCTGTGTGCAGAAAGGCAAAGAGAACACGGGCATGAAAGTGAAAGCGTGTATGAAAATGGAATGAGTGTGGCAGGATGTTAGTTAAATGGTGGTTACGGGGAAGCTGAGTGCTGAAAGGCAATGAGAACACGGGCCAAAGCTGGAAGAAAACACAAGATGCGAGAGACATGTGTGTGTGGCAAACACTGGTGGGGCTCAGAGCATTCTGTTGCTGCCTTGATGCCTGTGTGTGTGAGCAGTGGGGCTGTGTGTGTGAAGTGCCTAAAGTTGCAAGAAAACATATGGTTATTTAAATCCTTAGACGCAGAATTAATGGAGCTAATGTTATCAACCTTAGAAGGATGAAAAGGGAATGAGCGCGGCATATGTTAACTTTGTAAGCGCAGAAAGCGTGCAGGGCAAACGTATTATTTTGGTTGTTTGAGAATCAGATCTGGGCAAAGCTGCAAGAAAACACGGAGGGGGGAGGGCGGGCTGTGTGCTGAAAGGCAAAGAGAACACGGGCATGAAATTGAAATCGATGGATGGCAATGCGTCCGTGAGACTAGCCCTGTGGTGGGGGAGGGACAGTTGTGAGAGGCGCCATGAGGAAACAATCTCTCGGCATGCTGTGGTGGGGCGGGGAGCGCATTCCAGGCGGGGGAGCAGACCCTTTCAAGTACGATGCTGAGGCTGTGGCTACACGTGCACGCGCCAGTGGGCTGAAGCGCTTCCCCAAACGGATTGCATGGCGGCACGATGCACGTGATTGTGCGCGTGCTCGCCATGCAATCCACTTTTGGGAGCACCTGAAATGCCCCTCTTACTAGAGTCTCGCCTTGCGATTGCGTAAACGCAATAGCTAGGCGAGACCTAAAAATTCCTTAGTTTGTTATGCACACCAAGAATTTTAAAAGCATAGAAGTTTGATTGCGTTACTAAACCTAGTTTTTTTGTAGCCTTTAAGGGCAATCTTCAATTTTGCCTTGATTCTGGATCATAATCCAACCCCCAATGGCTCTTCAGCCTTTTGCACTTCTGTTTAGCTACTTTCAGATAGGAATTATACCAGGAAGCCAAAAGACAAATTCTGGAAGAGCGACTAGCTGAGACTGGCAGTACAGAGCCTAAGTTGGTTATTATAAAGTTATTAAACTTGGCAGGGTCCTAGTATAAAGTGGAGCTGAAGGAAAGAAACCTATGTTACAGGACAGCACTTGAGAACTCACTCCCAGAAGTCCAGGTCAAACTCATTTGACCATCCTCCTCATGCTAGAACCATAATAGTAGATATTGCTTAGAGGCAGCTGTATTACAAAAGGAACAAGAAAATTGCAAGTCCAGGCCTGCGAACAGGCGTTCCACAGGTCACAAGACTAGAAAGAGAAATAAGCGTTGGCAAAGCCAATAGGTCACGTCTATGTGAAGCTAACGGCTTTGCCAATTTTTGTAGCCATGCTGTACAGTAGAGCGGCTGCTTTTCAGCCTAGCTAAAATTTAGTTGTGTGGCATAGAGTAAAGTGGCATAGAGGAGAGTGGCATAGAGGAGAGTGGAGTAGAGTGATGTGCTGTAGAGCGGCATGGAGCAGCATAGAGTATCGTAGAATGAAGTGGCATAAAGCAGCGTAGACTGGAGTAGCGTAGAGCAGAGTGGACTGGCATAGGGTAGAGTGGCGTAGAGTGGAGTGCCATACAGTAGAGTACAGTGGCATAGAGTTGAGTGGTGTAGAGAGGTGTACAGCAGAATGGTATAGAGTAGAGAGGGATAGAGTGACGTAGAGTGGACTGGAGTGGTGCAGAGTAGAGTGGAGGTGTGTTAAGTGGAGTAGTGTATAACAGAGTGGTGTGGTGTAGAGTGGAGTGACATAGAGTAGAGTGGCATAGAGTAGAGTGACGTAGAGAAGAGTGGCATAGAGTGGCATTGTGTGGAGTGGCATGGAGTGGTGTAGAGTGGAGTACAGTGGAATAGAGTGGAGGGGCGTGGAGTAGAGTGGAGTTGAGTGGTGTGGAGTTGAGTGGTGTGGAGTTGAGTGGTGTGGAGTTGAGTGGTGTGGAGTTGAGTGGTGTGGAGTTGAGTGGTGTGGAGTTGAGAGGAGTGGAGGTGAGTGGCGTAGAGCAGAGTGGTGTAGAGTAGAGTGGCATAGAATAGAGTGCCGTTGCATACAGTAGAATTGCATTGAGTGCAGCAGAGTAGCATTGTGTGGAGTGGAGTGGCGTAGAGTCAATTGGCATAGAGGAGAGTGGCGTAGAGTGAAGAGGCATAGAGTGGAGTGGCGTAGAGTGGCAAAGAGTGGGGTGAAGTGGAGTAAAGTGACGCGGAGTAGAGTGGCATGGAGTAGTGCAGAGTGACATAGAGTACAGTGGTGTGGAGTGGCCTAAAGTAGTGTGGTCTAAAGTAGACTGGCATGGAGTAGTGTGTTGTGGAGTTGAGTGACACAGAGTGGTGCAGAGTAGATAGGTTTAGAATGGCTTAGAGTGCAGTTGAGTGGAGCAGATTGGAGTAGAGTGGAATGCAGTGGCATAGAGTACAATGGATTAGAGTAGAGTGGAGTGGCATGGAGTAGCATAGAGTGAAGTAGCATAGAGTGGAGTGGCATAGAATAGAGTGGCATAGGGTGCGGTGGAGTGGAGTAAATTGGCATGAAGTTGAAAGACGTGGAGTAGCGCAAAGTGGCGTAGATTGGTGTGGCGTGGAGTGGTGTAGAATAAAACAGAGTAGTGGGGCATTGAGTGGTGTAGAGTGGCATAGTGAGGAATGGAGATGCGTAGAGTGACGTATAGTGAAGTGGCAAAGAGTAAAGTCGAGTGGCATAGAGTTACTTGGCAAGGAGTGGAGTGGACTAGAGAAATGTAGGGTAGAGTGTCTTAAAGGAGAGGAGAGTGGCATAGAGTGGAGTAGTGTGGAGTTGCATAGAGTGGAGTAGTGTGGAGTGGCGTAGAGTTGAGTGGCATAGATTGGCACAGAGTAGTACAGTTGTGAGTGTAAGTAACTAAAGCGTCAATAGAGATGAGTGATAGGGTGAAAGCAACATAAATAAGAAGCCAAATACCTATGTTAAAAGTAGGCAAGCACATTGCACGTCTGGCATAACACCTAAATGCTTATAAAATAAAAAAAATAGTGCATTATAAAAAGGCAAAGAAGAAAACATGTACTTGGTCCATGCTTCAAGGAGGAGGTAAGACAAGAAAGGAAAGGAAGCCTATAGGAGCTAAGCAATCGAACAATTGTAAATGAGACTGACGTCGGAAAAAACTAATGGTATGCTCTGGTGGGTCGGAAGCCCACTGAATGTAAACAATACGTCTCACACCACAGTGCATGCGCTCCGTAGACGAGGCCTAAAAACGAGGTCCAAACAAAATCCTACTATGTATGTTGGTCCAATGCCAACTGATGCAGTTAAGGCCAGAAGGAGGAGCCCTGAAGATGCCGCCGAGTAATCAGATAACACTGCTCAAACATTAAAATCTCCTAATGCCAGAAAAAGCAACATGGCTGAGAACAAAAGATGCCAAAACCAGCTAGAACATTTCCAAAATTGGGGCAAGAGGCCGGGGGCAATAGCAAAGTTAGTACCCCCACACGCGTAATGGTCAGAGATCAGGAGATGGTAAAACTCCTTAACTAAAAAAACCGGATTCAATTCCAGCAGAATCATTGTAATAAAATACTTGAACGCAATACAGAGTGTGCCTATTGAAACATGGTACATGGAGAATTTTAAAACCAAGAGGACAAGCGAAAGCAGCAACCACAGAAATGAAATATGCCAAACTGTGCAAAGATTTTCGATTTAGGAATCTTAACTCATCAATTGGTTGCATAGCTCAATGGATTCAGACACCCTCTGCCGAGGTCGCTATTTTTCAAAATATCTCAGAATGGTACAGTAACCAGCTAAGTGGTCTATGAACATAAGAGATATCAAAAACAGACCTGCAGAGCTGCTTTAAGCTGCCAGCTTACTGTAAACCATAAACTGTGCGCCTTTCACACTTCTTCATCCATCACACTGCTAAGCACAGCGCCCCACAACAGGATTACTGCACCTCAGTGGTCACCACGCACAACATGGAAAAAGTTCCCCACATAGGATCAAAACAAAGACAACAACACACTTCCAACCAAACACGTTGCAATACTATACAATACAATCTGTCTACAAGGGCTCACATTCGAATACCGGTACAAATGGTCAGGTGGTCTAGGTGTGTGCTACAGAACACTGAATACTGTGTCAGTCGATCAGAGCTTTCTCACCCAAGAAATGACATCAGCTGATATAAATCTATATCAGATAGTTGATTATAGATCGGATAAGCTCCGGTCCAGTCCCAGAGACCTCATGTTGGGACAGAAAGCAAAAATGCACCCTTGTTCAAGGGCCTTTTCTTCCAATGAAATGCCCTGCTGTGAGCCCTCTGTATATTAATGCCACACCAGGCTCTGCCAAGGTTGGTTTGATGTTATGCTTTAAATGACAGTAAGCAGCTCAGCCCCATGCCCCACCCCCTCCCCCCATCCGACAGTGAAAGGATAGTTGTGTACTTTTCTGTAGCTCATGCGATGGTAACAGAGGCACCAGGAGAGGCCATGGACTTTCAAAACCGTTCTCCAAGCGCTCCAGCCCACCGGGGTAATGCCCGGTGGAATAAAAGGCCTGCCTGTCCTACTGGCAGAGGTCAATGAATAGTCTTACCATCATGTCTCGCTCCTCCTCCTATGTTGAGATAACCCCTCCCCACTCCTAGAGCTGTTTAAATTAAGCCCCACAGAGGTCTGACGCATCTCGAGCCTTTCACCTCTTGAACCGTATTGACCCTAGGAAGGAGCAGGTGCCTCACATGGCATTAATCAAGAGCTGTCCGAAGTGAGGGCCCACGAGGGCCCTGAAATCAATGTGTCTTTGTTGGGGGAGGGGAGAAAACTGAGCGATGGTGAGAAGTGTAAGAAAGGAAAACAGAAGAGGCGAAAATGGAAGAGAAAGGGCAAAAGGAGAAGAAGGGACGTAATGTGGAGGAGATAGGAAAGGAATAGAGAGAGAGTGGAAGGAAAGGAGAGATGTGGCGGAAAGTAGTGCTGGTCAAATGGGAAGAAATGGAGAGATGGGAGCAGATGAAAAAGAACGGAGGGAAAGATCGGGGGAGAGTAAGCAACTGGAGAGGAAAGAGCGGCAAAGAGGACGACGTGGTGAAAGAGAAGAAAGTATTGAGGAAGAGGAGAGGTAAGAGAGGAGGGGAATTGAGCAGAATGAGGGAGAGATAAGGAGTGTAGAAAAAGAAGAATGGATGAGGAGAGGTAGCGTAGCACGCAAAGGGGAAGGAAAGAGGAGTAAGACAAGGTATATGAATAAGGAAGGGGAGAGCAGAGCAAAGGAAGAGAATGGAAAGCAGAGGTTGTATTAGAAAGGAGGGGTTGGCGGCTGGGCAGGTTTAGAAGCCAAGCCTCCTATTTAAGAGAGATGCACGCAGAGGGTATAATATTTATGATTTATTTATGTTTTGTTTCCCCCCCTAATATGGAAAAATATACCGACTCAAAATCAAGTAAATTGCCACAGAAAATGATTCGTCTTGGGCGTTCCCTGGTGGAGAGAAGGTGGGATGAGAAGACGATGGAGTAAACGTGTCTGGGGTAAGATGACAGTGGTTGCTAGGCAACCGGGAGAGCAGAGTGGCCATAACGAAGCTTGCCGCAGTGAAGGGGGGAGGCGACGACAAGATGAAAGGGTAGGGACTGATGCGAAAGGGAGGTGTCGGTGGGTGAGAGTTACTACACAAATGGAAGCATTTTATTGGTTCCCGGGGTCTCTGAGCCCCCTCCCTCTTCAGCAATTCTGTCGGAAGATACAGGACACAAAACATGCTATAAACAGATTATTGGTTATTCTGTGTCCCGTTCAGGGACATGTCCCTAAGAGCCTAGACATGAGGCGTAAAGAAGTACCTAATGCAGACCAATCTAGTAAAGACAAAGCACAAGCATTGGCAAAGCCAATAGGTCTCACCTATGTCTTTTAGCCATGTTGCTGTGCACTTTCTTTTCTGGTGGTAGGGGGACTTGGCAAGCAACACAAAGCTAGGGACAGCAGAAGCATCACAACACGGGAAAAGGTGGAAGGGAGTGGGGGAAAGAATACAACACAAGAGGGGTGTGGAAGGGATGTGATAAGCAACACAATTCGGTAGGGGGTGGGAAGGACGGGGCAAGAGCAACAACATAGCAGGGGCGCTGCAAACAGCGACAACGAGGCAAGCAACAACAAACGGGCAAGCACCTAAAAGAAACGAGACTTGAACCTATTTCCTTAGTTCCTAACTCGGCTGAGTGTTACGTAATTTACACATGGCACGCTGCGTGTTCCAAAAGTTATTATCCTACGTATTCTTTTTGTTCTGTCTCTTTTAGGTTGACAATGAGCAAAAAAAAAAAGCATAGGAATTACCTGATAAAGTTTTCTTTCCTTGGCCTTACAGCGCCGCTTCCATTCAGAAACAGAAAGTAAGAAAGCTCATTAAACTAAAAATAAACAAGCAATAGTAATGTTGCCAGTTGTGGGTGTGCTGGCAGAGGAGGCTGGGTCTGCGCAGCAAAGCGGCCGTGCGGCCGCGAAATTGAAAGTGATCGTGATCAAAGCGGCCGTGCGGCTGCGAAAGTGAAAGTAAGCGCGGCGCGCGCGCCCGCGCACATGCACTGTAGCTTTAGGCCACGGCAGCACTTTGTAAAGCCCAGATATAAAATGTCTCTTCGAGCCTTTGGCTCGCGAGACCTAAAAAGCATATGGCAGCAAGACTCCTGCGGTCTACGTTAAATACTAATTGAAACTACACTCCCTGCATCTGCAGCTTTTAGCACCTAGGTGGCGTCTGACCCCTCTCATCTCATGCCGTCAAATTCATTGAACTAGACCGGGCACATAACTGCACTGGGGACGTGTTTTTGCGATCTGCTTTTGTAACTAATAAATCACGTAGGTGTCTGCACTCCCAGAAAATAAGGGCGGCGGAGGGCGAATTCCAAACTGGCAAATGCATTTTGACATCTGAATCTTCACTGGATTGAAACAAAAAAAAATTCGATGATAAATGTAATTTCACTGATTTTATCTTTGCATCTGACATGATTATATACCGAGTGATTGTGATATATACCGCATGAATCTTAGTAGTAAAAATAACTCATGTGTATTTGAAAAAGTATTTGTAAGGTGTAAACAAAATCAACGTTTCATGAAACTGTGTTAAACGACTAAAAGCCTGGTAGAAAAACGAAAACCCCTTATATCATAGTCTAGTAAACTTTCTTCAAATCTAGTCGCATAGCTATTTAGATGCAGCACAGCCTAAATATATGTTTCACGTCATTGGCCACCTTGACTTTGCAAGTCACCGAAGGTGTCAGTTTTTATTGCAGGGAGGAAAGCTGTGCCAGGCAAAGGTGGTTCACTTGCCAAGTGCAGATGAATCCTGTTGAAAGGGCTGTGTGGTGCCCGCACATTGCCAATTCTCTACAGAATCTTTATTTTTTGTTTTTTTGTTTTAGTGTAGACTTATTGTTTATTTGTTTCGTTGATGATGTGCAGTGGTGTTCATAATGTAATTGGGTTACTGTAGTTCACAAAGTGGTTGGAGTACCAGGTCAGCGTGCATTGTATGCATGTCACATGCAGGTCATATGGGTGCATACTCAAGTTCCAGAGGTTTGATAAACTAGTGAAGCATGCGCACGGGGGATCGACACCATCCCCATCCTGTGGCAGTTCTGGTTGTTCAGTCATCTGGTCCTCTGCCTCACCACTCCCTAGTAGGTGGTGCCTTCATTGGAGGATTAGAGTTTGGCTTGTGAAATTTCCATCCAACTTATATTTTAAGATTCCTACCCAAGAAGTCTGGTGCTCCCTCGCTAGCCCTTTATATTTATTTCTTCCCATCCCTCTCTCGCTGCTCGCTCCACAGCACTTTTTTGCTTGCTTCCCCTTGTTTAATAATGCAATGTTCATACAGAGACAACGCACAGGGTCGCACGTACAGCTGACCTCTAAAAACTTCAGTTCTTTCCAACATTGAGCGTGGCGCCTGAAGTTTGCTACTAGTATCGATGAACTCTAGCCCACATAGATGTTTTGAGGAATGCGCCAAGGTGGTTCTGTTGTGAAATATTGAGAAAGCTTGCAGGCTCCAAATGTACAATATTACAGCGTTTTACAGATCTGTCTTTGGATTTAAACAGAGCTATGGAAAATAGAAACAACATCAAATGCCTCACTTCCATGCAAGAAAAAACTTGCAGGCTCAGTTTACAACTACTTTCTTGTATAACTTTAAAAAAAAACTTGGTAACACAATCCACACAAATACACTCAACACCATGCCACATTATTCCAATCAACATAATTTCACAACAGACACTTCCATGCCACACAATTCAACTCTACACATCTCCGTTCCACACCACATAATTCGACAACAAACCACATAATGCAACTCAACAGCACAATTACACAACACACCACATACATCCAATGTACACCACCGAAATTCCACATCATGCCACAAAATTCAACAGCACACCACATAATTAAACTCCACTACATACCACTCCACAACACAAAATATCAATCCACATAATTCCACTCCATCACACACAATCACAATCCACATAATTCCAGTAAACTCAATACCATATAACTACAATCCACATAATTCCACTGCATACCATGCACCATAATTCCACTACACAATCCACTCCACACAATTCCACCACACACAATTACAGAACTAACAATTCCAATCCAACACACATAGTTCCACTCCACTCCACACCATATACATCCACTCCACTCCAAACCAAAACACAAGAGTAAAAGACATTGTAATTTTCAATGCCAATAGCTCTCTCACACACACGAGATCTATTGCATTGTAAATGCTTGTTAATGTTGTTGGTGGTTGAAGCAGCACACATTTCTCTAAGAAGTGTGTCGCAAGGCTTTTGCCTTCATTTGGCAAATCATATCCCAGAAAAAGGACATCGATTTTTTTTAAATTAATTTGTAGCCTATGTGAGTAAATGCCAAGATTATGCAATCCACTCTTGTCAAGTGTTCCATATGGTCATCATTCATCAGATATATGTCATCAACATAGGACAATGCCTGTTCTTCAAAATTTTGTATTAGCTCTGTTACTCTGGCTGAAAGCAGCCCGGAGCTATTCTTATAACCCTGGGGTAGTCAGATGCTGTTTTTGGCGGAAAAATGCATTTGAGATATTAAGTGGTATTTTGTATTTCTTCCGCACAATGTTGTTCATTAGTGCAGCACTGGGGGCATTCTGTACTGCAAATGTGCGGGTAGCTGTTTTAAGTCTCATGTCTGTCGTCTAAAGCTAGACGGTATGAATGGTCTGGTTTCATTACTGGAAACAATGGATTATTCATGGATGAGGTGCAGCTTTCTATTACACCTTGGTATTCAAGTAGTTGTTCTAGGATTTTCCTAACTTGTTTTTTAGCTTTATGTTTAATTGGATATTGTAATTGAGGTTGTAGGGTCATCCTCAATGGGATCTCATGAAGTGGGGAACCGTCATCCCAGCCCACGTGGTCCTGGTATAACGCGGGAGCTAGCGCTAACGCCCACTCCTTGCTGTATAAATGTTTTACTGATTCTGGAACAATGTTGGAGGAAGCAGGTAAAATTACTGTTTCCCCGTTTGGGCACTACATTACGAAATCTGGTGGCCTCCTTTTAAGCCAAAAGAATATTGTATCCATTTGTTAAGTCCTCCCTAAAGAGAACATTGATGTATCTGGGTATGTCCCCCTCTAATTGGAGTTGTATTTCATATATACGATGGGGAACACTTACTGTAGTGTCAGTTGTTTCTACCGTGATATGCTTACTCAGTGCTACTCCCACCAGACAATCCATCAGGTTCCGGCAAACTATCGTGACTTCTACCACGCTGTCTGGCATTGTCACTGCTCAATCCCATCACAGGAGCAGAGTCCTCAATATCTGGGGCATGCCTGACTTTTAGTCTGGCTACTTTCTTCTTTTTGAATTAAGGCTTGGAAGGTTTCGGTTTATCTTCCTGTTTTATTATGCAGTCAGATGAGCTTTGTGAGTCCTTCTTCGGTTTCACATGCTCCTCCAATCTGCGCTCTTATTGTCCATCTCTTTCTGAACGTTTATCAGATGACTCCTGAAAGAGACTAACATGTATCCGTATCCTGATACCTCTCAGGCAGTCTAATACTATCACAGTTTTGAAGATTACATTGATTTTTAGTGGATTCCTGTTTAGGAGACCCACCCCATGATTTTGTCTTGTCTTTATTGTTTTTGTTTATTGTCCTACTTCTTCTTTCTTGAAGAGTTGGGTGCTTGCTTAGAGTTATTCTTTTCAGAATTACTCCTCAATTGTGGTTTACCAGGTCTGGCTCCCAAATTATCTCTACCTAGCATAATCTAGGTTTATTTGAATTTTAGATAATTTGCATTCCTGCTGTGCAGGAGTCAAATCCCTTAGGTGCTGACGTATGACCAAAATACCTGCTTCCCCCTTTAAGATACTCAACATAATGGCGGATACTGCAGAAAAATTGACCATCAGTTACATCTCCAAGTCGAGGGCAGGTGCTGCTCTGTACTCATTCTGAAGCTGTTTCAGCACTTCAGGTAAAACAGCCAAAGAAGAGGTACTATGCGTTCTGGTATATACTGCAGCAAAGACTGTACCCCAAGTTGTCCAGTCTTACACAGGGGGAGCTATCCCCAGTGGCAAGCAAACTGTTAATATTCTGTGTTTTTTCCTCTGGGCCCGTATGGGGAAACACTACTTCAAGCTGCCTTTTTTTGTGTGCAATCCAGTACAGAATGTCCTCCCGTCTGATGGGAATGTTTACTGTGACTGCATTTAGTGTTTCTGGGCTGATAACTGGGTTACCCAATTGTGGTTGTGCAGCTTGAGCAGTCCGCGCAGGGTTAAGTGTCAATATTCAAATAACAAACTGTGTAAGACGTGTATATATTGTTAGTCTTTGTATAGTCTGTACACCCCTGCTGCTGGTAAATTATCAACATTTGGATGTGGCGTATAACCGGCTAAGACTGGCCATGTTGCTCCTTCATTGCTGAGAGAACCGAGTCTAACGTTTTCTGTTGTGTGTGGGAGGGTGGCTTTAAACCACTTTATTTGCTCTTTGTACGTGCAATGAGCTTCTATTTCCTCATAAGGCGTGTAGCCATCTGGTATTTCATCCTCAGTGCAGGTATGAAATGATTGTGTAGTGTTGTCTGTAGCCGGGAATGCAACCCAAGAACAGAAGTCCTCTGTCCCAAATGCTTCCTGTCCCGCAACCACAAAGATAACATCCTCACTCCTGGACGGGAGACAATGGTGTAATAGTTTCAGACTAATTGTATGTTGTGTAGTATCTACCCTGTGGTAAGAAGTGCGCATTTGTGTACGGCATAACCGTTGGGATGGTGCCAGACTGATTCTATGCACCCCCTCAGGATATGTTGTTCCATAGGCCAGCTAGCTAAAAGTGCCATCATGAGTACCCCTAAATCTAGGCAGGTAGCAAATGGTTCTGGCAACCGCTAAAAGGACAACCCTGATCCCCTAGGGATTGTGGAAACAGGCCTAGAACCCTTTTGCCTAGTCACTCGTGCTCTTGTACTCTCAGTGAAATATACAAGGAATACACAGTGGCATGTTTTCAATGGTCAATGATCCAATGTGATTCTTGTGTAGAATATATGTGCTACAATGATCAACAGACAGAAGTAGATGAAAGTTAATAGAAGTAACAGGACAGTGAACAAGAGTAAAAAGTTCCCTCATCGTGCTAAGACAAAGTATATATGCAAGCATATAAAACAATATAGAAATCTAGCGTACTTCTACTATGCTGTTCCTAACCTAAGTGTCTAGGGCATGTGTGTGCGTTCTGCCAAGAATCCCCGTACTGGATGATCCAACCCCAGTTACCTGAAGGGAAAGAATGTAAGTCCTCATCTTGATCACACGCTGGGCACCCTTTGCAGAGATATCAGCAAGCTACTAGGCCAAAGCTTCAGCATGTAGAGACCTCACCATGTCAACAGAGCACTCCTCTAACTAAACCCGGAAATGCTTATTTATTTTTAATAAAAAGCAACCTTGCAAGTCCTGGGCAAGCCAGCATTGTTATGATCTATAGATAGCCATGTTGCCTCATGAATAAAAAATAGAACAACATTTGAACAATGCGTGTCGAGGCCTTGTACATGGTGTTCAAGGAGTCGTGATAATGGTCTCCCGAAGTGGAATCTGTTAATGAAGCAGTTTCAGAGAAACTCATCAGGCATTGTCATGCACTCAAAGGTGTGTAAAAGGTTATTGTGTGAAAGGTAAAGGCAATGTGAGAAATGTATACATGGTGGAAAATGGCATTGTTTGTATGTGGGCCTAACTAAGACACATGACACTGCAGTGCCTGAGCGTTTGCACTCGACTTAAGTCCTGCTGAATGAAACCAACCCATCGCAGAGGCAAGCAGTGAACTTGAAGTGGTTCTTGCTGTGGGTTTTGCAGTAACTAGCAATGGTCCTGGCTGCTGCTGCAGAGACTGCGCGCCAACATTAGTACCCTGTGTGGAGGTTGAAGGCTACACTTCAGAACTTATGCCCCGGTCTCGAATTTGCAGTCATTCTTCTTCTAGATAATTTACTTTACTGGCGATCCAAGTTTAAAAAACTAGTGGCCAGTGCTGTTTTATCTGTTTGATCCAGTACTGTGGCATAGATGTAGCCTTTGGAGTACACAATCTCTTTTTGCAGCCTTTGATCAGTGTTCAAGATAAAGATTAAGCTATCCACCAAATAACTGCTTCTTCATTGACACGTTTGTTCCACCTTCTTCAACTAATCATGTAGCAACAATGGGAATGCTTGGCTCACGACACTGTCTTCCGTGCTGACTTCCCATGTCATAATTTCGAAAGGAAGTGGCATTTGTGTTAGGCTTTCAATAAACCCCACTTGTCCATCTGCATTATCATGGCGTTTGCAGTTGCATCCCCTCTCCTAGACTTATACTGTTCAAACAGTTATTCCAGCATTTAGTAGGTTGAGTTCTAACATGTTGGCACCTCCTTTCCTTTACAGGTAGTTTATTAGCACGCTGAAGGATCTTCAACTGCTTTAGGTCCTTAAATGAATAAATGAAATGAGTGAATATTCTTTAGAAGATTACCCATATGTTGCTGACCACCTTTTCTTTTTTTAGAAAGTCCTGCACAATTAGGTTGATATAATGCACTAAAACCAGGACTCTGAAATATCAATCAATCAATCAATCAGTAGATTTGTAGAGCGCTTTTTGTCACCTGTGAGGGTATCCTGATGCTGACAGGGACCAGTTGATTAGCCGAATAGCAGGTCTTCAGGGAAGTCTGGAAAGGATAGGGAGGTCCATAGATGAAAGGATTGCATGTTCCCTGTCTTAGCTGCTAAGTGAGAGAAAGAGCGACCTCTGCATCTGCTACATCGGATGCAGCGGGTGTGGGTTAGAGAAAGGGACACGGAGCAGAGGTGTCTGGCAGGCTAATGGGAGTTCAGGCAGTGGTTCATGTAGGCGGGTCCACAGTGTGTAGGGCCTTGTATGCATGGGTCTGGAGCTTGAACTGGCATGTTTTCTTTACAGGGAGTCAATGAAATTCCCTGAGGTAGGTGGTGATGTGGGTTTGTCTAGGGAGATCCAGGACAAGTCTAGCTGCAGCTTTCTGTATCGTCTGTAGTTATTGGAGGAGGTGAGCTGCGATTCCTGTTTAGAGAGCGTTGCTGTAGTCCAGTCAGATGGAGATGAGGGCCTGGGTGACAGTGTGTCTTGAGCTTTGGTGTAGCCATTTGAATATCTTACGAAGCATACAGAGTGATGCCTGGTTCCTAGAGTGGTCAGTGGGGGTAGGAGTAGGTCCGAGCTCTGAGGACCACCAAGATGCATCCCCTGGGAAGCTTTTGCTTCTGAAAATAATTACCTCTGTCCTCGTCCGTGTTGAGCTTCAGGCAGTTGTCCTTCATCCAGTTGGAGGCGTCTGTCATGCAGTTGGGGAAATTGGTCTTCATGTTGGTGGGGTCTTCGAAAAGGATGCGTTGGGTGTGGTCGGCGTAGGATATGATGTTGAGTCTGTGGATTTTGGTGAGGCTGGTCAGAAGTGTCATTTATGTGTTGATGAGGGTTCAGTCTGCTACTGTCAATGGCAATAAACCAAATTGTGAGATCTCTGGGTTTAATCCATTCATAGAACTTTGTAATAAACTCTTCCGAGATGTTGGTAGCCGAATGCAATGTTTCCATGGTGAACATCACAACAGTTGCATGCTGGTGAATGCCCTGAAAAGCATCATTGGGGGTGAGACCAGCAGCTAGATTTTACTTAGCTCCCTGGAAAGAGATTCAATGTAATCTGTTGCTTGACAGCTGGTCCACAAGACTGCTATGAGGTGGATGGACTGAACGGAGCTCTGCTTCATAGTGTTGCAAACCAGCTGCAACACTTCAAGATGCAGCACTGGCATAGCCACTCTTGCAAAATTCAGCCAACTTTGAACCTTCCAGTTTGGGCAGAAGGCCTTTACAAATTCCACAAAGCCTACTCCTTCCACAAAATAAAAAGTGAGGAAGTCAAGCTCTCAGATGTTACCAAGGCTCCAGTTGTAGAAACTGACTTTTTTGTGATTTCAATAGTACAGTGACTCCTTGGTAAACATAGCCTTAATAGTAGGCTGTTTTTCATGTAGTACTACTGCCACAAGCGACCTATGGGTCCAGCAGCAGGTGGGCTGCCGGGGCACTTTAGGGAGGAAGTTGCCGTATCCCGCTGTGCCTCGTGCCAGGCAGAGTATGCTGCGGGTGTGGATTGTATACTAGATAGGAGGCTTACAGGCCTGCTTTGTGTGATACTGCTGCTCACATTCTCCTCTTCTTCCTCCTGACCGCCTTCCTTTATCACTTCAGCTGCCGGTACTCTCTCACCATCACCAGCTATGTTTTTAAGGTGCTCTTTCCACATGATTGGGTGTTGTTTTTTAAATAAGACAGTTGCCCTCTGGTATCGTCGTTCCCACCTAGCTTACAAGGACAAACTTTCTTGTGGCAAAGGATAGGATAGGATAAAAAAGGATAGGATAAGATCAAATTTATAGAGCGCACTAAAACTAGAAGGTGTCAATGCGCTATAGCGGAACAAAGCAGTCAGCAGGAGCGAAGCGGCAAAGATAGGGAAACTAAGATGAGAAAAGCCAGGTTTTCAGATGTTTTTTAAAGGAAACTAGAGAGTCCACATCTGAGATATAGGTAGGTAGGTTTTCCCATTGTGTGGCGTCTGCTACCAAAAAAGGAGCGCACACCCTATCTTGTCTTCCAAAATCTGGGGATACTAAGTTTTTTGCAAAAAGAGTAACTCAGTAGTCTCCCCGTAATTTGCCATTGAAAAAGGGCATTCATTTCAGAGGGGCCCTTATGATGAAGGACCTTAAAAACTAGACACAAGGCCTTTAAAGAAATACTTTTTCTGACAGGAAGCCAATGAAGGGAGCAAATCCCCTCCCTAACCGAATGCCACTTGGGAGTGTTCAGGATGAGACAAGCTGCCGCATTTTGTACAACCGTGAGGTGACAAGGGCAATGATGACTGACTGGTGCGGGAAACAGCGGTTTCAACACGGGTAATACCACGGCGAGTAGGTTACAACACGGACGTTACATCGTCCGCGATGTTACCACACATGGCATTACATTTTAAATTCAACACATTCCCTGCTGTTGCGCTAACTGGAGTAGGAATAGTAATTTATACTATTCCTAAGTCCAGCGCGCCATCTAGTGCAAGTCGTAGAAATGACTTGCGATGTAAAGCCATGCATGGTAACAGCGCGGACGATGTAACGTCCACGTTGTAACCTACCGCGTGGTATTTGCTCGCGGTGTAAAGAGACATATTCGACTGGTGCAGTTCAGATGGAATATAGGGAAAGATCTTTTTCAGGGTCCTAATGATGTAGAAAAATGTGCTGATAGTGTGACTGACCTGTGCATTAAAACTCAGAGTCATCAAAGATGATCCTGAGATTTTTGGCTGACCTGACAGGGGTGGGGAGAGGTCTGGACACCATATGTTTGACCAAATGGACTTTTGAAAACCAAACACAAGCACTTCAGTCTTATCTGCATTAGTCTTCAGGGAGTTCTCTTTCATCCAGCAGATAATGCTAGACATACACTGGTCGAACTTCCCCACCACCAGCTGCAAGTCCTTGGAAATAGATATGATAATTTGCGTGTGGTCTGCGTACGACAGCACTTGAAATCCAAATAAACTAACCAGATCCGTCAAAGGGGCCCACATAGAGATTAAAAAGGGTAGAACTCAGAGATGAGCCCTGTGGTACCCCACAGGGGAGACTAAAAACCTTGGCCTTGTTGCCTCCACAGCTAACAATTTGAACCCTGTGAGACAAAAAAGAGTGGAGAAGCTGCAAGGCTTTACCACTGACCCCCACTTGCTGCAGACACTGAACCACCCATGCCGGTGAGGCGGTATCGAATGCTGCAGAGAGGTCAAGCATTACCAAGATAGCCTCCCCACCCTTATTGACCTGGACTCGGATGCTGTCCGTGGCCACAATGAGAGCAGTTTCTGTGCTGTGAGCATCATGAAACCCATTTTGAGAGAAATCAAAAATCCTCAGGGTATCAATAAATGTAATCATCTCCTGATTGATAAATTTTTCTTAAATTTTGGTAGGAACTGGTAATAAGGAGATGGGGTGGTGATTTATCATATCTTGGGGATCGGGTGTGCTTTCTTAAGAGGCAAAATGACCATTACTTCCTTCCAAATAGCAGGAGAAGTGCCAGATTGGAGTGTGCAATTGAGCACCTAGTGTAGAAATTTAGCATAAGGTTTCATAGCAAGTTGAAGTATTGTATGCGTGCAAGGATCCGAGGGAGCTCCTGATTTTAAACTCCACAGAAGTTTGCTGAGCAGAGATCTGGGGGAAGGCAGCAACAAGATTCTCAGTAGGACAGTGATCAGGTTTACGAAAGAAATTTCATTTACAGCAGGTGGGTTAAATTCCCGAAAGATGTTGCAAACTTTATCGTGGAGGTAAACTGCAACTTTATTGCAAAATTCTTTTTCTTTTTTTAAATATTTTTATTGGCATTTTCTTAATTACATTACAAAGACATTGTTCAGCAGCAAAACTTAGTAGCACATTCAATGTGACGTCGGCATCATATACGAATAACAGTGGTGAACAGTCAAATAAATGCATCATACACCTGCACATCATTGTGGGCCCTTTCCTTTCTCTCCCCTGTAACCCACCGTAGGAGATCATTGTGAATCAGAGAGCGAGAGTCCATAGTGTGTGAGCCATGGTTTCCATATTTTCCAAAACTTTTTGGGGCAACCCCGTGCTTTATAGGTCGTCTTTTCCCCCAACATGTACATATCCATATCCTTCTTCCATTCAACCAGAGATGGGCTCGTCACCGCCCCCCATGCCCTAGCCAGGTTGCGTTTCGCCACCAGTAGTCCCAGTTGAAGTAGGATTAACTGTGGTTTGGGGAGGTCAATTTCGGTGGATATTCCCAGCAGAACAAACTGGGGACTAAGCGGAATCGTACCTTCCAGAATAGTTCCCAGTTCGTCCAACAGGGCAGCCCAATACATTTGAATCTTGGAACAGTCCCACATCGTGTGAAAGAATGTACCCCCAGATGCCCTACAGCATAAACATTCAGGTGTTTCTGCCCTCCCATGAGGTGCAGTCGCGCTCTGTCATAGTATGCCCTATGCAAATATTTGAAGTTAATCAATCTAATATGCAACACACAAACATAAACTCTCGGGTCTGAGCAACTTTAGAACTAGAGCATGAAAGGAGAGATACTATAGTCAAGCTGTGTCTAAAATGACAGTGAACAAATCAGAAAGGAAAGGAATCCCTTTAAGGATGAATGCCCTCACTCACCCGAAGGTGACATGCTTCATCATTTAGGCTTTCTCCTCTCAGTGGGAAAACCTAGTCCCACTGAGGGCTACAACCACCGCACTGAGAAGTGGGAGCTCAGGGATGTTTTTGTTTAAGATTTTAGGATACTCAGATCCCAAAGATGAGCACTAATGTGAGAAGAGGGCGCAGCGCAAAGAAATTCAAAAGTGTGTGAAGTGTGAGCTAAAACTGGCTAGCGCTATTGAAAAAATGATTTTTATTGACTCATTAGCCCTGCCAGAGATAACAAACAGTGCAAAGCAGTTACTATTGAAAACTGCTAGATGACAAGGGTCAACATGTTTCAGCCAATGACCATCTCAAAAGTATGTGTGGCTTTCATCAGGACCAAAAAACAAAGCTGCTGCTAGAAAGTGTTACACTTGTGCAAATAAAGTTTGAAAAAAAGACCAAACCAGTTAATGCTTTAGCGGATACAATCTCGCTGGAAATTGTCTGAAAATAAGAAGACACATATAGAAAAAGTAAATCTCCAAAACTCATTAGTTAACAGTCAAGTTTGAAACACTGGTATATGTGGCTCAAACATAGTACTTATGTCCAAACTGTTAGAAAGCTCTAGTAAAAAGACTCACCCAATCTGTGGGACAAGTGAGCCCACCTCAACCTGGTTACAACTCAGGGAAGGGAGCCCCGCTCTGTGAAAATAAGCAAGTGTAACCTAATCAGTATAATTTACTTGCTCAATAGTGCCATGAAAAGTGAAGAATATCAGTAATGTCCAACAGACTAAAACGGACTCAAAACGACATAGAGTGTTATAACGATGTCACTCCCCTTACATCCTGGAAGTGTATGTACATAAACCACTTGTTAAGATTTTACAAAAGTGGTCAAGGACGAGGAAAGTCAAGTGTCTGAAAATTACAAACTCATGTTCAAGCCAAGAATCTATACACCAAAAGACTACACCATGACCAAACACAGCGACAATTATCAATAACTTAAACCGAATCATCAAGCAGAAACTCACTAAAATGCATGTCAACACACTCACCTCTCCGTCGGTACTCCGTCGATGTACAGAGATTGCAACCGGAGGAACCGACGGGGTGGGAAAAGTGAGAATAAATACCTAAACACTGATGGCTCCGAATGGAGAAATGAGGACCCCATAGGTGTCTATCCTGACTGCCTGCATTCGTGAAGGGACATAAGGACCCCATAGTCGTCTTGCTGTAATGCCTGTCTCTGGCAGGACGCTGGTGGCCTAATAAAGCAGTGTACAGCAAAGCGCGCATGCGCACTAGGATGCATTTGTACCATAGAGTTTTGTTAGCGAAGCCCGACCAGAGACAGCAATGATTGTTTATCTGTAGCCTAGCAACGAGAACATATAGTTTTTTCAGAAGACGATACAAACCGGAACACAAGCTTTATTAGTCAATGGGCACAACCAAATTGCTGAATGTTTAAGCAAATCAATTTGTGCATAATTACTGAAGGCCCAGTATTAACAAAGTACAAAACCCATTTGACACAAAAATGTGTAAAAAAACGCTGAGAAGGCATGTGTCGTATTTCACCACAAGTACAGGATTCAGTAAATAATAGTGCCAAAGTTGACTCTACAAGTAAACAAACAATCGCTCCACAGTATAATCTCAGGAAGGATCTACATATACCCAGTTGTTTTACGTATTTACTGTGGGAATGTTATAATATCAAATTATTTGTTGGAATTGCTAAAGGCAATTCTCATAGATGGTATAAGGTCATAGAGGCAACCAAGGAATATCCTCGTTCAAACCTATGTTGTCACTTTTTAAGCGGAACACCCACCGCTGTTCTCTTCTGAAGAGAAATTTTGAAATATCTGTGATATGCTGGGGAATGAGAGGCTGCTCCAAAATGGTCCACGACAAATCATCTGCCTGATGATTAAAATCCAGGAAGTGGTTTGTCATTTTAGTAGCTCTCCTCTTGCACCGAATGGTGCTCTTGTGTTCAAGGATTCTGGTTTTGACCTTGCGTGTAGTCATGCCCACATACTGCATGGAACAGGGGCACGTGATGAGATAAATTACATTGTCGCTATTACAATTAGTGTGTTTTTGTAACAGCCAAGGTCTACCAGTGCCAATATCCACTTGTGTCATGTGTGAAGTCTGTGGACAAGCCGCACATGAACCGCATGGGTAATGTCCTTTCACCGGTGGTAAACCCCATAATGGCTGTTAACACTATGTTAACAACTGGTAGACCTTGGCTGTTACAAAAACACACTAATTGTAATAGCGACAATGTAATTTATCTCATCACGTGCCCCTGTTCCATGCAGTATGTGGGCATGACTACACGCAAGGTCAAAACCAGAATCCTTGAACACAAGAGCACCATTCGGTGCAAGAGGAGGGCTACTAAAATGACAAACCACTTCCTGGATTTTAATCATCAGGCAGATGATTTGTCGTGGACCATTTTGGAGCAGCCTCTCATTCCCCAGCATATCACAGATATTTCAAAATTTCTCTTCGGAAGAGGACAGCGGTGGGTGTTCCGCTTAAAAAGTGACAACATAGGTTTGAACGAGGATATTCCTTGGTTGTCTCTATGACCTTATACCATCTATGAGAATTGCCTTTAGCAATTCCAACAAATAATTTGATATTATAACATTCCCACAGTAAATACGTAAAACAACTGGGTATATGTAGATCCTTCCTGAGATTATACTGTGGAGCGATTGTTTGTTTACTTGTAGAGCCAACTTTGGCACTATTATTTACTGAATCCTGTACTTGTGGTGAAATACGACACATGTCTTCTCAGCGTTTTGTACACATTTTTGTGTCAAATGGGTTTTGTACTTTGTTAATACTGGGCCTTCAGTAATTATGCACAAATTGATTTGCTTAAACATTCAGCAATTTGGTTGTGCCCATTGACTAATAAAGCTTGTGTTCCGGTTTGTATCGTCTTCTGAAAAAACTATATGTTCTCGTTGCTAGGCTACAGATAAACAATCATTGCTGTCTCTGGTCGGGCTTCGCTAACAAAACTCTATGGTACAAATGCATCCTAGTGCGCATGCGCGCTTTGCTGTACACTGCTTTATTAGGCCACCAGCGTCCTGCCAGAGACAGGCATTACAGCAAGACGACTATGGGGTCCTTATGTCCCTTCACGAATGCAGGCAGTCAGGATAGACACCTATGGGGTCCTCATTTCTCCATTCGGAGCCATCAGTGTTTGGGTATTTATTCTCACTTTTCCCACCCCGTCGGTTCCTCCGGTTGCAATCTCTGTACATCGACGGAGTACCGACGGAGAGGTGAGTGTGTTGACATGCATTTTAGTGAGTTTCTGCTTGATGATTCGGTTTAAGTTATTGATAATTGTCGCTGTGTTTGGTCATGGTGTAGTCTTTTGGTGTGTAGATTCTTGGCTTGAACATGAGTTTGTAATTTTCAGACACTTGACTTTCCTCGTCCTTGACCACTTTTGTAAAATCTTAACAAGTGGTTTATGTACATACACTTCCAGGATGTAAGGGGAGTGACATCGTTATAACACTCTATGTCGTTTTGAGTCCGTTTTAGTCTGTTGGACATTACTGATATTCTTCACTTTTCATGGCACTATTGAGCAAGTAAATTATACTGATTAGGTTACACTTGCTTATTTTCACAGAGCGGGGCTCCCTTCCCTGAGTTGTAACCAGGTTGAGGTGGGCTCACTTGTCCCACAGATTGGGTGAGTCTTTTTACTAGAGCTTTCTAACAGTTTGGACATAAGTACTATGTTTGAGCCACATATACCAGTGTTTCAAACTTGACTGTTAACTAATGAGTTTTGGAGATTTACTTTTTCTATATGTGTCTTCTTATTTTCAGACAATTTCCAGCGAGATTGTATCCGCTAAAGCATTAACTGGTTTGGTCTTTTTTTCAAACTTTATTTGCACGTGTGTAACACTTTCTAGCAGCAGCTTTGTTTTTTGGTCCTGATGAAAGCCACACATACTTTTGAGATGGTCATTGGCTGAAACATGTTGACCCTTGTCATCTAGCAGTTTTCAATAGTAACTGCTTTGCACTGTTTTTTATCTCTGGCAGGGCTAATGAGTCAATAAAAATCATTTTTTCAATAGCGCTAGCCAGTTTTAGCTCACACTTCACACACTTTTGAATTTCTTTGCGCTGCGCCCTCTTCTCACATTAGTGCTCATCTTTGGGATCTGAGTATCCTAAAATCTTAAACAAAAACATCCCTGAGCTCCCACTTCTCAGTGCGGTGGTTGTAGCCCTCAGTGGGACTAGGTTTTCCCACTGAGAGGAGAAAGCCTAAATGATGAAGCATGTCACCTTCGGGTGAGTGAGGGCATTCATCCTTAAAGGGATTCCTTTCCTTTCTGATTTGTTCACTGTCATTTTAGACACAGCTTGACTATAGTATCTCTCCTTTCATGCTCTAGTTCTAAAGTTGCTCAGACCCGAGAGTTTATGTTTGTGTGTTGCATATTACGTATTAGGGGAATGAAACTTCTCGCAGGTCTTTAAATCTGTTCCCTTGGACCCCCCTTATCCATTTTGTGTGTTATACTGTTAATCAATCTAAGCCAGGACTTAATCGCCACCACTCGGGGATGCATCAATGCCGTTTCCCAATCTAAGTCTTCCATCTCTCCCATTTCGTCCGCAACTTCTGCAAGGTGTCTGGCTTATTATTAATTATCGTTCTGTACGTCTAAGAAACCGCCTTCTCCTCTAACTCCCCCATCAAGAGTCGTCCCTCTAAGGGTGTGTACTTGGGAACCTCCGTGGTGTCTATGTGTTGCGCCCGCCATGCATGGGCCAGCTGCAGGTATTTGTAATGTTGAGTCATGTTCATGTCATATTCAGCCTGAAGGTGTGAGAAAGTGACCAGCTCCTTTTGGCGTAATATGTCCTTAAGTTGTGAAATGCCTAGCAGGTCCCACTGTCTGAAACCCCAAAATTTCATAATTTCCTGAAGCCGATTCCCCACTCAAAGTGGGGTTTCCCTGGTTACACGGCCATCCCATTTCATTTGTCGTTCAGCCTGTTTTCACGTTGTTGTAACAATTCGCGTCGCTGTCAGGAGCTGTGCAGCGCCCCTTCCCCCATATATATGATACATGTGTGGGCGCTTGGTAAACTGTGTGCATACAAGTGCGTATGTGGGGTGATCTCTCTCCACGTGTTGCCATTCATTCACAACGACTAGATGGGCTGCCCAATAATATGCCCGAAGATCTGGCAGGGAGATACCGCCATTTTATTGATTGCGTTGTAACGTTGCCAGTGCTATACACGGCAGTCTCCAGTCCCAAAGAAATGTCCGTAACATATTATCATCAATTTTATTGAACACCTCAACTGGTATCAGCTGATAGGTGTTTTGCAGCACATAAAGAAATTTTGGGAGCACTATCATTTTGTACAGTGCTGCCCTGTCTAGCAACGTCAATGGCAGGGTCTTCCATCTTTCCACATCCGCGCGAAATTCCCTGAGCACCCTATAAAGATTGTGGTCCAGCGCCATTGTAACATTCGTTGTGACGTAAATCCCTAGATATTTTATGCCCACTCTTGCCAACTGCAGTTGGCTCGGGCCAACAGTATAACCACTGTTCTTGTCTGCTGGGTATAAGTACAATTTCCCCCAGTTGATTTTGTACCCTGCATGTTCCCCATACCTTTCACAACTGTCCATCATTTTAGGGAGTGTCATTTCCGGGTTTGTGACATACATTAATATGTCATCAGCATATAGAGATATGAGTTTGTCAGTCTCATCGCTCTCTCCACTCCGGAATCCTGTTATGTCTGGGTGCATTCGGATCACACAGGCAAGTGGTTCCAGCACCAGAGCAAAGAGCAGGGGGGATAATGAGCAACCCGGTCGAGTGCCCCTACACCAGAGCAAAGAGCAGGGGAGATAATGAGCAACCCTGTCGAGTGCCCCTACCTATTGGGATTTCCCGTGACACTACCCCGTTGACTCTAACTCTAGCTACGGGTCTTTCATAGAGTACAGCAATCCAAAGCTTGAAGACCAGACCAAACCCTAACTCTCCCAAAGCAGACATGAGAAAGGGCCAGTGGACAGTGTCAAATGCCTTTTCGCATCAAAGGGAGAGGACGAGGTGTGGATCGTCTCTTTTGCTAACCACTTCCAACCAGTCTCCACCGGTTGAGCCTCGTCGACCTTTTGGGCATGAAGCCGGACTGGTTTCTATGGATGAGACCAGTAATTACCACGGTGAGTCTGTTTGCTAATATTCTGGCTACTATCTTAGTCTCCATTTTTATAAGGGAGATAGGGCGATACGAGCTACACACCTGTGGGTGGTCTGTCCTTTTTGGGGATTACTGCAATCGTGGTTGTCCGCAAGTCTCTGGGGAGGCTTCCCGTCTTATGCGCCTCCAAGTACAGTTGTAGGAGGTGTGGGCCGAAAAGCGTTGCGTGTTGTCTAAAGAATTCTGGAGGTAGCCCATTAGGCCCTAGAGCCTTTCCAGTTTTCAACTGGCCAATGGCTGCCATTATTTCTTCATTTGTAATCTGATCATCTAGCGTCTTCGACTCGCTATCTACTAGTTTGGGGAGCTGTATTGCCCGAAGATATACCTGAATTTGTGACAGCTCGGCTAATTCACGTTGCGTGTAAAAGGCCTCCTAATAGTCTGCAAAGGCGTTGGCTATTGCGACTGGGGTCAGGTGAGCTCGGCCATCTTCCGCCTGTATCAAGAAAACCCATCTACTGACAAGCTCTTTTTTGCTAAGCAAGGCTATCAATCTACCCGTCTTGTCGCCTACGTCGTACAGACGCCGGTGCATAGCTTGTATCGCATGCTACGTGTCTTTTTTGGCCAGTGAGAAATATTCCTGTCTAAGGAGTTGTAGACTGCGTAGCATGGAGGGATCATTGCCTATGCTTGCCTATGATTCAAGCCGCTGTAATTGGGATCCCAATCCAGTGATCTCTTCTTCCTCTTTCCTTTTTTTGTGGGCTTTAATGTTTTGTGCCCTATCCCATAGTACTGGTTTGTATGCCTTCCATAGTGTAATTGCAGAGTCCACCGACCCCACATTCTCTCTAAAGTACAACTCCGTGTCCACCCTGAGTTGCCTAGCAACCTGAGGGTCTTTGAGTTCCCAGGGGTTCCATTTCCCATTCTGTCATTGGGTACGGGTACCTACGGTGAGCCACAAGGGCGAGCGATCCAAGAGACCCCTTGCCAAATATTCTACCTTGTGTATCTCTCCAAGTTCGCTCACTGGGGATAATATGTAATCTATCCTTGAGAAGACTTTGTGGGCCCCGGAATAAAAAGAATAAGCTCTGGTCTGGGGATGCTGCCTACACCATATGTCTGTAAGTGTTGATGTGCCTGCAAACCGTTTGAGCGGCGTCTCTTTGGGAGTCCCAGTCGGGGCATTCGTGCAGTCACTTGTGGGGTCTATGACGTCATTAAAGTCTCCCCCCATAATGTGCGTGTCGGAGCCCGTCTCTAATAAAAATGCTGCAAGCTTCTCCATTGTTAGCCTTTGGAGCTTGGGTGGTGCATATACACTAATAAAAGTGATATGTCTTCTGTTCCGCTACATATGTGCCGTTGGGGTCCGTCCAAGTGCGTTCTAGTCTGAAGGGTGGGTTTTTCCTGATGAGTATTGCCACACACCTTGCCCCTGTGGAGAAACCAGCTTGGGCCAGTGTTTTATATGCCCCTCGACCTAGGAACCCGCACTGAGTGCCTTTTAAGTGTGTCTCTTGTAAGAGAATGACATCTGGTTTCAATCTTTTAAAGTATGCGGCCACTAGCCCTCTCTTAACCTTATTCCCCATCCCATTCACATTCCAGGAGAGGATCGAGTACATTCCTAGAATAGATGTAGCCATCTTGGTGGTGTATTATGTCCAGCCCATCAGCGGGTCCCCTTCTCCCTCCCCACTACTGTTGTTTCTGTCGTATCATGATGCCTGCCATCGTACTGCTGTGCCACCTTACTTCGATGTCAGTGTATGTGCAACTTTCCAAAACAAAACAACCCCTCTTACCCCGAACATGTATTTCAAAATAGTGAAGAAACTTCCATCATGCCCCCTCCCCACACTCTGCAGGCACCCCCAAACTTGTCAACGGGACAACACTGGTGCAGGTAGACCACCCAGAGGTCTGTAGCCCACCCCCACTCCCCACCCACTAAACTATATAGCACTACAGAAAAAACAACCCGCTGTATACATTCCTTCCTCCCGGCAAAAGTTCCAAATGTCCTCCACGTCACAGGGACAATTCAGCGTCTCTATGAGGGCGTCTGGCTCCATTGCTTCATTCCTCCTTGCCATTGTTTGGGGGTTGCAGTGAGCAAGGATCCCCACCTGGGGGACCCATGCCCAAGGCCTCCAGATGGTGTATAGTCTCCAGTAGAGGGTGTGCAGCGTCCAAAGTCCAGGAATCAAGGTTCTCCGATTGATCAGAGTCTCCATGGCCGCTGGATCTCAGAGAAGTGCACATTCCAGGGCTGTGTCGTCGTCCGAGTCCGACATGGTGGCTTTTTGGTTCCTGGATCTCAGGGACCTCCCCGGTGTGTTCCCAACTGATGTCAGGCGCTTGATCTTTCGCCTCCGCCTCTTCACCTGAGGCCTCTCCCAGCCAGTGCCTGGTGGTTTGGAAGCGGACAGGGGAGCAGAGAGGGCGGTCCACGTCGCAGCTTGGACCGTTCCTCAATCCAGGACCACGCGTCCTCTGGTGTCTGGAAAAAATGTGTGTTATCCTGGAAGATAACTTTAAGTTTGGCTGGGCACAGCAGCATATATTGGATCCCAAGGGCACAAAGTTTCACTTTGATAGGATCGAAGGTGCACCGCTGTTTCTGGACATCACGTGAATAATCTGGGAACACCATCACTTTTGTGTTCTCATACTTGATCTCACCCTCTTTCCACAGCTCCCTGAGTATCAGATCCCAGTACTGAAAGTTCAAGAATCGAGCTACCAACAGCCGGTGGGGGGCCCCTGGCTGCGGCCAAATCCCAGGCATCCTGTGTGCCCTTTCTATAACAAAGTAGGAGGAGAATTGCACCGCCGGAAGGGCAACCTTAAGAAAGGTCATGAGAAAGTGTCCGGGGTCCATACGCTCTGCATTTTCTGGAAAGCCCACGAAGCGCAGGTTGTTCCTACGGACCCTGTTTTCGGCGTTGTTGACTCTCCAGATCACCTCTTTCACTGCGGCCTGAAGATCTTTTAAGTCCTTACTCCGCGAGGTATCTTCAAGCTCTGAAACACGTTGTTCGACTTCAGTTACGCGCTCAGAGACCTTGCGTAAATCTTGCCAAGAGAAAAGAGACCTCTGTCTGCACCTCCGCCAATTTGCCCTCCAAGCTCTCCCAAGAGGCGCGGCTCACGTGTAGGATCTCCTCTGTGTCCAGACGGGGGGCTGGGCCCCCCTCCGCCCCGGCGGGCGTGAGAAGAACCTTTGTGTATCGATCCATTTTCACCTGTCTGGCCGGCTTGGGGCTTTATCTTTCGCCATCATGTCCAAACTGTATGTAGACCAGCACCCGCACCCCTAAGGTGAGAACACTGAAAAAGGTGTGGGGAGGCAGAGAGATGGGGGTCCCCGCCCCGCAGCACACTGATGTCAGGACCACGATGCCGCAGCAGGTTCCAGCCAGGCCACCCTCCCACGTCCGACACAACAGGCGACCTAGTAGGGGTGGAAGATTGCAACACCTCTCCAGTAATGGATCCCTAGCGAGCTTGACCACCGGCACCTCTCTGTCCCACACGGTTCATCCCGGAGACCTGAAGAGCAGGCTGCCACTCACCCAGGACCCCAGTGCCAAGAGGCTGCGCAGTCACACCTCTCCCGTCTTCTATCCAGGGAGCCAGGGGGTCCACAGCCTAGCCCAAGAGATGTTAAGGCCTCGGGCTGGTTCCAACGGGCAACAGGGAAACTCAGGCTCTTACAGTGAAGCTGAGCTGGAGGCGGAGGACTCCAAAGGCTGCACGCCCATCAGCAGGGGCTCACATCCGCCGATGTCTATAAGCAGCACAGACTGTTGTGGAGAGCAGGGGGCTCTTTCATGTGCCAGGGCTGACTGCCTTCTGTTTCAAGCCCCTGCCACTTCGCCAACCCAGATGAGGAAGTCCAATGGGCAAGGCCCAGGCCTCCGAGCGTGTCGCTATGCAGATGGAGCAGGGCGACACGCAATGCCACTGTCTCTCGTTGCCCCAAGCGGTACGCGCTTACCAGAAATGCGCCATTCACCGCCGCTGCCCTCGAGGTCCCGTGCCGGCACACTGGGATTCAGGCGCCTCCTCGTAGAGGCTCCTGTCCTCACTCGCCAGTTGTTCCGGCAGCCCTCTGTGTGTCCGGGCTGCGCAGCACTGTCTTCAATGGTCGCGCTCCTCTTCCCGGCCCCCGCCCTCACAGGCACCTCGGATCTCATCAGCCGCGGCGGGCGCTCCCAGTGCGCGAGCCAAGGCCTTCAGTTGCGCCGTCACTGTAGGGGGGGCAGTGCAGGACTCAGGATCTGCCCCCCGGTCACACGATCATCGGCCATCTGGTACCAACACCAGCCCGCCGGGCAAAGGCTCTGTCGTGCTGATTCAGAGCCTCCCTCTATCTGCCCCGGCCACCATCTTGGGAGCTGCGCGTCGGCCGCCGTGATGACAAAAGCTCCGGTTCCAGCTACGGAGGAGCCACGAAAGTCACACCTCCGCTCGCACAACCTCGTCAGGCTCAGGTACGTGTATCAGATGGCTGAGAGGAACAGGATTCATGCAGGATTTGAGTCGGGGCCAGCGGGGCTCGCGGAGAACGCGGCTACCCGGCCATGCTGTTGGCCACGCCCCCTTATTGCAAAATTCTTGGGAGGAATTAAGCACCCACTGCGTAGGAGGTTCTGATAGCTCCTTAACTACTTTAAACAGCAGCTTAGAGCAGTTGTTAGCTGATTTAATTTTCTCTGTGAAAAAGCATGCTTTAGCCTGTGTTATGGACTGTTCATAATTCTGGAGAAGTTCTTTATGTTTCTCTTTTTCACTTTAGCATGGGCTAGCCCTCTACTTACGCTATTGTCTACGTCATTCCTACCTGAGGGACATGACTTCTATTGAATACCAGGCGGCGGAGGGTTTACTTCTAATGACAGCCTTGGTTTTATAGGGGGCAGCAATCTCCAGGACAGCAATAACCCAGTCTCGGAAACCTTCCGCAGATAAGGGGAAGGAACTGTCCTTAACTGCTATCAGACATTCCAGGGCATGTTCCCATCCTTCCGCTGTAATCTTATTTAAGTTCCTACAGAGTAGTTGCTTAGGGGGATAGAGCTCATAACAGTAGAGGGACGAGGAACAGAGAGCTTAAACTGGACCAACCAATGATCACCCAGTTAAGGGGCTGGACTTCCTCAATGTCCAGATTATTGTGATTCATGAAATTCCCATATAAGGTATGGCCCGCCATATGCGTGGGAGATTGCACCAGCTGTTCAGAACCAAAATTGGACATGAGTTCAAGGAGTAGGGCAGACTCCTGGCTTAGTGAGTCATCAAAATGAAAATTGAAATCCCTAAAATAGTACATTGGGTAAACGTCAGGTACGGTTCCAGGGTCTGGCACCAGGCCTCAGTGAAGTTGCTGTGCGCCTGTTGGGTGATAAATCAGGAGACCCGAAAAAGTATAATTAGCTGAAACTTTAAGCCCATATGTGGCTGCCTTCAGGGAGTCCCCTGTGCTATTATCCACAGGGTTAAAGGTACAACTAAAAGCCTTGCATGCAATTGAAGGTAGACTACCCTCCCCTCAGGCCCTGACGATCACATCTAAGAATAATGTAGCCTGGGGGGACTGCGTCTACCACATCAGGACCTGAGTCCTCCTTTGCCTATGTCTCAGTAATAAATAGGCAGTTGAGGGACAATGACCGGATTAAAATTGACATCTCAGATTTGTTTAATGAGAGAACGTACATTACTTAATGCCCCACGAATAAACCTGCGATTGTTTCCCTCCCTAGCCTTATTATTGGAGGTTCACCCTCAACAGACAGATAGGACGGGTTGGGTGAGGTCCCTGGGTTAGGTCAGATAAACACTTAGGTGCGAACAAACAGTTCTAACAGTGCCTTGCCTCACTGTTAAACAGGTTAAGCTTAACTAAACACACTCCATTAGAATTTATGGGACGTAACTCCAAGAGTTGGGCACGGAGGTATCGTCTTGCCTTCGAACGCTTATGATCAGATTCCAAACGGCCAGCATCTCTGGCCCCTGGAGCCATCCAGGCATGGACGGGCGCCTACAGGTATGCCTATGGCACGTTAGTGGTGCGTCCGCTGCGCGTCAGTGTCAGCCTATGACTAAAAAGGGGCAGCCGTAATGTGCGTCAGCTAGACTGCAGCCGTCCAAAATGGCAAACAGAGCAAATTGAGATTTTGCGCTGGCTAAGCATAATGAAATCACAAACTGATGTGGAGAGCTTTCTTACAGGGCCAAATCATGGAATTGGAGGCTTTCTGTAAGGTGTGCTGCAAATGTGGTAGGAGTGGTAGTTCTGGCTGCTGCAGGTTTCTGCGGTCTTGCAAATATGGGAGCTTGCAGTGTTGGTGAACCACATGTCTCTGAGCAGGTTGGCTAAAAGGACCTGTACCTCCTCTGTGGCACTCTGCACACTGATGGTCACTTATTTGTCATTATCACTGCCTTCCTCACTTGCAAGGCTTTCAGGAATCTTCCTTTACCTTTGTCCCTCAGACTCGCCCTGTGTCCAATCCATGTCCAGCTCATCAGAAGTGGGGCTGAGAGATGATGCAGGAGTACTCTTTCTTTCCTTTGCTGGAGATCGTGAAGCCAAAGGGGGAAGAGTAGTCTTCTCGACAACATCCTGCTCAGCAGGAACCTCAACCTCCTGTTCTGCTCCTACTTCCAGAAGATATGTTGCTAACTGCGGCTCCATTTGTTAACTTTCCTGCGATGATTTGATTTATGGCTGAGACAGTTCAATTTCAGATGCAATGCCCTCCAAGACTGCAGTTACTGCTGCGCTGAGAGATATGGCCTCAGGTTTTGGTGGTGTTGGTGCCGTGGATGCAGGAGTGATGGTCTAAGCCTCTTTCTGCCTAGAAGAGTGTGCAGCAAGTATGTCACTTTTCCTGAGAAAGCATGAGGGCTTGATGTCAGTGGTGGCAACTGGCTTCTTCTCCCCATTGGCTATTTTCTTTGCAGGAACCACATTCTTAGGGGCCATATTTTTAGCACTAGCAGTTGGCACTTAGTATTAGGAGCAGAAGCATTTAGCATAGAAGGACTCGGGTGCCACTGTCAGCTGATTCCTTCACAGACATCTCTCTGTATCAATACTATGTGTGATGTCTTCTGCAACACCTATAGGTAAAGTAACATAAAAGTCAGTAAAACGTGTGCAAGAAGAATCCAGCCAATGTAACACAAGTGAAGTCATCATCATCGTAAATGCATAACAATAGTTCACCCAAAACATTCATAAACTATTTTTTCACATGACAACATTACACAGAAAAGGTTAGTTTGTGTCCCTCCAGAGCCATGGGGTATCTATAGGAGGCGAAGGATACAGGGAAAAAATATAATAAATACAATAAATGATTGCTGGTGCCCCACCGGCTCATGGGAACTCTACTGGAGGAAGGTAAAAATGGTAAAAGATATATGAAATATTTGCTGGCACCTGACCAGGTCCTATGGGGTCTATGGGAGGCAGGGGAGGAAGGCACAAATGAAAAAATACATTAGAAAATTGCTGGTATCCCACTAAGGCCCCATAGGGACTCTATGAAAGGGAAGCAACAATAACTACAAAATACATTAGATAATTGCTGGGGGGGGGGGGGGTTGTGAGCAGGTGTTCCTCCTTTCCAGAGTAGTATTCTTGTTAAAGGGATAATTCCTTACTTGAATTCAATACAGTAATCCAGGTTGGTTTGAGTGAAAAAGATTCTTTTTTTCACCACATTGTTATGTCCGTTTCACTCATTTGTGATTTTTCATAATATAAAATGTGAGGGAAAATGAACAGCTGACACGTGTTTGTGGCAGGTAGGGTCAGGGCTCTCTCAAGGCTAGTCGTTACAGTCCATCATGATAGTATCAGCAATTAGTCTGTGCATTTTCAGGTTGGAATAGAACAGTGTATTAAACATCCAATTTTTGTTGATCGTTAAGAAGAAAAGCTCACGTAGGGTCCTTAGGTAAATCCTTGAAAGGAGGAACACCTGCTCACAAGCCCCCTACAACTGTTTATTCAAGGCTGTCAAGGTCCAGAGCCTTGAATAAAGTTCCTCCACCTACACTAGGGATTCATATCCAGTATCAGGATCTCTGGGCCGTTCACACTTTCTTTAACTACATTAGATAATTGCTGTTGCTCCACTAGGGTCCATGGGGACTCTATGGGAGGCAGGCAACAATTGAAAACAAATTAATGAAAACAACAACACTGTTCTACATACAGCCACAAGCACAAATAAATAAATCAGGTAACAAATGAGCAAAAATATCATAGGGCTCTTCTATCAATGTTCCAAAAAAATTGCTTTTAAAAGTCGAATAAAGCGACTGAAGCACATACTGGCTGCACACAATTGTGGAATCTAGCTCATCCACCACATGGTTGCGAAGAAGGAGGCATGGAAAGTAAAGACAAAATGGCCCCCACGCACACCCACACTGGCTACATAAAATGGCCACTGTAGCAAAGAAGGAATTATCTTTCAGAAAATTGATATAGCAGAACCATTGTTTGTTCACTGTATTCATATCCAGGTTCTGTACATTACTGGGTTACCCCATTGATATTAATGGACTGTAGCATGGTCAGCAAAGAAGAAGGCATGGAGAACAAAGAACATATGGCAAAAATTGAAATAAATACATTAACTAATTCTGTCCTCATAGGTCCTTTAGAGGGAAAATGAATCTAGACACTTCCCTCTTAGAGTAGATCAAGGATTTTCGACTATTTGGGAGTGAGAATCGCCAGCCCGCTAACATGGGCTCCACAAATAGCAAAAAGCCAGTTGACACTACACCATGCTGGGTCTACGATTGTAAAGAAATTAATCTAATTACATTTTTTTTTTGTTTTTTTCTTAAAGTCCTCATAAGCCTCTTTATTAGGAAGACAAGACAGCGTTCTTCCTCTTTTGCACATTTCGATGGGCACCTGACGCCTCTGCCCCTTTATGCTTTGGCAATATGGGTAGGTATATGTAAAAGTACAAGAGGAAAGAAGGGGGAAACGTACCAATTTGTCCGCTTTTTTCTTTCTCTTTTTTTTCGCCCAGCAGAAACCAAGGCATATACACCATAAACCTGAATGTTTAGCGAGGCTGGTAGGCATAATCATAGGACCATTAAGGGATTACCTATTATTATTCAGATCATTACACTATTCAGTAAAAGGGAGCCAAAAATGTACATCTCTAGTGCTCTTTTCATCTAAGGTGACTAAATAGTTAACAGAATGTAGCAAGTTATCTATATTTGGGGAGAGAGGAGACACCCACAGTTTGCAGATTTCTCTTCGTGCAAGCAATGCAATGTAAAAGGTAAGTCTCGCCTGATCTTTAGTAAATTTTACTTCGGGCTCCAATTGCCCAAATATAACAAATACGACGCTTACCTTAACTTGCAGCTTAAGCATTTGGGATAACATCACAGTCACTTCATTCCAATAGGTTTGCAACTATACACATTCTAAAAACATGTGGACATCATCTGCCTTCGTTTTACCACATTTTGGACAAAGAACTTCTCCTCTTCTCCCAAACTTTGACAACTTCAGAGGTGACCAGTATGCTCTATGGATGGAAAAGAGATGATTTCTTCTCAGGTGCGTGGGCTTAACTGATTTAAATAGCATAGCCATAGATACTTGCCAGTACTTTTCCAGCGATGATTCCGGCAAGTATTTCCCCCACAGCTCCATTGGAAGCGTAAAATCTCCATCTTCAGCATCCTCCAATAACCAGTAGATCATCGCCACCTCCTTTTTTCGACGTAGTTGCAGCATAAGTTGAAACTCTAACTCATTCTGTTCCCCTATTTTTGTTCGTGGATCAGAGAACCAGCTCTGAATTTGTATGTATTTGAATCTGGAGAGACTGAAATTTGTGATCTGACTACAGCTCTCCCAGGAAATAAGTCTCCCATCCTTTATTAGCTGGTCCCATTGTCTAAGACCTCCCTGTAATAGGCGTTTAGCCAAGCTATCTTTTGTCCACTCTGGAGAGCCGGGGCTGTCCCAGATAGGGGCTAGAAGACTATAGTATGGAATTTTCAAAGTTCTTCTCACGTTGTACCAGGTCTCTGCAAACCCTTTCAAGATTTTCAACCTGACCTTTTTAAAGAATTTGGGGTCGGCATATTTAAAAATAAAACCTTCCTTCCCACCTAATTCTAGGTTTGCTATAGTATACCACAAGCCTCCTGCGGTTGAGGGGTTAGGTGAGTTAAAGAGATACTTGCCATTCTTCAAAAGAAAAGCCCATGAGTAGAAGAGGAGATCTGGTAAAGCAATTCCTCCTTTCTCAGACCTTCTTCGTAGCTTCTTCCACGCTTTTCTTGGTCCTTTGCTTGCCCAAATAAAAGAACCCAAGTCACCTTGTAGCTTCTTAAGCCATAGCGTTTTAAAAGGTAGAGGTATTGTGTCAAAGAGGAAAGTAAGCTTTGGAAGAATTACCATTTTAATTAAGTTACTTCTTCCGAAAATTGTTAGTTGGAGGTGAGACCAGGATTTTAAAAGTTTAACAATTTCCTTCCGAACCTTATCAAAATTAAGTTTTGCTATCTTGTCAATGTCATGTGGTATGATTACTCCCAAATATCTAATCTCATCCTTCCCAGGTGACTCCTCTATATTCCAAGTCATAACTTCGGACTTATCTTCATTAACCTCGTAACCTGAGGCCATCCCAAAGTCAGTTGTTAAGGCCATTAAACGCGGCCAGGTTTCTCTTATATTTGTAGAGAGGATCACTACATCATCAGCATAAAGCCCCAGTTTTTTCTCCCAACCAGCAAATCTAAAAGACTGAAGTTCTGGATCTTCTCTGATCTTCCTAGCCAGAGGCTCTATATATAAGTTGAAAAGCAAAGGCGATAGGGGACACCCCTGCCTCGTACCTCTTGAGATCTTTACTAGTTGAGACAAGGAGCCATTAATTAGAATTCAAGCCTGAGGAGCTTGATAGAGACCAGCCAAAGCGTAACTAAAATGTATACCTAAGTTCAGGGATGTAATTACTTCCTTCAGATATATCCAATTTACCCTATCAAAAGCCTTGGTAGCATTCAAGGCCACCAAGGCTAAGGGCAAATTGTATGTAGATGCTAGATCAATCGTGGCGATCAGGGAGAAGGTCAGGTCTTTCAAAAACCTCCCCCGGGTAAAACCTTTTTGGTCTTCATGAGTTAAATCCACCATCAGCCTGTTTAATCTATCCGCCACAATCTTCGTGTAGATCTTATAATCGCTGTTCAGTAGGGAAATGGGGCGGTATGAGTCACATTTTTTTGAGCATTTTCCAGGTTTCAGTATCAAGGCTATCGTGGCTTCCTTCCAGGAGGCTGGCATGACCTCATGTTCAATGTACAGCTCATTAAACATTTTAGTTAGGATGGGAGCTAAGGTATCCGCCAAGATTTTATAAACCTCTTGTGGAATGCCATCTGGCCCTGGGGCCTTCCCCTTCTTTAGATGCGCCATTATATTTCCCACTTCCTGAACTTTTATTTTATCATTAAGAAGATCCGCTTATTCCCTTGACAAGGAATTTCTCATACCTGATCCTACCCATTTACTAAGGGTATCTTTAGATGGCTTAAGATCTTCCTGATATACTTTATTAAAATGGTTATGGAAAACTTGCTCAATCCCTTCACTGTCCTCAACTAGCTTGCCTGTTTGTTCATTGATAATTCCCTCAACCCTATTTCTCAGTTGTTCTTTCTTTGCTTTCCAAGCTAGGAGTTTCCCACACCCTTCACTATACTCAAAATGTGCCATTTGACTTGCTTCCCATCTCTTTCTTACCCTTTCTTGTATTACCACTGACATATTAGCCTTCTGTTGCAACAGTTCTTGAAGCATACTAACCCTCGTCTGCTCATCTATGCTAGAGTTTCTTAATTCTTTTTCTAAAGAACGGATCTTTCCTTCCTGTGATGTTACTTCTTTATAGTAGTTTCTCCTTTTCTCAGCTCCTAGAGCTCCTAGCCTCCCCCTCAGGAACGCCTTATAAGTATCCCAAGCAATACCAGGGGCCACTGATCCCCAATTGATTTTAAAAAACTCTTCTGTTTCTTTTTTAAGTGTTTCTATCACCTCCTCCTCCAGTAAAATTGTGCGGTCTAGAGTCCAGCTAGACTGAACCGCAACATCCTTGACCTTTAACATAAGCATTACTGCCGAGTGGTCTGACAGATGGGCTCATATATGCTCAACCTGCTGTACCTCATCTCTAATCTTATAGTCAACCAAGAAATAATCTATTCTGGACTGATGTCTATATTTTTTATTGAAGAAAGTAAAGTCCTTTTTCTCACCTGCTTTCCATCTCCAAATATCAAGCAACCCTAAATGTTTGATAATTTGTTTAATTAATCTGAGCATATTAGGGTTTGTTTGTGCTTTGCTGCATATGGACCTATCTAATGTTTTGTTCAGCACTACATTAAAGTCACCAGCCAGGATAATTGGATCAGATGAGTCTAAAAGCCTCTCCCAAAGATCTTGCAAGGGTCTCACATCATCCTGGTTTGGCCCATAATATCCTGCTATTATGAATAATCTAACTGAGATCTTAACTTTAGCAACTATCCATCTGTCTGCCTTGTCTGATGAAAAGGAATCTAAGCTAACTTGAGCCCCACGCTTCAATAGAATCACCACCCCTTTAGTCACTGCTGTCTGTGCTGTACATGCAAACTGTGCCACCCATTTCACAGACTTAAATAATTCCACTGCCTCTTTCTCGGTCAGGTGAGTTTCCTGAAGTATGATAATATGGGCTGGAGAATCTTTCAAGTACTGAAGTATTTTCATCCTCCTACTCCTTACCCGTAGGCCATTTACGTTCCAGGATAACATTTTTATGTTGCCAACTTTTTTACTACCCATCTTCTAATGCTATTAAGTGTCCAAATTCTATGAACAAATTATAAGAGGTTTTAGAGGTTATAGAGGGCTTATTTTTTTTTATTTTTTCCCTCTGCTCCCCACCCTGTGTGCTCCCCTCCCATAGAGAACCCCCACCCCACATCCTCAATGACCAATTGGTCATCTGGATTTTCCCCCAGAGCGTATACCACCCAAATTTTAAAAAGTGTTTTTTCCATGCCCTATTAGGACCCTTAGGAAAAGAGAAGAGGAAGGCCCTTAGGGAAGGAAAAGAAAAAAAGGAAAAAAATAGGAACAACAACTATCTATACAATAATTATATTTTTAAGTTTTTTTTTTTTCTCCTTCCCTTTTAAATTCCAGACATTCTAAAAAGTTTTCCCCCCTCTCATTGTTTAACACCTCCACCCTTGAAAAAGAAAAGCTATATCATCACTCTTCCATCCCCATTCTTCCCTTACGACTTATATTGTTATTTACTGACATGACCAAATTTTTTTTTTTTTTTTCTAGTAGCTTGAAAGTCCTTTAAAAACTCATCTACTTTTTCGGCAGAATGGAAAATAAGCATTTTATTATTAATCATCACTTTTAAATAAGCAGGGAATCTTAACTGAACCACCGCCCCCAGGCCTCTCAGCTGATCCATCCTTTTGCCTAACTCTCATTGCCTGTTTGAGGTAGCAGCTGAAACATCCGAACGAAATTCATACTTTTCTCCTTCTACTTCTACTGATTTCAAACTCAATGCTTTAGAAAGTATTTTCTCCTTTAGGGAGAATGTTGAAAAATTAATCAAAATTTTCCTAGGTTTTTTCCTATTTGAGTTTAACCTGAACGGGTCTCTATGCACACGCTGGATATCTTTACTTATTTCATCTTCAGACTCTTCCAGCTGTAGTTCTTTCTTAATTATTCGTACTACAAAAGTTTTTATATCCTCCCCCTCTCTACCTTCCGGGACCTTTAAAAGCTTTATGTTATTCCTTCTCTGGAAGTTTTCCACCCTCTCAACCCTCTCCAAGTACTCTCCATCAGAGGACTTCAACTTCGTAATTTCAATTGTATTTAAGCTTACTCGCTCCCTCATCTCCTTTACTTCCTCCTCCAACTGGGCCGTTCTACTACTAAGATCGTCAATCTTTTTTTCCAAGTTATCACAAGCTTGTCTTATCTCTTTCTGATTTTCCTAATGTCTCAAACCTAGACCTTATCTCCACTTTAAGAGCCTTTAACATCCCACTCAGCATCAACTCCTCTCCCGCAGCCCCTCCTAACGCTCCTAGGTCGTCTAGATCTTGACCCTGAACTTTGGGAATTTATCGTTGCTGTGATATATTTTAGGGCACTAGGGAGTTCTGGGTATTCATAGTAATATCCTCCTCAGCAGGAACCTCAGCCAGAATTTGGTATCTGTTAGGGGAGATGTTTTCACTCCACTCACTGACATCTATAGGCATGCTATTAGAAATCTCACTTTCTATGATCTTCTTCTTTTTTTCTGTTGCCTTTTCACCTTTATCTCTCTTCTCCCCCTCCATCCTGCTCTCTGCAAGGAAAACTGTTTGAGGTATAGCCTTAAAAAAAGTCCTTAAGGAGGGAGTAACCCTTATGTCCTGCCTAGATTTCTCCTTTTGAATGGTAGTTTTCCTTTCTTTTGTTCTCTTCGCCGTTTTATTTTTGTCCTCCTCTCCCACCGCTTTTCCACCTCCTGATATTAATTTTATTTCACCTCCTTTACCCCCTCTTTCTCTCTTAATCTTCCTCAAGAGATATCGTGGGTGTGGGTGTGGATGTGAGCCTGGGGGCAGAACCGAAGGAGACTTCCCTTGAAAATCGTTTAACACGGTGCTAATGCTACAGGAGCTCTCACTTCCCAATAGTGCCTCTTGCAACTGACCTTTACTCGAGTTTGCCAACTCACCGGAATCGTAAATGGCTGTGTCCAGAGTCTCCTCTGCACTCTTCGCAGCTCTTCTCCCTGACAGACCCTCCAGCCCACTGGCTCCGTGACCCCCCTTCCCCCGGAAGGAGATTCTAGCAGCCGCACCTCTTCCCTTTCGGAGCTCCAGGGCCGGCCTCCTCCAAGGCCGCTCCGCTGCTTCCGCCGTCTCCTCCACCCTGATGCCAAAGCGCCGATCCCAAAGGCTCAGGAGGCCCTCCACCAGAGGAGAGCGCTCCACTGCCTCGCTACCTCGCTACAGGAACGGAACCACCAAGCGGCACATCCACGGTGAGTTTTGAGAGTACGGAAAAAAATCGAGAAACGAGAAAACAAGAAAAAACTTTAAAGTGAGCCTAAGAACTGAAGTCTAAAGAGAGGGTCTCCGCTATAGACTTGTTTTGGCTATCTAGGGCATGGGAATCGAAACTATCCTAGCAATGCTCTGGCGGCACCTCCGCGACCCACTAGACGCTGGCCGCCATGTTCTCCTCCCTGGTGAAAAAACGTAATCTAATTAATTAATCAATCTAACTTCCGACCGATTAAATCTGGACTAGAAATTTACCGTGCTAGAGGGTTTGGTGCAGCTCTGTATGGATCAGAAATTTTAGGTCTGGAACAAACTGGGGAATTAGAGAAAATGAAGAAAAGGTTTATGCGAGCTGCACTTATGTTGCCACACATTACTCCACTCATCTCGCCACATTTTGATTTGTGATTAAAAAACACATCACATGTAGTAGCCCTAAAAAAACTGAATTACTGTCTCAGGGTATGGATAAGCAAATCACTGATTCCCCTACGCCAAGAGCTTTTAGAGGCAAGAGACCTGAATAACTCTAGTTTACTACACTTGTTCAGACACATAAAGTATTGGATTTATAAACTAGAAATACATTCTGCTTGGGATAATCCAGAGCAGATCAACAAAGAAATAATAGCTCAACTGAAGTCAAAATACTGGAGCTACATTGATGAGAGGTTGCAGACCAATTCAGATCTTGGCTCCCAAACCAAAAGATTTATACATTTTAAATATAATATGGTGTTCGAGCAGTTTTCAGATCAAATTGAACCACCTCAAGTGAGATCCACCAATTTTAAATTCAGATATGGTACTTTGTCCCTGAACAACCTTAGAAGTATATTGCAAGAGTCTAGCCCACATATGCAACTGCCCTTTAGCCATCACCATTAAATCAGCAATGCGAAAAATTTAAATTAAATTAATTTTTCCAACCACAATATCAACCATGTGACACATACCTAAACTTACAAAAAAATGTGTTCACGAAGACGGTAGCTGAGAACAAAGGAAAATGTCAGGGTACATGGCCCTGGGCTTCAGGAGCCACCCCAATCGTAGCCAGCCACAGGCGCAGAAAAAACAAAATGACCTACTTTTTGTATTTAATCCGTAGCCATCAACAACACACTAGATGTTTTATTTTTAAAGCATATTGCACAGCAGCAGTGGGAATGTGAAAAACACATCACAAATGCATCCAAGTCCTAGTGCAGGACAAACTAGGACCTAAACAGTAAAACAACATCACAGTTAAATGGTAAATCAGTGTAAAATGTAAAACCCCCCGCAGGAAAATGGAGAAAAAGTATATGTAACCCTAGGTGTGCACAATCAAAGAAGTGCAAACCTTTCCAGGTAAAACAAGTTAATTCCACATGGCACCCCCAGTCCAGGCCACCCACCAGCAAAGAAAAAGGAACAGAAAATACTGGTGCTTGCCCTTCCTCAAACAACAAATGTTCCTTAAGTGCTGCATTGAACCTACTTACTTACAGAAAGTCAAAATTCCAATGGTGTGGATACAGCAGAGATTGCAGTCAACGAGATAAAGTGATGCATTCCCTCCAAAATCGAAATCCAAAGTGACCAAGGGCTGGACAAAGCAGATGGAGGATACTTCAGGACAGGAAGAGGAAGTTGCTACTGTATGTACTGTAGCCACCCGGTTTCTAGGGCACTTCCTTCCTGTTTAAAAAAAAGAAAGGGAAAAAAGTGCATTTCGCACACAAAAAAATCCCAAAATGGTCCATTCGGGTAAAATATCAATTCGAAAATGCATTTCAAGTTGATTGAGTTCCAATGCATTTCAAGCTGATTTCCCAGCTCGAGTAAAAAATCTACTCAACATGATGGCCAGTGACTCCCCGCATTAAAGTACTACCACTTGTGTATGAAATGACAGCTGAGCGGTCTGATTGCGTTAGCCAAAAGACAAACGTGTGCATTTGAGCTATTGCGTTATTTCAGTGTTTCTCATGGTCTGATTTTCCCCGAACGGGAGAATCCGTTATGTAGCCTGGCGTTTTGGCTATAAAATCAGTAACTATGGGTCACAAAAGTAACTCAGAATTACCAAATTACTCCAATTAATCTGGAGTATTTAAAATTATGCCCAGGTCTAGTATTATCACCCTCTTAGCAATCACAGGAGTGTTTAAAGTTGTCATAACAGAACCACCTCTGGGATTATTATCCTTTATTGTAATGACAGAACAAATGAAGGAACCTCACAGCTTTTAGACTGAATTGAGCGCTTCTAGCAGAGAGGTAGCAAGGATCCTAATTCATACTAGTTCTCTGCTTATTATCTTTCTGCACTTCTGAGCTTGAGTGCGTGAATTTGTTTTAACTGTCTGTGCTACATGAATTTATTTAGCTGTTTTAATCCACCTTCCTATTGTAGGTAACATACAAGATGTGCAGATAGGTATGAAAGATTCCTGTATAATATCCAGCGTTTTTAGAACTGATTGTACATACCTTAGCTAACCATGTACATACTAAAATTGAAGCTCTGACCCTCGACTTTTTAAGCAGGCAGCCGAAACAGTTACAGCAAGCTTTACAACAATAAAAAAAGGAAGAACATAAATAAACAAATAACTAAATAAATCATAAATGCACCGCACATTACCATAGTTTTTCTCCTCCGTGTGACCTCTGGATAGCACGTAAGTATAAGAAATACTTTCCTTGGCCCCTGTGCTGCTTCTTACGTGTTGCACTTCAAAATGGTTGTTTTCAACATTAGGGTATAAAGCATCCATGTGGCATAGCTCCAGGAAGTGGGTAGCAAACAGTGTAAATGCCTACATTTAGAAAATGAAAACAGGATCGTTATGTGATTTTTAAGAAACTGTATTTCAAAATGTCTTGTGAACTGGAATAATAAACTTTTTAACGAAAAAGCAACATGCAGCTGTTGCCTATTTGATTATTTCTTAAAAACGGCAATGTTTCAGAAAAGTCCCACAACAAATATTTGCAAAATGATAGCTAGGCTTAGGCATGCCAAGTAAAAATTCTAACAACAGAGGAATGCAAGGCACAGCCTCGATAAACCAAGCACATTTACCATTAACGCTTATTTTTTAGGACTCTAGAATAGATATACTATTCAAAACGTGATTATTTTTCATCTCCAAAACTGTTCGCATTACAAGCATAGGCAAAGCCAATAGACCTCTCTGGTCATATTACACTTTGTCATCTTCAGCATGAACCACCAAGGCCCAGGCCAAGCCCTGCATAAAAGGGGTAAGACTGTAACATCGCGATGTGAATTGGTCAGGTATTTAAATACACCCTAACATGGCAACAGAACGAACAGAAGTAGTGTAAAAGAATGATTATTATATTAAACAAGGCTTGGCAATGTAAGACGGGAGTACGTTGTACACCAAAACAAGGTCTTGAGATAAACAACTTACTAAGAAATACTAAAGTAAAAGCCACATTCCTGCTATACATTTAACCAGGGAACTGGCGTGACTTACTATGCGGTTTGTGGTGTATAACATAAGCAGATCACCCAGCACTGTTCCTTGCTGTCTGGCTTCACCCTCTGGCATCACACACACCATGTCTCAGTGCAGACACTGGTTGAAACTGAGGAATGTATCGTCCTGGTTTTTGGGAATAATGCCACCAGACCCACTATAAGATCATTGCTTGAGTTTGCAGAAAGGATTTATTGTAAAATAGGAATAAGCCCATAGGTCGGCTACTGCTTCGGTGGTAAAAAACAAAAGGGTTAATAACCCTGCAGGCCTGACTATTTGGAAATCAATGGGGAGAAGTTAAAATGGGGAAGAACCCGGAAAACGCAGGGGATAAAAACCTTATGTTTGTGGGTTACGGAATGTTAATGAAGAGTGGTGGGATGTTCTGTGATAGAGCAGAAAATGAGCAAGAAAGCAGGGATGAAGGGGAACCAAGTGGAGAGGCATGGAGTGATAAGCTAAGGAATCAATGATGGTTGTGAGAGGAGGGGAAGAGACCAGTGTCAGGAGAGACTGGGAACAGAGGAAGGGATCAAAGTCAGTGTGTGGAGGGGGTGGTGAATCCTACTCAAGCAACAGCCACAAACTTTATCAGGGTGAACCACACAAAGTCACTAAATTAGTCTGTTCTTTACCCTCTGGTAGTTTGGCACAAAAGCAGTCAGTCTTAACTTATAGACAATGTGTAAAGTGTTTATGCAGCACACAAACAACAATAAAGTGAAAACAATACACAAGAAAATTCCCACACCAATTTAAAAAAAGAAGGTAGTAATATTTAATACATTATTTGATACCAAAACAGCAAAAATCCAATCATTAGAACTGGAGATATGCAATTTTAAAGATGTAGGTAAAAATAGTGCCAAAAAGTGCAAAGCACCAACTGAGGTATCTGGTAACGCTGGACTGGGACAAAGTCAAAATTTCAGACCATGCATGATGGACCGCAGGCCGGGCACAGGACCTGATTTCGCATATGGCTGTGTCCAAACTGAGGTGGAATGATGGGCATAAAAAGATGGATTGGGATACGGCCTGAGTGATCGCCAGTGGTGGAGATTAATTCAAGCATTCCATCCTTCACGTTGTTTTTGCATTTGACTCCCTAAGTGAGCAGGGTATGCACAGAAGTGGGTCCTGGGCTCGCTGTGCCACTAGAACCAAGCTATACCTGACTGAACAGCCCTAACTAGGGCAAAACCGGTCCTAGGTTGCATGTGTTCCGATTCAGGGAGGACCTGGCCTGACATTCCAGATAGACTGTTCCCATGAGGAGCAGGGTCAAAACTGATTTGCATATGCTGTGTTCAAACTGAGGTGGCATGGTGAGTGAAAAACAATGGATTGGGATGAGGTCCCTAGCGATTGCCAATGGCTTAGATTAATTCCATCCATCACCTTGTTCTTTTTGTAGATGTTGATCTTTTTGGTGCTAGTTTTTACTGAAAACTTGAAAAATTCCTAACTCTGGTTCTACTGATTGGATTTTAGTGGCATTAAATAATTTATTAAAATGTTCTCTACTTTTCTAAATTGCTATGGGATTTTTCTTGTGTTGTGTTTTCACATTATTACTGTTTGTGTGCTGCATAAACAATTTACTCATGGCCTCTCAGTTAAGCATGACTGCTTACATCACTTTTCAGTCAACCAACAACCCAATTTCTCACAAACATCCACCACCCAATGAAATGAAATTGCACCAGAAGAATAAACATAGTAGAAACATTTTTCCATTTGTGCATGTTTGATGTTTGGTAACCCTATCCTCTGACATTCTTGTAACTAAATTTAATTTAGAATAAATGCATCTTGACAGAAAAGCCAGATGAATAATATATGTAAATACAGTAACGGGCATCATATCATAAACTTAGAAGAAACACTACGTCTTAAAATTCAAGTTAAACTATGTCAGATAAAAACTTAGAATCCAATGCATATTTGTAATGATAATAACTCATGTGTATATCAAAAAAGTTGAAGTGCATGAGCAAGAGGGAGATAAATCAATAAAGTGCAACAGTGTTTGCTGGTGGAAGCACAATAAAAGCCATAAGAGGCGCAAAAATAACACAATTTGCAAAAGTCAGTACAGCAAAGTGTCTTATGCTACCAGAATGGTAGTGGGAATTATTACTCAGAATATGTGTCTCCTTCAAAGGCCCACTACCATTTGTATCAGGGAGGAACGATCTCTCACTAAGACACACACCTATATCCATTTTGCCCTGTGGTTAATTCATACCACATATATAAAGCATGATCTAAAATGGGCTAATTCAATTTATAAAGCTCTTGTGGGCTGTCCCAGATTTAAAAAAAGCACAAATACATTGCTGCAGGAGCTGAGATCATAAATGCCATGCATCCATCGTGTACTGTGATAACTCTGTGTCTGTAAACCAATAATTCAAAAGATGAATTAAGACCATAAATATGCACAAAAGGCGAATATCAAAAAGCAGGGGTCGTGATCATATATAACCAATCAGGTGTAATCCTAGTGTGAAGTCCCAGATAATCTCCCAAATGGGTGTTCAAAATTACAGTGTCAGTGCTTTTATCTTCATTTCATCTCCATGAGTAATCACCCCAGGACGTACAGGTTAAAATTGATGCTCAGAAGAGACTCAGATTAAGATTATAGATGTGTGTTCCTAAAAATGGTGCTACATCTACTAGCATAGTAACAAGAAAGTATAGCATAAAGCTAACAACTTAACCCCTTCGATGCTCATGACGGAACGGTTCCGTCATGAGCATCGGTTGAGCTGTGCTCATGACGGAACCGCTCCGTCATGAGCACAGCCCCTGGGGGAAGCGCTGGCGCTCCCCCCCTGGGGCATCGATCGTGCCCCCACAGAGGGGGATGGCAGCGGAAGAGTTTCCGCTGCCACCCCCGAGCCCCCCCACGCTTCCTGATGACATCAGCGCGCACAGCGCGCGCCGGCGTCATCAGGAAGCGTTGGACGCGCTGGAATTCATTTCTTCCAGCGCGTCCAACGGGGAGGGTAAGTGTTTTGGTGCTGTGTTGCGGGGGGGGGGGCTGAATTCCAGGGCCTTGAGGCATCGGGGGAGAGGAAAGAGTATTTCCTCTCCCCTGATGTCTCAATGCTGGGCATTCCTGTCCCACGATCGCGCACAGCATCCCGATCGTGGGACAAGAATGCCCCCACTAGACCCCAGGGATGTTGTTTTTGGCCATTTTGGAAGCGACCCCTTGGGCAAGGGTCGCTTCCCTGGGGGAGAATTTGTGGAAGACTTTTCTGCCCCCCCTGGGGGCAGATCGGTCCACTTTCGGTCCGTTTCTGCCCCCAGGGGGGGGCAGGAAAGCCCACTAGACACCAGGGAATTTTGTTATATCGTTATGGGAAGCGACCCCTTGGGCAAGGGTCGCTTCCCTGGGGGAGAATTTGAGCACAGACTTTTCTGCCCCCCCCTGGGGGCAGATCGGTCCACTTTCGGTCCGTTTCTGCCCCCGGGGGGGCAGAAAAGCCCACTAGACACCAGGGAATTTTGTTATATCGTTATGGGAAGCGACCCCTTGGGCAAGGGTCGCTTCCCTGGGGGAGAATTTGAGCACAGACTTTTCTGCCCCCCCTGGGGGCAGATCGGTCCACTTTCGGTCCGTTTCTGCCCCCAGGGGGGGCAGAAAAGCCCACTAGACACCAGGGAATTTTGTAATATCGTTATGGGAAGCGACCCCTTGGGCAAGGGTCGCTTCCCTGGGGAAGAATTTGAGCACAGACTTTTCTGCCCCCCCTGGGGGCAGATCGGTCCACTTTCGGTCCGTTTCTGCCCCCAGGGGGGGGCAGAAAAGCCCACTAGACACCAGGGAATTTCGTAATATTGTTATGGGAAGCGACCCCTTGGGCAAAGGTCGCTTCCCTGAGGGATAATTACTGCACAGACTTTTCTGCCCCCCCTGGGGGCAGATCGGTCCACTTTCGCTCCGTGTCTGGCCCCAGGGGGGGGCAGAAAAGCCCACTAGACACCAGGGAATTAGTGTAAATAAAAACGGAAGTGACCCCTTTGGCAAGAGTCGCTTCCAGGGGGCAATTTTTATAATATGTATTTGGCCCACCCGCCCCGGGACAGAGTAGCCTTTTTTTTCCCTGCTGTTTTCTGCCCCACCTGGAAGATAACCCGATTGACCATTTGGGTAGTAATATAGCATGTTGTAATGTTTATTGTTTTATTTTTTGTGAATCGCAATAGTAATGTTTTTTCTTTTTTTACTTTTTTGTTCTAGGTGAAAGCTTTTGCTCTTTTCAGTTTGCCGTGTTGTTTCTGGCGGTTCTGCTGTTTGTGTAGTTTGGTAAGAGACTCTTTTTTGTACAATGTAAATGTGTTTGATTTCTCTGCATGGTGTAATAATAGCAGTATGTTTGTTTTTTGAGTATCAAAAACGTTTTGCATTGGTGCTCGATGTGTATTTTGTTGTCTTGTGAGTAATTTGTTTTTTTTTCTTCTTTCTAGTTTGATATCGTTGGTTTTTGCTGTGTCACTACAGAGTTGGTTTCTGGTGAGTGCAGCTGTCTCTTGTAATTGGATTGTATAGTTTTTGAGTACATTGATCTTTGTGATAAAGGTACACATTTCTTTACTTACTTGGTTTGCACATTGTTGGTTGTTGTTGACTTGTTTGTGCAGTCTTCTATCTTCGTAAGTATAATGGCTAGCCGCAGGATGACTGCTCAGCAGGTTGTTGGTTTGCTGTTTGAGTCTTCCTCTGATATTGGTTCAGAGACTGACTCTGCATCTGAGGGAGAGGAGGCAGGGGACGATTCTGGCAGTGAGTTGTCTCTCCGTATGGAGTCATCGGATGATGAAGATACTCTTAGTGCGGATGAAGTGCCTGTGTTAGAGGCGGAGACTGATGTGCAGATAGTGCGGCAAGAGGCATCTGGGCTGCAGCCTGGGGCTGCAAGGCTTCCCGTTGGTGTAGTGCGGCAAGAGGCTTCTGGGCTGCAGGCTGGGGCTGCAAGGCTTCCCTTTGAAAGTGATGACCTCTGGGTTGCCCCTGGCATGGTGCAGCCGGCATTGCCAGAGTTTACTGGTGTTCCAGGGTCTAGAGTGAATACTGAAAACTTTTTGCCGGTCAATTTTTTTCAGTTGTTTATGGACGATGTGTTTTTTGCAGAGATTGTTGAGCAGACTAATTTGTATGCCGAACAGTTTTTGAGGGACAACTGTGCCAGTCTTAAGCCACACTCTAGAGCTACCCGGTGGACTCCCACAAATGTTGAAGAGATGAAGAAGTTCTTGGGTTTAACTTTTTTGATGGGCTTGCTAAGGAAGCCATCAATGTCTTCATATTGGTCTAGCAGTCCCTTGATGGCAACGTCTATTTTTCCGGCAGTCATGAGTCGTGACAGGTATTTGCTACTGCTTCGGATGATGCATTTTGTTGATAATGGTTTAGCGTTGCCACGAGATCACCCTGACTGTGACCGTCTTTTTAAGATTAGGCCTGTCCTTGATCACTTTGTTGATCGATTTCCTGAGATCTATGCTCCTGGGAAACAAATTGCAGTGGATGAGTCTTTGGTGTTGTTCAAGGGCCGCTTGGTTTTTAGGCAATACATTCCTAGTAAGAGGGCACGCTATGGAATAAAGCTGTATATGCTGTGTGACAGTAGGACTGGATATGTCTCTAATTTCAGGGCGTACACCGGTAAGGAATCTAGGTTTAACCTCCCTGGTTGTCCGTCCACTTTTGGGGTGACTGAGAAAATTGTTTGGGAACGTGGAAGAGGATTTTTTAACAAAGGCCACCATTTATATGTAGATAACTTCTACACTGGTGTGCGGTTGTTCAGGGAAGTGGCCAAAGTGGACACTCTTGCTTGTGGCACAATCCGCTCTAACCGTAAAGGTTTCCCGAAAAAACTTGTTTGTCAAAAGCTTGTGCGGGGACAGTGCAGTGTGTTGCGTTGCCAGGAGCTTCTTGCTGTGAAGTTTACAGACAGGAGAGATGTCTACATGCTGACTACCATCCATGATGAAAGTAAGTAAGTAAGTAAGTAAAGTGAATTTATAACAGCGCGATTGCTGCCCTGAGGCGTCCAAGCGCTAGAAAAGGAACCAATGAAGGGTAGAGAGGTTGAGAGCCAAAAGAAAAGCAAACTGAGATAAATTAAACGGAGTTGAATAGGTGTGTTTTTAAATGTTTACGAAAGGAGGCGAGATCAGGATTGGATCTCAAGTGAAGCGGGAGGGAGTTCCAGATCTTGGCGGCATTGAAGGCATAAGTCCTTCCGCCAGATCTAGACCTTGTGACTCTGGGGACTGCTGCCATGAAGGCTTGACTAGAACGCAGATTTCTACCTGGGTGATACTGGCTTACTAGATCACGGGTGATTAGAGGACCCGAATCCCAAAAAGCCTGATGGGCGATACACATCGCTTTAAAAGAGACTCTCTTACGCACTGGGAGCCAGTGAAGATTGATCAGATCCGCCTTTACTGACAATCTACGAGGAATCTGCAGCAGAGTACGCGCGGCGCAGTTTTGTACCAGCTGTAGTCTCTTTAAGGTGTACTCTGGTGCGCCCAGATATAGGACGTTGTTGGAGTCCAACCGTGATTGTATCAGGCCCTGTATGGCTATCTGCTTTGCCTCCATTGGGAGCAAAGGAAGAACTTTCTTCAGTGTCCTGAGTATTCCAAAGCAAGTGGCTGAGAGCTTAGTGGCCTGGGTGTTGAGTGAGAGATTCCTGTCCAGCCATACTCCTAGGCTTTTGATGTTATCCTTCGGGGGCGGGGGGAGACCTAGACAGGGGGGCCACAGTGAGTTAAAAAACGTAGGGTCGGCAGGGCCCAGGAGCATAAGCTCCGTTTTGTCCCCATTAAGTTTTAGTGATGACTGAGTCATCCAGGTCTTCACCTCCTCCAGACATTCGGTAAGTCCCCCTGATCGTGATTGAGAAGCCTCATGCGCCAATGAGACCACCAGCTGGGTATCGTCCGCATAGGATATGATCTTGACTCCATACGGACGAACTACCTCAGCCAGTGGCCTCATATAGACGTTAAAAAGCGCGGGGCTTAATGAGGAGCCCTGCGGGACTCCGCACTTCAGGGGAATGCTAGAAGACACTGTCTGTCCATCAAACACTTGGAATGACCTGTTGCTCAGAAAAGATTTTAACCAGAGCCACGCCTTGTCCACAATGCCGACATCCGAAAGACGGTTCAGTAAGGTGGCATGACTGACCGTGTCAAATGCCGCACTGAGATCAAGGAGGATCACTGCCACTGATCCTCTCCGATCGAGAATTTTCCTGGACTCCTCGATGACCATTAGGAGGGCAGATTCTGTACCATGCTTAGGCCTGAACCCTGTCTGGGTGGTGTCTAGCAGCTGGTTATCCTCAAGGAAGTTGACCAGCTGGAGATTGACAAACCTCTCCACGATCTTACTCACCCAGGGAAGCAGGGATATCGGACGATAGTTCCCAAGGTCCGATGGTTCTAGATTGGGCTTTTTTAACAGTGCTCGGACCATCGCCTGTTTCCAAGCAGAAGGAACAATGCCCGAGGCAATGGAGGCATTTATCAGGTTCCTAATGATCGGTAGGACAGTCTGAAGGACCAGCATCATGGCTTCAGGGGGTGCCGGATCAGAAGGAGATCCGGATTTTACTTTCTGAGCCATGGATTCCAATACTTCGAGGTCCATGCAGGGAAAGTGACTGAGCAGAGGTGAAGGGACAGGGGCAGAGTCTAAGGTCTTAATGTTATCCTGAATTAGTGGAGGGGTGGGAGTGAGAGTGCAGGGAAAGGAGGCATATATTTTATTTACTTTTGCAGAAAAAAATTCAGCCAAATCATTGCACTGGGAAACAGACTTTTCCTTCAAAGCAGTTGGAGAAGGGAGCTTTGTAAGTTTTTGCAAGGTTTGGAAAATTTCTCTAGGTTTGGATTTTGCGGCTAAGAACTTATCAGAGAAGTGCACTGCTTGGGCGGCTTTTAATTCCCTTTTATAAGCTTTTATCTCCTCTCGATATCGAGTCTTTGCCTCCATGGAATAGTCCAAGCGCCATTTTCTGAAAGCACTGCACCTGTGACTGTTTGGGGTCAGGTCGCTGAAGCGCGCAAACCTGTGTGCATTTTAGACTATAATAGGCACATGGGTGGTGTTGACAGAGTAGATCAGAGGTTGGAACCTTACACTGCTCTTCGTAAGGCTTACATTTGGTACAAGAAGTTGGCTATCCATCTTTTCCACTTGGCAATGTTTAATGCTTTTGTTGTGTTCCAGGATTCTTGCCCTGAGTCAAAGATGACTTTTGCTAAGTTTCAGGAGTCTGTAATAGGCAGCCTTGTTGTAGTGGAACAGGCAAGTGTTCCTAGAGTTGGACTGGTGGAGGATGTTGCTAGATTGAAAGAACGCCACTTTCCAGATCACATTCCTCCCACACCCGCAAAAGATTTTCCCAGTAGGAGATGTAGAGTCTGTTGGCGAAAAGGTTTGTGGAAGGAGAGTCGTATGTACTGCCCCGACTGTCCTTCTCATCCTGCACTGTGTCTCTCTGCTTGTTTTAGAGCGTACCACACACGAAATAATTTTTGGGAGGATTCTTGAGTGGTAAAGTGAACTGCCTGGTCTGTATTCTTTGGATAATTTGATTCTGTTTCAAGGTTGGTGTTAGTGCAATGTATTTAGTTGCTGATTTTCTGTTAGAAGATTTGTATCTATTTGCAATTGGTTTGTGTTTTTATTTTTTTCTAAAAAAAATCCTAAATGTGATGGCGGTGTGTGTAGGCTTGCGCTTGGCTGTTGGTGTGTGTGGACTGGCACTTGGTTGGTGGTGTGCGTGGAATGGTGCTTGGCTGGCGGTGTGCATGGACTGGCGGTGTGCGTGGACTGGTGCGTGGCTGGTGGTGTGCGTGGACTGGAGCTTGGCTGGCAGTGTGCGTGGAATGGTGCTTGGCAGGCGGTGTGCGTGGACTGGTACTTGGCTGGCGGTGTGCGTGGACTGGTGGTGTGTGCGGACTGGTGCTTGGCTGGTGGTGTCCGTGGACTGGCGCTTGGCTAGCGGTGTGCGTGGACTGGTGTTTGGCTAGCGGTGTGTGTGGACTGGTGCTCTGCTGGCTGTGTGTGAGTAGTGACTTTCTGCTGGTCACTACACACACTGCTAGCTGAGTGCCACTCCACGCAATCCATCAGCCTGTGTAGTTGCTGTGTCTGGATTGTGGGCGTGTGAAAGTGATGGGCCCTTGAATGGTGCTGTGTGCTGGTGTGAGTTTTGTTATGTGATGGGCCCGCGGCTGGCGGTGTGAATGGTTTTGTATGTCTCACATGTATGAAAGGTGTATGAATGGCCGGTAAAGAGGTTGGTGCCTTGTCGTGGCTTTACAGCTCACGAGCTGTGAGTCAATGGTTCAGTTTCTCGCCCTTTCAATTATTACCAGTGCATTTCATTTCTGTGAAATCACTTGCTAATACAATTGTATCTACTGAACCATCACTCACCCTCGTGCCAAATCCAACCAGTATGTGTGTGTGCTTGCGGATTAGATGGCTGTGCAGTAATATTTGTCTTTCTGAAGCAGGGTGTACCTTGTCCCTTTTTGGTGAATTTTGTAATGTGTTGCTTTTGTGCCTGGTGGTGCGAATGGTCTTGTTTGTATCACGTATGAAAGGTGTGTGAATGGCCTGTAAAGTGGTTGGTGCCTTGACGTGGCTTTACAGCTCACGAGCTGTGAGTCATTGGTTTGGTTTTTTGTGAATTTAATTATTGACAGTGCATTTCATTTTTGTGAAATCTCTTGTTAATAAAATTTAATACACTCAACCATGACTCGCCCTCGTGCCAAATCCAACCAGTATGTGTGTGTGTTTGAGGAATAGATGGTTGTGCAGGAATCTTTGTCTTTAGTTTCTCTGCCAAGGTACACTTTCCATGCAAGAATAACCCACCAACTGTAGATATTGTCGGAAACCCATGGGAGTTCATGGTGATGTCTCTCTTGTGAATTCAAAAACATTTTTTATCCCCAATGTCCTGCAAACCTCAAAATGTCTGCCACATTTTCTTTGCAATATTATTCCAAAATTCTCACGCTGTAGGAACAATAGATAATCTGGTTTTGCAAGGGGGGTCACTTTGGTTTTTGGCCCGGTGCTCGGCGGCCATCTAGGGAAACCCACCAAACCCACACATTTCTGAAAACTAGACACCTGGCGGCTTCCAAGGAAGTATGGCTTGCGTGGATCCCCCAACGTTTCCTTACCCAGAATCCCCTGCAAACCTCAATTTTTGCTGAAAAAATCACTTTTTTCACACATTTTGGGGTGGGAAAGTAGTGGCATCACCGGGCTCACACAAATTTACCACCACCCAGCATTCCCCCAGGTCTCCCGGTAAAAATGGTGCCTCACTTGTGTGGGAGGCCCAAGTACCCGCGGCAGGCAAGGGCCCAAAACGTAGTGAGGCGACATCTAAATGGCCTATCGCAAAACCACCTGGTTTTGCAAGGGGGTCACTTTGGTTTTTGGCCCGGTGCTCGGCGGCCATCTAGGGAAACCTACCAAACCCATGCATTTCTGAAAACTAGACACCCGGCGGCTTCCAGGGAGGTATGGCTTGCGTGGATCCCCCAACGTTTCCTTACCCAGAATCCCCTGCAAACCTCAATTTTTGCTAAAAAAATCACCTTTTTCACACATTTTGGGGTGGGAAAGTAGTGGCATCACTGGGCTCACACAAATTTACCACCACCCAGCGTTCCCCCAGGTCTCCCGGTAAAAATGGTGCCTCACTTGTGTGGGAGGCCCAAGTACCCGCGGCAGGCAAGGGCCCAAAACGTAGTGATGGGACATTTGGGATAGGCAATGTTGATGTCGCCTCACTACGTTTTGGGCCCTTGCCTGCCGCGGGTACTTGGGCCTCCCACACAAGTGAGGCACCATTTTTACTGGGAGACCTGGGGGAATGCTGGGTGGTGGTAAATTTGTGTGAGCCCGGTGATGCCACTACTTTTCCACCCCAAAATGTGTGAAAAAAGTGATTTTTTCAGCAAAAATTGAGGTTTGCAGGGGATTCTGGGTAAGGAAACGTTGGGGGATCCACGCAAGCCATACCTCCCTGGAAGCCGCCGGGTGTCTAGTTTTCAGAAATGCGTGGGTTTGGTAGGTTTCCCTAGATGGCCGCCGAGCACCGGGCCAAAAACCAAAGTGACCCCCTTGCAAAACCAGGTGGTTTTGCGATAGGCCATTTTGATGTCGCCTCACTACGTTTTGGGCCCTTGCCTGCCGCGGGTACTTGGGCCTCCCACACAAGTGAGGCACCATTTTTACCGGGAGACCTGGGGGAACGCTGGGTGGTGGTAAATTTGTGTGAGCCCGGTGATGCCACTACTTTCCCACCCCAAAATGTGTGAAAAAAGTGATTTTTTCAGCAAAAATTGAGGTTTGCAGGGGATTCTGGGTAAGGAAACGTTGGGGGATCCACGCAAGCCATACCTCCCTGGAAGCCGCCGGGTGTCTAGTTTTCAGAAATGCGTGGGTTTGGTAGGTTTCCCTAGATGGCTGCCGAGCACCGGGCCAAAAACCAAAGTGACCCCCCTTGCAAAACCAGGTGGTTTTGCGATAGGCCATTTTGATGTCGCCTCACTAAGTTTTGGGCCCTTGCCTGCCGCGGGTACTTGGGCCTCCCACACAAGTGAGGCACCATTATTACCGGGAGACCTGGGGGAACGCTGGGTGGTGGTAAATTTGTGTGAGCCCGGTGATGCCACTACTTTCCCACCCCAAAATGTGTGAAAAAAGTGATTTTTTGAGCAAAAATTGAGGTTTGCAGGGGATTCTGGGTAAGGAAACGTTGGGGGATCCACGCAAGCCATACCTCCCTGGAAGCCGCCGGGTGTCTAGTTTTCAGAAATGCGTGGGTTTGGTAGATTTCCCTAGATGGCCGCCGAGCACCGGGCCAAAAACCAAAGTGACCCCCCTTGCAAAACCAGGTGGTTTTGCGATAGGCCATTTTGATGTCGCCTCACTACGTTTTGGGCCCTTGCCTGCCGCGGGTACTTGGGCCTCCCACACAAGTGAGGCACCATTTTTACCGGGAGACCTGGGGGAACGCTGGGTGGTGGTAAATTTGTGTGAGCCCGGTGATGCCACTACTTTCCCACCCCAAAATGTGTGAAAAAAGTGATTTTTTGAGCAACAATTGAGGTTTGCAGGGGATTCTGGGTAAGGAAACGTGGGATCCATGCAAGCCATACCTCCCTGGAAGCCGCCGGGTGTCTAGTTTTCAGAAATGCATGGGTTTGGTAGGTTTCCCTAGATGGCCGCCGAGCACCGGGCCAAAAACCAAAGTGACCCCCCTTGCAAAACCAGGTGGTTTTGCGATAGGCCATTTTGATGTCGCCTCACTACGTTTTGGGCCCTTGCCTGCCGCGGGTACTTGGGCCTCCCACACAAGTGAGGCACCATTTTTACCGGGAGACCTGGGGGAACGCTGGGTGGTGGTAAATTTGTGTGAGCCCGGTGATGCCACTACTTTCCCACCCCAAAATGTGTGAAAAAAGTGATTTTTTCAGCAAAAATTGAGGTTTGCAGGGGATTCTGGGTAAGGAAACGTTGGGGGATCCACGCAAGCCATACCTCCCTGGAAGCCGCCGGGTGTCTAGTTTTCAGAAATGCATGGGTTTGGTAGGTTTCCCTAGATGGCCGCCAAGCACCGGGCCAAAAACCAAAGTGACCCCCCTTGCAAAACCAGGTGGTTTTGCGATAGGCCATTTTGATGTCGCCTCACTACGTTTTGGGCCCTTGCCTGCCGCGGGTACTTGGGCCTCCCACACAAGTGAGGCACCATTTTTACCGGGAGACCTGGGGGAACGCTGGGTGGAGGTAAATTTGTGTGAGCCCGGTGATGCCACTACTTTCCCACCCCAAAATGTGTGAAAAAAGTGATTTTTTCAGCAAAAATTGAGGTTTGCAGGGAATACTGGGTAAGGAAACGTTGGGGGATCCACGCAAGCCATACTTCCTTGGAAGCCGCCGGGTGTCTAGTTTTCAGAAAGGTTGGGGTTTGGTAGGTTTCCCTAGGTGCCGGCAGGGCTAGAGTTAAAAAACTACAGCTAGTCACTTAGCCAAAAAAGGGTCATTTTTCACTGCAAAATTGAGGTGTGACCACCTTGCGTTTTGTGCCGTTTCCTGTCGCAGGCACCAGGCCGACCCGCACAAGTGAGGTACCATTTTTCTCGTATGACTTTGGGGAACGCGGGGTGGGTGGAAATTTGTGGATCCACGCAGATTCCAGAACTTTCCATCCCAGAAATGTGGGGAAAATGTGGTTTTTTTGTCATTTTTTTACGTTTGTAAGGGATTCTGGGTAACAGACCATGGTGGGAGGCAGTCAAGTCACCCCATCCTGGATTCCTCTGGGTGTCTAGTTTTCAAAAATGCATAGGTTTGCTAGGTTTCCCTAAGTGCCGGCAGGGCTAGGGTTCAAAAACTACAGCTAGTCGCTTTGCCAAAAAAGGGTCATTTTTCACTGCAAAATTGAGGTGTGACCACGTTGCGTTTTGCGCCGTTTCCTGTCGCAGGCACTAGGCCGACCCACACAAGTGAGGTACCATTTTTCTCGTAGGACTTTGGGGAACGCGGGGTGGGTGGAAATTTGTTGATCCACGCAGATTCCAGAACTTTCCATCCCAGAAATGTGGGGAAAATGTGTTTTTTTGTCTTTTTTTTACGTTTACAAGGGATTCTGGGTAACAGACCATGGTGGGAGGCAGTCAAGTCACCCCATCCTGGATTCCCCTGGGTGTCTACTTTTCAAAAATGTATAGGTTTGCTAGGTTTCCCTAAGTGCCGGCAGGGCTAGGGTTAAAAAACTACAGCTAGTCACTTTGCCAAAAAAGGATCATTTTTCACTGCAAAATTGAGGTGTGACCACGTTGCGTTTTGCGCCGTTTCCTGTCGCGGGCACTAGGCCGACCCGCACAAGTGAGGTACCATTTTTCTCGTAGGACTTTGGGGAACGCGGGGTGGGTGGAAATTTTTGGATCCACGCAGATTCCAGAACTTTCCATCCCGGAAATGTGGGGAAAATGTGTTTTTTTTGTCATTTTTTTACGTTTGCAAGGGATTCTGGGTAACAGACCCTGGTGGGAGGCAGTCAAGTCACCCCATCCTGAATTCCCCTGGGTGTCTAGTTTTAAAAAATGTATAGGTTTGCTAGGTTTCCCTAGGTGCCGTCAGGGCTAGGGTTAAAAAACTACAGCTAGTCACTTTGCCAAAAAAGGGTCATTTTTCACTGCAAAATTGAGGTGTGACCACGTTGCGTTTTGCGCCGTTTCCTGTCGCGGGCACTAGGCCGACCCGCACAAGTGAGGTACCATTTTTCTCGTAGGACTTTGGGGAACGCGGGGTGGGTGGAAATTTGTGGATCCACGCAGATTCCAGAACTTTCCATCCCAGAAATGTGGGGAAAATGTGTTTTTTTGTCTTTTTTTTACGTTTGCAAGGGATTCTGGGTAACAGACCATGGTGGGAGGCAGTCAAGTCACCCCATCCTGGATTCCCCTGGGTGTCTAGTTTTCAAAAATGTATAGGTTTGCTAGGTTTCCCTAAGTGCCGGCAGGGCTAGGGTTCAAAAACTACAGCTAGTCACTTTGCCAAAAAAGGGTCATTTTTCACTGCAAAATTGAGGTGTGACCACGTTGCGTTTTGCGCCATTTCCTGTTGCGGGCACTAGGCCGACCCGCACAAGTGAGGTACCATTTTTCTCGTAGGACCTTGGGGAACGCGGGGTGGGTGGAAATTTGTGGATCCACGCAGATTCCAGAACTTTCCATCCCAGAAATGTGGGGAAAATGTGGTTTTTTTGTCATTTTTTACGTTTGCAAGGGATTCTGGGTAACAGACCCTGGTGGGAGGCAGTCAAGTCACCCCATCCTGGATTCCCCTGGATGTCTAGTTTTCAAAAGTGTATAGGTTTGCTAGGTTTCCCTAGGTGCCGGCAGGGCTAGGGTTAAAAAACTACAGCTAATCACTTTGCCAAAAAAGGGTCATTTTTCACTGCAAAATTGAGGTGTGACCACGTTGCGTTTTGCGCCGTTTCCTGTCGCGGGCACTAGGCTGACCCGCACAAGTGAGGTACCATTTTTCTCGTAGGACTTTGGGGAACGCGGGATGGGTGGAAATTTGTGGATCCACGCAGATTCCAGAACTTTCCATCCCAGAAATGTGGGGAAAATGTGTTTTTTTGTCTTTTTTTTACGTTTGCAAGGGATTCTGGGTAACAGACCATGGTGGGAGGCAGTCAAGTCACCCCATCCTGGATTCCCCTGGGTGTCTAGTTTTCAAAAATGTATAGGTTTGCTAGGTTTCCCTAAGTGCCGGCAGGGCTAGGGTTAAAAAACTACAGCTAGTCACTTTGCCAAAAAAGGGTCATTTTTCACTGCAAAATTGAGGTGTGACCACGTTGCGTTTTGCGCCGTTTCCTGTCGCGGGCACTAGGCCGACCCGCACAAGTGAGGTACCATTTTTCTCGTAGGACTTTGGGGAACGCGGGGTGGGTGGAAATTTGTGGATCCACGCAGATTCCAGAACTTTCCATCCCAGAAATGTGGGGAAAATGTGGTTTTTTTGTCATTTTTTTACGTTTGCAAGGGATTCTGGGTAACAGACCATGGTGGGAGGCAGTCAAGTCACCCCATCCTGGATTCCCCTGGGTGTCTAGTTTTCAAAAATGTATAGGTTTGCTAGGTTTCCCTAGGTGCCAGCAGGGCTAGGGTTCAAAAACTACAGCTAGTCACTTTGCCAAAAAAGGGTCATTTTTCACTGCAAAATTGAGGTGTGACCACCTTGCGTTTTGCACCGTTTCCTGTCGCGGGCACTAGGCCGACCCACACAAGTGAGGTACCATTTTTCTCGTAGGACTTTGGGGAACGTGGGGTGGGTGGAAATTTGTGGATCCACGCAGATTCCAGAACTTTCCATCCCAGATATGTGGGGAAAATGTGTTTTTTTTGTCATTTTTTTACGTTTGCAAGGGATTCTGGGTAACAGACCATGGTGGGAGGCAGTCAAGTCACCCCATCCTGGATTCCCCTGGGTGTCTAGTTTTCAAAAATGTATAGGTTTGCTAGGTTTCCCTAGGTGCCGGCAGGGCTAGGGTTCGAAAACTACAGCTAGACTCTCCGCAAAAAAAGTGTAAATTTTCAGTGTGAAAATGTGGTGTGTTCAGCTTAGGTTTTGAGCCACTTCCTGTCGTGGGCACTATGCCTACCCACACAAGTGAGGTACCATTTTTATCGGGAGACTTAGGGTAGTTCAGATTTGTAAAGCAACTGTTATTACCTATTGATTTTGGATGCATTTCTCCCTTCCAAATGAAAGACATTGTGTAAAAAAAAAGTCATTTTGAAAAATGACAAATAATTGTCATGCAAGTATGAGTATTCCCAATTTCGAAAATGTGCAAATATGCACTGTTTATAAACTCTGTAGTTTATTCCCATTTCAGAAATACATAGGTGTCTTTCATACCGATTTTTCCATGTATACATTTTCCCACAATAATTGCTATAGACCCGGAAAAAAAAAAAAACATTACAAAATGCTGCTCAGTTTTTTACTCTGGGTTCGTTGGGCTCTTGGTGAACCTACAAGTCCTATATATCCCCACAACCAGGATAAGAGATGTGATAATTAGAAGAAGTAACAGGTGAAAACGTTGACTCAAAAGGCTGCTTTTTTCAACTAATTTTAAATTTTTCCTATATTTAACTGTTAGTTTCTATAAAGAAACCTTGATGGATCTACACAAATGACCCCTTGCTGAATTCAGAATTTTGTCTACTTTTCAAAAATTTATAGCTTTCCAGGGTCCATTATTGTTTTTGTACCCATTTCTACCATTAACTGGAAGGAGGTTGAAAGCACAAAAAATAGCAAAAAGAGGGTATGTCCCAGAAAAATGCCAAAACTGTGTAAAAAATGTTGGTTTTCTGACAAAATTCTGTCATTCCCTAAAAGCTGGAGAAATGGTGATTTCAGCCCCACAAACCCTTTTTTGATACCATTTGCAGAGAAAAACCCAGAAGCTTTCATTTGCAGCCCGTTTTTCCCATTTTTCACAAAAAAACCAAAATTTTGCTGTATTTTGACTAATTTCTGGGAACCCTCTAGGAGAATCCACAAACCCTGGGTACCTTTAGAATCCCCATGATGTTGGAAGAAAAGGACGCAAATTTGGCGTGGATACCTAATGTGGTCAAAAAGTTACAGGGGCCTAAGCGCGCACTACCCCAAATAGCCCAAAAAAGGCTTAGCACAGGAGGGGAAAAGGCCTAGCAGCGAAGGGGTTAAACAATAAGTGGTAGATCAAGACAAAAAAAGGCATAAACACAAAATACAATTTCACAAAACTTTAGGCAGGGGTTATCAGGGATAATTCACTCCTTCATCCCTGTTCAGGCCCATAGGATGTTTTGTTTGTATATTAATTATTTGGTTTGCCTCCAATCCAAATAAAGGTACGTTTAGAACAATCCCTGTTGTGCTCAAGGTCAAGGTCCTTGTGGTATCCATGTGGTTAATAGATATAATATATTCAAAACTGCATTTTTTATGGGCAACATAGTTTTTGCCACAGGGGCAGTTCAAAACATAGACAGCATGGTCAGTAGGAACAAGTCAAAACTGTATCAATCTCTCTTTTCTTTCCAGTGAGCATGGTATATTCTTTTACATAGACACCATTCATATAGGCTTTACATTCCCCACACTTACTGAAGCCCCTAGGTTATGTCAGCCATTAACCAATTGATTTATTTTGGGAAAATTAACTATGTGTCAGGACATCACCTAAGGATCACATATTTCTATAAGTGATAGATGGTTTGATTCCTAACTCAGGGTCTATGACATTGCATTTTTCCAAGACATCCTTTTAGGATTCCCTATGAAAGGTAGTGATCCATCAAATGGGGTGGATAGCACTTTTGACGAAGCGCACTACGCAATGACCCCTAAGGGTTCTGTAGTTTTAATGATAAGCTTTTTAAATTAAACAACAATACATAATTTTTACTAAATCAGTATAGATTTATATACGTGGTTTGTTCATATTCAAGCATATAAACATCTATTATGCATCAGCATGTATTTATGGTTTCAAAATTACAAATCTGCGAAATTCACAAATAGCCAACAATAGAAAGGTACAACACATATGGTTCATTGTGATGCCCCCAATGCATTTTGGGTAAAGCAAAACACTTCTTCAGGGGAACAGTTCATGGTAGAAATAAGACAGTATACGGCCACCTACAGGAACATATATAAAGATTCAATCGGTAACACATTAGGAAATTCCATCAATATGAAGAGTATTACAGGATCAAAGTCCCAGTGCCTGCCAACATCGGAGTGAACCAGTGAAAAAGAAAAGAAAATGGTAAGTGCAAGAATTCAAGCAAAACTGCTATTACCAGCAACAAAATAAAATTCGAAAAATAACCTAGAGAATGAAAGTTGAGATGAAAGGTGAAAAAGTGTCAAATAATGTAAAAACGTAAAACGATTGTCGCCATGTTTCTACCTGGGTAATTATATCCGAAGCAACAGGAAAGTGAATCCCCATTAGTGTCATGCATACAAAATGGTGCAACTGCGAAGAGCTAACATACCTTGGCGCAAATATCTGAAATCAGACATCCAAAGAATCTGTAAACGGGACATATCAAGTCACCCGCCTGTAAGAACACCAATAGTGCTACCAATGTCGTAAATATATACCGGAGGACTTACTGATAAAGTGATCAACCTTTGCTTAGAACTCACACCACTAATCTCGCCTTCATCATATATCAAAACCAAAATTAAAAATCAAAAGCTACCATAAACCAAACATGCTGAATGTGCCGTTAATAACTCTCAGAATTCAAAGAACTTCAACAGTTATCTGCAGTGATCTTACCTATCGACCTGTCTATCGTGCACATCAGCACTTGAATGCCTCTGCTCCACTGAAACCGCCCTACGTCATGCCGTAACCAATACGAAAAAATAGAGGACAGACTACTGCCCCTTTCAGCTTATTTATAAGCGCAGATGGACGTGCACTGAAGTAAAGTGCATTGACAACAGCCAAGCTTTATTAGCCACATGGAGCCAACAGGAATCTCTTTCTTGTTAATTATGTTACTTATGTTTAAGGGCAACTTTATTACACTACTCAAATGTAGACGACAGCGCTCAGTCTATATTACATGTATAGGATAATCCTGGCGATGACCCAAGAGTTAAGAAAACTATGTCCTGTTAAAGACGTCTGTTCATCCTCTGCATGATCTTGCTAAGTGTTCGTGGTCAAGTATTCATCCATATTAGGAATCATAAAACGATCCTGTGGTCTTAAAAATAACAAAAATGTGAGTGAGACGCGCGAGCGCGTAAAGCAAGATGGCCGCCTCCCGGTGAGCTCCGTGACCGAGGGGCCCGTTTTCATCGCCGAACGCCGCATTTCCAGTCAGAAATTACTGGAAATTAATGTAATCTTCTTGTAAAGGCTTACCTGTTGCTGTGGTGCTGTTTTTTTTTGATTTTCGACTAAGGAAAGCTGCTTTTCCTCTTGCTGCTCCTGCCTACTTCAGCCTCGGGCTTCCAGTTAAGGTACTGCCCAGAGTTTCTGTCAGGGAGGTGGAGCTATCACTCAGGAAAGGGCCTGGTTTTGGCCTAGCCACCCCCACAGCCTGATTTAGCTGCTGCACCAGCATTCTTAGTGAAGCAATTTCTACACTTTTCAGTCTTGCTTGTACAGTTTATTTAATTACTCCATTTTTATTTTTAATATATGAAAATGGACAATAAAAATGTACAAAATCCAAATAATAAAAGGAAAAATCAGAATTCTCCTCCTCCAGTTAAATCGAAAGTAGTGGAATCTAGTGAGCCTTCACTTGCTTTAATTCTTGATGAGCTTCATGCTTTACATGCAAATACTGACACTATTGCGTCAAAGATTAAAAACTTGCGCAAGGATATGGCCAGCATGACGATGAAAATTTCAGATAATTCAATTAAAATACAGGACAATAAGGTAAAAATTGACGCTATTACACCACTTGTGGCAAAGATTTCCCCTATGTCTACACTTCATCTGGATTTGGAAAATTGTAACAGGCAATACAATTTAAGTATTTTTAACTTACCAGAGGAAGTGGAAGGTTCTAATTGTAGACTCTACTTGGAAAACTTGCTACCTGGCCTACTAAACATCACATTTCCGGAGAAATTTGAAATTGATATAGCGCATAGGATTCCATCCCATCGCAATTCTCAGCATACTAAGCCAAGACAAATGATTTTTAAGGTCCTGCGGCACCGGATGTATGTCGTTACAACGCACACTTTTACAACGCATGCACTTACAACGCATTTTTTACAACACAACATCCACTACAACGCATTCCATTACATAGCATGACACTACAACGCATGTTTAAAAACTACCTTTACAACGCATTCCATTACATCGCATACTACCTTTACAATGCATACCATTACAACGCATAATATTAAATTGCATTTAAGGTAAGTATTGGATAGTATAGGGGTAAAAATTACTATTCTAACTCCAGGGGGTGCAACAGTAGGGTAAGTGTTGGATTGTGTTGTAATGGTATGCGTTGTAAAGGTAGTATGCGATGTAATGGAATGCGTTGTAAAGGTAGTTTTTAAACATGCGTTGTAGTGTCATGCGATGTATTGGAATGCGTTGTAGTGGATGTTGCGTTGTAAAAATTGCGTTGTAAGTGTAGTGCGTTGTAATAGTTGCGTTGTAAAGGTTGTTCACCTGTGGCACCATCATTTAGTCATGATAAGAAAAGCGGCAAGAGAAATACCTTCCTTGACAGTTAATCGAAACAGAATTTTTATTCACCAAGACTTTGCCAAGGAAACGGTCAGGATTAGTAAAGAGTTTACTGACTGTCGTCCTCAATTGAGAAGTCTTGGTTTTAAATATGGCCTATTTGATCCATCAACAATGCGTATCTGGAAATGTAATTTTTCGAAGTCCTTTCAACGCCCAGAAGATTTGAAAGTGTTTCTGGACCAGCGTTCCCAGACCTCTATGGATACACAAGAACTTGTCACTTGAACAATGCTTTAATACATATATCTGTATTTTTCTCAGTTCCTTGATTGTCCATAAGGGTTAATAGTGTATCTGGTTCAACGTTCGCAGCAACTTATGGTTATGCATATTATCTGTTATTTCTCCATTGACTTAATTATATATTTCTGACCGGATAAGTTACTTTATCTTATTCTAGATTTGTCGCTGGGCTCCGCCGGGTTGGTCATGCTTGTTGAACGTGTGTGCGTTTCACTTTGGTTATTGATGTTTCTTTGTTGTCATCTTCTGTATGTTAGTTTGTCTTTTCTTTTACCTCTCCTTTCATTTTTGCTGTCTTTCTTAGTTCTTACATCACTCCTCTTGATCTTTTTTCTCTTCTTTTTCTATCATGGCTAATGTTCCTAAAATTAAAATAGTCTCATTAAATGTTGAAGGTTTACGTCATCCAGTTAAACGTATTAAAATTTTAGATTATGTAAGTTGTTGCAAAGCAGATATTTGTTTTCTACAGGAAACCCATATTGATGACAACATTTTCGATTACATGAAAAGAAAGTGGGTTGATAGTATTGTCTCTTCTCCCGCAAATGGGAAAAAAAATGGTGTGGCTATTTTTTTTGCAAAACGATTACATTGCCAAATTTTGAGTAAAATTTCAGATACTGAAGGGAGATATGTCATAGTTAAAATTAAAGTGGTGATTCTGTCATATTTTACTAAATGTTTATGGTCCTACGGCAGATGATCCTGTTTTTTGGTCTAATCTCACAACTGAAGTTTTAAAATTGGGTAAAGTACCTCTAATTGTTGGAGTTGATTTTAATGTTATATTTGATCCATTATTAGATAGATTATCTCTTACTAAATTTTGTCCTTCTAAGGTTTTTTATGCGTTCAAATCATTTATTCAAACCACAAAGTTGGTTGACATTTGGCGAATACACTTCCCCACAGAAAAAAGTTTTACATTCTTTTCTAATCCACATAACTCTCATTCGAGTCTTGACTATTTATTAATCTCTAAGCAATTAATTAATTCCGTGAGTACACCTATGATTGGTAACATTGATATTTCGGATCACGCCTTGATTTCTTTGGTTTTTAATTTAAATTCAACTTATACAAAGCAGTCTAGATGGCGTATGAATACTGACATTGTTCTTAATGAACATAATAAACCTGAGCTATTAAATGCCATTCAGGAATACTTCCTTCTTAATCCTGAAGGTTCTACTTCTATGGTTAATAGATGGGACGCTTTTAAAGCCTATATTAGAGGTGTAACTATTTCCCTTATGGCTCACAAAAATAAAACCTTTAATGCAAATATTAAAAATTTAGAAAAGCAAATTGCAAAATTTGAGAGACTTTTTATTACGTCTAATGACCCTCAATATAGAGTTAAATTACAAACACTTCGATATGAATTTAATTTCATCCTTAGCAAAAGAGCTGGCATTCAGATTTCTAATACTAAAGCCAAATTTCACTTTAATGTCAATAGATCTGGAAGACTTTTAGCGAATGATTTGCGTATTAAAAAAGATAAAACTCAAATAAATTCAATTCAGGGCTCTCATGGTAAATTGCTTTATCCCACAATGAGATAGTTAATGAATTTTTGGATTTTTATTCTACTCTTTATAATAAACCCAATTTTGATCATGTTTCTTTAATTGATTCCTTTTTAACTAAATGTGGATTGCCTAAGATTTCACAAACTGATAAAAAAGGGCTTGACTCACCCACTACTCATGATGAAATTATATCGGCCATAAAATCTCCTAATAAGAATAAATCTCCTGGTCCTGATGGTATTCCTGCTGAGTTTTATAAAGAATTTCAATTACAACTTATTCCTTATTTATTTCAACTTTTTACCTTTTTTGGTTCTACAGGTTCTACCTCAGGTTCCTCTACTGAGGCTTTAATTATTGTACTCCCCAAACCTGATAATGATCCCACACGTGTTTCAAATTATCGTCCTATTTCTTTAATTAATCAGGATTGTAAATTATATGTTAAAATACTTGCTTCCAGATTATCCCCTGTGTTAGATTCTATTATTCATCCAGATCAATCTGGTTTTATGACGAACAGACATTCTGCCAACAATACAAGAACTTTGCTACATGTTATTGAACAAGGATCCACTTTATCTCTACCATCAGGAATTCTCGCATTAGATGCTGAGAAAGCTTTTGATAAAATTCACTGGCAATTTTTATTCCATACTTTATTATCATTTAATTTTGGTGACACATTTATCCGCATGATTTCTGCTTTGTATTCTGCTCCAACTGCTCGCTTATTTATCAATGGCCAAGTTTCCAACCAATTCTCACTTTCTAGAGGTACAAGACAAGGTTGCCCTCTTTTCCCGCTTTTGTTTCTTCTAGGAATAGAGCCTTTACTTACTTCCATAAGAAAGTGTGACACTATTATAGGAATCAATATTAATGATATCATTATAAAACCTTAGCTTATGCTGATGATGTGCTTTTATTTATTTGTGATCCTTTATCCTCATTAGATAATATTTCACAATACTCCACAGTTTCTGGATATAAGTTAAATACTAATAAAACAGAATTTTTTCCTTTAAATATTTATTGTACTCCTGATATGATACCTATGAATGAAATTATTTGGCAAAAGGATAAATTGAAATATGTTGGTATTCTGTTCGCTTCATCCATAAAATCAACAATATCATTAAACTGTGACTTTATATTGAATTACATTAAAGATAAAACATCCAAATGGTCTTCACTTCACCTTTCTTGGTGGGGAAGAATGGATTCTATTAAAATGACTATTGCCCCTAAGATTTGTTATACCCTTGCAATGATTCCTACACAATTTACATTACAATTTTACAAAGATGTTGACAAACTTCTTTCCAAATTCCTTTTGAATAATAATTCACCTTGTATTATTTATAAGAATTTACAAATACCCAAATGTAATGCTGGTTTTGGATTACCTGACTTTTTTCATTACCATAAAGTGTTTATTTTAAAACAAAGTTCATTATGGTTTAATCAATCCTTTTTAAGTAATCCACCTATATGGCTTCTTATCAAGAAATCAATAGTGAAACCTTTCCCACTACCCACCTTGGTTACCGTGTCTAATAAATCTTTGTTTTTGCATAAATCTGTTATACTTAAATCTACTAAAATGATTTTCAATGATTTAGATTCAATTTTCCAATCGCCCATACTGAATACGGAAGATATGTCATTATGGCATAGTTCGGTCTTTATATTAAACAGGAACATTAGTTTCTGATTTTCCTAAATTAATGCTGGTATTTTCTATCTTAAAGATGTTTATTACAACAATGCTTTCATATCATTTGAAGTTTTACGAACAAAATTTAGTTTACCTCTGTCTAATATGAACATTTATATAATTCATTTCCACATGTTATTCCTTCTAATGTTAAAGCTGATTTATCAATTTATATTCAAACTGTTTCCTCATCATCCCATAGTGTTTCTATTTTATATAAAAAAACGTTCTAATTCTCTTGGAAACAACTTTAATGTGATTTCAATATTTTGGAATAATGAACTGTCAATTTCCTTATCTGACGATACATGGAAAGATATATGGCTGAATAGTATTTCTGGTTGGTTACCTGTCTCGCTTTATCAAACTAACTCTTATATTTTATTCAATTGTTTATGGACTCCATTACGTTTATTCAAAGCTAAACTCCTCCAATCTTCAATTTGTTGGCACTGTAACTTACATCCAGGATCTTCAATTTGTTGGCACTGTAACTTACATCCAGGTACGCTACAACCTATGCTTTTTGATTGTCCCTTAATTTCAAAATTTTGGACTGAAGTCTGGGATATTATAAAAAAGATATTAAATATTCATGACGATGTTTCATTCAAATTGTTAATATGCAAATCTGCTGTTCTGTTGCAAAAGTTGAATGATTTAGAAAGTAAACTCTTTAATTTTTTAATATCAGCAGCTTTAAAATCTATTACATTTTGTTGGAAAGATGTTTCGCTTTTATCAGTTCATGCTTGGTGGTCATGGATTATATTTACAAGAAGAGGTGCTCAGTTGTCCTTGAATGGTATTATTCATAATTCTAACTCGTATCACACTTTTTGGAAACCTGTTGATATTTATTTATCTAATTAATTATATATTTATGCCTGTTTCTCTTTAGTATTGCTATTATACTAGTCCAATTTTATGAGCTCTAGTAGCTCTATTTATAGTCATTGCTTTAGATATGTAACTATTTTCTTTCCCTCCCCCTTTTACTTTCTCAATGAATATTTGTAAGTTTGATACCTTTTGTAATTCATTTGCTGTTGGTGTATTTCTGAATTGTGCTTTGGTATTTTTATTCAGTGACATTGTTTGTGTATTGTCTCTGTTTCTTGTGTAATATGAAAACTCAATAAAAAATGTTGAACTTAAAAAAAATAAAACTAACAAAAATGTGATGTGATGTTAAAAAACATGCTGTACTATTCGAGAGTTGTAAAACTATCCGGTGTTTGCGTGCAATGGAATTACACAATGGTAGCATCTAGGCAGTTAACAAAGTTGACTAAGAATACCTGTATGAAAAACACCTGTATGAAAACCAGTAACACCTCATTGTATGGTAAGTATTATATACACAATCATATGAAACAAGTAATTTCAAGTTTATCCTTGAGACCTTTGGGAATAAGTGTATCAAGATATTTAATCCAGAATGTTTCCCTGCGCGCAAGCTGCTTTGATATATCCTTCCCTGGCACTGCTGATATCTTTTCTAAAATTATGAAGCGCAATTGAGGTATAGAATGTTGTACATCAATCCAATGAGCTGCCAGACAAGAGTTCTATTTTTTGTACGAATCATGCTCTTATGTTCGGTAATCCGTATTTTAATCTTCCGTGATGTGCGTCCCACATATGTGAGATCACAGGGACATTTTATGGCATAGATTACTGATTCCACATTACAGTCAGAAGAATATTTAAGTGCTATTTTCTTGCCTGTTTGAGGATGTAGGAATGACTTGTCTATTATAACATTGCCACAATGGCTACAATTCCAACATTTCTTCATTCCTGTATGCGTATGTTTGTCATGCTGAATTGTCAATTTTAGAATTTCTCTTACATTCTTTGAGCGAGAGTGTGCACACATGGGTTTCATCGCAAAAAGTGTCCTAAAGTCGGGCTCTTGCTCCAGCACTTCCCATCTGCGTGTTATGATCCATTTTATAGCTAGAGCTTGCGTTTAAAATGTTAAAACACAGACTTCTCTCTTAATTTTTTGTTGTTGTGTAGGATTCAGTAAGTACTCACGTGATTTAAGCGCTACTCTGCTTTTTGCTGTGTTCAGTACATCAAGTGGATAACCTCTTCTAGTATACCTGGCATATTCTTCCTTTTTCATTCCATCTGCGTGATCCTGTGCTGATGAGATTGTTTTTATCCTGATGAATTGAGACAACGGTAAATGTTTTTCTAGGGACGGCGGATGAAAACTGGAATAATGTAATGCGTTGTATCTATCAGTCGGTTTTTTGTAGACTGCAGTTTGTAAGCCAGTGCCTGTGTTGGTAATCTGAATGTCCAGAAAATGTATTGAGTTTTGATGCATATGGTGTGTAAATTTGATACGCTGATTCCGATTGTTTAGATCATTGATGTTTTCTTCCAATTGATGCCAATTCCCCTTCTAAATGACCAGAATGTCATCTATATACCTCATATAAGTAATAAGATTACTTGTCCAAGTTTCATTGCACAGGATGTGAGTGTGTTTGAAGAAGGCCATGAAAATATTAGCATACAAAGGTGCCCCAGGAAAGCCCATCGATGTCCCAGTCCTTTGAAAAAAGAATTAATTTTTCCAGATGAAATAGCTATGAGCTAAATGAAGCTGAAATGAAGTAGTTCCATCAAAAGGATGTTCTTTGTTTCCTCATAAACATTGTTCACCAACATCCACTCAACCGCCTCCAAACCCTGACAGTGAGGAATTGACGTATGCAACGCTGCAACATCTATTGTACACAACCAGGTGTCTTTGGTCATTTCTCTTTGAATGTTGCCCACTTTTACCAGACAATCAGTTGTATCTTTCACATATGTGCTCCATGACTGTACTAAGGGTTGGAAATAATATTCCCGCAATCTCCCAAAAGGTTCATGCAGCGAACCACATCCTGCCACGATGGGTCGAAACAGAGGTTCAATTGCATCTTAATGCATTTTTGATACCACGTATATATGAGGTCTCTGTGGAAATTCAGAACACAAAAATTGTTTGGTGCTATCATCAATCCAACCCATGTCTGAGGCTTTCTTCAATAATGTAGATAAGACCTTCATGAATTCTTGCATTGGGTCTTATTCCAAACGTATGTAAGTATCTTCATTTAGAACACGTTCATTCACTTTTCTTTCATAAAAGTCTCTATCCATAACGACAAGCGCACCGCCTTTATCTGCTGGTTGAAAGGTGAGTGTGTTATCCTGACTCAGTTGCCACAAGATTCTTTGCTCCTTGGTAGTGAGATTTGTCCGTCGAGTGGGTTGAGATTTCAATTGTTGTAGGTCTTTTTTTCACAAGTGTTGCGAAGGTTTCCAGAGATTTATGAGAGAAAGGAGCCATGAATACACTCTTAGGTTTGAATTTTTTAGAAGTTGTGTCCGTAGAAATTTGTTCAGTAGGTGGAAGAGTGTGAAAAAACCAACGGAGTCTCAACGTCCTCATAAATTTAAAAAAGGCCACTTCGGTTTCCAGTGCATTCGAGACATATGTTGGTACAAACGACATTCCTTTATTAAGCACTGTCAATTCTTGATGTTTAAGAGCTCTCTGAGAAATATTCATGACAAGGTTTTCTTGGGATTCCTGAGAGTACGTGAAGTTTCTGCGATTCTTGCATAGTGCGCTTCGTCTAACGTGTGTAGCTATCTGCACACTGAGTTTAGCAGTTTACACTTTAGAGGGCAGCGGCAGGTCCCATCCATGATGCAGCACACATTGATTACCATTTGAGTAATTTAAACAAATCCAGTTGAACCTAATAAATATTAGTGTACAGGTTGAATCACTAATAGTGGCTAGCACTTTTCTCATCTCCCCTGAGTTTGGAGAAGATGCTGTCTATTGATCACATTAGCCTTCAAGCTTGCATTTCTGAGTGATTTATTTTAATATCCTCTTTTTAAAACCTTTTCAAAATATGGTCTTTCTCTTTCTCACTGTAGGATATGCTATTGACCAAAGTTCTCGGATTATAGCAGTTTCCTTTAAAAAACACACAAGTCCTGATTGCGCCTTCCTCTATTTAAATGTTAACATCGAAAAACTCAGTTTGTGAGGTGCTCATCTTTGATGAGGTTGTACTCATTGTCATTCAGAATTTCCACAAATCTTTTAGACCTTCTCAGATGGACCAACTCAATTAACAAACAAATTATCAATGTACCTCATCTAGACAACTACATATTGTCATGATGGAGCACTATATATATATATATATATATATATATCTATATATATATATATATCTATATATATATATATATATATATATATATATACACATATTACCTACTGGCGGTGGCCAGTAGGTAGTTATAGTTAGGACCTATTTTCCATAGGAAACCCGCAACATTCTATTCCCAATAAGTCTGGCGCCGGTTGACAAATCTTCGTGAAATTTTCCAAACTTTTGGCCAGCTCCGGTCCGCTCCTATCCTGAAAGTTTGGTGATTCGTCAAGCGGGGGCTGAGAAAAAAGAGGGGTCCCAAAACGCGTTTTCCCCATGCAATTTCCAATAGGACCTGTTGACGCAGCTACAGCCCGAACTGCTGAACGGAATTACACCAAATTTGGCAAAGAGGTAGTCCTCAGTTCAAATTCGTGCCTTTTGCATAAATGGTGTAGATCCGTTCAGTAGTTCCTGAGAAAATTAGAGTCAAAAAGATAGATATATCTATGGCCTCGGAGGATCCGCGCACCCTATGCGCACCCTAAGCGCACCCTCTGCGAACCGAGCGCCCCCCCTCCCGATCACGCGCTGAAGGCTAATTGGCTGTCAAGTGTCTGTCTACATTCGAAAACCAGGAACTGTTGGCAGCCATTTTGTGCCTCGGTAGAAGCGAGGCTGATTAAGTAAGGGAAATAAGTGTGTGAAAGATGAAAGGGGGCAGGGTAGAAATACACTGACCCTCTAGTGTTGCTTAGGGGGTCCCAGAAGGACCCCCTGGGGCCTCCTCTTTTTTTAAAAAAAAAACAGCGAAATGCGCACAGGGTGCGTGGATCTGGCCAAAAAATAAATAAACCCGAAACGCGAGCTTCCGCACTTCGTTAATAATTAGCCCCCGGGTGGGCCAAATCCCGAGGGCAAAAAAATGTTTATAAATTAATAGGGGGGGGCTGCGTGGCCCCCCTCCTGGAGCCCTCGAGGGCCCTGGGGACAGCCGCCCCCAAGGGCCGGCTCCTACAGTGTCCTGGGGTGCCCACCCCCAGGACATCTGTTGTTTGCTATGAGAGGGTGTGAGTCTCCTGCCCTCCCATAGCAAACTTCGTTAGGATTTTGAAAGAGAGAGCAGGGAAACCTGCTCTCTCTTTCAAAATCCAAACGATATTGCTTTTGCACACGGGGAGCTGCATGTCAGCAGCTCCCCATGTGGAAAAGCAATGCCAGCTCCCGAAGGACGCTGGGGAGCCGGCTGGGACCGTGGAGGCGTTGGAGCTCCCCCCACGGTCTCCAACGTTTTGTTATAAGCCCCGGGGGATGGGGTCCCCGGGGATAATAAAAATTTGTGATATGGGCTATTTTTTTTTTTATGGTAAAATTAGGAGTCGCGCATCCTAACGCGTTGGATGCACGGTTTCTCTCGCGTTGGGTGCGCGGTTCCTAACGCGTTGGGTGCGCGGATCCAAGGAAAAAATACATAAATTTGGGGGAGATAAACATCAAGCTTAAGTGTTTTGTACTTGAGTGGCTCTAAAAAGAGCTGTTGTGTTCATTGAGAGTTTTTGGTACTTATAAGTAAGTACCTATACAGAGTCTAAAGGTGTTGAGGAAAACTCTGTTTCCTTCATCAGTAGAGTGTACTCCATCACCCCTATACATCTCTTGCATATGAAAGCGCAGATTGTTATTGTATTCTATAGTCTCGGAGAAAAGCAGAAACAGATTTATTCACATGTTTCCTAGCTTTCTCAATTTGTGGACAAAAATGATTGACCCGTTCCATTTCTGCCTTTGGCATATGTTAGAATACACAAAGGCAGTTTTGGGAAAAAGTAAAATCAATTCTGCAAAGGTGTCCTTCATAAGCATTTCCAGACCTACCCCAGTCAAAGTGCCTAGGTCATTGCCACCACAGTGCACTATTATGAGGTCAGGGTGTTGGATATGCATAAAGGATTTTACCAATGGCATCAATTGGTGCCACTTTAACCCTCTCTGTCCAATCCATTTAATGTCTACATTTGGCAAACCTAGGTCTTTGTGAATGCCTTTGTTTTCTGCATACCTTTGGCTCCAGAAAATATAGCTGTGTCCCACAATCCACACTCAAAGCATCTTGAAGGGAGGTCTGGATGCACTCAGATGGTCTCTGTAAATGAAATGGCAGTTTGAAAAGTAAGATTTTTCTAAAATGGTGGCTAAGATGCAGTTTTGAAAAAAGACAAGAAATCATTGGTTGTTTGACAACCTTCTACACTGAAAGGTAGGGTGCATGTTTCTGTTTTTTAAATGCATGATTCTTATTGGTTAACAAAAACTGATTGAAAGGAACATTATATATGATAAGCTGATGTTGAAAAGTCAAGCACACTTGCTGTTTTGATTAGCAACATTGTGTGCTGAACTTGTGACCTTGTGACCTGTGTGCTCAGTTCAGTGTTCCATGACCTGTTTCTATGGTAACAGGCAGAAGGCAGATTGGGGGTAGGGTTCAAATTTATGTCATTTGGAAAGGGTTGAAATATTTTACCAATAGAAATGTGTGTTTGCTTTTGAATTTATGTGGGAAGGAATGTGATTTGATGTTTACATGTATATGTGTGGAAAATGAGAGGGAAACGTTGCCATTCTTTGGTTTTCCTGACAGGTGCACAGTGCAGAGATTCGGTATAAGAAAATCTCGTGTGTGACTGATATACTTCTTAATTTACAAAACAACTTGAAAGGTGAGTTATTTAATTGTGAGGGGATGTATGTGGTCTATTTTGATTTTAATCAGACTAATGTATTTCTCCTGGTAAAGTGCAGGGAGTACTTTTTTTTGTCTGCAATCTTATTGACAGTGTGTGTGCATGTAGAAATCACTCTGTGATAAGCATTTGTGTTTTTCATGTGTTTGCAGACAGATAACTGTGCTGTTTTTATATTTTGGTACAATTAGAAATCAGTCATTGTTTATGAATTTGCAAAATGAGTCATGTTTCTACTCTAAAATGTAGTATTCGTAGATTAAGAAATGTGTTTTGGTATAGTGCAAGGGATAGTGTTGTTTGTCTAGGATCACACAGTGAGTCTGTGTGCATTTAGGAATCATTTTGAGAGAAACATTTTGGTACTAATCTGTAGTAGTAGATTGTTTGCAATGTGTGCAGTCACCTTAGATCTTGTATACTAGTAAATGTATTTTGTAAAAGGGATAGTTGTCTGTCTACAATCACACTGTGAGTCTGTCTGTATTTGGGTAAGCATTGTGAGAGAATCATTTGGTAAAATTATGTATTTGCTGACAGACAACTGTTTTAAAATCTGTCATGTTGTCAAGTTTTAGTAGCATTAAAAGCCAGTCTTTGCTTGTGCATTGATAAAATGAGTCAGGCTTTGACACTAAAGTGCAGTACTTAAATATGTAGATTGTGTGCAGTCCCCTTACCCCTTCCATAGTAGTGAATGAGTTTTGGTAAACTCCTAGTGAAAGTGTTGCTTGTCTAGAATCACACTGTGAGTTTGTGTGCATTTGGGAACCACTGTGAGAGAAGCATTTGGTAACATCATGTATTTGCTGACAGATAACTGTTTTAAAACCTGCCATGTTGTCAAGTTTTAGTAGCATTAGAAGCCAGTCTTTGCTTATGCATTGATAAAATGAGTCAGGCATTGACAGTAAAGTGCAGTACTGAAATATGTAGATTGTGTGCAGTCCCCTTACCCCTTCCACAGTAGTGAATGAGTTTTGGTAAACTCCTAGGATAGTGTTGGTTGTCTAAAATCACACTGTGAGTCTGTGCGCATTTGGGTAAGGATTGTGAGAGAAGCTTTTGGTAACATCATGTATTTGCTGAGAGATAACTGTTTTAAAACCTGTCTTGTTGTCAAGTTTTAGTAGCATTAGAAGCCAGTCTTTGCTTATGCTTTGATTAAATGAGTCAGGCTTTGACACTAAAGTGCAGTCCTGAAATATGTAGATTGTGTGCAGTCCCCTTACCCCTTCCACAGTAGTGAATGCGTTTTGGCAAACTCCTAGGGATAGTGTTGCTTTTCTAGAATCACACTGTGAGTTTGTGTGCATTTGGGAACCACTGTGAGAGAAGCATTTGGTAACATCATGTATTTTCTGACAGATAACTGTTTTAAAACCTGTTATGTTGTCAAGTTTTAGTATCATTAAAAGACAGTCTTTGCTTATGCATTGATAAAATGAGTTAGGCTTTAACACTAAAGTGCAGTCCTGAAATATGTAGATTGTGTGCAGTCCCCTTACCCCTTCCACAGTAGTGAATGAGTTTTGGTAAACTCCTAGGGATAGTGTTGCTTGTCTAGAATCACACTGTGAGTCTGTGTGCATTTGGGAACCACTGTGAGAGAAGCATTTGGGTACTTCATATCTTTGAATACGCATAACTGCTTAAAAACCTTCCTGTTCTCAAGTTTTGGTAGAATTAGAAGGCAGTCATTGCTTATGTATTCATCCAGGAACTGTCCTTGCAATACTGTAAACATTCAGTTAATATTCAAGTAGTAACGGAGTGAGGCAGGCCTTAGCACATGCATTGATTCAAATGCTTATCCACTATGCATGCAGTACTCTAACCATGTACACAGTTCTCTTTCACACCTTTAATTCCACAGTCAATATCCAGGCATTTCAAGCAAACACCCTGTCACTCCCCATGTATTCCCCTAGTGACCCATTCAGCACCATGTACTAATCCATTCACTGCACCAAAACCCAAAAACGTATAAATTCACCCAGGCACTCTCTTTGCAGTACTCTAATCATTCAGTCAGTATCCAAATACTCATGCAGCGAGCCAGGCCTTACAACATGGACCTCTTCAAACCCCTATCCAGTATGCCTACAGGCCTCTAGTCACCAACACACTTGTCTTTCACTTATTTAATTAACTAGTCAGTATCTATATACTTCAATAAACATCCTGTCACTCATCTTGCACTCATCCAGTGACTGATCCAGTACCATGTACTAATCTCTTCACTGCGCCAAAACTGAAAAACTTAAGTTTTACTCAGGCACTCTCCTAGCAGTAGTCTAATGATTCAGTCAGTTTCCAGGTACTCATGTAGTGAACTATGCATTACCACATGGACTGCTTCAAATGTCTATGCAGTATGCATGCAGTCTTCTAACATACTATACACCTGTCTTTAACAGCTTTAATTCCCCAGTCAGTATCCATGTACTTCTAGCAAACATCCTGTCACTCCCCTTGCACTGTTCCAGTGACTTATTCAGCACCATGTAGTAATGCATTCACTGCGCCAAATCTGAAACACTTATATATTCACCCAGGCACTCTTCTTGCAATAGTCTAATCATTCAGTCAGTACCTAAGTACTAATGGAGTGAGGCAGGCCTTAGCACATGGATTGATTCAAACATGTTTCCACTATGCATGGAGGCCTCTAACTACCAACACAATTGCCTTTCAGATCTTCAATTTCTCTGTCAGTAACTATAAACTCCAATAAACACTCTGACACTTTAATTGCACACCTCCACTGACTTATTTGGCAGTAAGTACTAATCTATTCACTGCACTAGAATCCAAAATCTTACAAGGATTCACCCAGTCACTCTTTTTGTAGTACTCTAATGATTCAGTCAGTACTCAGGTAGTTTTGCAGTGATCCAAGTGTTACTCTATGGACTGTTTCAAACGTCTATCCACTATGCATGTAGGTCTCTAGCCACCTACATACTTGTCTTTCACACTTTCAATATCCCAGACAGTATTCATACAGTTCCCGCAATCACTCTGTCACTCTCCTTATACTTTTCCAGTGACCCATTCAGCACCATGTACTAATCCATTCACTGCGCCAAAAGACAACCACTTATAAATTCACCCAGGCTCTCTCTTTGACGTACTCTAATCATTCAGTCAGTACCCAAGTACTCATGCAGTGAGCCAGGCCTTAGTTTATGAATTGCTTCAAACGCCTATCCAGTATGCATGCAGTTCTCTAACCACCTACACACATGTCTTTCACACCTTCAGTTCCCCAGTCAGTATTCATAAACTTCTAGCAAATACCCTGTCACTCCCCTTGCAGTCCTCTAGTGACCCATTCAGCACCATGGACTAATCCATTCACTGTGCCAAAACCCATACACTTATAAATTCACCCAGGCACTCTCCTTGCAGTACTCTAATCATTCAGTCTGTACCCAAGTATTCATGCAGTGAGCCAGGCCTTAGCACATGGACTGCTTCAAACGCCTATCTACTATGTATGCAGTCCTCTAACCACCTACACACTTGTCTTTCACACCTTCAATTCCCCAGTCAGTATACATACACTCCAGCAAACACCCTATCACTCCCCTTGCACACCTCCAGTGACCCATTCAGCACCATGTACTAATCCATTCACTGTGCCAAAAGCCAACCACTTATAAATTCACCCAGGCACTCTCCTTGCAGTACTCTAATCATTCATTCAGTACCCAAGTACTCATGCAGTGAGCCAGGCCTTAGCACATGGACAGCTTTAAACGCCTATTCACTATGCATGCAGTCCTCTAACCACCTACACACTTGTCTTTCACACCTTCAATTCCCCAGTCAGTATTCATACACTTCCAGGTAGTTTTGCAGTGATCCAAGTGTTACTCTATGGACTGTTTCAAACGTCTATCCATTATGCATGTAGGTCTCTAGTCACCTACAAACTTGTCTTTCACACCTTCAATATCCCAGACAGTATTCATACAGTTCCCGCAAACACTCTGTCACTCCCCTTATACTTCTCCAGTGACTTATTCAGCACCATGTACTAATGTATTTACTGCACCTAAATACAAATACTTATAAATTCATCCTGGCACTCTCCTTGCAATACTCAAAACATTCAGTCAGTATCCAAGTACTATTGGACTGAGACAGGCCTTAACATATGGATGGATTCAAACACGTGTCCACTATGCATGTAGGTCTCTAATCACCTACACACTTGTCTTTCACACCATCAATATCCATGTCAGTATTCATACACTTCTAGCAAATACCCTGTCACTCACCCAGTGTGTCTCCTTATAGTACTGTAATCATTCAGTCAGTTAGCATGTAGTCTTTTAGTGAGGTAGGCTTTAGGGCATGAACTGCTTCAAAGTAGTATGCACTATGCATGTAGTGTTTTAACCATAGTCACACTTGTGCTTCAGGGCTATAGTTTCTTAGTCAGTTTTTATATAAAATGTGTTTCTACAGTAATAGAATAGTATACATTTGAAAGTTATTAATATACATTTATTTGTGATTATTTTTTACAGATACTGTTTTTCAACGTTAAAATAGAGAAATCATGCCAGAAAAAAAGAAAAAGAAAAGAACAGAGACAGGAGAATTACTTGAAGAAACATCAACCATAAGTATTGAATGTACAAGATAATGTGGCTAAAAAGAAAAAATCTTCTGGTAAGATCACAAAGCAATTTATTAAAAATGTTTGTAGGAGCAAACAGAATGTACATAATGCTGAAACCACTGAGAATGCTTCAACTAGAAAAAAAATTCAAAATAAGAGGAAAAGCAAATGTTCAGTCAAAGGAGATAAAGTATGTTAAAAGAAGGCAAAATCAGTATAAGGAATTACGCAAAAAAATATTTTACAAGAGAGTAGTACATAATTTGCTGAAAGATGTGAAGAAATATAAAAAGAGAGCTCTATTTTATAAAAAGAAGAAGCATATTGAAAACATTGTTGAAAAGGCTTTTGAAGTAAAAAGGAAACTATTCATTTTAGTATTAAACAGAATTTGATCACTAGATAAACCAATCCATTTAATGAAGGCCAAAAGTAGGAGGAAAAGAGTAATTAATAGAAAAACAATTTGTGATTTATTTTGGGAGAATGGAAACACAGTTCCAGTTCAGAGCCTTTCTTTAATGAAGAGAGTTATTTACAGAGCAAAAAATTACTGTATGCAGTTGACACCAGTGGTAGAGGTTATGAGGTTAGAGATGGTGGTTCAATTGAGAAAGAGAAAATGGTTGAAAGAAATGCAGAAGAAGTGATAGCTGATGAAGTTCTAGAGCGACGTCCTAAACGCCCTGTGAACACTTGGGATTGCAGTAGTATTTGTAGTGTACGACAGGAATCTATTGATAAATTATGTAGTTTTTTACGAGCATATAGTAAAAAAAGTGTTAAACAAAAAATGAAGGTGTTGCAAGGACTAGACCCTTGCAGAGTGAGAAAAAATACTGGTTTGCAAGGTCATTCTCTGGCTTGTCTTTCTAGGAAAGTTTGTCAAAGTGTTTTTCACCATTTCAGGATGCTAGCAGTACATCATACTCAAATGCGGAAGTTAATGAGAAGATTGTATTATGCAAAAAGTCCAGCACTAAAGTAAAATTAGTTGAATAGTGCTCTTTTGCGTGGGTCAGTATCAGATGTGAAGAAGGTTTGTGATGATATTGAGTTTTGTTACTTTGGTCCTCAGCAAGAGAGTGCAGAAACTGACACATTAGTAGAACAAAATGTTGAAGACAATGTAGAACCCGTGATTACAAAAAATTTTGAGGATGAAATCACAAAGTTTAAGGTAATTTCAGCTGAAAGACCAAATGCTTCTTGTATTTGTTGTCGGCAAAGTCACTATAAAAATCAGACTAGGGGTGTCAATCTGTATTTAAAAAGTGAAACAGAAGATAATGATAAGTCGAATAAATTTGCAACTTATTTGTTGGTAGAGGATTGTTTTGATTTGGGATCTGAGCAGCGCTTTTGCAAATATTGTTATAACAAATTAGATGAGAATAAAATGCCTGCTAGAGCTGTTCATAATAATCTAGAGTTGGTTGCTATTCCTCCAGAGCTGATAGATTTAAATACGTATGAGTCTATTCTCATTCAATGTGTTCACCCATTTCAGGCTATTGTTCGTATGGAGCCTAAAACAGGTAAATTACCTCCATCAGAGTTGCAAAGAGGATTGAAAGGAAGAGTTGTGTATTTACCGTTAGATTTAAGGAAAAATATTGAAACTATTGGTGTAGACCATGCAGAAAATGAACCACTAGTCATTCTAGTTAATGGCGTTCCTACTAAGAATAAGAAAATCTGGCAAGAGTTAGTGGATGTTAGAAAAGTGCAAAAGGCATCATTGTATCTGTTAAAAAATAATGAGTACTATAGAAATGTGTTTGTACGAGAAGAAGAAATAGATTTAGCAGAAGATACTGAAACATTAAGTGGACAAATAGAAAAAGTGGATATGTCCAGATGTGAAGAAATCTATGAACATTACAGTGTACATCCACTTCATTCCAAAGAGGTGATGGGGAATATGGATGAGTTGTTCCAAATGAAAAAAGCAACAGGAAGTCCCATGAGTGTATGGGAAGAGAGCTTGGAAGCTCGTTGTTTCCCGCAATTGTTTCCATAAGGAAAAGGTGGACGATATGATGAACGTCCTGTGCAGATTCCTGCATTTGAATATCGGACAACAAGATTATATGCAGAAGATCCAAGATTTCGACAATGTATCCCTTATATGTTTCATCTTCTGTTTGAAAGTGACTTGTCTGGACTTTCATATGCAGTAAATCACATTTTAAAAACTGGAATGCATCTGCAAAATGTAACTGCAAAGGATTTTATGGATAAAGTGCATCAGAGAGATGATCATTTAGAATCTCAGTTGATTAATCTGATGGCATGTCAGCCTGGAACTAATGAATATTGGTACCGTCGTCATGGTGAACTGAAATGTATGCTACGGAACTTGGGAAGTCCTACATGGTTTGTTACACTAAGCTGTGCTGAGTATGCTTGGGATGATTTACTTGAATTTCTTTGAGAGGCAAATTCCAATATAAAAAATATTGAATACAAGACACCTGGAGAATTGTGCTCTTTGGATCCTGTTAATGTATGCAGATATTTCAATCATAGATTTGAAGCTATGATGTCTTTCATCTGCAATAAAAAGAATCCTCCTCTTGGAGAAGTTGTGGATTTCTTTTGGAGAAAGGAGTATCAAGCAAGAGGTGCTCCTCATATACATATGTTGTTATGGATCAAGGACCCCCCCAAATTTGGAACAGATTCAGATGAAACTGTTTTGTCTTTCATTGAAGATTATGCCACATGTGCTGTACCCAATAGTAGAGAAGATAAAAACTTAAAACAACAAGTCTTACGATTCCAAAGCCATCGATGTGGAAAATACTGTCGACGAAAGTACAAGTCAAAGGATAAGTTATATACCAAATGTCGTTTTGGATTTCCACGTTCTGTATTATCCAAAAGAAGAGTGAACAGTTTTATGTCAGCTATGCAACATACCATCACAAGAAAGTCTCCGAAAAATACCTACAACTTAAGAAGAAGCAAAGAATCAAAATACATAAATGACTACAATCCAGTTATTTTATCCATGTGGAACGCTAACATGGATATTCAGTATGTTGCGGACAATTCCATTGCTGTTGCTCGATATGTAACGTCCTACATTACTAAATCAGAAAAGACTGAATTGAAAGAAATGTGGGAAGAGATTTCTCACGAGAAGACTCTAAGTAAGAAATTATACAGTTTCAGTTTGAAGATGTTATTGCATCTTGAAATTGGAGCATATGAATGTTCAGATCGGTTATCATCTGCAAGTCTATATTCCAAAAGTAGAAGAATCGTTTGGGTGAGTCTAGGTCTTACAGGAATGCGAAATCAGGTACTGAAATCTGTTCAAGAAATTGAATATTTAGCAGAAAAAGAACCAGAAAGTACAGATATTTTGAAAACAAATATGTTGGACATATATTACCCAAACAGAAGTCATCATCTTGAGAACATGTGTATCTATGAAGTGCTGCAAAACTACACTTTTAAACGGAATACTACAGAGAACATCAATGATGGAAAATATGCAGTGATTGGTTCCGAAGGATGTCTGGTGAAACAAAGAAAAGGAAATTTAATTAATCACAGGAAACAGAGTTGCGACACTGCTGATGAAAGGGAATTTTACTATTTAGCCCTTTTGCAAATGTTCAAACCATGGCGTTCAGAAATGGAATTACTTGGAGATTTTCAGAGCTATGAAGATTAATTTAATGCTTGTAAAGATAGCATACAATGCAGTGCTTTTGCAAATTATGTGAAAATGTTGAATGATGAAATTGATCAAGAAGCTACAATTGCAGCTGAGATTGCTAGAGACAGTTCTCAAGACAGTCAAAGTTCTGCTGCACTGAGTCAAGATCAACTTGGACAACCAATTGTTGAAAATGAAGCAGCAACTGCCATGTATGAGGTGGAAACAGCAATGTATCAACCTCAAGAAGATGTAATACAGTTAGGAAACTTGGAAGAACAATAAATGTTGAACAGAAACAAATATATGAACAAGTGAAAGAGCAGACTGACCATGGATTACTTCATGAAAAGAAAGGGGGGCTCATGTACATCATTTCAACATATCCGAATGTATGTGAGTGGTCAAGCTGGAACAGGAAAAAGTTTCTTAATTAAAGTAATTACAAGTTATCTGCAGAAAACAACCGAGTCGCATTTGTCTTGTGTTGTCACTGCTCCAACTGGGTTGGCAGCACATAACATTAAAGGAATTACTTTACATTGTTTACTAATGCTACCAGTAGAGCATGAGAACAAATTGGAATACCACAAGCTATCTGGAGAAGCTTGTTGTGAAGTTTCAAGAGTCCTGAAGAAAATGAAACTTCTCATTATTGATGAGGTGAGCATGGTCTCAAACTTGACTCTTGCCTTTGTGCATTTAAGAATGCAGCAAATTCTTAAAACAGAGTATGACATTTTATTTGGAGGAAAACACGTCATAGTTTTTGGAGATCTATTTCAACTGACTCCGATAAAAGGACAACCGGTATTTAAAACACTTGCACATGAAGATACCAGAAAGTTTCTTGGTAGTGTTGGTAATGTGAACATTTGGACTAATTTTGAATACAAAGAACTGACAACAAATATGCGACAGGCAAATGATGCTGAATATGGAAGTATTCTTCAAGATATAAGAATTGGAATTCTTACAAAACATGGCAAACAAGCTTTGGAGAGTCGATTACTTTGCAATGTGTTTCCAAATGAAAATGTAGTTCCTGCAAAAGTGTACATGAAAATTGCTGAAAATAAATCAGTGATCTGCTTAATGCCAACACTGCGCGAGTGTTCCATATTCAACGCAGAACTATTGAAACTGGAAAATGAAGAAATTATAAAAATGGAAGCCATCGATAAAATAGAGCATGAAGGAATCACTATTATTTTGACGGGAAAGTTGAAAACAAAACTGGATTCTTTAGAAAAAAAAAATCTAAAACAGCTGGTTTAGAAAAGACACAATATGCGTGTGTAAACTGTCGGGTAATTTTAAGGCGTAATTTGGATGTTGAAAAAGGTTTAGTTAATGGCGCAATGGGTAAAGTGGGGGATTTTGTTAATTATCAGAAAAAAGAAGGAATTGAATTTTTAAAAATTAAATTTGATCAGATTGAAGAAGTTAAACAAATTGGTCGTTGTTCAGTTTGTTTTTTGCTTGTTAAAGATTTATATGTCCGTAGGAAACAATTTCAATTTACTCTGGCATATGCAGTGACTATTCATAAATCTCAAGGATTAGGTGTAGACAGTGCATTGGTGAACATTGGATCTACTGTATTTAAAGAGGGTATGGCATATGTTGCTTTGTCGCGAGTCAGAACATTATCTGGTTTGTTTTTGAATGATTTTGATGAGACAAAGGTTACTGCAGATGCAAACTGTGTAAAAGAGTATAATGGGTTAAGAAGGGTGTATGCACCAAATTTAGGTCAATATCCTGTATTTGAAAAGCGTGTGGTTGGTCGAAAAAGAAGGTTTGAGAATCTCTGTTCTGAAGGTGTCGAGAAGGGAAAAGAACAAGATAATGTTGAGATAGCAGGTAAAAAGAAAAAGGACACTGTTGAAGAGATTGTTGGTTGTCAGTTTGAAAATAGTTCAGGTGTCAACTGCTATGCTAATGTAGTGGTCAATGTTGTTTTTTATCTTGAAGGTTTGCAAGAACAAATTATGCAGAATCGGCAAAAAAGATTTTGTTCTCTGTTGCATTCTGTTTATGAAATATTGACAACAGATACAAGTAAAATACAATCTGTTTCAGATCGTCGTAATCTTTTGGATGTGTGTTCTGGTTCTACACAATTTACACAAAATATCCAACAAGATGCTCAGGAATTTTTAATTTATATGCTTACCATTTTTGAAAATGAAGGTGTAGAAATAGAAAATATTTTTGACCTTTCTTACAAATGGGAACATCATTGTGAAAATTGCATGTATACATGTACCACTAATGTAGACACTGAAAGATTTCTGTATTTAACATTACCAGTCTGTAAATCAGTGTCTTTCAATAAATTAGTTAAAGGTGCAAATCAAAACATGGAGTGTAGCCAATGTAAATCAGAAATGTTATCCACATTATTTTTAACAAAATATGGACAATACATAATTTTAATGATGCAACGTTGTTGATGGAAGAAAATTGGATACCTTAATAAAGCAATTTGTAGCAACACAACTATCAATATCAGGAAGGACTTTTGTAGCAATTGCAATAATTTTCCATGATGGTCCACAGCATCTGGACATTACACTGCCTATCAAAAATGTGACAAAGGCTGGACACTTTGTAATGATGCCCAGTTGATTTTCAAACAACGTTTGCCTAGGGAATTACCAAATTCCTACCTAATATTTTTAAAGTCAAAGTTTTAGGAAGATAATTCACTCTCTGAAGAATTTATTATTATAATTTAATAGGAATACCATTGGACAATTTACATAAAAAGGAGTGCAAAAATACCATTTGGCCTCAAGGAAAGGTATATGTTTGAATAATGGACTTTTTCGTGCTCATTGACTCGGTGAATATTTTAAAGCGACAACATTTACAGTTTTTACAAGTTAAAGTTATAACATTTTCTTAGCCATAAGCATTTAATATATGTGTGATTTGTATTTCCTGGTATTTTACTGAGAATAGCATGTTGGTTTTTTTTAAACAATCTTTTTGATTGTTTTTTTTTTGCCCGCTGTTAAGTGATGAGTACGATTGAAATCACTATTCCTAGTGAAATTCAATATATTCTGAGAACAGCAAAAGAGGCAAACAAATTAATTTGTTGAAATTGTGCTGTGTTGTTAAAAATGTATTATTACATGTTATAACTATTTTTTCTTTTCTTTCACGGATCCTAATTTTAAAATAAGCAATTTACATCAATTTACATTACAAAAAAAATCTGAAAAAAATGTGTACCATTTTTAATTTCTATTACTGTGAAGGTAAGTTTAAGTAAGTATTAATATGCAGAATGGGCAGATCTGCAAGAAGCTACAAAGTTTGAACACGTTTTTAAAAACACTCTGTTTATACCTATGTAGTTTTAAAATCTCTCTGTTATCGGATATCATGTGACCTCCCAAAAAACTGATTTGAGTGGTTCATAATATTTCCCATTGTACCTATTGAAGGACCGCAATCATTTCAATCATTCTTCTTTGAGCATCTTCGCAGACAAAACTCTGTGCCTACCTACTATCATTCGCAAGCAATTTTAAAAACAGAAATATGTCACTTTTTGTAACATAGTTATTGTGCAAGACACTCTTTCATATTTACAAAGAGAGGAAAAGGCACTCTGTGTAGTTTTTCTACTCCATGTAAATACAACCTCATCATACACACCACTTTGCGTTGAAAGGGTGTTCTATAAGTGTTGTTGTGCGTGATTGCACTGAATACTCATAGAAGAAGACACATCTCCAGATTTATCAGCAATCATAAATCTCGATATGTGTGTGAATGCTGCACCATTCTCCAATTGGTGTAGGAAAGCACAACAAGGACAATTGTTTTAATTTTTCCTCATTTTTTAACCTTCAATGCATGCTAAAATGTTCAGCATACATTGAAGGAGAAAAATGCTTTTTTTGATTGTTTTTGTGCAGGAAGGTGTGTCTTCCTGCACAAAAACAAACACCATATGACACAGATATCCTTGCACCATGGTGCAAGGGTGCCTGTGTCACCACATGGCTGCAGTTTAAGCAGTCGTGCAGAGAGAAGCATAGATTTGTAACATACTTATGTACATATGTTGCATCCCTGTGCTTCGGAAGTACTACAGCACACTGCAGTTAAAGAGGTTACTGTGTGATGCTGCAGCACTTCCTTCATAGTTCTGCACTTATACATTCACCATACACTACTAATACATTCTTTCAGTAAATTATACTACGCATACATCCAACCAAACTTTCACACACGATCATAGAAATATAGCTCTTTTTTTAAACAGAGAAATGAGTTCTGAAAATAACTGTTTTTTATTTTTTTTGTACTTTTTGGAACAATTTTGTTATTTTTTTGTTTTTTTCTAAAGGATAAAAAGACAACAGGAGGAACAAAACAGTCAACTTCTGCAAAAAAAAATATAAACACAAGTTTAGCACTTGTGGTTTTGCTGCGCTCGGCAGATAAGTTCAATTGACTGCTCGCCATAACAGAGCAGTTTGTTGCATTTAATGCAACTAATTTTCAGTTTTCCAAATTCTGGACGTATGTCCGGGTGAGTGGTTGATGGTGATGCTGCAGAAGTGCTTGCCACTGCTGGCTGAGGCTGCTGTCGTAGTCTTCTGCATTCCTGCTTGGCCAGGTTCACGGGATGCAGAGTCTTCAGGTGTTTTAACATACTCGCAGTCCCACAAGAGTATTTTTTAGATGGATCCCCTCTGGAAAGCACTCTTTGACATATTTTACATGTCACTTTAGTTGAATTAGTTTTATTTTGTCCTTCTGGGAAGGAAAAAAATTTCCACACCACAGAGGTGTATCTTTCTGGGCGTGGAGGTTCCACAACAAATTCCTCATCGGACGAATGGCCTGAATCTGATGGTGGCTGCTGTCCAGAAGCCATTGTCTTCAGATAATGAACAATTGCAGCTGTGGAAATCTTCCCCAAAAAGTTTCTTCTAGTTCTAAGGTGTGAGATGTTCCTCCAAAGAAGCTCAAAGAAGAATGATTGAAATGGGTGGGGTCTTTCAATAGTTAGAATAGGAAGTGTAATGAACCAATCAAATCTCTTTTTCTCAGGTCACATGGGATCCGCGCACCGTGCGCATAGGCGGCACGCACAGAGCGCGAATCCGCGAAATCGCATTTAAAAGGAATATAGGATTAGAAGTAAAAATATATTAATTTCATGAGTTGTTTAGATTATGTCTTCAATTAATGTTCACATGAAATACATATATATATGTTTCTTGACATTTAAAATATTTTGCGGGATTCACGCACCCATCGCGTCAAACACGCACATGATGTTTCGCAGAAGCGCGCGAGCGTCGCGTAACGTGCTTTGTACGTGTCGCGTATGGGCTTGGAGTCGCGTACCAGTCGCATAGCAATCGCATACGAAAATACGTACCCATCGCATACCGTACGCGGATCCTACACTACAATCGCAAAATGGCGACTATGTTCCGCGCAGGGACCGAGAAAGGTGCGCATAAGATACGCGAATCCCAAAAAAATTGTAAAAAAAAGTATTACCAATATAGCTTCAAAATTAAAAAAAACATATAAAAAATAGTTTACAAAATTAACAATTTAAAAAAAAAAATCATTTACAAAAAATTATATTTTTTAATTTTTAAAAGAATTAATTGCAAAAAAACTATAAAAAATGGTGAAAAACAATTTAAAAAATATATAATTAAAGGAATTGACACACTGAAATATAAAGATTTAGAAATCCTATGAAAATCATTAAACATCATAGCTTTAGAGATAAGTTATAGATAGGAATTAGCATTTAAAAAACCTTTGAAATTCACTTAAAAACCATAGGTTTCATACACGTTATAGTTAGGAATTAGCATTTAAAAACTTTAGAAATTCACTGAAAAAACCATAGGTTTCAGGGGTGTTATAGTTAGCTGGACATTTCCCCCGTACAAAACCCTAGAAATTCCCCCGTTATAGTTAGTTCAGCTAACTATAAGTCGCGCCCCTGCAATGCACTGCTGAGGACGTCACATATTACATCACTCATGACATGGTCAGTGACATCACTGATGACATCACTGATGACATCTCAAATGACAACACTGATGACATCGCTGATGACATCATCCAGTGAGTATGCGTTTCTGTACAGTTTTAATATGTTTAATATATATAGGGAAAGGTCTATAAGTGAGTCATTAAATGTATCCTACTGCAGACTAGTGACTAAACTGTGTGAATGTCTGTATGTGTCTGTTTGTTGGTGTATAAGTGGCTGCATGGGTTCTTGAATAGCTATGAGTGTCTATATGGGTTATTGATTGGTTGTCTGAGTATCTGTATGGGTGCCTGAGTGTTTGTGTGGGTAGGGTGTGTGTGACTCTATGCATAGATGTGTGAGTGGGCGATTCTGTATGGGTGTGTTAGGGATTGAATGTATATCTCAGTGGTACATGTGTGACTAACTACATATGTGAAAGGCAGTATATATGTGTGTAAGAGTATATAAGTGGGTATATGTGAGAGTGTGTGATTGTGAGAGTGGCTGTATGGATGAGTGTGTGCTTGTATCAATGATTGTATAAGAGCATAAGAATGTGGTACTATTTTTATGAGTAAGTGAACTTGAGTGTGTTTAACTGTATAGGTGAGTAAATTGGACTGTTTAATTATTTGCACGACTGACTAGGTGTGTCAGTACCTCAATGGATGATTGGCGGTGTGTGAGTATCTATATAGGTGTATAAATGCATATGATAGTCTTGTACAGAGTGACTGTAAGTATGAGTGACTGTACAGGTGAGTGAGTGGAAGTGTATGGAGACCTAAGAGTTAATGAGTGGGTATGTAGTTATTGGTATTGGAGTATCTATGGTTTTCAAAATGGCTGTCTGAAATTTTGAGTCGGTGTATCAAAGGTTATATTAGGGTGTGAGAAGATGCACTAATTTATCACATGGATGACGTCATCAGTGATGTCATCAGTGATGTCATTTGAGATGTCATCACTGATGTGATCAGTGATGTCACTGACCATGTCATGAGTGATGTAATATGTGACGTCATCAGCAGTGCATTGCGGGGGCACGAGTTATAGTTAGCTGAACTAACTATAACAGGGGAATTTCTAGGGTTTTGTACGAGGGAAATGTCCAGCTAACTATAACGCCCCTGAAACCTATGTCTTTTTCAGTGAATTTCGAAGATTTTTTAAATGCCAATTCCTAACTATAACGCCCCTGAAACCTTTGGTTTTTTCAGTGAATTTCAAAGGTTTTTTAAATGCCAATTCCTAACTATAACGTGCATGAAACCTATGGTTTTTTCAGTGAATTTCAAAGGTTTTTTAAATGCTAATTCCTATCTATAACTTATCTCTAAAGATATCATGTTTAATGATTTTGATTGGATTTCTATGTTTTTCCAATTCAGTGTGTCAATTTCATTAATTATGGTTTTTTTAAAATACCTTTTTATCACCATTTTTTAAACTTATTTTTTCAATTAATTCTTTTAAAAATTAAAAAATATTTTTTGAATTTAATGGGTTTTTCAAACGTATTTTTTTATATTTTTCAAAATATTTTTTTAACTATATGTTCAAAACTTTATTTTATATATATTTTTTCCACGTTTTTGGATCCGCGCACCCAATGCGAGAGGATCTGTGCACCAAACGCGATAGGATGCGCGCACCCTGCGCGCATTTTGCATTTTTTTTTTTTTAAAGGGGGACCCCCTAAGCACCTCTAGAGGGTCAGAGTATTTCCACTCTGCCCCCTTTATATGTTTTACACACTTATTCCCCTTGCTTCTTCAGCCTCGCTTCTACCGAGGCAGAAAATAGCTGCCAACAGTTCCTGGTTTCTAATGTAGACAGACACTCGACAGCCAATTAGCATTCAGCGCGCGATCAGGATGGTGCGCGCTCGGTTAGGGGAGGGTGCGCTTACGGTGCGGGTAGGGTGGGCCGATCCTCCCCGGCCATAGATATATATGCACTTTTAACTCTAATTTTCTCAAGAACTACTCAACGGATTCACACCATTTATGCAAAAGGTAACAGCTATTTAATCAGAAAAGCAAAAACAGACGCGTTTCGGAAAATCCTTCGTCAGTATCTACTGCGATCACTGCTGTTACGATAACCCCCCGAGTACTTGACTTTGTTCCGAAGGACAACGAAGTTTGCGCAGCGTGGATTTGAACGTGGGGCACCACCATGACAAGCACCCGCCTACGAGTGCCCTGGTTTCAAGGTGCAACTGGTAGCGTGATTTATATCCGGGGCACCGCTACAGGATATGGCAACAGAGAAATTTGAAAAACGGAAAGCGATGCACTGATCGCCGCCTCGAGCAAGCATCACGATGACGGGTAAGCCGTGCTATTAAGACTTTCCAATATTACTTTGCTGCATTTTTATCCCGGTGCAAGGTGTGTAGGGGTACGCGTATCGTGTGAAGAGCAGTCTGCCTTCACACTTCAGCTAAGGAAATATGTTTTGATGAAACAAATCGCCGCAAGGCAGCGCTTGACATATTCATAAAGAAAAAGACAGTAGTCAGCGGTCACTGCAACAGGGTCCAATACTCGCAATACTCTACATTTACAGTTTACAAAATTGGAAAGACTATATGAGAGAGAGATGCGGAATTGGTGGGAGGCCACTTCCCTCCAAAGCTACATGGATGTCGACAGGGTGACCAGGGGCCTACGAATTTACACAGTGCCCCTGTACGAAAATCCAGATCCACGCCTGCTGGAACAGTGGGCTGAGTACACAGCAGTGTCCTGTAAAGGGATGCTGGGCATCCTTTGTAAAGTTTGCGTAGAGCGACAGAGAAAAAGCTTTGGAAGAGATAGCGAGTTTGGAACTAGAGATTGCAAAAGATACTGACAAGAGCAAGCAAGATGAATTGAGAGAGGAAATGAGGAAACGCTTACAGAAATATGAATTGAAAATATGGCAGAGAAAGCAGGACAAATTTGAAAGAGACGAGCGTGATTACACGCAGGGCAGGATTCTGACATTCACTAAGAAATTCGATGGGCCCCGTAAAAGAACTGAATAAAAAGAAACCTACCTCTCCCCCCGAGAGAATCGAAACCTCCAAATCAGATATCACGGAGGGTGAACAGTCAGGAGATGATACAGCTACATTACCAAGTGACAAAGTGAAAACTCCTTTTCACTTGGAATTCAATCTCATCCGCCTGAAGTGGCTCAGAGGTGGGAAAAGCAAGCCACCAGAAAACGAAGACAGACAAGGTGAGGCGGCTGGAAAGGGAAAAGGAAGAGGAAGAGGGAGAACTACACTTTGAGGAACACGCAACAAGAGGGGCAACAGATGGTAGGAGAAAACCTCACCATCATTAATCTAACATCACGGATACTGACAGCAGCGGAAGAATCTGCCCTTCAACTGGGATTAACATTTTGTCCCAATGATCGACTGGAATTCACGCAGACCAGGATTGATCTGTTCAAATTTGTACGAAAAATAAAACTGCACAAGTTCTTCAAACTGAAACCATCAATAACTGAGGCACGCCAGCTGAAGCTCAAACCGCAAGCGAAGGACACCGATATTCTTGCAGCACAGGATCTATGCATGCTTGAAATGTTGGAGGATTTGCGTTCAGAACAAGAATGCGGAGATAATCAGAGTGTAGAGGTGGCGGTTAGAACTTGGCTGGTAAGCATTGAACAGGAAGCACCAGTGACCACCTTTAAACCTCTGTTGCAATTCAATCCACAAATGCCATACGATGCGATTTACTCTTTTTCTGACGCAGTACTGCACAACCTTATCAAATTTAGAAACAACAATAAGTGCCAAAGTATACGATCAAAGAACTTAACTAGGGAACAAGAAATGACCCTTATGAATCTCAGCAAGGATGATGGAATAATATGCAAACCCTCAGATAGAGGAGGAAATATTGTGCTGCTAACTAGAGAACAATATTGCTGTGAATCACTGTGTCAACTCAATGATACCAGACATTATGAAAAGACCAACAGAGAACAATATCATGAGAGTATTTCCCTATATCATAACCTCATTAAAAAATGGCGCAATAAATCTATGCTTGACACTAATGAATTTCTATTTTGAAGAAACAGTGATCCGGTTATACCCACTTTTTATCAACTCCCACAAAGACCAAATTGACCCACCAGGGAGGCCCATTGTGTCCTCAAAAGGAGGACTCACTGAGAACATGTCCATCTACATAGACTCTTTTCTTTTCCAGATGGTAATACAACTTGCATCCTATGTCAAGGATACTAAAGATTTTATCATCCAAATGAGTAGTATCGAATGGGAATCTACATTTGTACTGATTACCTTAGATATTACTAGTCTATACACGTGTATAGATCACACTCAAGGAATGGAAGCTATGAAATACTTTTTGAACAAAATGCCCCTTAAGTTTATGGAACACAACATGATGTTAATTGAGTTCATTAAATGTTGTTTACTACACAACATCTTTTTGTTCCAGGGAGATTTGTATCGACAGATCTCCGGGACAGCTATGGGCGCCTGCTTCACCCCCAGCTGTGCGAATTTATTCGTTGACTGGTGGGTGGAGCAGGTGGCCTTTGCTGGAGACAAGGGGAAGTGGGCAGAGTTTGTGGTAGTCTGGCATAGATATATCGACGATCTCTTCCTGGTATGGAGGGGGTTGGTCGAACAAGCTGAGGAGTTCATTCAGGAACTTAATGACAATAGTCTCAACTTGACATTTACGTATGAGATAAGTTCAGTGGCAGTGAACTACTTATATCTCAGGGTATATGTCAAGGAGGGAGTACTAGAGACAGAATTGTACAGAAAACCTACTGCCGGCAATTCTATCTTATATGCTGGCAGTAACCATCCTCCCAAATTAATCAACATTATACCTTATGGGGAGCTCCTCCGTTTAAACGGAATTGCTCAAGCAATACTGATTTCATGAAGGCTGCAGAGAGCTGTATAGCCCGATTTAAAGCCAGAGGGTATGAACAAGATCTACTAGCCACCAATTATGAGAAGGTTCAGAGAATTCCGAGAGCAGAACTTTTGAAGGCGAAAGACGCCAATGCCACTGGTAGGGATAAAGACAAGGATACTGGCAAATTTCGTATGATAACTACATACTCAGACAATGCCAATACTTTGAGGAGGATGCTTAAAAGAAATTTGCATATCCTTCAGATAGACTCAGTAATAGGCAAAGACATCCCTTCAGTACCACTGATCACCTTTCGCAAATCAAGATCACTCAAGGACAAACTGGTCCAGAGTCATCTGCTGCCCATTCCACAGAAAACAGGAACATTGAAAGACATGAAAGGTTTTTTCCCCTGTGGGAAATGCAGGGCCTGTGCTAACAGTAAAAGAGTCTTGAATTACAACATCTTAGGCATAAAGAAACAGAAAGTGTTTGATAAATTCATCACGTGTTCAACATCTCATGTCGTATATTGCCTTGTGTGCCCCTGTGGGCTAAGGTACATAGGGAGCACGATACATAATGTCAAAATGCGCATCCTTGAACATCAACGTGCTATTTCCAACAAGGATGTTAATTATCCAGTGGCTAGGCATTTTGCCTCCAAACACCACAGCAACAGGGAGCTGCTGCAATATTTTGGTGTGGACCATGTACCCATAAGTCCAAGGGGTGGTGACAGAATAAAAAGGTTGCGGAGGTTAGAATCCCGTTATATAATTGACTTACAGACTAAGGCACCTTATGGGCTCAATATTGGAGAGGAGCTTGCAGTACATCTAGGGAGATAATTCTGTTGTAATCTTTTGAACATTGAACTTGGTGGTTTCTGTCTGACCCTACACTGTATATAATACATACCGTTCACAGATATTGTCACTTGCACTTTTTATTAGCTCAGTCCAACATGGTATTGACTGTGGAGCAGTTTCTGTGTCCGCCGAGTCACGGCGTTATGTCTTTTAAAGAACATTCATCTGAAATAATGCCCATCGCGATATTGCCATGCACCAATGGTAGATTAAGAACTTAGGTATGAGATACTATTGAGGCAAGACAGTGCCGATACACGGCTGGTTCTGGGATTGATTGAGTCCAAGGTTTTTTTTTCAACTGAATTACAGTATGAAGTCCTGCCTCAGTTATCATTTGCTATGATGGCATCTCGATTAGACTAAGTATAGCGATGTGCTTTCAGTGATAGTTTGCGCCGATATAATTGTGACACAGTTTGCTGATTGTATACACTGTATATATTGTATATGATGTATATTCTGTAGATATTGTAAATAACTTTTCCCGCAGGATATGAAGGACTGTAAGTTATGGCAAATAATGAAATATGATAAAAATGTACTACCAATATGGCCGCCATGAAATCGGCAATGTGACATTCATGCATACCGTCTTCTATGTTGTTACTTAGATGACGTAAATGAATTTAAATGCCTCCTCGCAGTGATCGCAATAGACACTGATGAAGGATTTATTGAAATGCGTCTGTTTTTGCTTTGCTGATTAAATAGCTGTTACGATACCCCCCTGAGTGCTTGACTTTGTTCCGAAGGACAACGAAGTTTGCGCTGCGTGGATATATATATGTACCTGTTACATCTAGAGATAGTCACTAGACTTGATATAGGATATACCTGTTACATCCAGAGGTCTGTTGCATTATTATAATGCATAGAAACAGGTCCTAGACACAGCATAAGAGTTTAACCAAGCCGCTATGATATATTTACTTACATATACATTTATTTTGCGTTTGGCACTCTTTGCTATGAGTGTATTGATTTCCATTTGTATGCATATGCAAGACCGCATGCAGATATCTGGTTGTCACAGTTTCAGGATAATTCTTAATTTGTGACACATTATGAATTTTCATTTTCTTTATTTATGATTATATCTGAATTTCCAATGATATATGCATGTTAAACTGTCGCAACTAGGCAGGATTAGTGATAGCAACACAATAATGTTTTTGTTTAACAAGTGTTTCTTTTTCTTTTCTGTTCAACTGTTTAACAACAGCATGGCTCACATACACTAAATGTTTTCTATGTCTATGGTCAGCAGTGAGTTGCCGTGACAACCAGCCTATTGAGTGCCCTTGTGAAGTGGTTATATTTTGACGTACGTTGATAAGCCTGTTGTAGTGAGCAAGGCGGCAAGACCGCCGAAACACGTCTTGGCCAGCACAATGGAATAAATATATTTGGATTTGTGTGCATTAGAGCCAAGCAGTTTAAGCATATTAATATGCGGTTAAGTTTTATTGTTTGTAGAATGCTATGTTTTGCTAATAGTAGAGAATAGACAATATCCACACACATACATATGTGTTTTATTTATGTAAATAAAAACACAAGATCCAGCCCTCAGCACAACAAACTAGACTAAGCTCTATATTTTGGTTTCCATTGGTCCAAATATATTATTTATTAATTTATTCAATTTTAGAATTGGAGAGATTTTTAAATATTGTATTTATTGCTATTTATTTAATATAAATTTTGCATTATTTTACACATGTGAAGAAATACTCATATAGTATGTTTTCTATGTTCTTTGGGATCACGTGACACTAGTAGGTGGTACTTAAAAAGCAATGGTGAACGCATTTCCTTATGTGATCAAGGCTGCTGTGTCAGTCGAAACGCGTAATGACATATTGAGTGAGAAATAAACATCTTGTCATTCCAACGAAGAGGTGTTCGTGCTGGTTCTTTTCATCGCCAGTTGGGAAGTTGGAAGGCAGCGATTCAGTCATATATATATATATATATATATATATATATATATATATATGTATATGTATATATATATATATATATTTATTTACAACTCTCGGCCCGTCTGCTGCTCAACGGGACAACCCAGGCCCAGGTACGGACCTCTTTCTCGCTGAAGTAATGCACAACTCCAACAATTCCTTTCCGCAGTGCTGTGCTTTATTTCGCATAAATTACAAACTCCAATGCTGCTCAGGCATAGGGCCTGCTATGACACGTTTCGATCGCGTACCGTGAACTTGATCACATATATATATATCAAACAAGGTCTCTCCAATCACTTTGGAATGCTCTACCTTTATCCATCAAATGGAGTTCCAACTTCCTGACTTTTCGGAAGCAAGTTAAAACCTGGCTGTTCCCTCACTGATAATTGAGAATTATCTCCGTCCAGGCCTCACATCTCCTGTCTGCATCAGCGCCAAGACAACCCCGAGCATTCGAGCGCTATATAAACCCTAAAATCAAATCAAATCAATCCAACACCCACAGAGAGAAAGGAGATTAACTCAACCGCAGGCTTCTAACTGCATTTATGCCATCCAGAACATGTACACAGTGTGCCTCCCCTGACACATTACAGTTTCTTAAACTTCCTCATGGGTTCAGACAGCAGTTCAATAAATGTGTTAAGCGACTGACGTTATCTTATACCTTACAAGGGGCCAACCAATTAGATTAATTCTTAAAGCAATATGGTCTTTTCCTGATGCATTGTGGTCATGATTGTAAATCACAAAATCATGTTTCCCTCCAAAGTTCAAACATGTTCCAATGTACTCGTCACTGTAAAAATATTTGTATTTTCAAAACGTGAGTTATATATACATTTAGGGCACGGCTTAAAGTTACTTGAAATATAGCAGCTGAATTTTTATGATTTTGTGTGTGTAAAATCTGAACCTATTTATAACGTCCCTGTAACCTTTGTTTTTTCCAGTAAATTTCTAGGGTTTTTTAACTTTAAGTAAGATGACCATCGCAATGCATGGTGGGGGGAAGGTTGGACGCAGGGCCTTACCTGGCATTGTGTTGCCTCCACCCAAGCTTGCTGATCCTGCCCCCCTCCACCTTGCCCTCTATTGTCAATGTCCATGTCCCTGCTTCCTCTTTACAACCCTGCGTGGCCACTGTTCTGCCACGGCCTTTCCAGCCTGCCCTGAACAGTTAGCTTGCTGCCCCAACCACCTTCTCCCTACCTACTGTTGTCCAAGACCATGCACCAGCCCCCTCCCTCCTGCCCTTCATGGTCCGATGTGCTGCCACTGCCCTCCATTTAGCTTGATGTGCTTGCCCACTCTTCCTGCCCGGTTACCCAATTCTTTGCCCCATCATTACCCTCCTGCTTAGCCTCTGTGCTTAGCTTGCTGCCACAACCCCTACCCTCCTTCCCCCCTGCTCCCCGGTGTCTGTGTGCATGCCCAACATCCCTCCTTTTTGCCCACTATGTCCCATTGCCCTGCCACTGCTCCTCCTATCTACTCTGAGTGTTCTGTTGAGCTGCCACATGGTCAGATGGCTGCCGCCTGTCCCTGCCACCTTTAACCTGCCTGTCCGAGCTCCATGCCCCTATCCCCTCCCTCCTGTCCTCCATGTTCCATTTTGCTGCATTTCCCTCCTGCCCTCTATGCTCTGTTGTGCTGCAACTGCTCCTCATGTCTGCCCTGCGTGGTCTGTTGTGAAGCCCCTTCCCCTTCTCTCTCTTGAATGTGCCCAGCCTGTACCCCTCCCTTTTGTCCTCCATGGTCCTTTATGCATTCCGCTGCCCCCTCCCTCTTGCGTACCATGGCCATTGTGCTGCCACTATCCCTCCAGCTTGCCATGCATGGTCTTCTGTGCTGCCACAGCCCCTCCCACCTGCCCTGTGTGGTACGATTGCTGCCTGATTCCCCTCTCACCTTCTCTCTGTTGTCTGTGTGTATGCCAATATAGGTTCACTGTTGCCCTCCATGGTGTGATGTGCTTCCAGTGCCCATCCCGCCTGCTGTCCATGGTCAGCTTGCTGCTCCTGCCCGCTTGCCCCCTGCCCTCCATTTTTTGAAGGCCCCTATCCACACCCTCCTGCCTTGTCTAATCCATTGTTGTACCCCGGCCCCCTCATTCCTGCCCTTCATGGTCCGTTATGCTGCAACTGTCCCTCCTGGTTGTCCGGTATGGTCAGCTTACTGCCCTTGCATCTTCCTCCTCTGCTTTCTTCTGTCCTTGTGCATGACCCTGTACCCTTGTCAGGATTCCTGCCACAGCTCACCTCTCTTGACTATCACAATATACTGGCATGACTCATGTTAATCAACTCAACACTTATGAATGAACAACGTCTTGTAACCTGACTTTTGACCATATTATATGCTGTTAGTAATAGCTAGCTGCAGCTGGTGTTCCCCGGTTTGTTTGAAAATGCTTAATAGCTTTTACAAATGTTTTACTATGCATATGCAAGGTCAGGTTTCAGGCGCCACAGAAACATCCAGAAAATCCACCAGAATAACCATCAAGCAACCGGCATAGATGACCTCAACGTGAACCTTCCGGAAGACAGCCCCCATAAAATGAATCCCCTGCACCTGCGCCTTGCTATAAGCACTTTGAATGCTACCTTTGTGAATATTCTAAAACACATTCTAGAATACAACCTAATCAAATTAATCATCTGCACCCTTTCCTTGCTAGAAGCAATTAGAATACGACCTTTGTGAACAATTTAAAGCACCTTCTAGAAGACAGCCTCATCCATTTAATTATCTGCATATATTCCTTGTTACAATCAATTGGAATGTGACCTTTATGAACGTTCTAAACCAGTCTTATTAAAAGACTGTCCTCACTCCTCCCCCTTGCTTAGCCTCTGCACCTGCCACCTACCTGTTTCCCAGCTTCCAGTACTCTCTCTTTCCAGCTCCCTTGATCCTTCCACTTCGATCTCACCACAAAGGACATCCTGCATCAGTCTCAAACCTGGATGGAAAAACAAGAAGAAAAAGAGAGAAACATTAACAGACTTGATTTCGCTATGCACTGTGCTCGGTCACAACATCGTGCTTACAGACCAGGTAACCAGTGTTTTTGTTCAACTTGTACATTCTGTTGGCAGGGCTTGGCCAGAAAGGACTTGTGTGAAGCTAACCCTGTCCAAATCAGCTTGTGGGTTTGATACTGGAATCATACTCGCTAAAGTTTCAAAACTTTGATGAAGGAATCTCTACGGACTATCTAAAAACAACTGACAACCAAACTAAAGGTTGGTTGGGATATAAAAGGCTTTCGTGAGGTGATACCTTAAAAGATATAACTAATACTAGACTAAAGCCTTATTATTTGTTTGTGTATAGATAACAGTACCATTCATTAGACTGGTGTGAATGCCTGCTGCAGTGTTGCGGTTGAGTAGACGAGCCACAGCATCTTTTTGACTCCACATGCTCTGTCCATCCCACCCCCTGGAATTTGCCACCTGAGAAGAGTCTCCTTCTGTAAACCGAAGGCAAGTCTCGAGAGGCTTTGGGAACTAGTCTCACTGCCCCATTAGAATCAACTGGGATCCAGGTAGGTGGCTTTAGACATCCCTCCCTATTGCTTTGCATGGTCTGTAAGGCCGCACTGTCGCCCCACTTGCCCTGTGTAGTGTATTGTGCTGCTGCCCCTGACACTTGCCCTGTAAGGTCAGTTTGGTGACCCTACCCATCTCCTGCTTCCCTCTGTTATCCGAGTTCATGTCCCTAACCCATTCCTCCTGCCCTTCGTGATCCGATGTACCATATGTGCCAACATTTTAAACATGGTGAGAGGGAGACTTTGAAAAAAAAACCTGAGAAATTGTTTTTCCGAACTGATTTATATTGAAAAAGAAGAGTTTTAAGGCAGGAGACAGATAAAATAAAGCCATTTTGGGCTTAAAAACATTAGAAGTATCCTGCCTGAATCAGATCTGTTTGTATGTATGGTTGTACTGCCACTGTCACTGCCTCTTTCCTTCTGCCCTCAATAGGCTATTATATTACCACCGCCTCTCTCGCCTGTCCTGCATAGTTGGTTTGTTGCCCCTGCCTCCTTTTTCTCTCTCCTCCATGGTACATTGCGCTTCCACTACTCCTCCCATTTGCCCAGTGTGGTCAACTTGTTGCCTCTGCACCCTCCCACCTGCACCCAAATATCAGAGTCCGTGCCCCTAACCTCTGCCTCCCCACAGTATTCTAATGAACAACTAGATTGCTAACATTCTATATTTATTACAGAAGTGTGGCATGCATGACGTCATCTTGATGTAATCAAAACTGTAATACCTAAAGCATTTCCTTTATAAATTATAAAAATAAGAGGGTCTTATTCCCATAGAAATTATGGCTGAAGCTCTAATAAACAAAAATGAGCACATATTTTCTGAGTTCTCAAACAGCGACAAAGCAATTTTAATTTATTTGCTACCTTTAAGCTTATTTATCCAGTTGATAACTTGAGTATATGTTTGTGAGGAAGACCAGGCCTGCTCCCTGAATACAACCTATTGCCCCTAAAAAAACTCCGACCCAACACCTGTGCTCAACCCTCACTTGTCTCTTTCGTCCGAGCATGGCGAGCAACTCCAACAACTCCTTCCCTGGAAAAAAGAAGGTGAAAGGGTTAATACTTTCATTGAGGATCCACTGATGACAGAAGGAGGCAGACCTACATGTGCTAGCAGCTAATTAGAGAGAAGGGCGGAGAGTCAGGAGAGGACAAACAAATTGGAAGAGAGGGAGAGGGGGCTGCACCAGGATGACGTCAAAAGCAACAGTGTGGACTCCATACGCGGCCCGAAGGAGGAGATCCAGCCCCGTTTTGCCAGGTTGGAGGAGGTTGGAGACACAACGTGGGGAGGTGAAGAAGAGAGGGCACCATCCGCTGTATCGGGACAGAGGACAGCCCGCAAAGATGACGAGGCTCCAGAAACCTGGAGCGAAGAGTGAAAGTTGCCCTGGGAAGTGTGACTCAAGAGAGTTGCGGCTTCCCTGGTACGTGTTTGGGGAAGGGAGGGGAGGCATAAGGGATGGTCCGGGGGGTAGAGGGGGAGCAAACCAAGATAGGTGGGGAGGGAGAGGCCAGGCAGCGGCACTACCCCAACGCTGAAACAACGGTATCCAGTTAATACTATCCTGCCCAATGTCTCTTTTCTTTATCTTGAATATTTGCTTTGGGTTTTTTGTTTGTTTTTCTTTTCCATTTGTTGGCAAATGAATGGAATTGGTATAAAATAGAAAGGGATGGCACTCCCTAATGAGATTGAAGCTTGAGACGGGGCCTGAGAGAAAGGCCAATTAACTAATGTGCTTGTAAAAGAAGATAGGAAGAGTGCTGTATGAAAGAAAACACATAGGAATATTAAAAACCTGCAGGAGGGGCACAGTTAATCTCAAACCATTAAGATAGGAAAAGAGAGTAGACTGTGCACAAATGTACCTGTTTCCTTTCGCACTTTCCCTTCAGTAAATCCCAGTGGACAAAACAGGAGCTCTAGAAAATAAACAACCTAATAGAGAAAGGAGGTCCTTGATCTACAATCTTCACCAGAAAAGAGGTCTACCTAGCACCCCTGGGTGTGGTGATGGTCCCTGTCCCTCACAAACAAAATACTATAGACAATTGTACTTACCTCGCTCTCCTTGTCTTCTTTCATGTGAACTGGGGATGACTCACCATGGAAGCACAGATCCGAAAAAAGAGAAGAAGGGGAAGGAAACTGCTGAAAGGAGTAGAACTCAAAGTTCATATCAGCAACCTCAATTATGTTATTTGGCTTATTTCCCCTCTGTCTTTTCAGTTTGCATTTATCTCTCTAGTCTCCTCTCAAAATAAATGCCAAAACTGAGAAGCACGTCCAGTCTCCAAGATTTGTTTTTCACCCATCCCTCTCACACCGTTACACCGAGGATGATGTGTTACAGTCAGAGCTGCAGATTTTTCAACTGGCGAACAAAGCTCAAGTTTCAGTGTCAGCTCCACATCTTGTGATTCTGGGCAAATCATATAATCTCCCCATGCCTAAAACCTAAATGAAGGTGTCTTTGTGTAATGTAACTGATGCTCATGTAAAGCACTCCAATACCTTTGGGTCAAGTCTGCTCTATATAAAACTGCAAAAAACACTAAAAAATATTAAGTGTTTTGCACACTTCTGCCATTGGGTATACTTGTGCTACATTTTGGCTATATTTTTGGTGGCCATCTTGGAAGACTTATTTGTTATGAAGCTCCCTAATTGCCTCATTTAATGCACTATACTCAGTAGAATAAGCTTTCAGTTTTCCACTTTGATTCTATCAAGATGGCATTCAGATGTGCCACACTTTTGGCATAGATTTAGATGGTAGCACTCTAGTTGCTTAATACTCAACTGATCCTATTGAAAGTACATGTTTTACTGAGAATGTCAGATTTCATTCTCATATGGCTAAGAAAGATACTGTGAATATACAGAAAATATGCTCTCATTTTAGCTTCTGGAGCACCTTCCATAACCTTGTTGTAATGGGCTATGTTCTGTCATTTGTCTCGGTTGCGTCCGGCCCTATTGTTCCAACCGTTTCGAATATTGGCGCTGCGTCGTTCCACCAACGACAGTTAGAGTTTGGCTGGCGATTGTGGAACATGCTCCTTTGCTGCCGCTGCGTTCCTGACAGGAATAAAGTCTGCCTTCTCAAAGTATATGTGTTGGAGTCATCACTACATTACTTGGCTACCAAGTTGTTGCCCCTGAGGTCAACATCGCTCATGAGCCAGAAGTCACTTGCACTATTGTCAGAACTGCTGCCGAGGGTACCAGCTGCTTTGATTTCCCAGTCACTTCCTTTACGATACAACGCAACCTTGCTCTTGTTCCACTTGTTGCCATTGTCAAGCAAGACATAGTTACTGTAAGCTTCCTTCACTCTAAATGGCCGCCAGAACTTGGACAGCCCCTTACTAGGTCTTCCGTGTTTGATTGTGACCCAGTCACCAGTGCATACACCATTGGCGTCGGGACTGCCCCTCAAACCCTTGGCAGGTGTTGACTTTGGGGTAACGAGCCAGGTGGGTAAATGTTTTGTGCCAGGCTTCCTTCCACGCATTTTCTCAAAAGGAAAAAAAACAGCCACACTATGCGCGTTGGTGCGATGTGCCCAAACCATCACATCAACTATACCTCTTACACTCTTCCCGCTCTGGATGGCCATGGAGATGGTGCCCTTAACCAAGCGACTGGCGCGTTCCACCATGCCATTGGCCTGTGGTTTGTAAAGGGCCGTGCGGTGATGAATGATGCCACATTTTCCAAGAAAATCCTCCATTTTGTGCGAAACGAGTTGAGTGCCATTATCAGTGATGAGGATGCGGGGAAGATCCTCCTCTTGAAACACAACTTCAAGTTGTTCAATGGTCTTGCGCGTCGTGACATCAGACATAAAGCGTACAATCAGCCATTTGGAGTGAAAATCAACCATAACTAATGCACCTCTCTTCCACACCATGCATGGGTCCAATGAAGTCCAATGAAGTCTAAACAAACGGTACTCCAGGGCAGACCAGGATCCTCAATGTTCCCAAAAGAGGCCTGTTCGCCGGTCTTGAGCCTTTTCTTACTCGCAAAGCACACCTCGCAATTTACAATCCAAGAGGTAATCTGCTGATCCATGCATGGCCACCAAAAATTCTCCCGCACCCACTTCTTAGTCAGTTTACCCGAGATGACCCTCATGGGCAAGTACGATATTCTTTGGCCTCAAACCACATGCAGGTACGAATTTATCATTTCTCATCAAAACATTTGACTCACTAACACTCAATTCATCCAAAATCTTGATGAAAGTTCTTATAGAGGGGGTCACAGTGCTTTCTCATCTACCACCCGAGACACCAACCTGCGTTCAACATCCTTAAGGGTGGAGTCTTGATCCATATACCTGTACCACTCATCTGCCGAAAGGCCCAACCCACGCACTGCTCCACATCACACAAGGATGCTACAGCTTAATCCTGTCCTCCACTTGAACTTTTACTGTGACCACACTTGCTCTTCAGAGACAACTGAGACAAGCAGTCAGCTTGTGCATTTTTCCAGCCTGGAGTGTGGGACACCCGGTACCTGTATTCTTGGAGCCGAGAGGCATGTCTGACTAGTCCTTTCCTGCTCCACCTTGACTTAACACCTAAACTAAGGGTTTGTGGTCTGTGGGAATTCAAGGCTCCACAAGAAGGTCCTGAAATGTTGGACAGACCAAGCAGTTGCCAGCGCCTCACCCTCGATCACCGAGTAGTTACACTCACACTAGGACAAGGAGCATGAGGCAAATGCTACTGTTCTCTCACGCCCATCGAGGAGCGGAGGAGCACAGATATAGGCGCAGAGGCGGGGACCACGTCAAGTATCACATTTGACCTAAGGGGTCTCCTGTCCTCACCCTCCTATGGGGCACAGTGTCCCAACTACAGGGCTTTAGATATAGGCCACATCACGGTCGAGTGTGATCTACATCACCCCACTGAGTGGGAATACTCTTGCCACAGTTTGGTAAGAGTGGAGCCCTCAGTTTATTTGTTTGTCTCGGTCCTGATGAAAGCCACGGACCCAACTGGGCCATCTGGCAGAAACATGTCGACCCCATTAATGGCGGTGAGGGGACAATAATATCCCCATTACACCGATCATGTTGTTTTAACTACCATACAGATGCCAGCAATATTAAAATTTAATTTGACATCTATAATGGCTTTTTAACCTCACTATTTCCTTCCATGGGCCACCACTTAGTTTAGAAGTGCATCCCTGTCATCAGGTGTATGCCCTCCCTCTATCAAACCAAGTTTTTAGAGGGCGAGGACTGGTCAATGATGAAGCATGACACCAGGTAGTGTGTGAGACCAGTCCTTCACTTTTTGTGAGATGCCTGCACTCACAGATTAATCGGCACTAGCACTAGCAACCCCACTGGGAGAGGCTTCATTGTGGTAAACCGTTCTCTCACGCACAGCATGGACTTGTGACAAGGCAGCTCCCAGCCCACAAGCACTGGTGTCCACAGTAAGAAAAGTAGAAAGGTGGGTGTCAAAGGGTGCTAGGACACCACCTTCACAAATGTCTTTCTTAATAAGGTCAAAAGCACACTGTTGAGCTTCGCCCCAGGCAAAGGAACCCCCCATTCCTTACCAATACTCTTAGGGCCTCCGTTTTAGTGGCAAAACAGTTCACAAACTTATAGTAATATTCTATTAAGCCCATGAATTACCGTAATTGGTCCTTGTAGAAGGGAACGGGAGATTCACGGATGGCTTCAATCAAGCCGACTTTTGGACAAACACCCTGCCCAGAGATAGTATGGCCTAGGTACTCAATCTCCTCCACCAAAAACTTGCACTTGTCTTTCCTCAAGGTAAGGCCAGCCTCCCTCAATCTGCCTAGAACTTCTCTCAAAGTTTTGTTGTGCATCTGGACAGACTCCCCAAACACAAGAATATCGTCCTGAAAATACTTTACATGTCCCAGACCCCTCAACACCTCAGACATAACTTGCTGAAAAACACTGGCAGCAGAAGACAGCCCAAAAGGCAGCCTTTTAAACCTAAAGGTGCCCTCCATGGTGATAAGCGTTGTGAGGTCTTTGGGCTCTTCATGTAACTTAATTTGGTGATAAGCACTTTTCAAATCAAGTTTTGAAAAGTACTTGCCGCACCTAAGCAACAGTAACAGTTCATTGATGTTTGGAAGGCGAAAGGTGTTGGTGACCACATGCTGGTTCAAACTGCGAAGGTCCACACAGAACCTGAGCTTGCCATCACTCTTCTTAGTGATGATCACAGGAGAGACCCACTCACTCACCTATGACACCATCTTTGAGAATGTCATTCAACTTTTTTTTACATCATCCCTCACAATGACAGGAACCCTCCTCAACGTATGCTTGATGGGGATGGTACCTTCCTTTAAGATGATCTTGTGAGTATACCCATTCAATTAACCTAGCCCCCTTCCAAACACATCATCCAACTCTCAAAGAACTTCTACGGTGGATTTGTCACCCAAGCACAGGACCTGACCCTCAGCATGGGGATCGATGACGATGTGAAGATCAAATTGATGCCCTATCCCATGATAGGAGGCCCATCCTCCGCAACATAAACTTTACCTACCACTTGTCTTGACTTAAAAATGATTGGAGTGGTAAAGAAACCAAGTACATCAATCGACTCTCCCTGTTGCCCCTTTGGATTGATGTCCCTAGGCAGAAGGATGACCTCCGGCCACTCTTTCTTCCACATCCACTTCGGTACGATGGTGTATAGGAAACCACAGCCCACCATCAGTTCCACTTGTTTCCCCAAGATTCACGAAGAAAGCTTTTGGTTGCCGCCTTTTCCCTTCTTCACCGCAGTTGGGAAGGACCATTAACACCCGAGCATGCACCGCTCGAACTCCTCAACCACTTTTGCAATAGAGATGGCATCCTTTAAAGTGGGATTCTTTGCAGCGCCAAGTCGTACTTGCGCCTTCTTGCTATGGCAGTGAACAATCAACTGATCTCGAATGAGTTCATCCGCCATTTGACAAAATTTGCACTTGATGGACAATTTGCGTAAAGCTGAAACAAATTCATCCATGGACTCGTCGTCCTTTTGTGGTCTGGTATAGAACTTGTACCGTGACAATACAATGTTTTCCTCCTTTGTAAATCTTTTTTCAAGACGTAGCTTGGCTTCCATGAACACATCTTCAACTGCTTGTTGTTACTTCCGAGCATCTAAGGTAAGTATTTGAAAATGGGGTTGTGCCTCTTTACCAATCGTTCCCAGCAGGAGTGCTTTTTTCCTTTCAGCTGAAAACTCAACGCCATCCAGAGCAACAATGTATCTCTCAAACATGTCAATCCACTCATCCCACGGCATGGATGGTTGGCCTGGCTGTGCAAGGAATGATGGTATAAGTACAATGGATGATACCGCCATGCTGAAAAGAAACGTTCACGCTCAGTAGCTTAGGTAACAAAAATTACACCAAACCCAAATGACAGAACAGAGCCTATTAAAACAAACCTCTATGGGAAAATTATGAGAAAACAGTTTTCTCTCAAACATGATTAATGAGATCCCAGCAGAAGTCTTTTCCACAGGGTAAAATCACCTAAGAACACACCACAATTCCTAAAGTTAGTATGGTACCTATCAACAAAAATCTGTTCTCACCCTAAATGCGTTCTCCTTTTTGTGACCCTCAAAACCTGCCATTCAATAAAGTGCATTTCACTGGGGTGCTAGCATGTATATTGGTCCCAGGATGGCTGCCAGCACTTCCTGGTTGATGTGCTGAAAGCCAATTAGATCTCACCATCAGATATTCAAATTTGAATTTCCTTTAATATCTCAAAAACTACTGAACCGATTTACACCAAATAACAAAAAGCATGCTTTCTGGACTAAGAGCTACCTTTCTGTCCAATTTGGTGTAATTACATCCAGCTGTTCGGTATATATATATATATCAAATAAACCTTTCCTTATACGGGACCTGAGAGCGCAAATTATTGAAGCCTTTTGGAATTGGAACGCCGGTCTAGCTCGACCGGCATTTCGCGCCACTGAACTATGGGCGGTTCTCCCAGTAGGAGCTGCAGGAATCAAGAAAATGTATATATATATATATATGTATATATATATATATATGTGTATATATATATTACCTACTGGCGGTCGCCAGTAGGTAGTTATAGTTAGGACCCTGTTTCCATAGGAAAACCGCAACATTCTATTTTAGGTAAGAAATAAACAAAGAATAAATTTCACAAAGATGCACATAATATGTCCCCCATGTGCGCACGGTGCGCGAAGCGCATCGTGCGTACATGGCCCATCCCGCATAACGTGGGCACGCGGTGCGCGCAGGGCACCGCGTGACCACCGTGCGTGCACGGAACGAACTGCGTGAAGTGGGCGCGCACGCCACGAACGGCGTAAAGTAACTTAGCATTTAAAAAACCGTACAAATTCACTGAAAAAACCATAGGTTTCACACACGTTATAGTTAGGAATTAGCATTTAAAAAACCTTGCAAATTCACTGAAAAAACCATAGGTTTCACACATGTTATAGTTAGCTGGACATTTTATTGATAAAAAACCAATGAAATTCCCCCGTTATAGTTAGTGCAGGCAACTATAACTCACGCGACCGCAATCTTCTGCTGATGACATATGTGTCTTTATGAAAAAAAAATATTTGTAATATATGTATAGCTAAAATTTAATGGAAGAAGAGATTGGGCAAATAAGTGTCTAAATACAGTATTAGCATCAGCAGAGGATTGCGTGCACTAACTATAACGGGGGAATTTCATTGGTTTTTTATCAATAAAATGTCCAGCTAACTATAACATGTGTGAAACCTATGGTTTTTTCAGTGAAGATATATATATATATATATATATATATATATATATATATATTCACTGAAAAAAACATAGGTTTCAGGGGTGTTATAGTTAGCTGGACATTTCCCTCGTACAAAACCCTAGAAATTCCCCTGTTATAGTTAGTTCAGCTAACTATAACTCGCGCCCCCGCAATGCACTGCTGATGACGTCAGATGTTACATCACTCATGACATGGTCAGTGACATCACTGATGACATATCAAATGACATCACTGATGACATCATCCAATGATAAATTACTGCATCTTCTCACACCCTAATTTAACCTTTGATACACCAACTCAAAATTTCAGACGTCCATTCTCAAAACCATAGATACTCCAATACCAATAGCTACATACCCACTCATTAACTCTTAGGTCTACATACACCTCCACTCACTCACCTGTACAGTCACACACTTACAGTTACTCCGTACAAGACTATCATATGCATTTATACACCTATATAGACACTCACAGACCGCCAATCATCCATTGAGGTACTGACACACCTAGTCAGTCGTGCAAGTAATTAAACACAGTCCAATTTACTCACCTATACAGTTAAACACACTCAAGTTCACTTACTCATAAAAATAGTACCACATTCTTACGCTCTTATACAATCATTGATACAAGCACACACTCATCCATACAGCCACTCTCACAATCACACACTCTCACATATACCCACTTATATACTCTTACACGCATTTATACTGCCTTTCACATATGTAGTTAGTCACACATGTACCACTGAGATATACATTCAATCCCTAACACACCCATACATACACTCACCCAACCATACAGTTGATCACAGATGCACTCTTAAAACCATGCACCCATAGAATCACCCACTCACACATATATGCATAGAGTCACACACACCCTACCCACACAAACACTCAGGCACCCATACAGATACTCAGACAACCAATCAATAACCCATATAGACACTCATATAGCTATTCACAAAACCATGCAGCCACTTATACACCTACACACAGACACATACAGACATTCACACAGTTTAGTCACTAGTCCGCAGTAAGATACATTTAATGACTCACTTATAGAGTCAGTTACGCACCTAGAAAATCATCCATTCACACACTTGGACACCCACTCATTCTTCCACAGGCCTTTCAATATAAATATATAAAATATATTTAAACTTTACAGAAACACAGAGTCACTGGATGACGTCATCAGTGATGTCATCAGTGATGTAATTTGAGATGTCATTGGTGATGTCATGAGTGATGTCACTGACCATGTCATGAGTGATGTAATATGTGACGTCATCAGCAGCTGAACTAATTATAACAGGGGAATTTCTAGGGTTTTGTATGAGGGAAATGTCCAGCTAACTATAACACCCCTGAAACCTATGGTTTTTTCAGTGAATTTCTAAGGTTTTTTAAATGCCAATTCCTAACTATAACGCCCCTGAAACCTTTGGTTTTTTTCAGTGAATTTCAAAGGTTTTTTAAATGCTAATTCCTAACTATATCAGGCCTGAAACCTATGTTTTTTTCCGTGAATTTAAAAGGTTTTGTAAATGACAATTTTTATTGTATTAATTGTTATACTGATTTTTTTGATACTGATTTACTACATTTTTTAACCTATTTATTTTTAGATTTTTTTTTATTACATTATAATTACATTATACATTACAATACAAAATATACTTTCTCAGAATGAATTACTTTAGTTTAAATACTTGGCAAATAGGCAACAGACTTTTAAGTACAGTAGTTACAGTTGTTGCAATGGCCAACCCAATTTCAAACACAAAGCAACATTGAGCTCAATGTGAATTTCTAGTTAAATGTAATTAGTTACTTTATGGATTACTTTTCTAACCACAGGACTGGATCCTTGATTCAGTCCTTGGACATCTCCTATAAACAGTTGAGTAAAAGCGTTTTGGTTACAGTAGTTATTAGGTCTCGCCTAGACAGTGCTTGCACTGTCTCTCCGAGACATGCAGTATACACTTTAGTGGGGAAGCTTCGTGGAAGCTCCGCCCACTCGCCGCCCATCTTTTTCATTGGATTAGATCAGTAAATGCTGCTTTCCGATTTGTTTAAGGCTTGCTAGTCCCTCCTCATGACGATTATGTCGTCATTTGTAACATTCCAAGGCTACTGGCCCGTTCACTTGCGCACTTTCTTCTGGCACCCGGCCTGATCACAATAGTGCGCACGTGATGACGTGCTCTCTTCCTGGCCGGTGTTTTGTTGTTTTTAGCTCCACAGCTGTAAGCGCTCCCCCTGCCTGTGTGCGCATACCCATCAAACCGCATCGGCGTGTTTTCACTCCGGGTAACAGATGACTTTTATAGATTTATATAGCGCAAACTTGCCCCGGATATTGAAGTGCTTTACATGAGCACCAATTACATTACACAAGGACACATTCAGGCACGAGGAGATAAAGTGATTTGCCCAAAATCACAGAATGTGGATGCGACCCCGAGGCTCGAACCGTGGTCTCCAGCACCAAAGTCAGCAATCTAGCCGTTGGACCAAATCCGCTCACTTTGTTTAATGGGAGTGAAAGAGAATATAGCCAAAACAACATAAATGAAAGCACCACCGAACCTCTGTCCCCTTGGAATTAAATAGTTTCCAAGTTAAGTAAAAATGTTTTCTTCTAATTATAATGATGTTGTATTCTTTTCAAACACGTTTGAATTTAAAATTAAATTATCACCTACATGTAAACCCTTGCGACTTACTTTTAAAACTAAATTGTTTAATTTTAACAGCCATCACGTTATCGATGCCTTTTAGGAAAATGCATTATTTTTTCTAATCGAACCTCGTATAGGAGGCGTTCCCATATCAACATGTCTGCCGGTTTCCATTGACTACATCGAGGACTCCCTTGTCCTTTTTCTATGCCGTTGAACTGTTCATTGTCTCACGCTTGTTGTATGGTTCTATTGTCGATCTCTACTGTGGGGTAAATGTCCGTATGCGGATGGTAAGTATGCCCTGTGCCCACGGTATCTTTGGTGTTTGGCTTGCTTAAATCTTGTTTTTTTTAACTGGTTTTCTTGATGTATGTATCTGCATGATTTATAGTGCTTCACCTTAGTTTCTTGTAACGTAATCAGATGCACGTAATAAGGATCCCAGGTGCCCTGAGTATTTCCTGCATGCGCTTGTGATGTTTGTAACGCATTAGGGCAGCCGGTTGTAAGTAGCCCAGGTCCCGATGCCTGTTCTGAGTTGAATATGGTCATCCAGCCGCCCTGAATTTGCCGGGACAGTCCCTGCTTTTGACCAGCAGTTCTGACTGATTTCAGGAGATTTAACTCATGTCCCGTTTTTTTTTTTATTGACGGCCGACTGAAAGCTGTGTGCGGTGTGTTTAAACAAAGCAATTTAATTAACGGGTATCATACTGGCTATAAAAATTTCTGTTTATTTATTTTCCATGTGCCTCTTCTGTAGTTCCCTGCTAATGAGCATCGTCATTCAGTGCGCTCGTTTGATGTATGTAAAATTGTAGTGCTCCTGAAAACACTGCCCAGGAAAATTCACCAAAACAGTTGAAATAAGCGAGTTGGAGTCCTAGCTTCTCTCACTCCCAGAGCAAGCAGCACGCCAGCTGCAGGAGCAGGCAGTGCTCACCGGAGGAGGCAGGCAGTATGAACAGTGAAGATGCACATTCAAACGGAGCTGTCAGTCAGAGCAAGACGTTCAGGATTGATCAAACAATTGGAGCAGTCAGTGGTGTATGGATCAGGTTTTAGGAGCAGGACAGTGAGTACAAGCAGGCAGTACTTTAATAGCTGGCGACAGTCAGTAGGGGTGCGCAGTAGCCAATTAAGACTGGTGCTGGGCATGAGTGCGCAGTGTAAGCAGCCAGCCGGAGCAGTCAGAATTCAGTGTGTAGTCAGAGTGAGTGGAACATATGAGCAGCTCGTTGTTATGTAGTAGGGAGCACAAGGCACAGTATGCATGAGGAGGCAGCGTGAGCTGGCAGTGAGTTAGGACAGTAAGAACAGTTAGTAGGGAGCATGAGTAGTCAGTAGGACCTGGTAGTGTGCGGAGTAGTAAGCACTCCACAGCAGTAGGCGGAGCGAGCAGTCACTGCAGTGTGAGAAGGCAGTGTGAGCAGTCAGTTGTAGCAGAAAGAGTGAGTGGTCATTAGCAGCTGTCTATTAGGCGCAGGCAGAGTGAACTGTTAGTTGGAGGAGGGGGACTGATCAGGCAGGGCGAACAGTCAACCGGAGCAGACAGAGTGACTGGTCAGCAGAAGCAGGCGGAGTGAGCAGTCAGTAGTAGCAAACGAGGCGATCAGGCAGAGCAAGCAGTCGAGAGGAGCAGCCAAAATGAAATGCCAGCAGTAACAGGCTGTGTTAACAGTCAGTAGGAGCAGGAAAAGTGAGCAGTTAGTAGGAGCAGGCGGGGTGAACAGTTAGTAGGAGCAGGCAGAGTGCAGTCAGTAGGAGCAGGCAGAGTGACTGTGCAGCAGAAGCAGGCAGAGTGAACAGTCAGTAGGAGCAAACAGGGCGATCAGGCAGAGTTGCGACAAGTAGGAGTGATTTGGGACATCCTCGCTGGTCTCGGGCTAGCTGAGCAGAAAGTCACTTGGAGTTTTCTGAATTGAACTCCTCAAAGTTTCCTGGCTGCAACATCTTTTATCCTGCTTAATGTCTGCAAGTTTATATTCCACAACACCTACAGTATACATTGTAGGAAGATGGTGTTTGTTTAGGTGGCCTTTGCTTGGTATTTCTTCCTTAGCTTTATCTTCCCTCTGATTTGTGCATACATTCTTCATTTTCACCCAAAATGTCCCTAGTTTTAATTGTTTCGTTGAGGAGATGACTCTTACGAGAGAGTATACGACTGAAAATTAGTATCCTGCAGATGCTTGGTATTTTTGTCTCAAACATAACTTAAACACATTAGCAGTGCCAATAGCTCTGTCTAAACACTTAAGAGGTCCCAAAGGCGAGACCGATGCATTGCAAATGCTTGTTTTTAAGGAATATTATTGTATTTTAAAAGTTGACACTTAGAAATGTTTTCACATAGAATCACCAATGTTATTCTATGGCAGAAAATTCACTTAGCAGGTAAGTAGGGTTATTGTTACTTTTTCTTACTCAGTGGTGGATCCTGGATCCAGCACTGGCCAACCTCCTGTAAACAGTTGAAGGAATGTGTTTAAGTCATACAGACGATTTTTTAGGAATATTTTTTGTTTGTGAAAATAGACACTTAGAACATTCTCTGCTGAAAACCACACTATGGATTCCTATGGAAGGAAATACAAGTTACTGGTAAGTACGCTTAGAATTACTTTTCAGGGTCAGTGCTGGGCTAAAAGATGCAGCCCAGGGTTCTCTCCTGATTACAGGTGAGTAAATCGGAATTCGTAGTTCGGCTGATTTTAGAAGAATATTTGTACAATGGTGAAGGAAGGGGGCGGGGCCTGGTGTTATATGTGTGCAAACACGTCCTGTGGCGCGTTTTAAGTTGGGGAATTAATTCCTCTTCAATCCTGAGGTCCCCTGGGGGCCAACTAGCCCACCAGGTACCTCCAGTATGTGCCAGGGGGCTGGGGGGCCCCTCTGGGCCCCCCATAACTATGAAAAATTGCCCCCGGGACTTGGCCCCCCCCCGGGGGCTAATTGTTTTTTTTTCCTCAGCGGGATGCGCGGACCCTACGCGCATCCTGCGATTTTATTTAAAAAAAAATTTTTTTTTTGGCCTTGGGGGTCGAAATTCACGCTGGATGCGCTAATGTCGCCGGTTTATTTTTATTTTTTTAATTTAAAAAAAAAAAATCTTTTTGGGCCCTGGGGGTCCTTGTGGGACCCCCTGAGCAGGCCTAGGGGGTCAGGGTGTTTCTACCCTGCCCCCTTGTCGCGTTTTTCGCATTTGTTTTTTAGGTTTCTTGTGCCTCGGTTCTACCGAGGCACAAGATGGCTGCCAACACTTCCTGATCTGGAGTGTTGACAGCCAATTAGCATTCAGCTCGTGCACGGCAGGGTGCGCGCTGGGTGCCCGGCCATAGATATATATGTACTTTTAACTGTAATTTTCTCAGGAACTACTGAACGGATTTACACCATTTAAGCAAAAGGCACGAGTCTGAACTGAGGACTACCTCTTTGCCAAATTTGGTGTAATTCCGTTCAGCAGTACGGGCTGTAGCTGCGACAACAGTATCTTATGGCAAATTGCATGAGGAAAACGTGTTTTGGGACCCCCTTTTTCTCAGCACCTGCTCGACGAGTCACCGCGAATCTTTCAGAGTAGGAGCGGAGCGGAGCTGGCCAAAAGTTTGGAAAATTTCGCGAAGATTCATCAATCGGCGCCAGACTTATTGGGAATAGAATGCTGCAGATTTCCTATGGAAAATAGGTCCTAACTATAACTATCTACTGGCGACTGCCAGTAGATAATATATATATATATGTATATAAATATAAATATATATATATATATATATATTTATTTATTTATTTATATATTCTCGCAAATCCTGCTCTCCATGTTAATCAATAGGTAACAACACAGCTGGGCTCAGTAGCCAAGTTTATTAGCAACACAGACCTTGACGAGTTTCAGTAGAATAAACTGCTTTTGACACGATTGTAGATGTCATTGTAAATTTCATTCAAATGGTCTGACGTATTACGTGCAAAATGGCAATGACACATAAAAAAATACTTGTTACACATAGTAAGGCCTCGCCATGGTATTAGAAATCAAGAATAAGTGTGAAAATAACAATAAAGAGTGAGGAAATCCATAGTGTGTCTGTTCATTGTGCATGGGACAAAGAAAATTATGCAGTTCCTGTGAACATACAGAATAACTGCAGTGACAACACTGAAGTCAGCAAATTTCACAACTTTCAATCACAAAACCATGTGGTGAAAATTTGTTCTGCCTATATAGAAAACCATAATTAAAAACTAATGCCCAAAATAAATGGCTTTTGGTATATTACCATATTTCCTGCACTCCAGAAAATTGCAATATAACAAATCAATGTTTGCTTGTCAACAATAAACAATAGGAGAAAAAGAAATAAATGAAAATAACATACAATGTTGTAATGCAAATGTTCTTACTCCTGAAAGGATGTTGAATATCACTGATTGACTTCTTAGATAAAAACCCTAGTGGGTAGTGACAAACAAAAAGGAATTGTGTACCTTCGCACAAAGTGAAAAGCTGTGAGGAAACCCACATGGGCCCCAACAGGCAACCACTCAAACACAGATACTAGTGCATATACAATACATATGACATTCAACCATATGCATGTGTGAAGTGCAGTTTTCACAAATACTTAAGAGCCGAGGCACAAACATCAATAACCCAAACTATTCATTTAGCTCACACGCAAAATCCAAAATACCATGAAAAGCACAGCAAGAATTAGAAATAAAAGTGTGGAAATAAAATAAAATGATTCAATCAAAAACAGAGCAGATTACATGTCTGCGGGTGGCTAAGCCAAAGAGAGGAAGCCATTGTTACTACTCATTTCACAGGTATCTTGATGTTCAGTGTTACTTTGTTCCTTGACTCCAGTCTCCTTAATAGGAGTTCTCTATTTTCTTCTTTGATATTCTTGAGCACTGAATCAATTACAAAATAAATGAGGTCTGCAGCATTACCATTGTGCACTTCATGCAAGCAACTGGGTATGTTTTTTCTGCATTCTTAATTGTCGTGATGTGTAGCAAAATTTTAAATAAACCTTTAGGATAGTACTCCCCACATATAATTTAGGACACATGCATTGTAACATAGTCCACAAATTCACTTTTACAGTTAAATGCTTTGCGTATCTGGAATTTGGTGTTGGTCAAAAATGAGGTATACTCTTTGGTGTTGACACCATGCCTACATGCCTTACAATTATGACAGCGCTGAAACCTTGGACTTCCCTTGAGCCAAGGCACAGGTGTGACCATCTCTGGAATGCTCGCCACCAATTCCCGCTGCATAGGTTTAGCGCAACAGAATGTGAGATGGAGTATTGCTAGGCAATGTGGGTCCACTAGTGGAGTCACTTTTCATCAGATGGCAGTGCTGTATGAGAATCTTTCTCACTTTAGGTGTTGCATACTGAATCCCATAATCATCCTAAGCTCATGAGCTGCATATTGAATTTTATCTTTTCAGGAGAACAACAATCTTTCCCAGCCCTTGAGATTGGCTTTGCTTATGGTACTTTCCACTACCTCAGAACTATAACCACGGGCCAGAAATCTATTTTTGAACTCTTCCTGTACTTTTCATAGAAGGTGCCCATCGCTACAATTGCGTTTCATGTGAAGATTCTCTGCATATGGTATGCTATATTTCAATTTCTTCATGTGAAAGCTACACGCAAGAAGTAATCTGATTCCCCGCAGTGGGCTTTCTATATGTTTTAGTTTGAATCTTGCCATCCTGAACAAAAACTAGGTCTAAAAAATGGATTTCTTTTGTGCTGATATAGGTGATGAATCTCAAGTTCAGGTTTTTGTCATTCAATTTCTCTGTGAACACTCCAGCAGAGACCAGTGGCTCCCTACAAAGGATAGAAAGATCATCAAAAAATCACGTCCACAAGACCACATTTTCAAACCACTCAGTGGCAAACTCTAGTGCGAGCTCCTGTTCCTCCCACCAGCCCATATGCAAGTTAGCATAGCTGGGGGCAAAGCAGGTGTCCATAGCAGTACCCCTTACCTGTCTAGTCTATATATCTCCTTGCTAAATAGGGAAACATTATCGTGTAGGCACCTATGTACCATGTCCAATACAAATGCGTGTGTGCTAACATAAAGAAATGGGTCTGGCTCCCAAGAAATATTCCAATGCCCTTAACCCATCATCAGGGCAATACCCATTTAAAGGGATGTTACATCCATGGCAATTAAGACATAAGTGTCTTCCCAAGCAATGTCATATATCCTGCATAAAAAAGTTCACGGAGTTCCGTGTAGCCACATTTTCAGACCACTCACTAGCAAACTATAGTGCAAGCTCCTGCTTCTCCCACCAGCCCATATGCAAATTAGCATAGCTGGGGGCAAAGTAGGTGCCCATGGAGTACCCCTCACCTGTCTAGTCTATATATCTCCTTGCTGAATAGTGAAAAATTATTGTGTAGGCACCAACGTACCATGTCCATTACAAATGCGTGTGTGCTAATATAAAGAGATGAGTTTGCCTCCCACGAAAGTGCAAAGAAAACTCTGCAGTGCTACGCAGAGCTCCGCAAGCGGCAGAGTGGGTTAGAAAAAATGCTGTTCGCGATAATTTTCAGTGCTGGGTGTTTGTCCGCTGTGAAATTATCGCGAACGGCACCATACACAGCGCAAGTGGGCACAACCTGGTGCTGCTTCCTTTCTGCCGCTTGAGTAGATTTTCTACCCGAACGGCAGCTTTCTCAACGCAAACAGACAGTTTCTCAATGTGAGGGGTCACGAGCATACGCGGCCACTCGCATTGAGAAATCCCACTGCCACTTTGAGAAATCTCGCCTGGCGATTGATTTTCTTTGATCGCGATCGCCATCTTGACGTTGACGAGCGCGAATGAGGAAAAATCTCGCCAGGAGGTGAATTTTCCTTGCTCGCGAACTTGATCTTGATGAGTGGGAGGAAGGAAAAAACTCCGCTCTACTCTGCGGAGCAAGATGTTCGGAACTCTGCGACCTCCACGTAACGCAAAGTGTGGAAAACTCTGCAAATTCCACAAGCGGAGCAGAGCTCACTGCCCAGACTTAGAAAAAACTCTACGAATATCGATGTGTTTTCAAACAAACCTCCTACGGCCTGCGCGGGGTGTTTTGAATGTTTTTGTGCACTCTGGGTATGAGGTATAGTATCTGAGTTACTGGGGAGTCGACCCTCAGAAATTGGAATTCATCAGAGGAAATCAGCACCAACCCTCGCCACCTAGAAAACTCATTTGTGTATGCCACTCTCAAATCATTCACACTGTAATGTAAGTCTTTACAGGAGCAATTAACGTCATTAAGTTGCGGTACTGCCTCCGCTTTACACATTGCTAGAGTCCAAAGCACTATGTCCACACCTTGCCTGACTGACGTATTACCACATCTTGTCTTCTCTGTGATTTGTCCATGAGTTTGTGGTACTTGGTCATTTGGCGGGGGTTGGCAGGACCTTCCCTCTGATACGCATGTTTGGGCAAGTCCTTCATGTCCTGAATCACAAGGTCAGAAATTATTCCTATAGAATCTTTCAGTAGCGCAGGGATATATATGGGCTTGGGCTTGAAAGGTGTAGTAATGCTACTATAAACATCCAAACCCTGTGCATCAGCGAAATCTAATGTTGATGTCATTGTGCTGTTGCCAGAACATTCTCTCTCCAACTGTTCAAGCTCCTGCAGGAGTTCTAAGTCTGAAACAAGAAGATTGGTGGTTCCTCTTGCAGAGCTGGTAGTTTGGTGTGCACTAGCCAGTTCCTTGTTGAGAAAGTATTTTCTAATTTTCACTTTACGGGTACATTTGAAAAAATCTATCCGTTTGTCCTTAGTTGAAGCTGATAGGTAAGCAATAAGTGAGGCCATGGGACAAAGTTTCTTCTTCCTGGGTTAGATGTATGCCAGATAAATTAACTATGGTTCTGGTGTCCGCCATGCTAATTTTCTGGATTGGGGGGTCTGTCTGGGCTTTGAACTTTGTTTTGATTCCACTGCGTTGATTTTTTATTTGTCTCCACTCTTTGGATTTCTTTCTCTTAGATTTAATGTTCAATCCAATTGCAAAAAACAAAGCTCCTTCACAACTGAGGGGAAGTCTCTGGGGGACCCTGCATGTCCTGAACTTCCTTCATCTGGGTACGTTTCAACCTCCGAGCTAAATTCAGAGCTGGTATCAACAGTCTTGGACTGCGTGCTGCTCAATGCTTTTTCAGACATTTACTACTTGCGAAGATTAGAAGATTATCGAATCACAGGGTGAACATATAGATCTGTCCTACTTGGCAATCTAATTTGTCGCAGAAGAATTTAATGGTCTTGCATTCCGTAATTGATTGCTCATACTTGACTATGCATGCTGTCATCTGAATTTCATCTAATATCATGTTACGGTTGAGGTCAGCATATTTAATCAGGATTCCCATCATTCTTCTGGATGACTCTGAATTATTCTCTGCCCGCTCCCTAGGCATGTCTGGATCTGGGGATTCGTAGGTCGGAGCATTCAAAATGCGTGAGCCTCTAAGTATACATCCCACTGCCAGATACTTCAGAAGGTACTTGAACTCCCACTACTTGGAGACCTCTGGCATATTTACAAGATAATGATGCAGCGCCTTATATATATTCTCCAAAAGCCTTCCCCTGACAACAATTTGGTGGCACCCAATCTGGAAGGGAACCACTGATTCCACTCAAGCGGAGAAGTGTGTGTACGTGAGTATAGATAGATAGATAGATAGATAGATAGATAGATAGACAGACAGACAGACAGACAGACAGACAGACAGACAGACAGACAGATAGATAGATAGATAGATAGATAGATAGATAGATAGATAGATAGATAGATAGATAGATAGATATTGATCATGATATCATAGTTATGTATGACAATAAGATCTTACTTTATGTTAAAAAAATCTGAAATCCATTGAAATAAGGTTCAAGCTGAGTCATAGTTAGATGCTGAAATAACAAAACAATCTAATGATTAAAAAACATAAATTCACTGAAATTCAATAGTTATAGTTCACTGAGCTAACATATATATATATATATATATATATATATATATATATATATATATATATTGGAAAGGATTTTCCTGTGTGGAGCCCTCAAAAGTAAGGGTCACAGAAAGGCAGCACACCAGACAGCAGATCCAGGTCAGTTTTAAAGTAGCTCATTTCATTTTTATTTGCTTTTTTTCTCTTTTCTTGAGTTTCAAAATGCAAAGTGCAAAGTGCATCAGGTAACAACAACGACCGTAGGTAGTTATAGTTAGGACCTATTTTCCATAGGAAATCCACAACATTCTATTTGGAATAACGTTGGCACCGATTGACGAATCTTCGCGAAAGTTTCCAAACTTATGGCCAGCTCTGGTCCGCTCCTATCCTGAAAATTTCACGGTGATTCATCAAGCGGGGGCCGAGAAAAAAGGGGGTCCCAAAACACGTTTTCCCCATGCATTTTCCCACAGGACCTGTTGACGCAGCTATAGCCCGAACTGCTGAACGGAATTACACCAAATTTGGCAAAGAGGTAGACCTCAGTTCAGACTCATGCCTTTTGCTTAAATGGTGTAAATCCGTTCAGTAGTTCCTGAGAAAATTAGAGTTAAAAAGATAGATATATCTGGGCGGAGCCTAACCACACATCTCATCGTTAGATCTGATTGGCTGTCATTACTTCATCCAAGAAGTGTTGGCAGCCATCTTGGGACCAATATACATGATAGCACCTCATTAAAAAGCATTGCAGTTAATAGAAGGTTTTAAGACTTTAGTTACATTATAAATCATTTGTTGATGGTACCATACTCATTTTAGGAATTGTGGTGTGTTCTAAGGTGATTTTACCATGTGAAAAAGCCTTCTGCTGTGATATCATGAATCATGTTTGAGAGAAAACTATTTTCTCATGCTTTTCCCACAGAGGTTTGGAAGGTGTTCTATAAGCTAAACTGAGAGCATATTTTCTGTAAATTCACATTATCTTTCTCAGTCATGTGAGAATGAAACACTGACATTCTCAGTAAAACATGTACATCCAACAAGGGCAGAGACTGTCAGTTGATTCCTTTGTGTTCTACTGCAGCTTCCCAGAGTGTTCTAAAGAACAACCACAGCGCTAACAGTCCTACTTATGACAAACGTATTGCACACCTGAAGCCATCTTGATTGGAATAAAGTGGTAACTCTTAAACATTTAATTTAAAAAGGAACAAAATAAGGGGGTTCATTTTGCCATAAAAAGTTAGATTAGTGCTGCAGAAAGAAATATTAGGGCACATTTTGAGTGTCATCTCAAATCCTCTTCTATTTCATTAAAAAAATTCTGACATGCAGACTGAAACATGCACTTTCAATACCAGCAGCAGACTTCCCTGGTGAGCAGTAGCTTTACTACAGTGATCTAATGAGCAACTAGAGTGCTAACATTCTGAATTTTTGGCAAATGTGTGACACATATGAATGCCTTCTTGATGGAACCAAAGTAAAACACTGAAAGTATTTCCTACTGAGGAGACTGCAGTAAATGAGGAAATTAGGAAACTTCATAACAAATAAATCTTCCAAGATGGCCACCAGTGACAAAAGAGCCCAAATGTAGCCCAAAGATCACCCAGATGTAGCCCAAGTATAGCCCAATGACAGAATGTCCCAGAGGGATCTAATGAGCAACTAGAGTGCTAACATTCAGAATGTATGGCAAATGTGTGACATATCTGAATACCTTCTTGATGGAATCAAAGTAAAAAACTGAAAGCATTTCCTACTGAGGAGACTGCAGTAAATGAGGAAATTGGGAAACTTCATAACAAATAAATCTCCCAAGATGGCCACCAGAGACAAAAGAGCCCAAATGCAGCACAAATATCACCCAGATGTAGCCCACATGTAGCCCAATGACAGCAGTGTGCAAAACACTTATTTTCTGTGTATTTGCAGTTTTATATAGTGCAGACTTGTCAGGTATTGGAGTGCTTTACATGAGCATTGGTTACATCACACAAGATCAAATTCATTTTGGTTGTAGATATGGGGAGATTAAGTGATTTGACCAGAATCACAGAATGTTGAGCTGAAGCAGAAACTCCAACCTGGTTCCCCAGTTGCAAAGTCTGCAGCTCTGGAAGTAACACCACATCCTCTCCCCTACGTACAACATTTAATCATGTGGTCAACTGGATAAAAAAACATAAAGATTACAAATAATTTTAAAGTTCTTTGTCGCTATTTGAAAACTCAGAAAATATGTCCTCATTTTAGTTTTTTAAAGCACTAACCATAATTTTGATGCAAATAAGACCCTCTCATATATGTAATTTCTAAAGGAAATGCTCTAGGTATTACAGTTTTGATTACATCAAGATGACGTCAGACGTTCCACACTTTTGTAATGAATATAGAATGTTAGCAATCTAGTTGTTCATTGGGATACTGTTGAGAGGCAGAGGCCAGGGGCACGGACTCTGAAAATTGAAAGCAGGTAGTAGAGTGCAGAGGCAACAATTTGACCACACTGGGCAGGCAGGAAGGGCAGTGGCAGCACAACAGACTATGGAGGGCAGTGGAAAGGGGAGCAGGGGCAACAAACCAACAATACAGGACTGGCAAGAGAGGCTGTGGCAATATAATAGACCATTGTGGGCAGAACCATACATGCCAACAGACCCGTTTCAGCCAGGAAACGTCCAATGTTTTTAAGCTGAAATGGGCTTTATTTGATCTGTCTCCTGTCTACAATCTCCTCTTTTTCAATGTAACTCAAAGGGGAAAATCAATACCCCCATTTGTTTTCAAAATCTCCCTCTAACCAAGTTCAAAATGTTTGCAAGTATGGTACATTGGATCGTGGTAGGCAGGAGGAATTGGGGTAGGGACATGGACTCGGATAACAGAGGACAGGAGGGACATGGAGAGGTTCACCAAACTGACCCTACAGGGCAGGCATCAGGGTTTGCAGCAGCACAATACACCACACAGGGCATGCGGGACAGGAGTGCGGCACAACAATCCATAGAAAGCAATAGGGAGGGGACAGGACCATGCACATGGACAACAGAGAACAGAGGGGAAAGAGGCAATGGTAGCTAGCTGACCATAATGGACAGACAGGAGAGAAAGCTGCAGCATAACAGACCATAAAGGGCAGGAGGGACGGATCAGGGGCATTACAATGGAACAGACAAGCGAGGAGGGAGGGAATAGGGGTCTGCACATGGAAACAGAGGGCTGGGACAAGGGGGCAGGGCAGGAGCAGCAAGATGACCATGGAGGTCAGGCAGGATGGGCACTAGAAGGATGGGCACTAGAAACAAGACACACCTTGGAGAGCAACAGTGAGACTATGATGGCATACACACAGACCATGGAGGGAAGGTGGGAGGGGGTCAGGGGCAGCTAGCTGACCACACAGGGAAGGTGGGAGGGGCCATGGCAGCACAGAAGACCATGCATGGCAGGCGGGAGGGTTAGTGGCAGCACAATGGCTATGATGGGCAAGAAGAGGGTGCAGGAGCATGCACAAAGGACCATGGAGGATAGAAGGGAGGGTCAGGACCTGGGCACAGACAAGAGAGTTCAGGGGAAGGGGCCTCACAACAGACCACGCGGAGCAGGCAGGAGGAGCAGTTGCAGCACAACCGGCCAGGGAGCGCAGAAGGATGTGGCAGTAAAATGGACCATGGAGGACAGGAGGAAGGGGATAGGGGCATGGCATGTGGACAGGCAGGGTGGAGGTGGCAGGGACAGGTTACAGTCATCTGACAATGCTAGGCAGGTGGGAGGGGAGTGGCAGCTCAACAGAACACTCAGAGTAGATAGGAGTGGCAGGTCCATGGAACATGGTGGGCAAAAAGAATGGAGCAGGGGCATGCACAAAGACATCGGAGGGCAGGGGGAAGGAGAATAGGGGCCGCAAGCTAAGCACAGAGGCTAAGCGGGAGGTCAATGATGGGCCATATAATTGGGCAATGGAGGGCAGGACGAGTGGACTGGTACATCATGCTAAATGGAGGGCAGTGGCAGCACATCAGACCATGTATGGCAGGAGGAAGGAGGCTAGTCCATGGATTCAGACAACACAGGATAGGGAGGAGGTGGATGGGGCAGCAAGCTAACTGTTCAGAGAAGGTGGGTATTAGGAACTTTATTGTTTTTAAAATGTGTGTCTGTGCGAACTACTTAAAATATGAACAAGTATGCAGCATAATCTCACTTTTATTCAGGAAGAAGAGGACGTTTGTGACTGCGACTCCGGGCTCACTTGGCAGAAACACCCCCTGACCCTCCACCCCCCATCGCAAAATGTAATGCCCGTGAAAAGGGTAGGTGGACACAGTGTTATATAGAACATAGTCCTGAGAGCACGATTGAAAATGAAAACTAGATATAGTATATGGCATAAACTATGCACCAAAAGGTGTGATATAAGATGAACGGGGTGTGAAATATAATATGCAATACATTGTGCGCAATGACAGATTCATTGGAGAGCGCAAGATAGCACAGGCACTAGCGCGTGCTATGCGATATGCGCCTTGGAGTGTAATATGCACAGGGCAGTGTTGTGTAACCTAACTAGTCTCTAAAGTTGTAATATAAAATATGTGCTGGGGAGTGTAACGTTGCATATGCACTGTGACAAAGATATGGATCCCAGATTGTAATATGTATGGCATAGCGCTGTGTGTTATAACATAGGCATCGAGGAAGGCACGTTAGATGGGGCAATATAACCTGTGTGAAGGCAAGTGTGGCATGACATATTCACGGGGTGGTGTTACAGTGCACATGGGCTAGAGAGTGTCATAGCATACGCACTAGCTGGTGGAATACAACACAGAGGTGTGTGGCACTCGGCAGGCACTGGTGGGTGTAACACAGCATTGGGCTCCGCCAGGCGCACGCTGTGACTCTCAAGTGAGGTTCGTCTCCTTTCCAGAGAGTAAAATAAAAAGTATTACACATCCGGTGGTGGATGTGTGTTTGATTAACCGTGGGGGTGTTTCTTGCATAGTTTGGTCGAATTTTTGTCGAATCCCCTTTGAATGGCTTGGTGTGTGTGTGTATTAAATGTGCCCGTCAATAGCTACCCATGTTTGTATAAATAAACGACAAGGGTGTCTACTTGGAGAGTACCCACCGGCGGAGGCGCCGGGATTAGGCACGGCAGGGCATCAGACACATCAGAGCTTCACTAGCGGTGTAAATACATTCCACGTGGATTCATTGTATGCATAGTGGCCATTTAATGAATATCACTCAAATCGTCATGGTGATAGGTACATACGGTTTGTCCAGCATGTCCTAGGTGTTTCAATAAATATATTTTTTTTAAAAATAATAAAAAACAAAGGCCGGCCCCGGGGGATGGGGTCCCCGGGGTCATAAGTGGCCTGGGGGGAGGGGGGCAACGCAGCCCTCCTCCTAAAGAATTAAAAAAGATAAAAAAGGCCATGACCCGGGGGTTGGGGTCCCCAGGGCCGATTAAGGCCTTGGAAGGGCCAAAAATAATTTTTTTCAACAAAAACAATTAGGGTGCAGGCCCTGGGGGATGGGGTCCCCAGGGCCAATAAATTAGAAAAAGAAGGGGGGCCACACAGCCCTCCTTCTTAAAAAAATAAAATAAATAAAAGACCGGCATCGCGCCGGAGGCCACGCCCCATCCTTGCAGCACTCTGCAAACGCGCCCCCTGGCCAGTTGTGAGTTGGGGAATTAATTTCACTTCAATACTGAAGGTCCCTGAGGGCCAACTAGACCAACAGGTATCGCCAGTATGCGCCAGGGAGCTGCGTTGCAGACAGGTGTTCTGAGGTCACGCCCATTTTTACACCTCTATGCAACACAGCTCTGTGGCACTTACTGGAGGTACCTAGTGGGCTAGTTTGACCCTAGGGACCCTTAGGATTCAAGGGGCTTAATCTCTCAACTTAGAAAGGCCACAGGGCACGTTTACACAGTGGGGAAGGGAGGGGATGGGGCCTGAGGTGATGTGTGCAAACACGCCCTGTGGCGCGTTTTAAGTTGGGATAATAATTCCCTGTCAATCCTGAAGGACCCTGGGGGCCAACTAGCCCACCAGGTGCTTCCAGTAAGCGCCACTGCTCTGCGTTGCAGAGAGGTGGTGCAGGCCGTGCCCCTTTTTACACCTCTCTGCAATGGCGCTTACTGGACGTATCTAGTGGGCTATTTTGTCCCTAGGGACCCTCAGGATTCAAGGGGACTTAATCTCCCAACTTAAAAAACGGCCACAGGGCGTGTTTACACAGTGGGGAAGGGAGGGGACAGGGCCTGAGGTGCCGTGTGCAAACACGCCCTATGGCGCGTTTTAAGTTGGGGAAATAATTCCCCTTCAATCCTGAGGGCCCCTGGGGGCCAACTAGCCCACCAGGTGCTTCCAGTAAGCGCCACTGCGCTGCGTTGCAGAGAGGTGGTCTAGGCCATGCCCCTTTTTACATATCTCTGCAACGCAGCTCTGTGGCACTTACTGGAGATACCTAGTGGTCTAGTTGGACCCTAGGGACCCTCAGGATTCAAGGGGACTAAATCTCCCAACTTAAAATGGCCACAGGGTATGTTTACACGTTGGGGAAGGGAGGGGACGGGGCCTGAGGTTACGTGTGCAAACACGCCCTGTGGCGCGTTTTAAGAGGTAGTTTTAATCCCCTGCCCTATTATATACTAGGGGCTTACAGAGAAGGTCATGCTAATCACAGGGGGACCCCAACGCATAGTGTTCCCTAGTGTATGTAGGTGTTTTCACTGTATTCTGAGTGTCTTTTAACATAGCACTGGCTCTAGGACTGGTTAGTCAGACTCAGTTACCACCAGTATCCGTCTGAAAAAGTTGAGGGTACAGGATGATTTTGCAACAAGGCTTCTTTCTGCTCTTCTGTTTGTTCTTTCTGCACGTTATCCTTCTTCCTGCACTTTTCTTCATCTTTGAGGACTTCTGTTGCTTCTTTCTGCATTTCTTTTTTTTCTTTCTGTGCGTTTTTTCTTCTTTCTTCACATGTCCTATCTCTGTAGGCATAGTTAGAAATTAGCATTTAAAAAACCTTTGAAATTCACTGAAAAAACCATAGGTTTCAGGCACGTTATAGTTAGGAATTAGCATTTAAAAAACCTTAGAAATTCACTGAAAAAAACATAGATTTCAGGGGCATTATAGTTAGCTGGACTTTTCCCTCATACAAAACCATTGAAATTCCCCCGTTATAGTTAGTTCAGCTAACTATAACTCGCGCGCCTGCAATGCACTGCTGATGACGTCACATATTACATCACTCATGACATGGTCAGTGACATCACTCATGACATCACTGATGACATCTCAAATGACATCACTGATGACATCACTGATGACATCATCCTTGTGATAGAGTGGCAGACCTCCTCTCCCCCTAATATAACCTTTGATACACACATTCAAAAATAGAAACTAACATTTTCAAAACAATGGACATACCAGTTACAACAACCTATTCAGTAATTCTAAGATCCACATACACATCCACTCATTCACAAACAGTCCTATACAGTCACTCATACATGTACTCACTCATCATATGTACTCATACACCTATACATCCTGTTACACAACGCCACTCATCCATAGAGTTACTCACACACATAGTCACTCATGCTTATAAAGAATCAAACATCCATTTACTTGCATATACAGTTATACACACACCACCACACTTACTTCTACAGAAACTTACACATACTTAGTCTTTTAAACAATCACTTATAGAAACACATACTTATTCATACAGGAACTCTTTCAATCTCTCACTCTCACATTTACTCACTTATATACACCAATAGTCACATATACTAGTTTAAAACATATGTACTTACTCATAAAGACACTATTGAGACAGTCATTCACTTACTAACACATCCATGCATACACTCATCCACCCATACAGTCCTGCACACATGCTGTCTTCAACACATACAAACAGTGAGTCACTCATTCATGCACCTATGCACTACGTAATACCTCTCACCAAACCATACAGACACTCAGACACGCATACTGAACTAATTACCTATATAGACACACATGTAGCTACTCACCAACCCATGCAGCCACTTATACACAAAGTGAGAGACTGATACAGATATTTACATATTTAAACATTACTCACTAAGCCATGTATTCACTAAGATACACTTAATCAGTCAGTTATACAATCAGTTTTTCAAAAACAAATCATCCATTTAGACACTTATATACCCATTTATTCTTCCATCGACCTTGAGATATACATATAGATTAAAGGAATCTCCAGTTGTGTAACAATAGGGACATGGAGGATCCGCGACCCAATCCAATCTCGTGCTGAGATCTGATTGGCTGGCAACATTTCATACTAGGAAGTGTTGGCAGCCATCTTGGGACTCGGCTTGAACTGAGTCCCAGAAACAATTTTACAAAAAATAAAAGGGGGAAGGATAGAAACACCCCTCTTTGAGCGGGGTCTCACAGGGACCTCGCAGGGCCAAAAAAGCATTTTTATATAAAATTAAGCACTGGGGTTCGTTAATTATCAGCCCCCGGTTGGGCCAGGTCCCAGTGACATTTTATTTATTTATGAAGGAGAGGGCCAAAGGAGCCCCCTCCTTGGGCTGGACATGCCCCGTGGACCATCACCTCCCCAGGGCTTAACCTGAAAGTAATGAGGAGGTGCATGCCCCCCCCCCACAGCCCCAGGGGCCGCCACCTCCCCGGGGCTTTAATTACAGTTAATGCGAGGGCAACACAGATTCTCCTGCAGCCCCAGGGACCACCACCTCCCCAGGGCTTTTGTTCAATTGAATGCGGGAGGGCCACAAGGCCCCTCGCAGCCCCAGGGACCACCACCTCCCTGGAGCAAAGTCTAAGAAAGGATGGGGGCCGCACAGCCCACCTCCTGGTGCCAAACATGGTCCTGGGGACCGCAACCACTCCTGTTATGTCTCGGGGTGCCCACCCCGGGCCATACCTGTTTGCTTTGGTTTGGCAGGAGCTTTACCACTGGTGACCTAACTATAACTATAACTCGTGAACCCGCCATGCACAGTTTTCTCATCAATAATTTTAATTCAAATATTGCAGTGATATTATCTATGATGTCATAGAAGATGTAATTACTAATGTAATATGTGAGGTAATTAGAAGTGTATGGCGAGGGCACGAGTTATAGCTACCTAAGGGCACGACTTATAGTTTCTTGAGATAACTATAACTCTGACCGCAGAGTTTCTATGGTTTTATGTGTGTAAAATCTGAACCTAACTATAACATACCTTTAACCTGTGTTTTTTAGGTGAACTTCCAAGGATTTTTTAATTCTATTTCCTAACTATACCGTCACTGCAACCTTTGTTTTTTTAGTGATTTTTCTACGTTTGTTATGCTTTTTCCTAACTATAAAATCCCTATTACCTTTGTTTTTGTCAGTGAATTTCTAGAGTTTTTTTATGTAAAATAAGTAAAATAATATTTAATTACCATATATTATTCCAACCACCATCAGGACATGCAGCCAAGCCCACACTGCACATCGCCGTGGAGGCTGGCTGCAGGGCCAGTGCCCAACAACCCGCATGCAGCCAACCCCATGCTGCGCAGCCTTTGGCCGTGCACAGTGGGGGGTTGGCCACAAGGCCTGGCCTTGTGTAACCAATACCCCAAAGGCAGCCAAACCGTAGGCCGCCTCACCTGTTGCCTCGTGCATTTTTTAGGAGGGGGCAAGCGGCCTGCTTACCCAAGCTGCATTTGGGCCTGGGGACCCTATCTCCAGGAGCCTGGCAACATATTGCGGAGGAAGGGGAGCCATATGCCCCCCTTCCCACATAATTTTTTGCTCAAGGGATCCCATCCCCTTGGGCCAGGCACATATTTAATGGGGAGAGGGGCACACAACTCCACTCCCTGGGCTGATTTAGACCCCAGGGACCCCATCCCCATGGTCAAGCTCATTTTGTGGGGAGGGGGGCATGTGATCCCCTCCCTAGGCCAATTTTGGTATTGGAGACCCCATACCCTGGGCCAGGTGCATTTTTTTAGGGGAGGGGTAGGGTACAGGGCCCCCTTCCTTGGCTGTTTTTGGCCTCAGGAACCATATTCTCCTGGGCCCACTACTGTATTTACAAGAGGGTGTCAGGCAGCTCTCTTACCCGGGCCAATTTTGGCACTGGGGACCTCATCGTCTGGGGCCCAGCCATATTCCAGAGGAGAGGGACACATAGCCCTCCACCCCAGGACGATTTCAACCCCGGGTACCCCATCCGCAGGTGCCAAGCAAGTGTCCAAAGGGGGAGGGGGCCACGTGGGCCCCCACCCCGGGTCAATTTCAGCCACGGGGACCCCATTTCCTAGGGCTCGGCCAACAAAGGGTGGATGTACATCGTCCATGGGCCATTTTTGGTCCCGGGGACCCCATCTTCTGGGGCCCAGCCATATTCCAAAGAAGGAGGGAGTGCACGTAGCCCCCTACCCCATTACAATTTCATCCCGGGTACCTCATCCCCAGGGGAAAAGCCTTTGGAAAAGGGAAGGGGGCACACAGCCTCCCTCCCTGGGACAATATCACCAATCTGGAACCCCATCCCCCGGGCACCGGCCAATGTCCAAAGGGGAAGTGTTGCGGGCCCCCTCCCTGGGCCGATTTTGGTACCGGGGATCCCATCATTGGGGTCTGGCCAACAAAGGGTAGGTGCCTTGGTGCCCACACAGGGTACCCACCACACTATGCTTAGGGGCCACAGGGGGAGCTCCAAGGACCTTGTGCATCTAGCCGGCTTGCCGCCTCCAGCAGGAGCCAGCATTGTTCCTGCCTCCAAAGAGCAGCTAAAAATGCAGCAGGGAGCAATCTTTTCATCTGTTTCCTTGCCTGGGGAGGTGAGTTGAGTGCCTACCTTCCCCTTTTTTAATGAGAACGGGCCCCGGGGGATGGGGATCATGGGGCAAAATCAGCCTGGCGATGGGAGCCAAACACGCCCCACGTGTGCCTGCTCCACCCAAATATATTAATCCCCCCCGACCTGGCCCACTCCAGGGGCTTTAAAAAACAACACACGCAGGAGACCATGCTTTTTAAAAAAAAAGAAAATTGCCACAGGTCTGCAGTTCCTCTGTGAATTTGCATCAACATTTTAAAAAAAATATTTTTGGCCCCAGGCGAGGTCCCTGTGGGGCCCCACCACCCAGCCTAGGCAGTCAGGGTATTTCTACCCTGACCCCTTGTGTTGTTTTGTCTTTGTTCATGGGACTCTGCCAAGTCCAATTCCCAAAATAGCTGCCACAACTTACTGGTTGAAGTGATGGTAGGCAATCACGGTACTGCTGTTGGAGCGTGGATCTGGAGATCTATGGTGCATCCGCATCTCTAGATTTATATAAATCTTTTTTCTATAATAACTCCAAATCTACTGAACAAATTTACACTGAATTACGAAAGTACTCTTTCTAAACCAAGATCTATCTTTCTGCCAAATTTTGGAAAGTTGCATGGGGAAAATGAGTTTTGGGACCCACTTTTTTCTCAGTCCCAGTGACGAGTCACCCTTGAAACTTTCCAAACAACAGCTGGGTGAGTGGCAAACTAGTCTTGCAAATTTCTAGAAGATTTGTCAAATGGCACCAAAGTTATTAGCAAAACAAAAATGCTTTCCCAATGAAAACTAGGTTTTAACTATAACTACCTATGGGTGGGCTAGGTCCCTGGGGGGGGGAAGATACATTTTGTGGAGGGGTGCCTGTGGTGTGATTTCAGTCACAGGGACCCCATTCCCCATGGCCCGGCCTTATTAAAGAAAGTGGGGAGCACACAGCCCCCTCTCGGGCTGCATTCAGCCCCGGGGAACCCATCTCCCGGGGCCTGGCTGTGCATGAAATAGGGAGGTGGGCCATACAGTCTGAGCCATTAAATCCCCTGACGACCCTATCGCCAACAGCTGGCTCAGGCTATGTCCCGGGAGGCCCACCACCAGGACACAGCACCAGTGCGGGCAGGGAAACCTGTGTTTGCTCCCGCTTTTAAAACTCACACCAAGCAGGAGCAAACACCAAGTCCGCCCCTAGCAGGTGGGAGCATGAAAAATGCTCCCACCTGCTGGAAGCGGACTTTTCATCTGCCTGCAGCGAAGCGGGCAGGAATTCGGATGAAAATATTGCCCCCACCCGCAGTGAGCAGCATTTTTAGTTGCTCCATGTGGAAGGGAGCAATGCCGATTCCTGCTAGAGGCAGAGAGCTGGTTGGAGCCCCCAGCAGCCCCCAAACATACTGTGGTGGGTGCCAAGGTTGGGCATCAGGGTACCCACCCTTTGTTAGCCCGGCCCCACAGGATGGGGTCCCTGGGACCAAAATCAAAACCATGACCCTCTCCCCTTTGGACATTTGGGGTCCCAGGTAGGTGAAATTGGCCCGGGGAGGGTGGCTGTGTGCCCCCTCTCCCTTTGGAATATGGCTGGGCCCTAAGAGATGGGGTCCCTGGGCCCAGATTGGCCTGGGGGTGGTCTGTGTGCCCCCTTCCCTGTAAATATAGTGGTGGGCCCGGGGGCCAAAAACTGTCTAGAGAGGGGGTCCACATACCCTCCTCCCCTAAAAAAGTGGACCAGGCCTGAGGAATGGGGTCTCCATTGTTGTTGCAACAGGGAGAAGCAATACTTCATTGTTGTTTACTATTTCTCGTTGTAGAGAGGAATCTTCTTTAGGTATCAAAGTTTCAAGGAGCCCACGTGGCTTACTGTTGAGAATGGGCCACATAATGTCGTTTGATCAGATCAATGGAGACAAACCTTTTGTCCCTATTGACTGGCAAGGGGCGGAAGAAGTACAGTTCTTGTACCTTCGACAGCCAGGCCAAGCACATGTGTATGATGGCCCAAACTCATTTTTGTTCACAATTTCTTTCCTGACCAGGTACCCAATCTTTGGGACCCAACCGGGTCTTACCGGGATAACCTTCACTTCACCAGCAGCAGTGCATTTTACTTGGACGCTGCTTTGTTTGTCCCGGAATTCAATTAGTTCCTGTAAATCAGCCAAACATTTATTAATGTCAAACAGTGTGCCTGCCGCCACTGTGCTGACATTATTGAGGTCTGGGACCCACCTTCTCACTCCAAATAGGATTTCATTTGGAGTCTGACTACCCAGGGATGTTATTGGCATATTGTTATGTGCTCTCTGCACCCCATATAGGTGATGGACCCAACTGCGACCTGAGCCTAGTACCCTTGCTGTTAAAGACTGTTTTAAGTCACGATTTTCCTCTCAACTACTTACGTTTCCTCAGGACGATAGTGGGAGGAGCACTGCAAGCTCACACCCAAACTTTCTGTAGCTTCTTTGTAAGCCCGAGAGTCGGACCCCGGTTGGAATGTAGGGTGCCAATTGTGTATGTCCCGAAAAAGACTTGCATGTCTATGATAACAGTTGGGGCGTCAGCCGACCACTGTGGCCATACCACAGGAATCTGGAGCATGAAGCTACTGCGACCAAGATTTACTTGTAAGCCCTATCAGATTGTACAGGGCTGCAGTGATCCAAATAGACACAAGCATAAGGCTTGTTTGAAATCAATAGAGGTGTCTGTGGTGTACGTGCTATGGTTAAGCCCTTCATCTGCTGGCAAATGTCACATTTGAGGACAAAGACCTAGGTCTGTTCAGGTAGACCAGGATACCAATAGCGTTGCTTCAATAATGAAACTGTAGCAGTAATCCCTGCATGTGCTGAACCCAGACCCTCGTGTGCAGCTAGTATTAACCACAACTGTGATCAGTATTAGGTATGACCCTATCCCCCCCCCCTGGAATGTGAGCATTTGGTATGTTCTCTGCATCTAACTTGTAGGAGTACTTGAGTGGAAAGCCTTTCGACAGCTGTGTGTCGTGCGCGGCATTGAAAGCCACCATAATGTCTCTGCCTATTCTCGTACTAAAATGAGTGATTGCAGCAACTGCAGCAGTACAAACTGTTGCCTTAGCAACTTCATCACCAATGACATTCCCCTGCAATGTGAAAGCCAACACGTTGATGACTCAATGTGTGTATTATATGAGCCTGTAGCAAGCAATCTTTCAGATTTGCCACCTGTTCTCAAAGCAGCTTGTGCATAATTATGCAACCCTTAGAATCTCAAAATCCTTTTTGGCCCCAATAGTGGAGGTAATCATTATATGACTGGACACAATAACACAAATTACACACTATAAATGTGGGGAATAAATTATCTGTATTTTCAAGTGCCAGTATCAGGGACTTAAGTTCTGCCAGCTGCGTTGTGCAGCCACCAAGGGACTGCATGTGTTTTTTCAGGAGGGAACTTTCCATCTTGCATGCAGCCTTTTACGATTGCCCATGCAGCGGAATATTGGTGCTTTGTCCCTATGGCAGGCTGGGCAGACCCATCAGTGTAAATGATGTATTCATATTGGTCTAAAGGCATTTTTTTATTCAGCAGAGGATATTCTTATTCGTACTGCAAAAATGCTTTTGTTTGTAACGTAGAGTCAAATTTGTAGTCTACATCTGTTGCAGTGAGAGAGTTAGCCCACTGTATCCAGCGTGGATATAAAGCTTTGGCATTTGGAACGCTCGCTTTGGTGACAGCCTCTAAGGTCGGTATCGAGGTTATAACAATTATGCGTTAACCCTAAGCTAATGCTCTCTCTCTCACACTGCAGAAGTCTGTACCGCTGTGAGAATTTTCTCAGTGGGTGCAAAACACATTTCAGCGTTTGTGTACAAATGTGATTGTATGCTATTGGTACTGTATCCCCATCATTTAATGAGATATATGTGTACCCAGGTGGTCCTTAAACTATGTGGATCACCAGATTTGTGGTGTTTATACGTGTGTGTAAATGTTTAGAAGCTATCTCATCATCTTGTATGAAACAGAAAATGTTAGGGTGTTCCTGTGTCAAATGTGTGATTGAAAAGTCTGGTCTAATTAGGTCATAAAAAGGTTTGACAAGTTCTGCGTAATTCAAAATGTATGTTCTCCCAAATTTAAAAATCCTAAACTGGATTGCAGAGTTGTTGGAGGAACGCACATTTTTCTAAAAAATGTGTCGCTAGACTATTGCCATCACAACTCATATCCAAATATAGGACATTGAGATGGGCAATTTTAGATTTTTTTAAAGTACATTTGTAGTCTAGGTGAGCAAACCCCAGAACTATGTGGTCTACTCTGTCCAAGTGTTTCATTAATTAATTGTCCATTAAATATATATCATAAATGTAGGACAATGCCTCCTCATCAAAGGTTTGAAGTGACTCCATCACACTGGCTGAAAACAGCCCAGAGCTATTCTTATACTCATAGGGCAATTGACAAAATTGCCTCTGTGAGTCTAGCACTGAAAATGCTGTCAAATATATGCTTCCAGGCACTATATTTTAGCAGAAAAATATATTTTAGATATCTAGTGTTGTTTTGTATTTTTCCAGCACAATGTTATTCAGTAGTGCGGCACTGTGTGCATTTTGTACTGCGAATGTGTGAGTAGATGTGTTCAGATGTCTGTAATCTAATACTAGATAGTATGAGTTGTCCAGTTTCATTACGGGAAACAAGGGATTATTCATTGATGAGGTGCAATTTTCTATTAAGCCTTGGTATTCAAGTTGTTCTAGGATTTCCTTAACTTGTGTTTTAGCTTCATGTTTAATTGGATATTGTCTTTGGGGTTCAGGAGTTTATTTCAACGGGATCTTGTAATTAGGCCTGGGCAAAATTTCCGTTCCGTTCGCGGAATTTGCGATAATTTGGCATTTCCGCGTTCCGCGGAGAGCGTGAAAATGTCAAAATTTCCACATTCCGCAGCTTTGCGATAATTTGGTTCTTGCTCGCGCTGTAAAATAATACATTCTTGCGCGCGCGCGATCGCCTTACCTGAATCCCCGCGTTTGCCGACAAGTTTTCCCGATCCGGTCGCGTTCTCAATGAGATGTTGTATTGTTTTAGCCATTTGCGCTGTCTCGCGACAGTTCGCGTCCGCAGTGACGTCATGCGTCGCGCGATCACGTCTTTTTTCTTGTGATCATGCACCGCGAGACAACTGAAAACAAGATGGCCGCGCCCGCGAGCAACCACAGGGGTAAGTTAGCGACCCGCAACCATGCAAAAAATATTGCGAACGGGCGGGAAAAAAACTTCCGCATCTTCGCAATATTTCTGCTTGTTTGCGGAGATTTTTAACATTTTCGCGATAATTTGCGAAAGTCGCTTTCGCAAATTCCGCCCGCCCCTAGGTGACTCATCATCCTACCCCACATGATTGAGGTATAATGCAGGAGCTAGCGCTAATGCCCACTCCTTGGCATAAGAATGTTTCACTGATTCTGGAACGAGGTCGGAAAACGCTAGTAAGATTACCGTTTCCCTGTTTGGGGTCTCCATTATGAACTCAGGTGGACAGTCATTTTCAGCCAAAAGAATATCATAACCATACGTCAAGTTCTCCAAAAAGAGAGCCTTGATATTCCTGGGTATGTCCGCCTCCAACTGGAGTGTAATTTCATATAAACAATGGGGAACACCATGGTATCCAGTGTTTACACCGTGATATGCTCACTCAGCGCTGCTGCAAACAGATCACTGATCAGTTTCCAGCAAGCTATTATGACTTCTGCCGTGCTGTCCAGCATCATCACTACCCATTCCCTGTTCAGAAGCAGTATTCTGGGCATGCCTGATTTTAATTCCGGCTACGTTCATCTTCTTGAATTGAGGTTTAGGAGTTTTTGATTTTCCTGCTCCATTAATGATGTAATCAGGCAAGAATTGTGATTTCTTCTTTAGTTTCATGTGCTCTTTCGATCTGCACTCTGACCATCCACCTCTCTCCGAAGGTATATCGGATGACTCCTCAAAAGAATGAGAGGAACGTGCATCAGTATCCTGATACCTGTCAGGCTTTCTAATTATGTCACGGATGGAGTACTTGCTTAGAGTTATCCTTTTCAGAATTATTGTTAAGTTGTGGTTTCCCAGGTCTGGCTCTCAAATTATCTCTAACTAATGTACTAAAGGTTTCTTCGATCATTTTGGGTAATTCCCGCTCTTAGTGTGCAGGAGTGAAATCCTTCAAGCGTTGGTGTATTGCCAGTGCAGCTGCCTCCCCTGTTATGTTACTCAACATAATGGTGGACACTGCGGCAAGATTACCCATCAGTTTCATCCCTAAGTCCAGGGCAGGTGCTGCTCTGTACTCATTCATAAGCTGCTTCAGTACCTCAGGCAAATCAGCCAGTGAAGGGGTACCATGTGTTCTGGTATATACAGCAGCGAAGACTGTGCCCCAAGTAGCGCAGTCTTCCACCAGGGGAGCCATCCCTATCGGCAAGCAAATAGTCAATATTCAGCATTTTCCTGCGGGCCCCTATGGGGAAACACTGCTTAAAGCAGGCCTGTTTTTTGTGCTACACAGAATGGAATTTGTCCCAAACAGATGGGAATCTTACCCATTACGGCATTCAGTGTTTGTGGGCTGATACCAGTGGTAGCCAAATGTGGTTGTGTGGCTTGAGCAGTCAGCACAGGGTTTACTGTTTATGTTCGCATTAAGAACTGTGTGAGATTTCTGAATATTTTACTAACTCTCCATATAGTGTACACATTTCTGCTGCAGTCAGATAAGCATTGTCTGGATGCGGTGTGTATTCAGCTAAAACCGGCCATGTCGCTCCTTCTTTACTGAGAGGACAGGGTCTCACACTTTCTTTTGTGTGTGGGAGGGTGCCTTTAAACCAATTAATATATTCGTGGTAAGATAGAGGAATATCTGTCTTCCTATGGAGTGTATTCCTCTGGTGTTTCATCTTCAATGTAGGTATGAAACAATTGTGTTTGACCATTTGCACTTGGGAATTTAACCCAGGAATAGAACACCTCTGTCCTAAATGCTTTGTGTGCCCCAACCTCGAAGGTAAGATCCTGTTGTTTGAATTTGAGAGGAATGCATGAGTTAACATTGATTCCTGAAACTTGCTTTATTTTCAACCATTACCTGCAGTTTGCACATCTTGTTTGAATTTGAGGGGAACACAGGGAGGAGGGAGTAGCTAAAACGCAGTGGTAACGCTTTATTACAGCCATTTTTCCTTCTCTGGGAGGCGGGGAGGTGCCATTTTGAGTCAGTGCGCACTCTAGTCCCTGTACATGTACTTAAAGAGAGGCGCTGAGCAGACGCGCCGCTTGGGTGCCTAAGGTGTGCCCGTATGCACCCGTCAGCCCCTCGGAAGCACCCAGCACCAGACACTATGCCAATTTTCTGCCAGACAGCAGTCAGAGATTAGCGTATGATGGTGCTACTCTACGGCAGATTCAATCGCTTGGAAGGGGATGAGGCAGCCCCATTGTTCACACTGCTATTGGGCCCCCACCGCTGTAGCTGAGACAGCTCCAACCACCTCCCTCACCACAATCTCAGATCCAAGTCAGGAGAGTTCTCAGCATTGCTGTTAAACAATCGCTCTTTGCAGAAACATGATCTGCAGGATTTCAAACTACTTCAGGATCTCAACCTGGCCTGTTGTTTTTAACGGAAACTTGGCTCAGTGAATCCTCAAATCCCACTTTAGCAATGGCCATCTGGCAAGGGTATACAAATCTTAGGAAAGACCGTTCAATAGGCAAAGAGAGGGCAGAGACAATCATTTTTAAACAGGACTTACACTGCGTCTCCTTTACTTTGGGCGAACTTGATGGAGCAGAATGTTTGGGTTTCTGCTGCTCCTTATCACCCCATCAATACCTGCCTGGTGCCATAATATATAGGCCGCCTGGCTTGGCGGGGCCTTTCTAAATACTTTCAGTCATATTCTGGCACCCTGGACTTTTAAATACATTCACTTTCTGGTTTTGGGTAACCTAAATCTCCATATGGACAAGCCTCTGGAGACGGAAGTAATTTCTCATACAGATCCTCTTTCAGCTCTTAGCTTTACTCCATATGTGCTTAAACCTATGCACAGGACAGGACATATTCGAGACCATATTTTCTCCAATGTCACACTTAAAGTAGATGATCTTCTTCAAATTTTCTCCAATGTCACACTTAGAGTAGATGATCTTCTATCATTAACCTGGTCGGATTATTATTTAGTGAGTTTTAGCCAGCCTACATCTAAAAACAAAATGCATTCTATAGATATTCAAACAACGTCTAGAGCTTTCAATAGAATATCTCCTACTGATTTGGGCAAAGCCCTTGAATCTTCTATCCCCCCTCTCGAAGGTAATCCAAAACAGATGCTTTCCAGTTAAATGCTTGGATCTCTCAGAGTGTAAATGAGCCAGCTCTGACCGTGGCACGACACACCTATAAAACAAAGCAATCTGCCCCCTTCAGTCAAGGCTCAAAAGCCAAGTTTCTGCAAACATCGGTACAGCATGAATAGTTACAGCTGTACTAAGCCGGGCGTACAGTAGCGTATCCAGTTCTTCTGGAGAAAGAAGACTTTCAAGCTTTTGACCCTAGACTTACTTTGATGAGTGTCCCTGAATGCCTACTAGTTATAAGATTATACATCTGTACATGAAAATTTGGATTTACTGATAAATAATTGTAATCAGCTCGCATCGTTTCCGTAGGATCACAAATCAAGAAAAGTGTTCTGAAGTGGAATACTAGAAATACAACCTGATTGTTTGGACTACCGCCATCGCTGTAGCTTAATTCGCAGTACTTAGGGATCTTTACACACTTTTGACCATCCCTACTAGCATACCATTAAGCCTTAAAAAAGTCGTCTACACAACGTAACATGTGTGGCTGTCTTCAACAACACTTCAGACTTCGTGTCAACACAATCGAGACCATTTGTGTTCTAGCTTTTTTTGTACTCACATGGTTGCATATTCTATATTATTGCATGGTGCGATGTTCATTAAAACGAACTGACAACAAGGTCATTTGACTGACTTGTGGTTGTGCTCTATACTCAACGTTGTATTTTGAATTATAGGGTGAGATTTGTTTCTCCTCTATATATGATAACACTGGTTAATGGCACAGTGTTTTACATTGAGCACGCCTGTACATATCGAATGTAATACTGATTGAACGATAACACGGAGGTGCTGGCCTGTGCTATGTTACCACTGCCATTTGTTCTGTAAATTGCTATATAAAACAAGATAGTAATTAAGCATAATCCTACTATACAATCCCCATTCTATGTGGGTCTAGGGTGTGTGTGAGTATGTATAGTCAAGAATCCCCCCACCGGAGGATCCAACCTCATTACCTGGCAAGACAGATTGTAGGACCCCATCTTGGTCACGAACTGGACACCCCTCACCAAGGGCGGAGCCTCAGCATGCAGGGACCTATCGATTTCAGCAGAAGTCTCTTCTCTGGCTAACCCTCGGAAAGGCTTATATATTTATAATAAAAAGAATCTTTGCGACTTATATACAGATTAGCACTGTTATGTGTTTGCAGATATCCCTGTTGTACCATGGATGAAGATAGGATGACATTGTACAGCATGCAAGGCCTTGTACTTGGTGTTCGAGGCATCATGATAATGTTGCGTGACATGTATAAGCAAAGCAGTTTCAGAGAAACTAATCCAACATTGTCACACATGCAAATATGTCCCAAAGGTTACAGTAAAACGTTATTGTGCAAAAGGAGGACAGTGTAAGAAAATGCGCAGCATTCCTACGTGGGCCCAACTCAGGCACATAACAACTCTGTCCATGGACTCTCCTCCCTGGTAACTCGTCTTTCTCTCATAATGGGTGTGCATAGTAGGGTGTGGGAAGAGCCTATACTCTACTCACATCTCTTACAAACCCAATCAGCGTAAATAGTAAACTCTCAAAAACCTTCTGAAAGACGCCTTCCTTCAGTAACAAATGTGCATACCAAAGAGCATTCAAAGATCACCTATCCCTTTCTACTGTTCACGATCCTGCGACAGTCTCATGAAATCGTAACGTTTTATAGAAAAATAGGAATTAACAATCTGCTCATCACAGTACTTATCTCTTACACACTTCCTCTCAAAAACAATGACCACAATATGCATTCCTACTAATGGAGTGTATTCAGAACTCACCTCCTCTTTTTACTATTCGCGATTCTGCAAGAGTCCCGCAAGATCGTAAAAATTAATTTAAAAATGTTTACATTTATTTTCTTCACAGTTATCCCTTAGCCACTGGCTCTCTACGCTTAGGGAACAGCATGCATTTCTGCTGCCCTTACATAGGTTTTTTAATTTCCACAAAACCACACATTTTTCCCAGTAAACAGTAATGGCCACCATTTCATTTCTAATATTCCAGCAGCCAACCAATCAGAGCATTCACTCTCACGGGTCTCGCAGGAGCCTCTCACTCCCACAAGAGCGCGAAGGCTCACTGGAACAACAGGCCTCTTGACCAATCACAGGACTCCATTTTTTATTTTGCGCTCATGCAAGAGGATTGCGGGCCTCTGATGAGCCCAACTGCTAAAATACACAATCATTTTTTACCCTTAATATCTCAAAAATTACTCAACTGATTGACACCAACTCACAAAAAGCACAACTGCGGACCAAGATCATATTTCCTACTGAATGTCGTGGGATTCCATTCAGCAACTTTTGCTAAAACCTGTCTTAAAGAAGCCTATGGGAAATGCATGGAGACGAACAAGTTACTTACCTTCGGTAATGATATATCTGTAAGACACATTAGTTAGCTATATATCCTTTACCTTAGAATTACCCCCAAGCGTCAGACTGGATCCGGAAAGTTTTTCCATCAGCAGTACCTCTGCACGTCAGAAGGTGGCATTGGTCGGCACCGTGTCCGGCATTGGCGTCGTGTCGCTGGGATGACGTCGCGGCAGCTACTTAGATGCCGCCCTCGCACACTGACGTCAGTTCTGTACACAACTTTCCGCGCCAATAACGCAGACCCATGCAAGACACTGACTACTGGTGCACAAAATTAGGGCCCTGAAAGGATATCCTTAACCTTAGAAATCAGTTCTCAGAATGGGGAGGATGGGTGGGGCGGTAAGGACTCTATAACTAACTAATGTTTCTTACAGATATATCGTTACCGAAGGTAAGTAAGTTCATCTGAAAGAAACACATTAGTTATAGATTCCTTACCTTAGAATAGATACTCCAGCAATACCAACCCTGGTGGTGGGTCTGCGAACCAATCTCACACCAGAAAGTCCTGGAGAACAGAACGGCCAAAGAAGCCGTCTCTCCGGACCTGACTGTCAAGAATGTAGTGTTTTGTAAACATGTGCAGCGAGGCCCACGTAGCTGTCTGACAGATGTCATTGAGAGGAACGCCACGTCCCAGAGCAGTAGTTGCTGCCATCGCCCTGGTAGAATGGGTGCCCAGCCCCACTGGAGGCTCCTGCTTCGCCAGAGAATAGTAGGCCTTGATACACAAAACAACCCATCGGGAGATAGTTCGTTTGGGTACAGCCCGACCTTTCTTTGCACCCACGTACCCAACAAAGAGCTGGTCATCCACCCGGAACTGTTTGGTGCGATCCAGATAAAAGGAAAGCGGAAGTTTTGGGTCCAGACGGTGGAGCCTCTCCTCCTCTTTCGAAGGATGCGGAGGCAGAAAGAAGGTGGGTACAGTGATGGTCTGCCCGATGTGAAAAGCAGTGACAACCTTGGCCAAGAAGGATGGACGAGTCCTGAGGACCACTTTGTCCGGATGGACGGACAAGAAAGGAGGCTTAGATGAAAGGGCCTGGAGCTCACTCCTGGCCCTCCTGGCAGAGGTGATGGCAACCAGGAAAGCTGTCTTAAGCTTGAGAAGCCATAGAGGACAGTTGTGAAGCGGCTCAAAGGGAGCGCACATTAAATAAGTCAAAACTAGATTCAAGTCCCACTGAGGCATAACCAAAGGAATAGGAGGAAAGAGGTGAGTTATGCCTTTCAGAAAACGATTTACAACTGGGACTTGAAAAGAGAAGGCTGATCTAAAAGCCGAAGGAAGGCAGAGATGGCAGAAAGATAGCCCTTGATAGTGCCCAGAGCAGAGCCCTGCTGGGCCAAAGAAAGGAGGAACAAGAGAACCTCAGAAACAGGGGCAGAGAGGGAATAGCAGCCTTTGCTGTGCACCATGCCACAAATGTGTTCCACCGACAGCCGTATACCATCTTAGTGGAGGAACGCCTTGCCGCCAAGATGACATTGCAGACTTCAGGAGGCAGGTCAAACAACGTCAACTGCCACCGCTTAATCTCCACGCTAGGAGGTGGAGGCGGGACAGGTTCGGATGGAGGACCGTCCCCTGCTGCTGCAACAGAAGATCCTCCCGAAGAAGCAGTCAGATCGGAGGATCGATGGCCATGTTGAGCAGCTCGGGATACCAGACTCTTTGTGCCCAGTCCGGAGCCACAAGAATGACTTGGGCCCGATTGCGCCAGATCTTCTTCAGCGCTCTGGGCAGAAGTGGTATAGGCAGAAAGGCGTACAACAGACAGCAACACCACTCGCGATGAAAAGCGTCGTCTAGCGAGTGCCGCCTTGGAAATTCCAACGTGCAGAATTGCTGACATTGTGCGTTCTCTTCGGTGGCAAATAGATCTAACCAAGGCTCTCCTCGATGATGAAAGAGACCTTGCACCACCTCCGAGTGAAGACGCCATTTGTGATTCATCATGCACCTGTGGCTGAGTTCGGCTGCCCTGGTGTTCAGGGAACCTGCCAAGTGTTGAACCACCAGGGATATGCCATGATGTTTCAGCACGTCCAGAGGTGGAGAGCCTCCTGACATAGGGTCCACGACCGCACCCCACCCTGTTGGTTGCAGTAATACATGGCGGTGGTGTTGTCCATGAACACCTGCACTACTCTTCCCCTGACAGAAGGAAGGAATGCTTTTAGTGCAAGACGAATCTTCCGAAGCTTGATGTGGAGCCCGGACTCTGCCGGAGACCAGATGCCTCTGATCTCCGCCTCTCCCATGTGGCTGCCCCATCCCAGAAGGGACGCATCTGTCACCACCGTGGGTTCTGGTTGGGGTAGGGAGAGGAATCTGCCGTTGACCCAATCCTCGTTCGTGAGCTCCAACTGCAATTGTCGTGCAGTGCCCTCTGAGATCTCGACACAATCGGACAGATTCCCCTGATGCTGCGCCCACGGGAACTTCAAGTCCCAATACAGAGTCCGAATATACCACCTGGCATGATCGACCAGCAGGATGCAGGAGGCCATGAGGCCCAGCAGCCTCAGGGTCATTCTGAATGAAACCCGGGATAGAGGGTGAAAGAGCGAAATCACAGCCTGACTATCCCGGACTCGCTGTTCGGGAGGATAGACCCGAAACCGCATCGTGTCCAGAACCGCTCCGATGAAGAGGAGCTTCTGAGAGGGAATCAGGTGTGACTTCGGCACATTGCTGGAGAACCCCAGCGAAAGCAGGAGGTTGGCTGTAGTCTAGAGGTGGGAGACGACTGCCCGGGGCAAGCCCGCCTTCAATAACCAGTCATCGAGATAGGGAAAGACTGAAACCTCTGCGTAGATGAGCTGCAACCACCGCCATCATTTTCGTAAACACCCGGGGGCGCTGGTAAGGCCAAAGGGGAGCACGGTGAACTGAAAATGCTCGTGGCCTACCGTGAACCGCAGGTAACGCAGGTGGGCTGGCAGGACGGGGATGTGAAAATAAGCGTTCTGCAAGTCCAACGCTACCAACCAGTCTTCCGGGTCGAGGGCAGACAAGGCCTGAGCAAGCCTCAACATCTTGAACTTCTCCTTCCGGAGGAAGCGGTTGATGTTCCTGAGATCCAAGATAAGATACTGGTTCTTGTCCTTCTTGGGGACCAGAAAGTAGTGAGAATAACAACCACAACCTATTTCTGGAACAGGAACACGCTCGCTGGCTCCCTTGGCCAAGAGTGCTGTAACTTCCTGCTGGAGAAGGGCCATGTGATCCTCTGACATGCGGTGGTATCGCGGTGGCATGGCCGGAGGGGTAGCCTCGAAGGGGAGGGAGTAGCCCCTTCGGACTATCTGCAAAACCCACCTGTCTGACATGATGGTGCACCAGTGGGGGAGGTGATGGCGAATCCTGCCACCCACTGGCGTTTGATGGGCCTGAAATGTCAGACTAGGAAGGTTTGGAGGCTGCTGCAGAGGGGGGGGTTGGTGGACTGGCCTGCCCGCTGGCCCCCGGAACCACGACGGTTGTTCCCACGTACCCGGCCGCGCGAAGGCTGGGTAACTTGCTGAAGCCTGTGGCTCTGGGCGGGACGTAGCGGGCACCCCTTCAGTAGCCACCAAAGGAGCGAAAAGCAGACTGAGCGGGGCGGGTGGAGCGGCCACAGGCCTTGGCCGTAGCCCGTGAGTCTCTGAAACGCTCTAGAGCGTTGTCTGCTTTGTCACCAAAAAGGCGACGGCCATCAAAGGGCATGTATATCAAGGTGTTCTGGACATCCCCCGAAAAGCCAGTCTACCTCATCCAGGCGTAACGTCTAAGAGCTACCAACGTAGAAATCGTCCTACCTAGAGAGTTATCAGTATCCAGTACACAACGGATGGCAAACTTGGCCGCATCCCTCCTGGAGGAGACAGCCTGGAAGAGCACTGTCCGGGCCTCCTCCGGACACTGAGGCAGCACCTGCGCAACCGAGTCCCACACAGAGTGGGAATAACAGCCCAATAGACATGCGTTGTTTACCGACCGCAGTCCCAAGCTGGCAGAGGAGAAAATCTTCTTCCCAAGATGATCCAGCTTCTTGGATTTCCTTTCCAGTGGGGTGGTATGGAATGCGCTTTTGGAAGTCGAGGCTTGGACCACCAAGCTCTCAGGGGTGGGGTGTTGGGAAAGGAAAGTGGGGTTGCCTGGGCCGGGCGGAGGCGTCGGGTAATCATCCTGTCCGCATGAGCTCCCGTGTTGGGCCTGGACCAAGTGCCCAAAAGGACTTCAGTAAGGGCCTTGTTTAACGGAAGCAGAGGCTCCGAAGAGCCCGTCGCCGGCTGAAGCACCTCTGTCAGGAGGTTAGTCCTGACTGCCACGGTAGGGAGTTCAAGGTTGAGAGTCTTGGCTGCCCTACGCAACACCACTGCGTACGAAGCTCCCTCCTCCGTACCCACAGTAGGAGTAGACAACATGCCAAGGTCAAGGGAGGTGTCCAGACCACTAGCATCCCCCAGTTCCTCGCTCCAGTTCAAAAGGGTCTCCAGGCCCCTCCCAGTCCTCCTCCTCATCCTCTGGGTGCCAATCTGACTGAAAAGGGATTCCAGGAATGAAGAGGGCAGAAAACCCCACTCATCACCGGACCCGGCGTCGGGCGATGCCAGTCCGGCTCCGGGTCTACGTCGGGATGGAGGCCGGGGTCAACGCCACCCGGGGGGCCGACCAGCGTCAAATGCGCTAATGGTGCTGGAGGAAGCAGTGTTGGCGGGGGTGTAATGAGGTCAGCCGGTGCCGATCTGGATCCAGGCCTGGATCCAAGGGGGCCTGCGGCGCCAGGGCCGGAGCTGTCGGCGGAGAAGGCCTAGGCCCCCCAACGAGTTCCGCGGGGCCCGAAGGCATGCCGACGGGTCCAGGCCACCCAAAGAAGGCATGCATTACCTCGTAGAACGTACGAAGCTGGGCGGGAGTCGCTCCGGGTCCCAGAAAGGGAGGGAAACACGGAGTAGACTCTTCGGACTCTGCATGCGGAGCCGTGGGAGGGGCACCACCCGCATCCCTCGTCGGATCGGCCGACAAGTAGAGTGAAGAGCGATGGTGCTTCTTCGACTTCCTCTTATGCTTCTACTCACCCGACCCCGAGTGCGAAGACTTTGATGACTTGGACAAAAGGTGATGGTGGCTCCTCGACCGGTCCCTCGACCTCCCTCGTGAACGAGACCTCAAACGGCACAGAGCCGACTGCCAGCGCTCAAGCAACTTTCGGGACCGCTCCCGCAAAGTCTTCAGTGCTATCTACCGTCAGTCCGAGCACAACTTGGGGTCGTGGTCGTGCTCCAGGCAAAGGAGGCACACGCGGTGCGGATCCATCACCGACATCAGTAGGTGACAGGAACCACATGCCTTGAAGACTAAAAAAAGAAGTCGACAAAAGTCAAGAAAAAAAACAGTCAAAAAGTGACTGGAGGTACCTCTCTTCTAGGATCTGCGCTGGCTGGTGCTGAAAAAGAAAGAACTGACATCAGCGCGCGAGGGTGGCGTCTGCGTAGCTGCCACGATGTCATCCCGGCGACACAACGCCAACGACGGACGCGGAGCCGCCCAACAGCACCTTCCGACGCACTGAAGAAAAAACTTTTCGGATCCAGTCTGACGCCTGGGGGTAATTCTAAGGTAAGGAATCTATAACTAACGTGTTTCTTTCAGATTTTACATTTTAGGACCCAAATATTTTCTTGGCCCCCTCTGTATGGATCACCCTGAAACCTTCCAGGAAGGAGTTGAGGTGGATGAACTTGTTTTTGGAAAGATTCGTGGAGATTCTATCAAAGGGCCAAAATTATTAGCAAACCAAAAAGCACTCTGTCTATGGAAAAGCAGACCTAATTATAACTACCAACTGGCGACCGCAAGTAGGAAGTTATAGTAAGGACCTAGTCAGGGCCGGCTTTAGGGCAGTGCGAATGGTGCGGCCGCACTGGGCGCTGACCTGTGGAGGGGGGGGCGACCTCAGGGTTGGGTGCTGTGTTTAGCAAACATGTATGATTGGAGAGATGAGGGCCCGGTTGTAGTGAGAGATTCCGAGGAGGCATTCATGTGGTGTGGGGGCACCAAAAATGATTCTCGCACCGGGAGCCAACAGCCCTAAATCCGGCCCGGGACCTAGTTTTCATAGACGAAACATTTTTTGTTTTGCTAATAACTTTGGCACTGTTTGACGAATCTTCATGAAATGTTCAAAACTAGTTTGCCCACTCACTTTAGCTGCTGTCTTGAAAGTTTCTGGTTGATCCGTCAAGCGGGGGCCCAGAAAATGGCGGTCTCAAAATGCACTTTCCCCATGTATTTCCCATAGGGTTTTTAGGGATGACTACAGTTCGAACCGCCCTTTTTGATTTGGAGTAAATCCGTACACTAGTTTTGGAGATAGTAAAGAAAAAAAGAAATTTGTTTATCTAGGGATGCGAATCCTCCATGGATCCAGCACATCATGCTAAAATCGGATTGGCTTCAAACACTTCAACCAGGAAGTGTTGGCAGTTATCATGAGACTAGGACTTCTCCAAATCCCAAGAAAAAAGGCAAGAAAAAGAAGAGGGCCAGGTAGGAATACCCTGACCCCCTAGGACTGGTGGTGGGGTTCCGCAGGGGCCCAAAAAACATGGCCGCATATTCGTGGAGGAACTGTGAATCCATGGCAAGATTTGTTTTCAAACAAGCACGGTCTCCTGTGCTTGTTTTTTATTTTGCCCCCCACGTGGGTCAGGTCCCAGCAGAAATAACATTCGATTTAAAAGAGGAGGGGGTGCATGTGACCCCCCTCCCCAGGGTGATTGCGTCCTAGGGGACCACCACCCCCCCTGGGCCATCTGATAGTAAACAATGGGAGGGGGCCACGTGGCCCCCCCTCCCTGGGCCGCATTTGGCCCCGGAGACCCCAGGGACCAGCCGTGAAATTGAACTGGAGGGAGGCAGGGGAGCCCCCTTCCTAGAGCCAATAATGCCCATTCTCGAGGGCCGGGCTACTGCTATATCCCAGGGAGCCCAACCCCGAGACACATTAGTTTTCCTGTTCGCAATAGTGCGGGCTGACACTTCTGTTTGTTCTCGCTTAGTAGAAACTGCTACCACCAAACGACAACAAACAGTAAGTCCGCTACCAGCAGGCGGGAGAGGGAAAAATGGTCCCGCCCGTTGGGAGTGGACTTTTCATCTGTTTCCCTGCCCGCAGTGAAGCAGGCAGGGAGGCAGATGAAGAAATTGCTCCCTCACACAGGGAACTGGCAGGGACAGCGGTGGTATTGGGGCTCCCCCCACAACCCCCAACAAGACACTGGGTGGGGTTAGGGCACCCACAATTGACTGGGGCCGCAATTGACCTGGGGAAGGAGGCTGCGTGACCTCCTCTGGGTTGCTTGTGTGGGGGTTGGCCACGGGGCTTTGCCACAGGTCAGGCCATGCAGCCAACCCCATGCCACGCATAGGGAAGGCTCTGCCCGGTGTGGGGTTGGGTGCCTATGAGGGGGTTAGCCACACGGTCTGGCGGCCGGCCTGGCTCTGCGGCCAACCCCCGCTGCACACGGCACAGCAGGGATTTAATCAACGTAAGGTAATCAAATATCACTTAATGTTAAAAAAAAAACTACAAATTCACTGAAAAAAATCAAAGATTACAGGGACCTTATAGTTAGGAAATTTAATTGAAGAAACCTTAGAAATTCACTAAAAAAACAAAGGTTTAGGGTACATTAAAGTTAGGTTCCGATTTTACGCACACAAAACCATAGAAATGTAACAGTTATAGTTATAGTTATCTCAAGGAACTATAACTCACGCCCACGCCATGCACTGCTAATTACTCCACATATTACATCAGTCCTGAAATCTTCTGTGGCATCATTGATAATATCACTGTAACATTTGCAATACAATTATTGATGAGAAAACGGTGCACGGCAAGGGTGCGAGTCACATAACTGGGTGTAGCTGACAGTTGAGCCACACACAATAGGGAGCTTAGGTGTGCCTGGATGGGAGGAAGAAGCTGGCCACAGCCCCCCATAAACTTGTTATCTCTTCCCATTTTTTACTAACAGGACATGTAAAGCATAAAAGTGATTGTCCTACTTTTTAAACAGATTGCACTCTGACCTTTAGGCAGTCCAGGGCCTACCCTAGGAGTGCCTTACATGTATTAAAGGGAAAGGTTTGAGCCGGACAAAAGGTTCATTTTGAGAGGTTGAAATGGCAGTTTAAAACTGCACGCACAGGGTGTAATTGCAGGCCTGAGACATGTTGAAAGGGATACTTATGTGGTGGCACAATCAGTAGTGCTGACCCACTAGTAGCATTTAATTTACAGGCCCTGGGCACATTTAGTGCCACTTTACAAGGACCGTACAAGTAAATTAAATATGTCAATTTGGTATAAACCAATCTAACATGTTTTTAATGAGAGACCGCAAGAACTTTAGCACTAGTTAGCAGGGGTACAGTACCCAGAGTCCTAAAGTCAACAGAATTTAGCGAAAAGCGAAGTACAACGGCAAAAGGTTTGAGGATACATCTGCAGAAAGTGCCAAGTCCAACACAACCCCCTCCAACCAAAAGCCATGGTCACCTAATTAATACTTTGATGGACTTCCCTGCTTAGGCAATAGTACATGGATGAAGGCCCTGTTATACAGGGGCTCTTGCCATTTATTTTCCTCCCTGAACTCAGTTGGATCCCTCTGTCTATACTCTACTGAGCCACTGAACTGACCCATTGGGATCAGTTCTACTCACCTGCGGACCCCATCTGTGGAGTACCTAACCTTAACATGCACACAGATGCTTCCCAGTAGGACAAACAGTACCACCATGGCCAACAAAGTGATGTGGCACATTTTACTCCTTGAATCAGAATTCTGTCTCCAGCCCAAGGAAAACTCTGCCCATAAGGACAACAACCAACAAAGGCCACTGACAGCTGTCAGTGTCAAGAGCCAGGCCATCTAGGGCTCTCTGAACTCTGAGGTTTCTCAGAGTGGGGTACAACAGCACCAGGTGTTTTGCACCCCACTTCCACTCTCCCTCCCACCAATCTAGGGGTGGTAGCCTGAGACTGGCCACTCAATCCAGGGTCTGTACCTTGAGGATGAACATTTGCCTGGTGAGCCAGGACTTCTGGGGGAACTACCACTCCCCTCAAGGGTGACACATTCTGCTGTCTGTGTCATGTAGGGGTCTGCCTGGTGCAGGTCTCCTTCCCTCAGTTTCTGTGACAGCGCAGGGCGGCCCCTCGGGTCAGAAGTGGCCTCACCAGGTTCAGTCTTGGTGTGCTCTGTTCTCAGAGCTGGCAAGCCCTGCCCACTGATCCTCCCACGTTGGACTGTTTCCACCTCCTGCCGTTACATCTTGGCCTCCGTATCCTCCACTGTGGAGTGGTACCCCCAGAAAATGAAACTGGGAGGGCATCTTGGGCTGTCACCCAGTGGCAGACGGCTGGTCCACAGGGGACGCAAGCGCGGTGACCTGCCATCACAGGCACGCAGGAGGAGAGGAAGTCAACGGAAGTGCAGAGAGGAGCAACACAGGGCAGGGGGTGCATCAGCTTCATGTATTGCGAATGTGTGAAAAACGCTTTATATTTCAGCCCTCTTCACACATTTGCAACCCATAGACATGCTGTGCATGCTCTTTGCAGCGCAGCTTGTGTAAGAATAGATGACTGCAAGGGCTGTGGGACCAAATCGCCCCTGGTCCTATCAGGAGTCAGGATGGAACAGGAGTGAAAAGAGAGTTAACACTCGGCTCTAACCTGATTCCTGGTGCTGCAATGAAAAGACAGAATATTTATTTATTTATTTAAGGAGCTTATAAAGCGCACGGCTACCTCCAACGGGGGTGTCCCGGCGCTGTAGACTACATACATAGAAAAAGGAGGAGTTTAAAGTTTAGAGAACAGCCAGGTTTTTAATTTTTTACGAAAAAGAGTCTCAGAGGAAATGAACCTCAGATCAAGGGGTAAGGTGTTCCAGAGGTTAGCAGTCATGACTGTGAATGCTCTACCACCCATTCTAGATCGGCGGAAGCGGGGAACAGTAAGAAGGCGTAGAGAATTGGATCTCAAAGATCTGACAGATTGAGAGAGAACAAGTCTCTTTCTCAAGTAATCCGGGCCAGACCCATTAAGGGCCCGGAAAGCAATAATCAGCATCTTGAACTGAATGCGAAGAGAGATGGGAAGCCAGTGAAGCTTCTTACGGTAGGCCGCATTCGACTGCCGGTATGAAATGTTGCCAATCAGCCTAGCCGCAGCGTTCTGAACGATCTGAAGGCGTTCAATTAGATACAAGGGGGCACCGGCATAAAGACTATTAGCATAGTCCAAGTGAGATGTAATCAACGCGTGAATGACTGTTCTACGGGCCTCCAAAGGCAGATAAGGAAAGATCTTTCTGATCATACGCAGTTTTCTGAAACAGGCTGCAGTGACCTTATTAATCTGAGCTCTACAAGAAAGAGCGTGATCAAATTGAAAGCCCAGATTACGAGCAGATTGGACAGGGATGGGAGGGGGGTTAAGCTCAGTTGGCCACCAAAAAATAGCAGGAGGGATAGTATTCTGATTAAAAAATAGGACCTCCGTCTTGTCAGTGTTAAGTCGAAGATGATTGGAAGTCATCCAAGAACAAATATTGCTAAGACAATGGCGGAAACTGACAAAGCTGGAATCCAAGTGATCTCTAAAAGAGAACATAAGCTGTGTATCATCAGCGTACGAGACCACACGGATCCCCCAAGACTCTACCACCTCAGCCAGGGGGGCAAGATAGACATTAAAAAATAAAGGGCTAAGAGCGGAGCCCTGAGGCACACCGCATTGGAGGGGTTTACCCTCAGATTCGAAGGGTTTAAGAAGAACCTTCTGGGTTCGACCAGTAAGAAAGGAGGCAATCCAAGATAAGGCGGAGCCGCCCAACCCAATCTGTCTCAGACGATCCAGTAAGATAGCGTGAGACACCGTATCGAAAGCTGCAGATAGGTCGAGTAAGACCAGCATGGCCTCCTCGCCCCTATCTACAGACTCCCGAATCGTCTCGGAGACCTCCAACAAGGCAGTCTCAGTGCTAAAGCCGGTTCTAAATCCGGACTGTGAGTCATGAAGCAATGAGTTGGTTTCTAGATAATCTGCTAATTGTAACTGCACAGCCTTCTCCAGAACTTTCGCCGGTTTAGGAAGCAGGGAGATGGGGCGATAGTTACAAAATTGCGCTGGGTCCGCGTCAACTTTCTTCAAGATGGGGACTAACAGGGCCTCCTTCCAAGCAGTTGGAAACTGGCCCGAGCCCAGAGACATGTTCCAAATAGAAAGCAGAGGTTTAACCAATAATGGGGCTAAATTACCCATGATTTTGGCAGGAACCGGATCTAGGGGAGAACCAGACTTACACTGAGTGAGCAGGGTAAGTGCGGACTCAGTGGAGAGCTCTTTAAAAGCCATCAAGGACGGACTTACCGAGTCTCTGGGACAAAAACTAATGGGAGTCAGCGCAGTAGGAAAAGAAGTAGAGATCTTATCAATCTTATCTTGGAAAAATGCTGACAGCCCATTACATAAAGCCTGGTTAGAGGAGTTTTGGGGCACCAAGGCAGTGGGATTGACAAAGTCCTTTACAATCTTAAACAAAGTTTTAGACAAGTTATCAGAGTTCTTAATTTGTGTAGCAAAAAACTCTCTCATTGTAGATTTTTTTAGTTTTGAAATTTTTTTAAAGCAGTCTTATAAATAAATTTAGCCTCAGGATTATAGGAGAGTCGCCATTTGCGTTCTAGCTTTTTACAATGACTCTTTTCCTCACGTAGAGCCGAAGAGAACCACGGGGCAGAAGGACGAGATCTAGCAGAAGTAATAGGCAGTATGGGAGCGACAGCATCAATAGCACTCAATAAAGCAGAGTTGAACTGAGTCACACTAGCGTCAACATCATTAGACAGGGCAGCAGAAGGAGAAGATGGAAAAAATGGAAAAAATGGATCCAAAGCAGAGCAGGTGATTTTATGCCACTTTCTCCCAAATTCTCTGGCCGGCGCCACTGGATCCGGTGCCGAGGGAAGAATGAGGTCAAAAGGGATAAAATGATGGTCGGACCAGGTAAGAGGAAGGGAGGGATGAACAGTGATAGCAGGATGGTTGGAGAAAATCAGATCAAGAGTATGGCCTGCTACATGCGTCGGGCCAGTGACTAGTTGGGTCAGATTTAAACCCAGTAAGGTATCTAACAGTTGAGTAGCCTGGGGACAGGAGGGGTTATCAACGTGTAAATTAAAATCACCGAGCACCAGAAAGTATGGATGTTTGAGAGAGAGATCCGCTATCTGATGAGTCAGTGAAGTAAGGGAGAGGGCAGAGGCATTGGGGGGATTATACACTAAAATCCCAGCCGAAATAACAGCTGTTGAATCTGAAATGGTGAAGTATAAGGCTTCAATCAGTCCAGTGTTCGTGAGTTTGCGGATCGTCAAATGAAGATGGGATTTAAGTATAATAGCAAGATCTCCTCCAGCTTTGCCACTCTCTCGATTAATGCCCATTAGGAGATACCCAGAGGGGACAGCTAAATGAATATCGGGTTTAGAGGTGTCTTTTAACCAGGACTCAGTGAGAAACAGGATGTCCCAAGCATGGGTCTCCAGGGATGTCCAGATCTCACTAGTATGGCGGGGGAGAGAGCGGCAGTTGACCAAACCCGCCCTCAAAGTCAAGGAATGAGAGGGGCGTTTGTGCGGATTGGAGAGAGGGCGAGCGCGCCTGCTCACAGGGGGGAGAACCAATTCACAATGGGGGCAGGAAAAAGAGTGTCCCATCAGCTTACCCGGGTAGCAGGGATAGATCGGCATACACGTATTCACACGCATCTGTAATAGCTGATCTCTGGACCAGCAGAGAGGGCCGTTTTCAGAGCAACCAGCAGGAGGACTGGCCCTAGGCACGGGCCAGGCGCGGACGGGCGCAGACGGGCTTGCCTTAGGCGCGCCTTTGGCGCGCCAGCGGCGCGCCCGCTGCGCCCGCCCGCTGCGCGGACGAGAAGACAGTCTGTTTAAGTACATAGAGAGGAGGGAGGGAGGCGTCCAAGGTCTGGACCGCTACCCTGCCTTCCCCTAAGATGGCGGCGACTGTCCTCTGCAAGCCGGCGTCGGCGTAACAGATAGGCTAAGTTGATGACAGTCGGAGAAAGGGGACTGACCAAGCAGGGAATGCGGTGAGTAAAAACACACTGCTTAAAATATGTACACGTTTTAAAAACAAGCTATCAGCAAGCGAGCACAGTGCACAGAAAATGCATGAGCTATGAGTCCATCAATATAACAAACACTTTAAAAACAAATTATTAGCGACAAGCACAAGGCACAAAGCACTGAAGTATGGGAAAGGGATAGCAAGCGCCCCCGGCTTCCGCCTCAGGGGAAAGTAGTATTAAGTCTAAAGGCAGGCAGAAAGTGATCCCTTAAGTAACGAGGGAGGGCGGGAGGCGTCCAAGGTCTGGACCGCTACACTGCCTTCCCCTAAGATGGCGGCGACTGTCCTCTGCGAGCCGGCGTCGGCGTAACAGATAGGCTAAGTCGATGACAGTCGGAGAAAGGGGACTGACCAAGCAGGGAATGCGGTGAGTAAAAACACACTGCTTAAAATATGTACACGTTTTAAAAACAAGCTATCAGCAAGCGAGCACAGTGCACAGAAAATGCATGAGCTATGAGTCCATCAATATAACAAACACTTTAAAAACAAATTATTAGCGACAAGCACAAGGCACAAAGCACTGAAGTATGGGAAAGGGATAGCAAGCGCCCCCGGCTTCCGCCTCAGGGGAAAGTAGTATTAAGTCTGAATAGAGCCATTCAAGACGTGTAGAAACACGCAGGTAAGTAAACTATGGAAAGGAATCCTAAATTTAAAAACATTTCCTGTAAGTTTACATCTTACATGACAATTGCGCTTCTGTACACGTTTTATATAGATATTTTGTACTCATTGTTCTGTCTTTGTTTGCTTTAATTATCAGGGAGTGGAAGTGCTGAATTTGAGAAAAAAAATACTCCTATGTGAGGCAATATAAAGAGGGTTTAGGTCATAAGGGCCAGAGCTTGAAAACCGGAGTCTGACAGTCAATTTACAAATGTATTTCAAAATAAATCTGCTGCAATGGAATTGGAAACCAAGCACATATTTGACAGTAAATCTGTTCTATATTACCTAACTGGTCACAAAGAGGCTGCAATTCAAAACTATTTTACAGGGTTAAGACACCTGATGCAGAGGTCTGTGTCCGCCCATCAATTTTGAGGAAATTATGCTGGAAATGATTACGCTAGTGATTAACACAGCTCTGGGAGAGTTCTTTGCTTTATCCATTCACAGTTTTGACTCATAAAGTAGTATAGAGGATTAACCCCTTGTATGCCCATGACGAGCTGGACTCGTCATGGAGCACAGTCGCGCTGTGCCCATGACGAGTCCAGCCCGTCATGAGGCATACCCTAGGGAATCCCTCTGGTGCGGGCACCAGAGGGATTCCCTTTCTGCCAAATTAGCCTCGGGAGCTGGGGAAGAGCTTCCCCCCCCTTTCATTGTAATGACGATCGGCGCTCACGTCGCGCCGACGTCATTACAGTGAAAGTGAAACTGAAATGAGCCAAGAGGCTCATTTCAGGTTTCACTTTGTACGTGATCAGGGGGCTATCTCAGCCCACTGAGCACGTAGAAAGACGGGAGAGGTATCGTTGGAAAGGGGAGAATCTCCCCTTTCCAATGGTACCCGTCCCCAGTGGATCCCTGCTTGGGGATCGCCACAGGAGGGCGATCCCCAAGCAGGGATCCACCCACTAGACACCAGGGAGGGGGGGGCGGCCCCTTGGGCAAGGGCCTTTGCTCCCCCCAAATTATTTTGGGCACATTTAGTCTTTTTGCCCCCCCCCTGGGGGGCAGATGGGGGCAGTAGCCCCCGATCTGCTCCCCGGGGGGGCAAAAAGCCCACTAGACACCAGGGAATTTTTTTCACCTCACCCCCAAATTATCACAGTCTTTCTGCCCCCCCCGGGGGGCAGATGGGGCATTGGCCCCTAATCTGCCCCTTCGGGGGGCAGAAAGCCCACTATACACCAGGGATTTATTTTCAGGTTTTTTTAGGGTGGGGGCTGCCCGGAACAGGCACGCCAATGCCCCCACCCACCCACCACCATTACAGCCTTTCTGCCCCCCTGGGGGGCAGATGGGCCATCGGCCCCCAACCTGCCCCCCCGGGGGGGCAAAAAGACCACTAGACACCAGGGAAATGTAAAAAAAAAAAGAAATAGGGGTGGGGGCTGCCCAAAACGGGCAGGCCCATGCCCCCACCCCACCCCACCCCCCAATTATCACAGTCTTTCTGCCCCCTTCCCCGGGGGGCAGATGGGGCATTGGCCCCTAATCTGCCCCTTCGGGGGGGCAGAAAGCCCACTATACACCAGGGATTTGTTTTCAGTTTTTTTTAGGGTGGGGGCTGCCCGAAACGGGCACGCCAATGCCCCCACCCACCCGCCACCATTACAGCCTTCCGGCCCCCAATCTGCCCCCCCCCCGGGGGGGCAAAAAGACCACTAGACACCAGGAAATTGTAAAAAAATGGGCTGGCCCATGCCGCCACCCCACCCCACCCCTCCAGGGGGGGGGACAGAGAGCCCACTAAACACCAGGGATTTTTTTTGCGCAATTGTTTTTAGGGTGTGGGCTGCCTGAAACGGGCACGCCAATGCCCCCACCCTAACCCCACAAAAATGACAGTCTTTCTGCCCCCCAGGAGGCAGATGGGAGCTGTAGCCCCCAATCTGGCCCCCCCTGGGGGCACAGAATGCCCACTAGAAACCATGGATTTTTTTGTTTTATTAGTGATGGGGTAGGGGCTCCCCAAAATGGGCATGACAATACCCCACCCCCAGAGAAATTCCAGTCTTTCTGCCCCCACGGGAGGGCAGATGGTGGCAGTGGCCCCTGATCTGCCCCCTGGGGGGGCAGAAAGCCCACTAGGCGCCAGCGAGTACGCAGGATTTTTTTAACCTCAACAGGCAAGGGTCCTAAACGTAGTGCGTCTCACTACGTTTTGGGCCCTTGCCTGTCGCGGGTACTTGGGCCTCCCACACGAGTGAGGCACCGTTTTTATCGGGAGACCCGGGGGAACGCTGGGTGGTAGGAAATTTGTGTCAGCCCGCTGATGCCACAACTTTCCCACACAAAAATGTGTGAAAAAGGTGAATTTTTTCAGCTAAATTTGAGGTTTGCAGGGCATTCTGGGTAAGAAAACGTTGGGGGATCCACGCAAGCCATACCTCCATGGAATCCCCCGGGTGTCTAGTTTTCAGAAATGTGTGGGTTTGGTAGGTTTCCCTAGGTGCCGGCAGAGCTAGGGTTCAAAAACTACAGCTAGGCACTTTGCCAAAAAAGGTTCTTTTTTCACTGCAAAATTGAGGTGTGTCCATGATGCGTTTTGCGCCGTTTCCTGTCGCGGGCACTAGGCCGACCCACACAAGTGAGGTACCATTTTTATCGGAAGACTTTGGGGAACGCGGAGTGGGTGGAAATTTGTGGATCCACGCAGATTCCAGAACTTTCCCACACAGAAATGTGGGGAAAATTTGGTTTTTTTGGCAATTTTTTCTAGGTTTGCAAGGGATTCTGGGTAGCAGAACCTGGTGGGAGGCAGTCAAGTCACCCCATCCTGGATTCCCCTGGGTGTCTAGTTTTCAAAAATGTATAGGTTTGCTAGGTTTCCCTAGGTGCCGGCAGAGCTATGGTTCAAAAACTACAGCTAGACACTTTGCCAAAAAAGGGTCATTTTTCACAGCAAAATTGAGGTGTTTCCACGTTGCGGTTTTTTCGCTCCGTTTCCTGTTGCGGGCACTAGGCCGACCCACACAAGTGAGGAACCATTTTTCTCGGAAGACTTTGGGGAACGTGGGGTGGGTGGAAATTTGTGGATCCACGAAGATTCCAGAACTTTCCACCAGAGAAATGTGGAGAAAATTTGTTTTTTTGGGCAATTTTTTAGGGTACAAGGGATTCTGGGTAACAGAACCTGGTGGGTGGCAGTCAAGTCACCCCATCCTGGATTCCCCTGGGTGTCTAGTTTTCAAAAATGTATAGGTTTGCTAGGTTTCCCTAGGTGACGGCAGAGCTATGGTTCAAAAACTACAGCTAGGCACTTTGCCAAAAAAGGGTCATTTTTCGCTGTGAAATTGAGGTGTGTCCACGTTACTTTTTGCGCCGTTTCCTGTCGCGGGCACTAGGCCGACCCACACAAGTGAGGTACCATTTTTCTCGGAAGACTTTGGGGAATGCGGGGTGGGTGGAAATTTGTGGATCCACGCAGATTCCAGAACTTTCCATCAGAGAAATGTGGGGAAAAAGTCTTTTTTTTGGCAATTTTTTAGGTTTGCAAGGGATTCTGGGTAACAGAACCTGGTGGGAGGCAGTCAAGTCACCCCATCCTGGATTCCCCTGGGTGTCTAGTTTTCCAAAATGTATAGGTTTGCTAGGTTTCCCTAGGTGCCGGCAGAGCTATGGTTCAAAAACTACAGCTAGGTACTTTGCCTAAAAAGGGTCATTTTTCGCTACAAAATTGAGGTGTGTCCACGTTGCGTTTTGCGCCGTTTCCTGTCGCGGGCACTAGGCTGAGCCACACAAGTGAGGTACCATTTTTCTCGGAAGACTTTGGGGAACGTGGGGTGGGTGGAAATTTGTGGATCCATGCAGATTCCAGAACTTTTTACCAGAGAAATGTGGGGAAAAAGTGTTTTTTTGGGCAATTTTTTAGGTTTGCAAGGGATTCTGGGTAACAGAACGTGGTGGGAGGCAGTCAAGTCACCCCATCCTGGATTCCCCTGGCTGTCTAGTTTTCAAAAATATATAGGTTTGCTAGGTTTCCCTAGGTGCCGGCAGAGCTAGGGTTAAAAAACTACAGCTAGGCACTTTGCTAAAAAAGGGTAATTTTTGCATTGTGAAAATGTGGTGTGTTCACGTTGGGTTTTGAGCCATTTCCTGTCGTGGGCACTATGCCTACCCCTACAAGTGAGGTACCATTTTTATCGGGAGACTTAGGGTAATTCAGATGTGTAAAGGAACTGTTATTACCTATTGACTTTCGATGCATTTCTGCCTTCCAAATGAAAGACATTGTGTAAAAAAGAAGTCATTCTAAAAAATGACTGATAATTCTCATGCTAGTATGAGTATTCCCAATTTCGGAAATGTGCAAATATCTACTGTTTCTAAACTCTATATTTTGTTCCCTTTTCAGAAATACATAGGTGTCTTTCATACCGATTTTTCCATGTACACATTTTTACAGAATAATTACTATATACCCGGTACATAATAAAAAACCATTGCAAGTTGCTGCTCAGTTTCTGGCTCTGGGTTCGTCAGGTTCTTGGTGAACCTACAAGTCCTATATATCCCCACAACCAGAAATGTCCAGCGGATGTAACGGTATATTGCTTTCAAAGAGCTGTCAAAATTAGAAGAAGTTACAGGTGAAAACGTTGACACAAAAGGCGCTTTTTTTTCAACAAATTTTCAATTTATCCTATATTTAACTGTTAGTTTCTATAAAGAAACCTTGATGGATCTACACAAATGACCCCTTGCTGAATTCATAATTTTGTCTACTTCCCCAAAATGTATAGCTTTCCAGGATCCATTATTGCTTTTGTACCCATTTCTACCATTAACTGGAAGGAGGTCGAAAGCACAAAAAATAGCAAAAATAGGCTATGTCCCAGAAAAATGCCAAAACTGTGTAAACAATGTTGGGTTTCTGACAAAAGTCTGATATCCCCTAAAAGCTGGGAAAATGGTGATTTCAGCCCCACACACTCTTTTTTGATAACACTTGCAGGGAAAAACCCAGATGCTTTCATTTGAAGCCCGTTTTTCCCATTCCCCCCCCCCAAAAAACTAAATTTTGCTGTATTTTGGCTCATTTCTGTGACCCCTCCAGGGGAACCCACAAACCCTGAGTACCCTCAGAATCCCCAAATAGCCAAAAAAAGGGCATTGCACAGGAGGGGGTAAAGGCCTTGCAGCGAAAGGGGTTAATGTGCCTGCTGCAAGGCACACTGTGTAACATGAAGCTCACAGAATATTTAGCTAGGTAAGTGGGCTACTGCTTCTGACACTGAGGCCATTTTGTTACTTCCAGTTCTTAAGTTGAAATGTTTTAATATTGCACAGTGGTCTATTTACTGGCATGAAGGTGCTGCATGCAAACTGTAAGTCATGGGTTTACATCCTTATTTTTACTCAATCTGTTGTTATTCTAAGGTTGCAAAGGAGAGTTTCTTTGGGAAGTGATAAAGTCTTGTTAGTACAGACAATTACAATCAACTGCATTACGTTTGATATTCTAACTATATGGTCCTCCTAGCCATTCACTCTTAACATAGAACGTCTAGGAGTTTGGATGATATGAGATTCCTGCACCCTGTAAGACTCAATGTCTTGTGTAACATTTGCTGTACATTGATTTACAAACTTGTATGATTTGTTCTGCCTCTCTTTGTGATGAAAGCCCTCTGACACCCTACACTTGGATGAGGAGTGCTATAAAATAATTACATAGAAGAATTTAGTAGATGGCAGTTAAATCAATATCACACTATTTAAAAAAAATGTTTTCAGTGTTAGAACTCGCTGCCAATTCCCACCGGGAGTCAGGCTTTCTACCTTCGCACACTCCTTTGAGAATATACAGTGATATCTTTTTTTGCCTCACCACTTTCAAAGTTCACCAGCCGCCACTGCTGTCACCCACCCAGATCCACTGACACTGTGAAGCTCCCACCAGTGGATGGCCTCTTCGTACAAACCAGGTCCCTCTCCTTGAGCACCCACCAGGAGCAGTCCAAGCACTGGGGCTGAAGAAAACTGCCCCTATGGAAATGTCAGCGCAAGGACTGGCGCTGAATTCAAACTACTTCAGGAAATAAATAACCTCACCAGCAGTAACTCGACTCTGCGATGCTCCAAAAGCCTCAAACTCCTCGCTGCTTACTGGAACTCAGGAAAAATTCAATTTACTGAAGAGAAAAATCTTGTCACTGAGGAGCGCAGTTCAGAACCAGCCTCCTCTGAAAATATGACAGTTGAAGTGCGCAGAACTGCTGAAGCGCGCGAGCAAGAACAGAGCGGCTGTCAGGCAGAAGGGAGGAAAAACACTAGAACGCTAACTCCCAGTGCCGGTCCTCCATGTTGGGTGTTCCCTGCCTGAGGAAGCGTCTTGCCACCAATTCTCTCCATGTAAAGGGTGAAAGCGCTAGGCTGGAAACCCTCCCAAACTCACGCTCTGGACATTTTAGCACTGAACTAGGGAAAATCTGATCAGACCTGACAGGAGGATACTTCATCATATGCACCTTCTCTAGGGCAAATAGGGTGTTCCTCCTATCATTAGGTATATGCCCCCAGAGACCAGCTACCCAATTTTACTCAGGGATTCTGTGCATCTTTAGGGCTAGTCATATGCCTCAAACCACCTGTTCATGTCATCCCCAACATCAAAGTCAGGAAAGAAATCCCTGGGAATTTTGACCATTCCTTCAGCACTAGTCACTATATTTTCGCAGCTACCATTCCTGCTGGACTCTACCAGCTGTTTGGCCTTCAAGTCCAGCTCTTTAAGACTCAGTTCATGAGCCAACATAATTTTTCTTTCTTACAACGCTCTATCAGCCTCTCTGCTCTGCCAGGGCTCTTTCAGCCTCAGCTTTTCTCTCCTCTGATCAGCTGCAGCCTTATGTCTCTCTCCGCCTGTCAGGAGACAGGGTGTTGGAGGACACACTGCTTTCTGCGTTGGACCCAGCAGGGGACTCAATCTCTGTGGGCTCCCCTTTTTTCTCTAGAGCCACTACTAAGTTATTTCCCTCCTCCTCCTCATTATCCTTCTCAGGGTCATCACCCTCTTGGCCCTCTGTTGAAGCCTTCCTCCAACTGTCCCGCTTAGTGGAGCACTTTTTCATAGCCGGCTCTCTCTCCTTGCAAAACAACCTCAGCTCAGCCTTTGTGAGGTCCTCCACAGTGACCAGGTTCATCCCATTGTAGTCTGCTAGGCAGTTGAAATCTATTTCATGTCTTTCAAGGTATCACAGGTGCAACAACAAAAGTGTCCAAGTGTATGCAGGAGAGGCAAGAATCACATTTTGAAAAATTACCAAATGAGAGAAAAAGGAGAATTTAGAAAAACTCGCAATGGTCTCAGATATTGGATGTTAGTGTACACCAAATCATTGTACAGCGCTGCAAAAGCACAAGTCCTAATCCTCACCGCTGATCACTAATGTGAGAAATTGGGTTGTTGGTTGACTGGGGTGTGAGCCCTGGTCAGGAAAGCAACCACAATCCTTGTCTCGGTAAGACACAAGAAAACCCCAAATTAGCCTGTGCTCAACCCCCTGGCAGCTTGGCAGCTTGGCACAGAGCAGTCAGGCTTAACTTAGAGACAAAGTGTAAAGTATTTGCACAACACTTCAAACAGTAGAACAGTGAAAAAACCACACAACTTAGAATAATAGAGCAAAATGTATTAAATAAAACCAGATCGAAGCAACCAAAATCTAATTAGTAGAACAGAAGTTATGGTTTTTTAAATAAAGTGTAAAATAGTACCTAAAAGTAGAAAGTGCCAACCATGGATACCTGATCACACTAGACCGAGTCAAATTCAAAAGTTCAGGCCGACTGCAATGGAGTGCAGGTTTGATAGAGTCCAGGTTAGTCCTGCTGTAGGTCTGAAGGTTCACCTTCTCAGGTTCATGCCAATAGTTCCGTTCGCGCTGCAGAGGGCTACAAGCAGCAGGAAGAGCATCACAGAATGCTGTCGACGAAGCTCTTGGAGCCAGCCGGCATTGCTGTCGGGCATTGCTAGAGCTTTGCTGTGGCAGTACCCGCGAGTCATCGATGCTGCAGTGCAAAGAGTCGGGCTGCCAGCGCTTTGCGCTGATTTGCGGTGCGAGCGATGAGGTCTCAGTGCGAACAGGCCCGTTTGAAGATGCAAAGAGCTCATACGCTTAATGTCAGTGCCTGTGAGCCACATCAAGGGTGCAGGACCTGAGAGGCACCACCTGGGGGTCAGGAACCCACTGAAGCTGGGTGCATGGGCTGGTGTAGGATGTTGGGGAGTCTTTTATGTCCCTGAGGCTCCAATCACAAGGCCAGCAGACTTGCCCTTAGAGTCATTCAGGGGCCCTGGGTTCAATATGAAGCTGCAGGTCCAGTTCTCCTTCCCCAGGCAAGATGGTACAAGGCAGCAGGTCAACAGAGCAGGTCAGCAGTTCCTTTATAGCAGCAGTCCAGCAGAATGCCAGTCCTTGTAGAAGCACAGCAGTCCTTTTTCCTAAGCTCCCTATTGTGTGTAGCTGTCTAGAAAGAATACACAAAGCTCAACTATCAGCTACATCCAGTCATGTGACCAGAGATAGGCTACCAGCACTAAATGGCTAAGGCAAGAATTGCATTTTAAAATCCGACTTCACCGTAAGTTAGGATTTCAATTTTGATTCCAGAGACACCTAATATGTACTGCTTACCTCTTCCCATTTGAAAATTACACATATATAGGATAATAAGGCAACTCTAATGTTATCCTATGGAGCAACAGGTCTTTCTGTAGTGAAAAACTATTTTAAGAGTTTATCACTACCCAGACTAGTAAAACCTAAACGTACATGTCCTACTTTTTAAATACATTGCACCCTGCCTCTGGGCTGTCCAGGGCCAACCCTAGGAGTGACTTATATGTATTAAAAAGCAAGGTTTGGGCCTGGAAGAAGGTTTATTTTGCCAGGTTGAAATGGCATTTTAAAACTGCACAAACAGGATGCAGTGGCAGACTTGAGACATGTTTACTGCTACTTAAGTGGGTGGCACAATCAGTGCTGCAGACCCACTAGTAGCAATTAATTTACAGCCCCATGGCACATGCAGTGCCACTTTACTAGGGATGCATAAGTAAATAAATATGCCAATTGGGTATATGTCAATCTAACATGTTTTAAGGAGAGAGCACAAGCACTTTAGCACAGGCTAGCAGTGGTAAAGTGTGCACAGTCCTAAAGCTAACAAAAACTAAATTCAGCAAAAGGTGGAGGGTAACGGCTAAACATTTGAGGATGACATTACAGGAAGAGACATGTCCAACATGTGCCAAGAATTTCGGTTACATTTAGCAGATCCCTCTTGCCTCCCAGTCTGTGCCATGTAGAGCAGAGATTAATAGCAGGTGGCCCATGACTCCGCCCTCATATTTTACCTGATGGAGGGTCATTTTAGAAAGATCAATAAATTCTACCAGACTCTAAGCAGACTATTGGCGAATACCCCTCAGTCTACTTCCCAGGTTAGCTCTTATACAGAAATATATGGGGGCTGATTTAAATTTAGGTGGATAGAATAACTAAGTTCGCTACTGTGGAGTCATTTACTCCCACCATGGCAATGGTACTCAGCTTGCCATATTTAGAGGTGTTCGCTGCCCCTGCGAGCATCTCTTCCTCTTCTTTTATAAGTTTGATGGATGGCTCTGTCAACATGACAGATCCATGCATCAAACTTACATTTTTCATATATATTAAAAAAAAAATCTCAAAGCGGTATTTTTTTTTTGAAAATAAAAAAAACGTTGTCCCCATCACCATGGAAGAATTCTTCCATGGCGTGGGGCTCATTTAAAAGTTTTCACTACCCCTTACTACCATGTTTTTCATGGCGGGGACAAGCAGTGAAAACTGGCCATGTGTCCACCCAATCTAAATATAGTGGGTGGACACACGGCCAAATCTCTGACGGCCCTTACTCCAGTGAGCTGTCAGAGGTGTGTGTACACGGTGTAGATGGAGTAGTCTCAGCCATCTGTACACTGAAGGTTTGTCTGACTCTCAATGAGGCTGGCAGACCTTCAGGTTGGTGGAAGGGTGATAGAGTACCTTAACCGTCAACATTTAAATCAGCCCCCTAGATTGGTATGATTTACACCAATTTGGAACAAAGCATAAGTAGAACAATTGTAATGAATATCAGAACTATATTGACAAAAACGAAAATGATGTTGTATACAGAATGTAGAAAATTAGTAATATATTATTATTATTAATATTATTATTATTATTAATATATTATTTTGTATATGTCTTCAAAACCCACAGTCTGCCGCAGACTATGGACTTGATTTAGAGTTTGTGAGACTGAGTTACTCCATCAAAAACGTGATGGATATCCTGTCCACTATATTGCAAGTCCATTATATTCTATGGCACTTGTAATACGACGGACAGGATATCTGTTATGTTTGTTATGGAGTAACCCGACCGCCAAACACTAAATCAGGCCCTATGTCCGATCTTTCTGCCAAAAGATAACACTCAAGGCCTTTTCTGCAAACATTCACACTTGGATTTGTGGGAAACATGCTCTTGGAATCAAGACATGTGAGGTGCATTATACTGTTTGAAAATCAATGAGAAATACATTTGCATGCAGAGTCTAATGCAATGTACTTGACCTAATAAAAGCATAGGTGGGCATTACTGGTGTGAAAATACATTATTAGATAGAAAATAGTTGAGCTATATTTGATAATAATAAACTCAAGCAGAAAATTATAATAATAGTTTAGGTATTATACTGAGCAAAACTAATATGTCAGCAGATGGAGCCATTAGGACATCAGTCAGAAGCCACACAAGCCTGACACAACAGAAAATAATGATGATGTTCATGAGGCAGAACCTCCCTGCTTTTACTAAGGGCAACCAGCCATTGAAAGCCATGTATATTTTATGTTTCAAATGAACTAGAGTTTGGGAGTGTGTAAGTATCATGTTGGTCAATTGTGCATAAAAAGTCTGCTATTTAAACTGAGATTAGAACAGATTGCAACATCACGGTTATCAAGTTTATCCTCCTTGTAAATGTGCTTAAAATTCTCAAATGCCGAATAGGTCTGAAACGCCTTATGTTTTTACACAGCACCAACTACCTGAATTTTTGCGCCCTCTTCCTACTTCTGTGTGTTGGGACTTCCTTTAAAGCTCCTCTTTACAAGACATGATGCACCTAAAGGTTTAAGATTCAAACATGCTATTAGGGCACTGAGTATTGAAGGAATCATGAGGGGTATTATTTAGATATCAGTAGACTATAATGTTGTTACAGTTTCTAGTAGCCATCACTCTGATCTAGGTGTCTGCCACTGATTTGTAGACGTCATTGCTCTAGAAGGTAGAAATGGAGAGGTCACAGTGGCTTTGGCAGTGTCTGTGTCAGCTTTTATGGACTGAGAAATGTCAATCATCTGCTTCTGAAAAAAAGTGTAAACACAAATATGGTTGGTTTTAACCACATTGGAAAATTGCTTCCTTAAAATATTGCTCAAGTCTGCCATTTGCATTGCTGTCTTCAGGGTGTATGGAGAGGCTTGCTTGTCAATTTGGACACTTTTATTCCAGAATGCATATGAACAATAAATCTACTCACCTTCGGCTACATTTTGTGATAACTCATGGCCCGTATTGTACATATATTGGGCAGCTTCGAAAATGGCTTGTTGCATCTGAAACCATCTTCCCAAAATATCCAATTTTCAACTCACTAGAGCAGCGGTGTTTAAGATTGATCCACAAAGTCTGCTTCCATGCCAACAGTGAGAATCTGTATGAACTGTGTACACAGGCAGATCCAGTTCCCTTGAGCAAAAAGAAGGCTACGGAGCAGCAGGATACAACTGGTGTGAGACTCAAGAGTAGTGAAAGACATTCATGTAGACAGACTTCCAAATGTTAATGTATTTGTTCTGCTCAAACAAACTGAGAATTGATCCTGTTAGTCTGGTGTGGAGGAAAACAGGCTGGAATTTAAGAGATTTAAAATTACACATACAAAACTACGAGAAACATCCATTTTTAGATACTGTGTTTGGAACAATGAAAACTTACCTTCAAACTCAACAGATATTCACATACTGCATAACAAATGCCAATGCTTTCCTCTGTGTTAGTGCCTCTGCCTAACTCATCAATGATGATAAGTGACTTGTCATTTGCATTCTGTATAATATATGTCACCTAAGGGAAAAAATGTACATGTCATCCTCCTCTATGAGAACTTCATCAGATGTATACTTTTATAACATTTAAAATTTCAAGTATTTAAAAGAACAAGTTACAGTACTCACCTGTAAGTACTCACCTGTAAGTACGTATTTCCGAGCACGGTAGTGTCTGCAGGGTATTGCACTTTTCCCTCTCATAATGTCGTAACGTAAAAAAAAAAAAAAGATTGATAGTTTCCTGTTTTATTTAGTATCATTCTGTAGAATAAATATTGAAAATATTTTTTAAAGGAAGTGCAGCTTTGATCTCGGGCAAAATGGACTGTGGGAGAAGATACCCAACCATGTGTTGGTCCTAATGAAAAAACAGCCAAGAATTCTGAGCCTACATGGCAAAGAATAATATCATACATGTATCTTACAATAATCACCATACATCTCCTGACTGCAACCCACAGCCAATTGTTTCTCTGACTGGATAAAATATAAAAGAGCGAAAGCAAGAGATAATACAACAGCTGTTTGTCAGGTATGTCCTGTTTGCGTGCAAGAGAAGGTGCTTGCTTACCCTGAGTTAACGTGACTTCGCAAAACAAACAGAAAATTAATCTATCTATATGGCTATATATACATATACATATATATATTCACTGAAAAAACCATAGGTTTCACACATGTTATAGTTAGCTGGACATTTTACTGATAAAAAACCAATGAAATTCCCCCGTTATAGTTACTGTAGGCAACTATAACTCACGCGACCGTAATCCTCTGCTGATGCTAATACTGTATTTAGACACTTATTTGCCCATGTCTTCTTCCATTAAATTTTAGCTATACATATATTACAAATATTTTTTTTTCATAAAGACACATATGTCATCAGCAGAGGATTACGGTCGCGTGAGTTATAGTTGCCTACAGTAACTATAACGGGGGAATTTCATTGGTTTTTTATCAGTAAAATGTCCAGCTAACTATAACATGTGTGAAACCTATGGTTTTTTCAGTGAATTTGCAAGGTTTTTTAAATGCTAATTCCTAACTATAACCTGTGTGAAACCTATGGTTTTTTCAGTGAATTTGTACGTTTTTTTAAATGCTAAGTTACTTTACGCCATTTGTGGCGTGCGCGCCCACTTAACGCAGTTCGTTCCGTGCGCGCACGGTGCGCTTCGCGCACCGTGCGCGCACAGTAAGCACGCGGTGCGCTTCGCGCACCGCGTGCCCACGTTACGCTAGATGGGCCATGAACGCATGATGCGCTTCGCGCACCGTGCGCACATGGAGGTCATATGATGAGCATCGTTGTGACAGGTAAAATATATGTTTTGTTTATCTCTGATGAGCCATGCACAAAAGGTGCCCTTCGGGCACCTTTTGCACACGAGGTGGGGAGAATATGGATATTTTTTTTTTATTATTATTATTTCTTACCGTACGCGTACGGTAAGCGTAATCGGCGAAATTTTCGAAAAAATTAAAATTGCCTTTTTTCACTTGGGGGATCGTTGGAGACTCCCTCAACATGGCTAGGTGCTTGGGAGCTGTGTAAACAGCCCCTTTACATGATTTGCACTTTGTTTTTGAACCCCCTGTCAGAGTGCGAGAGAGAAAATGGCGGCCGCCGCTTCCTGGTTTCGACCGATTCGAATGTTTACTAAGATCTAAAGGCCAATCAGAATCGCGCTCGCCACCGTACGCGTACGGTAAGCGCACCGTAAGCGCACCGTAAGCGCACCGTAAGCTGGCTCAGATATATATATTGATTTAAAGGCTATTTTCTCAGAATCTACTGAACAGATTTACACCAAACCTACAAAAGGCACTTCCTTGACCTGAGGACTACCTCTCTGCCAAATTTCAAGTAATTCTGTTCAGCCGTTCGGGCTGTAGCTGTGTCTAAAGGTCCTATGGAAAAATGCATGGGAAAAACGCGTTTTGGGACCCCCCTTTTATCTCAGCCCCCGCTTGACGAATCCCCCCGAGACTTTCAGGGTAGGAGCGGAGCATAGCGCCCCACCTATTTTGAAAAATTCGCGAGGATTCGTCAACCGGCGCCAAAGTTATTCAAAATAGAATGTTGCGGATTTCCTATGGAAACGTGGTCCTAACTATAACTACCTACTGGCGACCGCCAGTAGGTAATATATATATATATTCACTTAAAAAACCATAGGTTTCACACGTTATAGTTAGCTGGACATTTCACTCGTAAAAAACCAATGAAATTCCTCCGTTATAGTTAGTGCAGGCGACCGCAATCCTCTGCTGATGACGTCAGATATTACTTCACTGATGACATATGTGTCTTTATGAAAAATAAATATTTGTAATATATGTATAGCTAAAGATTAATGGAAGAAGACATGGGTAAATAAGTGTCTAAATACAGTGATGTAATATCTGACGTCATCAGCAGAGGATTGCGGTCGCGTGAGTTATAGTTGCCTGCACTAACTATAACGGGGGAATTTCATTGGTTTTTTACGAGTGAAATGTCCAGCTAACTATAACATGTGTGAAACCTATGGTTTTTTAAGTGAATTTGCAAGGTTTTTTAAATGCTAATTCGTAACTATAACGTGTGTGAAACCTATGGTTTTTTCAGTGAATATATAAACATATAAATATAATCTGCATATCTATATAAATATAAATTCATGCAAACATATACATATATGCATACATATGCATGGTATGTACATGAAAGTTTGAAAAACTCTAATACAAGCAAAGCTAAAAAGCTACCTAATTACAAACAGAATTGCTTTAACTTAAACGAGGGCGAGACCTATTGCATTTTCAATGCTTGTTTACTTGGATTCCATCAAGAAGGCATTCAGATGTGTCCCACATTTTCCATAAATTCTGAATGGTAGCACTCTAGTTGCTCATTAGATCACTGTAGTGAAGCTACTGCTCAACAGGGAAGTCTGCTGCTGGTATTGAAAGTGCATGTTTCAGTCTGCATGTCAGAATTCTTTAATGAAATAGAAGAGGATTTGAGAAGTCTCTCAAAATGTGCCCTAATTTTTCTTTCTGCAGCACTAATCATAAATTCTATGGCAAAATGAACCCTCTCATTTTGTTCCTTTTTAAATTAAATGTTTTAAATGTTACCACTTTATTCCAATCAAGATGGCTTCAGGTGTGCCATACCTTTGTCATAAGTAAGACTGTTAGCGCTCTAGTTGTTCTTTGGAACACTCTGGGAAGCTGCAGTAGAACACAAAGGAATCAACTGACAGTCTCTGCCCTTGTTGGATGTACATGTTTTACTGAGAATGTCAGACTTTATTCTCACATGACTGAGAAAGATAATGTGAATTTACAGAAAATATGCTCTCAGTTTAGCTTATAGATCACCTTCCAAACCTCTGTGGGAAAAGCATGTGAAAATAGTTTTCTCTCAAACATGATTCATGATATCCCAGCAGAAGGCTTTTTCACATGGTAAAATCACCTTAGAACATACTACAATTCCTAAAATGAGTATGGTACCATCAACAAATGATTTATAATGTAACTAAAGTCTTAAAACCTTCTATTAACTGCAATGCTTTTTAAGGAGGTGCTATCATGTATATTGGTCCCAAGATGGCTGCCAACACTTCTTGGATGAAGTGCTGACAGCCAATCAGATCTCACAATGAGATGTGTGGTTAGGCTCCGCCCAGATATGTATATGATTTTACTTTTGATTTTCTCAGGAACTACTGAACGGATTTACACCATATATGCAAAAGGCACATGCCTGACCTGAGGACTACCTCTTTGCCAAATTTCAAGTAATTCTGTTCAGCCGTTCTGGCTGTAGCTGTGTCTAAAGGTCCTATGGAAAAATGCATGGGGAAAACGCGTTTTGGGACCCCCCTTTTTTCTCGGCCCCCACTTGACGAATCACCCCGAGACTTTCAGGGTAGGAGCTGAACGGAGCGCCCCATTAGTTATGAAAATTTCGCGAGGATTCGTCAACCGGCGCCAAAGTTATTCAAAATAGAATTTTGAGATTTCCTATGGAAACTAGGTTGTAACTATAACTATCTACTGGCGACTGCCAGTAGATAATGTGTATATATATATATATATATATATATATATATATATATATCCATCAAACAAGTTGCCCTGCTATGAGAACTCGCCGTGAATGGGACCTGAATTAATGACACCATGTTTGCTCCGTCCCAAGTTAATTTATTACAGCATCATCCTAACGCGTTTCAAGGCCTCCTGGCCTCTTCGTCAGAGGATACAGAGCTGGAAAACACAGAGAGCTGCTGTTACAGTACTTATGCGCATGCGCAACATTTTTCACAGGTGTGTATTATTAGAGGCATGCTGGTAACTGTAGTTTCGTTATAATAAGCAGCACGGTATTGACCCCAGTAGGCACTGTTCATCCAACTCAACATTCACAGTCCATTAAAATACCCCAATGGGCCTCAGGCAGGAGAAACAGGCAATTTCCTTGAAAGTCCCACTGTGCCAAGTTCCGACGTGAAAACCCTTTCCTTCGTCGATGGCCCCATGAAAACATCCATGGTGGCAAGTTCTCTGCGGCCAGGCTGCCGCATTTTAAATCCATCAAACAAGTTGCCCTGCTATGAGAACTCGCCGTGAATGGGACCTGAATTAATGACACCATGTTTGCTCCATCCCAAGTTAATTTATTACAGCATCATCCTAACGCGTTTCAAGGCCTCCTGGCCTCTTCGTCAGAGGATACAGAGCTGGAAAACAGAGAGAGCTGCTGTTACAGTACTTATGCGCATGCGCAACATTTTTCACAGGTGTGTATTATTAGAGGCATGCTGGTAACTGTAGTTTCGTTATAATAAGCAGCACGGTATTGACCCCAGTGGGCACTGTTCATCCAACTCAACATTCACAGTCCATTAAAATACCCCAGTGGGCCTCAGGCAGGAGAAACAGGCAATTTCCTTGAAAGTCCCACTGTGCCAAGTTCCGACGTAAAAACCCTTTCCTTCGTCGATGGCCCCATTGCTCAATTGTCACTATGACGAGTTTTATGTGTTCAGTTTGACAATGCATTTGTGCATTTATGCTGGAAACTAATAACAACAACAACCAACAAAATAACATGGTTGCTTCACTTTGCATATCAGAATGTACCCTCTATAAGATGGCCGCCAAAGTCACTTTTGTATACACATGACTGTGATCCGAAGTCCTATGACTATGTCTACCAAAATGTATTTACTTATAGAGGATTGTGTCAGAATGTATCACTGTGTGACCAAGGGAGCGCGACTCCCGAAACGCGTAACAGTGTGAATTAAACTCGTTACCCGTTACTGCTACTGAGAGTGCGTTGCTTATTTGCAGATACTTGGGATATATATATATATATATATATATACATATATGTATACATATATATATATATACACATATATATATATATATATATATATATATATATAATCGCTACCAAATTGCACCAGAAGCCAAGGCACTCATAGGCGGGTGCTGTAACGCGGTGGTGCCCGCGTTTAAATCCACGCTACCAACGATGTCCACGCTCACGGACAAAGCACGGCTTTATTGTTTGAACCATTGAATGAATTATTTAAATACATTGAGGTTCAGAATGCACTTTATGAGACTTGCTACAATATACATGCCGATCCACGGCTCAATTGTTTAAGATGTGTAGCTTTCTCTGTCACACAATTGTTTAATGACATGCACAAATGGATTAATATTTGCTTTCAATCATGGTCAGTAATTATTATGTTTAAATGATGTTGATGCAACTCTTAATTGTCGAGAGTAATATCAGAAATCGTGCATAACTCTATAGGCTGGTACGTTATCTTCACCCTGTTAAGATGGCCGCCATGCGATAGACTGTATTGCATTGGCCATAGGGGGGAGGAAGTGACGTCATGAGTCTTTTGATTTCAAAATCGTTCTCGCGGGGCTAGCGTAATTAGACACTGATGAAGGATACCCTGAAACGCGTCTGTCTTTTTGCTTGTTGCTGAATAAACTGATATACGGAATTCTCCCGGAGTGCTGTGCTTTGTCCGTGAGCGTGGACATCGTTGGTAGCGTGGATTTAAACGCGGGCACCACCGCGTTACAGCACCCGCCTATGAGTGCCTTGGCTTCTGGTGCAATTTGGTAGCGATTATTTGTTTCCAGAGCACCGCGTATGGACATCGCAGCTGTGTATTCACACTGGAGTGAGGACTGTGACTGCAGGAGTAGAAGGAGCACGGACCATCCCCTACAGTGAGAAAACGGGATCGGGTAAGACGTGCTTCTTTCTCCATTTCAATCCTCCTTGTGTACTGCAATACTAGTCCTACGCCAGGCGTATGGGAGTCCGTCAGTAGGGAGAATATATCTTCTTTCCATTGTACGAAAATCACCAACAGGCAATGTTTGACGAAGCAGATCGTCGCGAGGCAGCTCACGACATTTTTAAGAAGACCACAACTTCATCAACAGAGAACCCACAAGCTGTACTGAACGAGTCAAACACTCGCAAAAATTTACGAACACTTTTCACCAAACTCGAAAGGCTCCATGAAAGAGAAGTAAGAAAATGGTGGGAAGCCACCTCCCTCCAAAGCTACATGGATGTCGACAGAGTGCCTAGGGGCCTGAGAATTTACACAGTGCCCGCTTATGAAAACCCGGATCCCTGCCTCCTTGAAGAATGGGCTGAATACACAGCAGCGTCATGCAAAGGCATGCTCGCAATCTTAGTAAAATTCGCATGGAGTGACAGAGAGGAGGCACTGGTGGAAATTGCGAATCTTGAGAAAGAAATCGCCAAGGATGACGATAAAAGTAAACAGGATGAATTGAAGGAAGAGATGAAGAAACGCCTACAAAGGTATGAACTGAAGATACGACAAAGGAAGCAGGACAAATTTGAACGTGACGAACGGGATTACGCCCAAGGAAGAATTCTAACCTTCTCAAGAAAATTTGACGAACCACGTAAAGCCATCTATAAAAAGAAATCTCCAATACCGCCTGAAAGAATAGAAACCTCTGAATCTGAGATCACTGAAAGTGAATTATCTGGTGAAGACACAACTGCCCCACAGAGTGGCAATATGAAAAATCCTTTTCACTTGGAATTCGATCTGATACGGCAGACATGGCTGAGGGGCGGAAAGAGCAAGCCTCCAGAAAACGCAGAAGGACAAGGAGAGGTGGCTGGTGGCGCACGAAGCAGAGGAAGGGGCAGGGGCGCATCCCGAGCGAAGCGCAGCAACAGGGGAAAACGATGGTGAAAGAAAGCAATGATCTAACCATCATTAACCTCACGCCACGTGTATTGAGCCAAGCTGAGGAGGCAGCCCTAAAATTAGGATTATCATTCTGCCCAAGCAACCGCCTGGAATACACGCAGACGCGCATTGACTTGTTCAAATTTGTCCGGAAAATTAAGTTACAGAAGTTTTTCAAAATGAAACCTACCATAACTGAAGCAAGAAAATTGAAGCACAAATCTAGGCACAAAGTAACAGATGTCTTAACAGCTCAAGATCTGGATACAATCGAATTGTTGGAAGAATTACGGGCTGAAGAATCGATTACAACCACAGAAAATGAGGATCTGGCCCGGAGAGCACATCGGGCAGGAATAGACCAAGAAACACCCTCAACCACTTTTAAGCCCCCTTCCATTTTCAATCCCCAAATGCCATACGACGCTATAGACTCATTCTCTGATGCCGTGCTTCACGATCTTCAGAAATTCAGAATCAATGCTTCCTCAAATCCACCAAAACAACAGAGGAACCTAACCCAAGAACAAGAAGTGATCCTTAAAAACCTGGCAATGGATGACAATATAATTTGTAAACCTTCGGACAAAGGGGGTAACGTGGTGTTACTTACTAGAGAACAATACTGTCGAGAATCTTATCGTCAGTTGAACGACACTAAGTTCTATGAAAGGACTAACAAAGATGTGTATCAAACCAGTATTACGAAGTATCATGCAATGATTACCAAATGGCACAACTTGGGTTTGCTTGACATCAATGAATTTCTCTTTTTAAGGAACAATGAACCTGTTACACCAACGTTCTATCAATTACCGAAGATACACAAAGATAAAACTGACCCACCTGGGAGACCGATAGTCTCTTCACAGGGCAGCTTAGCAGAGAATATGTCCATCTATATAGACAGTTTTCTCCATCCTTTTGTGATACAACTGAAGTCATACGTTAAGGACACCAAAGACTTTATTCTTCATTTGATGGACTTGCATTGGGAACCTACCTTCAAACTAATTGCTATGGACATTACTAGCCTATACACCTGCATAGATCATCATCAGGGTATAATGGCAATGCAATACTTCCTGAATAAAAGGCCCCTTAAGTTTGCAGAGCACAGCAGTATGTTGTTGGAATTCATTGAATTTTGCCTCCATAACAACATCTTCTTATTTCAGGGGCAGTTATTTAAACAAATCTCTGGTACAGCTATGGGCACCTGCTTCGCCCCCAGCTATGCGAATCTTTTCGTAGGCTGGTGGGAGGAGCAGGTGGCCCTTAGTGATGAAAGACAGAAATGGGCAGAACACATAGTTGTGTGGTATCGTTATATTGACGATCTCTTTTTAATCTGGAGGGGTTCAATTGAACAAGCGGAAAATTTCATCTCTGAACTTAATAACAATAATCTTAACCTTGGGTTCACACATGAGATTAGCACTACTGAAGTTAACTATCTTGATCTAAAGGTGCAGGTGAGGGATGGTAATCTCGGTACAGATCTATATCGAAAACCAACTGCCGGTAATTCGATTTTACACGGTAGTAGCAACCACCCGCCCAAGCTGATAAATAGCATACCCTATGGGGAACTTCTCCGGCTCAAAAGAAACTGCACCAGAGAAAATGATTTTGTATCTGCTGCAGCTAACTGTTTTACAAGATTTCTTAATAGGGGCTACAGTCAGGAAGTTCTAAATACAGCATTAGTGAGAGTCAATAAGATTAAAAGGAAGGACTTGTTGACCCCTAATGATACCCAACCAAACAGCGCAAAAAGAAGTAATTTTGAAGGTAGCAAATTGCGGATGATAACAACTTTCTCGGATGATGCAAACATCTTGAGGAACATAATGAAAAGGAATTGGCATATATTGCAAACCGATTCCGTAATGGGGAAGGAAATCCCAACAGTGCCACTGATCACCTTCCGAAAATCACGGTCTCTGAGGGATAAACTAGTTCAGAGCTACCTATCACCTATCAGTCAACCAAAAGGCGTTCTGAGAGAAATGAAAGGTTTTTTCCCTTGTGGGAAGTGCAAAGCTTGCTGTAACAGCAAAAGAACTTTGAGCTACACAATCGATGGGATAAAAAAACCTAAACCCATAGACAAATTTATCACTTGCACTACCACACATGTAGTTTACTGTTTATTGTGTCCCTGTGGACTTAAATACATTGGCAGCACTATCCATAGTGTAAAGATGCGCATCTTGGAACACCAACGCGCAATCATGAACAAAGACAGTAATTACCCTGTAGCTAGACATTTCGCCCTCAAACACAATAGTAACAGGGAACTACTACAGTATTTTGGTTTAGACTGTGTATATATCAATCCAAGAGGTGGAGATAGAGTGCAACGGCTGCGGAGACTTGAGTCCCGCTACATTATTGATTTGCACACCAAGACACCCTTTGGGTTGAATAGCGGAGAGGAATTAGCTGTGCACCTGGGGAGGTAATTTGGTAGACTCTGTGGACGTAACTGTAATCTCTTTCTCTTTATCGTTCTACACTTGCAACTCAGGAAATATTAGGGGTAAGGACGTTTGCTGTCCCCTATATAGGTTTCCGTTAAGAATATTTTGACTCTTTTTTTACATGTGTTGGGAACTTAGTCTTATGAATTTCAGCGGATTTCCACACTATAAGACGTCTAGGCCGATTCACGGCTTTATTGTTTGAACCATTGAATGAATTATTTAAATACATTGAGGTTCAGAATGCACTTTATAAGACTTGCTACAATATACATGCCGATCCACGGCTCAATTGTTTAAGATGTGTAGCTTTCTCTGTCACACAATTGTTTAATGACATGCACAAATGGATTAATATTTGCTTTCAATCATGGTCAGTAATTATTATGTTTAAATGATGTTGATGCAACTCTTAATTGTCGAGAGTAATATCAGAAATCATGCATAACTCTATAGGCTGGTACGTTATCTTCACCCTGTTAAGATGGCCGCCATGCGATAGACTGTATTGCATTGGCCATAGGGGGGAGGAAGTGACGTCATGAGTCTTTTGATTTCAAAATCGTTCTCGCGGGGCTAGCGTAATTAGACACTGACGAAGGATACCCTGAAACGCGTCTGTCTTTTTGCTTGTTGCTGAATAAACTGATATACGGAATTCTCCCGGAGTGCTGTGCTTTGTCCGTGAGCGTGGACATCGTTGGTAGCGTGGATATATATATATATATATATATATACACACACACATATATATATATATATATATATATATATATATATATATATATAAACTTTTTTATGGGGTTCATTAGGAATTGTATTACACTGATTTTGTTAAGCACTTTATTAGGTTTCACTGGTTGGGCATAGTGAGGAACTGAATTGATTTATGCATTTATGCTGCTATCATTTATTTTATATTTAAATAAGTATATTCTTGCCTTTTGAGATTTAGAATGGCTTGGGTTTCTGTAGTGGTCATGATTTTACATTTATGTATTTATTAATGACCATTGGATACAGCTAATATGGAAGTGTTTTTACTATGTCCATGATTATGCCATCTGCACTTGCACATTAAAAAGCGAGGAAAATTGCCAACGAGTTGTCATGTGATCAAGGGCGGGATCGCCCGAAACGCGTAATGGCGGAATTGGCTAAATAAAATTTGCACACAATTCTTGGGTCCACGCTCGTTTGTTCTTAAGGAGGAGAAGTGAAGGTGAGTTGCAGCAATATATATATATATATATATATCCGTTTATAGGTACATTTCTTTAAGAAATAAACATCCAGCACTCCAAGGTCAAATCTGGGCACTCGGTCTTTATTCAACGAGCGAGGTATAACAACTACGCGTTTCAGCAGACTCACGCTGCCTTGTATATATATGAAAAACCAAATTCCCATAAATCCAGCTTCTGCAGGAACACAGGTACAGACCACAGCACGCTGAGTATAGGTATTAGTGCAGGTTTATTCCATATGGATCGGCATGACGCGTTTGGGCCGTGTTGCCACGGCCTTGATCACATGACACGCTGGGAAATATAGTGCAAACAAACTTCCCTCCTCCCTATTCAGTCAATGAGACTGCGATAAACTTAAACAGCAAACTACAAGTGTAATCGGGGCAAGCAAAATAGAAGAAATACTTAATCACAAAGTGCAATGGTCATATCAAATAAAAATTAATTGGAAACATAGATAAATTACACCTTAGTGGTTAAACTTAACATCATAATGCTCTGATTATATATTGATCGCAATTCCAAAAAATAAAACAAAATAAAATAAACGAAAAATAGTTAAAGAGGCCCGAAAATTACTCATATGCAAAAAGTGCAAATATGTGCTGTTAATGACAAAAATTATATGAAATAAATTATACAGTCAATTTCGAACCTCATATATACTAGCCTCTATTCAATGCATAGGTAGGTCAAGAATAAATAACGGAGGAAAGCAGGGAACTGAGTATACAATAACATATATAGGGGGAAGAAAGGAGAGAAAGTGGAGAGAGTGAGGTCATAGCGAACCACTCAAGTAAAAATTCAGAAATCCAGATTAGCGGCAACATTTGGGAAGAACAACTCATTATTAACGCTTCACCCAACAATGTTGATTTTATAATGCTTGTAATTTATAACACAGTAATGATGTAAAGGTAGATCTCATGTGGTGTGCAACAACGTTCTTCTAAAACTGAAGGACATAAAAGTATACATATAGGGGCACATGCATCAACCAAACCAAAAGCGATTCCTTAATAGCGAGAAATAAGGAATCGTTATTAAGGAATCGCTTTTGTGCATGCATCAACAGATTCGGTAAATTTCAGCGATTCCTTAAAAATCGCTATATTTACCGAATAATCAATAGCGGGGCATGCAAACTCCGATTAGCTATTAGCGAGTTCGGTAATACCGAATTAGCTATTAGCGAATTCGGTATTAGCGAAATCGCAATTGACCGCTTCGCTCCTGGAACGTGCAGATGACATCACCAACCAGGAAATACTGCAGCCCCACCCTCATTGCCTCGACAGAGGAGCAAACAGGAGCTGTGAGGGAAGACTGCCTGTGCAGAGTGAAGCCACACCGACTGTGCAATTCGCAAAACCTATTTATCATGGAGAAGGAAGTACCATCCAGCGCTGAGTCAGCACGCAAGCGCAAGCGCAAGTTCTCTGACAGGGAGCTGGAGTACCTGATAGAGAGAGTCAGCAGCAAGCACGATCGCCTTTTCGGTAAGCTGTCCCTCAAGGCGCCTGAGCAAGAGAAGCGGCGCATATGGCTGCGCATCCGGGAGAGGGTGAATGCAGTTGGCGTAACGCCCCGCAGCATCGACGACCTCAAGAAAAGGTGGTACGACCTGCGGAAGCATGCCAAGGAGAGGATTGCGGAGAGGCTCCGGGAGGCGAGCAGGACCGGAGGCGGCCCTTCAACGGTACAAGCCAACACTGCCCTGGAGGACCTGGTGGAAGGGACGATCGAGCGGGAAGCCGTCGTGGGAGTGACCCAGATGGACACGTCCGGCGCAGCCACAAGTGCCCAAGGTAAGATGCATGCCTGTGCCCATACCCAGCATAGCGTAAATCCATTCCCATGCCCCCAGCAGGACCTGAGTGTGTATGCAGCTTTGGGCCACACAGTTTTACTCTTAACACTAGTGCATCATGGGAGTTGCAGTCTAGTCAGCCCAGTGTGCATGTACAGGCGTAAATACAATTACGGATCACCACATCAGTTGAACATGGATATAGACTGTTTATTTAGTGGATCACAGAGGGACATGTATGTGTACAACACTACGGAGGAGTAACTATCCCACTAACCATGCACTGTTTCACACACAGATGCATCTCCTGGGGAATCGGACGACGGCGGCCAGCTGATCATATCCGAGACACCGGTGGATTCCGACATGGAGACAGCGCAGGATGCGCATCCATCACCTCCACCTGCCACCCCACCACCAGCACCACCAGCACCAGCACCACCAGCACCAGCCACACCAGCACCTGCACCATCCACACCAGCTGCAGCAACAACAGCCACTAAAGCGCCGAGGCACAGGTCCCAAGTAGCGCCCTTGCAGGTGATGGAAACACCCTCCACACAATTGGGACAAAGTCTGCGCACCATCACACCGCCTGCTGCACCACCTGGACGCGCCAGACTCCAACAGCGGCGCAGGGCTCGGCCAAGTTCTGTCTCCTCAGGCGACCTTGATCTCCCACACACTTCTGCCATCGAGGAGAGGTTGCTGCGTGTACAGCGCCTGCAGGGACGACACATGGCAACAATTAGCTCTAATATCGTGCGCCTTGCTCGGGAAATGCGTGCCATGACTGCGGCGGTTAGGGACATGACCACTGTGGTGGCAGAGGGCAATGGGCACCTCAGGGAGGACATCCATGAGCTCACCCGTGCCATGAGGGAGGGCCATGAGTGCGAGAGGAGGAGGCACCGTCAGCAATTGTTGCGGTCCGCGGCCTCTACAAAGGCTATCACACGTCTCAGCAACAGCACCGCAGTGTTGGCACGCCACTCTGTGTCCTTGCAGGTGGACCTTGGGCACTTTTGCGGGGATGTAGCAAAGGCACTAGGGCAGATGACCGCTGCTATCGAACACCTACAGAGCGGCACATTCAGTGCTGGTGCATTGGGAGGGGAAGATGGCAGTGAGGCTGCCTCAAGTGTCAGCAGTGTGTCAGTGGCAGAGGCCAGCACCAGGCGCCGCAGTTCGCGGGCCTCCACGGGGACAGGCCGTGGTGAGGCGTCGGAGACACCTGAGCGGAGGCTTGGTGTACGTGGCAAGCGCCACTAGACAGAATTACAGGCCTACCTGACCGTGGTGGGACAACCATGGTCCTCCCCTTCCTGCACAGCCGTGACTTAAACGCACATTTGTTTTAACTTTTTACATGTGGAGCATTATTTCCATTGCTTGTTTTGTTGCACATACCGCAGTGCTACTGTGCATTAAACAGTTGCACCCCCAACAAATTAGTTATGTATCATTCTCACCTGATTCAGAAATGATGTTGCATGATGTATGTCCGCCTCCTATGGCCCTCTGCTGTGTTAGGGACGTGTGCCTGTCGGTGTTGGGCGGGTGGTTGGTCATCCCGATGGTCCTCATTCCTGTCCACCTCTATGGGTATCCCCCTTCTGGTCACAATGTTGTGCAGCATTGCACATACAGCAATAATCCGGCAGCAGGTTACAGGTTTGTATAGCATGGCGCCGCCAGTCTTATGTAGGATTCGAAAGCGACTCTTCAGAATCCCAAATGTCCTCTCTATTACATTCCTAGTGCTTATGTGTGCTGCGTTGTAGCGTTGTTCCTGTGGGGTTGCTGGATTGATGTATGGGGTGAGTATAAATTCACGCAGGGCGTAAGCACTGTCACCTAGAAGATAGAAGCAAAGACTTAGCAATGGTGAAGTTCATACATGTGTGGTGTTCATGTTGGGAAGTGGAATTTGTACGTACCAAGCAGGAGTCCCTCTCCAAATTCTCCGTTGAGTAGACGCCTGTGGATTCCACTGTTGCGGAATATGTAGGAGTCGTGTGTGCTCCCTGGGAATTGAGCCACTAGGTCTGTTATGATGTGATTGGCATCGCACACAACCTGCACGTTAATTGAGTGGTATGACTTGCGGTTACGGAATATGTACTCATTTGCTGCCGGTGGACATATGGCGATATGCGTACAGTCGATGCATCCAATTACATGGGGGAATTGTGCCACCTGGTAGAATGCCTGTTAGTTGCGGTCCAACTGCTGTGGGGTTGTGGGGAAGCTGATGTGGGTGTGTAGCATTGTCAGCATGGCATCTAGGAATTTCTTGAAGAAGCGTGAGAGTGCGCTTTGCGATACGCCTCCGGCTACCGCAATTACCCCCTGGAAACTTCCTGAGGCCAGTAGGTGCAGGCTGCATAGGACCTGGACGTGCGCAGGGATTGCATTGGTCCGGTGTGTTGGGTGCTGCAGTAATGGTTCCAGGTCTGCAATGAGGCGCATGATCATGGCACGATTGAGTCGATACTTCTCGTACACCTCGTCCTCATTCTGGCCGAGCAAGGTGATGCGCAGTCTGAAAACTCTCTCCTGGACCCTTCTCCTGCGCTGTCCTGCCGCATTGATACGCATCCTCCTTGCAAGCACGTAGAGGGCTGCCATTTTGTGGTAGCCAACAGGGTCTCCTTGGCCACATTTAAGGGTTTGGTGATTACCACAATCAGTTGCACCTGTAGAAACATTTTTTTTTATTCACATTTTTTTTTTTTTAACTTTACCTCCAGGTTCTGATTCCCCTTATTTAGCTCATGCAAAATACCGATTTTTGGGATTTTCGGTACTTGCGAATGTTGTTGCATTGGGTAGCGATTCGTTATTAGCCATTGGCACTTGCCGGGAGCTATTAGTGATTTCGGTGATTGCTAATTCGGTATTTAGCGATTCGGTATTATTGCATGTTGGTTAATTGCGATTCGGTATTTTACCGGATTTCATTTGGCGATTCGTTATTTGCTCACAGTTTGGGTTGATGCATTGGGATTCGTTTTTTTTTACTCGCTAACGGGTGTTTTTAGCGATTCGGTATTTTACCGACTGGATTTTGGCTTGATGCATGTGCCAGATAGTCAGTAAATAGCTAATTATGCATGAAATATCTCATCCAATAATAGTGAATTGGAGATGGGAATATGCTAATACCCGATAAAGTGCAAGTGCAATAAATATTGGGATAAATTAGGCTAAAAACATTATGAATATTAAAACATCCTCACAAAGTTACTAGTGCACCACAGAATAAGACCAGCTGTATGTATCATAAAGTGCAAGTGCACCTATGCATAATCAGCAAAACATGTGCAAAATCGCAAGCAAATAGCAGCAAAGGGAATAATCTAATGGATGAGATTATGGCTTCAACAACAAGTAAAGTGCTGCGATCAAAATGAGCAAAAAGAAGAGAACACTGATGTAGGAAGAAAATAAACATTGCAGCACCCATAAAATCATCTAAAAATCCAGGAACGCAACCTCAGTAAAAAGCCCAATCACAACCAAAAGGTTAAAATTAGGTTAAAACCAAAGCACGGACCGGCTAAAACAACGACTGAATGAATGCTTACAATACCATCCTACATATCAAATACAAATAGGACAGTAAAAATAAGACAGTAAAAATAACTACATCAATCAGGTCACAGAGACTAATAATGAAAATCTATCACAGTATCATTAAAAATTATGCAAGTCCTCCCCAGTATTAAGGCCATTAGGCATTTTGGTGTCGAGTAACAGTATGTAATGAGATTCTAGTTGACTGCGTCTTTTTTCCCTGTTATCTCCCCTCAGTAATTTGGGTACCGCATCAATCACAAAATAGTTCAACTCGTTCAAATTATTACGATGAACTAATTTGAAATGGCGTGCTACAGGGTAACTGGGATCAGAGTTAACAATGACACGAAGATGTTGTAAAATACGTGCAGATACCTGCAGTTTCGTACTGCCAATATACTTTAGTTTGCAGGAACATTCAAGTATATATACTGCATGGTCAGTTTTACACATAAAGAATCCCTTAATGCTGGTGGGAGTTTGTTCAAAAGCATTTGTGAATTCAAAAGTGTTGGTGCCAAACTTGCAAGCTCTGCATGAGCTGCATTTAAAAAAAACCTTACGATTAGACAACCAGGTATTTGTGGTAACGACCTCAGGGCTGGTCCTCACTAGAGCATCCCTCATTGAGGGTGCTCGTCTGAATGTGATCTGCGGTAGGTTTGGCGCTAGCTGTGACATAGTCAAATCAGTTCTCACTATAGGCCCGTTTTTATAGATGAGTTTCCTTACTTCTTTATCCTGACTACTGAAGGTCGTGATAATCCGAACAGGGTCAGGATTGGTAGGCTTAATGCTAGAACTGGAAATAGTTCTGCAGGTAGTCTTTCTAGTGACTGTCTCAAAATAATCACTATGACTTATATTATTAGCTTTGGCTTATGCTGTTTCTAAATCTTTTCTTTTATACCCTCGGGCTAAAAATCTTAAAAGGGAGTCATTCTGGCAAGTAATACGATCTGATTCTGAACTACATATTCGATTGATGCGAAGAAAATCACCGTATGGTATGCTTTTGAGTAGATGGTAAGGGTAAGAGCTCTGGGCATGTAGTATAGCATTACCCGCTGTGCGTTTGCGATGTAATTTAGTTTGTATGATGTTGCTATTAATATATAATTCTACATCAAGAAATTGTACTCGGTCTGAGCTGATCTGAGCAGTAAATTCAAGATTCAATTTGTTACTATTGACACATCTCACAAAATCATTAGCTGTTTCGATGGATCCATTCCAAATAATACAGATATCATCAATAAATCTCCACCAACTTATAACACGAGCCCCATACAGCTCACTGTGGGTGTGCCTGAGGACATGCTCCTCCCACCAGCCAACTTGTAAACACGCATAACTAGGAGAGAAGCATGCCCCCATGGCTACACCCTGCAGCTGTTGAAAAAGCTCATTGTTAAACGTGAAGTAGTTGTTATGTAGACAAATCTCAATCATTCGTACTAACATAACATCGTGTTGATGGAAGATGATGTTTCTTTTGTTGAGATAGAATTCAACTACATTTAATCCGTCCGAGTGCCGTATACTTGTGTAGAGGGAACAAATATCCATGACAATGAATTAGTATCCTTCTTGCCAAGTAACCGTTTGTACAGTGGATAAAAAATGGCCAGTGTCTTTGATGTAGGAGGGTAGTTCCTCAACAAATTCATGGAGAAAAGAATCCACGTATTTTGACATAGATTCACAAAGACTACGTTGGGCAAATATAATAGGTCTGCCAGAGATGGGCACCTCTTGTTTATGTACCTTGGGGATAAAGTTTAAAACCGCAGTGATTGGAAAACCAACTTTAAAAAAACTGTGTTCATTTTTATTCAATAGTCCATCCATTTTCCATTGCCCAAGCTCTTTGTGAATGGTATCTTTTAATTGTGTTACATCATTGGCCGTGGCCTTCCTATAGCAAAGTTCATCATTCAAATGACGGTATGCCTCTAGTAAATATTGACTTTTCGCCCACAACACAACGTTGCCTTCCTCATCGGCCTTCGTTACAATTACATTAGTGTTATTCTTCAATTTTTTCATTAAAGTAGAATATTGTAGGCCTTGGCTAAATTTCCGTTCCGCTCGCAGAAAATGCGATAATTTGACATTTTCGCATTCCGCGGAGAGCGCGAAAATGTCAAAATTTCCGCATTCCGCAGCTTAGCGATAATTTGTTTCTTGCTCACGCTGTAAAATAATACATTCTCGCGTGCGTGCGATTGCCTTACCTGAATACCCGCGTTCGCCGACAAGTTTTCCCGATCCGGTCGCGTTCTCCACGAGATGTTGGATTGTTGGTAGCCATTTGCGCTGTCTCGCGACAGTTCGCGCCCGCAGTAATGTCATTGGTCGCGCGATCACGTCTTTCTTCTCGCGATCATGCACCGCGAGAAGAGTGAAAATAAGATGGCCACGCCCGCGAGCAACGGCATGGGTAAGTTGGCGAGCCGCGACCACGCAGAAAATACCGCGAACGGGCGGGAAAAAAACTTCAGCATCTTCGCGATATTTCCGCGTGTTTGTGGAGATTTTTAACATTTTCGCGATAATTTGCGAAAGTCACTTTCGCAAATTCCGCCCACCCCTAGAATATTGTTGATCACGATAAGAACGATGTTTCATGGTTTTCATTACTTTTCAGTTGAGCACTTTGAGATCATGAATAACACAGTCACTAAAAATGTCCAAAGCATCTTTGGGCATGAGTGAAATGAAAGTAGAAGTTGGGTGGAATGGGCTCTGAGCTGGTGAGTTCTCAGTAGTGCCAAGATTAGATAGTTGTTGTTGTGCTGACCAATCAGTGTCATCTGAGTTTTCAACGCGAGCATGCATAGTTTTAAGATTAGTCACATCACTGACACCAAGCTGAATACTCAGTTTAACAGAGATCGAAATAGTGGCAGCAGTGGTGGAAGCTTGAAGTGTTTCAGTAGTTTTAATTTTCTTATAAACTTAAAGACGTCAATTATGGTTTGAACATATTTAAAGCGGCTTTTGGGGCAGAATGACAAACCCAAAGCTAGTAGTCGTGTCTCAGCTGTCGTGAGATTTACATCAGTAAGATTGATGACAGTATTGTCCATGGTGGAATTATATATAGTGCTTAGTTTTTTTTCTTCGTGTTTCGCCATCTGCCCCTGTTGTTTCCTCCTTTTGATTTTGCGTCTTTGTTTTCTACATTCGTTCCTCCATCTGCGCCTCTCTTGGCCTGCGTGGTTTGCCGCAAGGTCTGGCGGCGATCTTCTACTAAAAAACCCAATTCTTCAGATGGAGATAAAATGCTTGGAATTACCGTTGGCCCTTTGTCAGATCCACTGTCATCTGAACATACGCTACTTGCAACTGAACTGAGATCTGAGTCATAGTCTTCAGGATTGCGCAAATTGGTTGTTGGTACTGGTGTTGTTTTGGGTATCAAAGCCTGCCTCTTAACACTATCAAATTTGCGCGCAAAAGTAAAAATTCTACCGGATTCATAATCCCTCTTGTCTCTAGCAAACTTAAATATTTTGCGCCCTTTGATAGATTCTTCGTATTTCTGGAGGCGTGAGTGAAAATTCTCCTCTACTTTTGGCAATGATATCTTGTTGTTCATGTTGCCAATATTTGATTTAGTGCGTCAATCTGCTTTAAAATTTCATCTCTGTCAAAAGCAGCATATTTTATCAATATGGTAACCATATTCATTGAGGCTTCAAGGTTGTTGGTAGCCCATTCCTTAAGCATTAGGGGGTTTGGGTTTTCAAATGAGGGAGCAATGAGCACTCTCAACCCCGTGGTACTCTTCCTACCTCTTTATATTTCTCCAATGAACGTTTCTCCCACCATTTAGTTAATTCTGTGCGGAGGAGTTTTTCCAATTTCTTTAAGTAAATGTAAATGTAATGTCAAGGTACTTATAGAGCACACCGTCACCAGACGGCCACCTTGCGGTGTCGCCTTTGCGGTTTCCTGGCGCTGATACTCATACCGCTGTGGAACCCCTCCTGGCTTTCCCTCTGAAGTGTCCACTCCTGGGCACCCCCAGGGTGAAGCCAGGCATCTTTAGCACTGTTGGGGCTGGTGTGGAGGCTAAGCAAGCTATTGCCCAGAGTTGCAGCGTGGGGCCCGTGATTAGAATAGGCACCGAGGCGAGAATAGACAGGTCCGAGGAAATTGAGCCCGAGCCCCGCTGAGGCGGGAATCGAACCCTGGTCCCTGGCCAGAACTCTGCTTCAGGGTCTGCCGCTCTAACCATTGACCCACACTCCTCCAGTGGGTTAAGTGGGTTTTAACATCAATGGCGGTTTTAGGATTTGTGTCGTTAGTGTCACCGGGTGTCACATTGTTTTCTGGAAGATTGTCGAAAAGAGTATCTGCTATGGCCTCTCAGTTCCTTAGCGCGTCTGCCAATGACGACATTTTTGGAATATAATCAGAATGCACTCTATTTGCCGCCACCAGTCACGGGCGGGTATCCTGTGATCTAACAAGGTAATCCCCGTGCCCGCAAATGCCAAAGAGATAAACACAAGTCCCAGCTTACCCTCAAGGGATCCGGTAGGTCTGCTGGCGTCCTCCGACTCCCATGGACCTTTGTTTTCCCAAGAGAAACTACCGAGACCCGCGATACAGAAATCAATCGGCTGCAGGGGGCTGGCTCCAAGTTAATCCCTTCCGGGTTGCTGAAGTATCGCGTCCGTGATGTCGGCTGTGAAAGAGTCAGCCTCAAAGGTACGAGGAGGGTCCGTAAATGCAAAGACTGCCGTGCTTTGCCGTTGATAAATGAAAAAACAAATTCCCATAATATATATATGGGCAGCAGCACGGAGATTTAAACTATCCTACTCCATAACTGGTTATTCTCTGTCCAATCAGAAGGCCTCAATCCAGGCGGTGCGGACATGACGGGCCGGCAACTCTGCAATTTTTGAGTCATTGTAGGACTCCAATGCCCAATAAAGATTTTCCGCCGATGTTTCACGGAAGCCAGGTCCCATCACTGCCATCCGTCCTCTGTGCCGTTGAGCCTTTGAGATTTCCATGCCCTGTCACTTGGTAAGTTCAACTGTATGCCGCTCGTCTGTCGCTGGATGGCACACACTCCCTCTGTGGAAGTCAGACAAATGACTGGCTACACCAGACTTGTATAGTCCATGACCTCAATTGGTCAACGTTTTTTTTTTTTGCGACGGTTCAGGCAGGCCCTAATTGGATGCACTGACGTTTCCCACCAAAGCCGCCGAACTCGCTACAGGTGCCCCTATTTAGCAGTGGTGAGACCTGCTTTGTTCAACAACCACAAAAGTACCTGGAGCACTCACGGGCTATTTTCAACAAACCTCATTGGCCGCAGATGCGTTTCAGCAATCAGCATTCCTCAGTGAGGCATGTGCAAGTGCAAATAATCAACATGGGCAGCGCCACTGAACTGTGAACTATCCTACTCCATGATTGGCTGGTCTATGTCCAATCAGAAGGCTCCAGTCCAGGCGGCGCGGAAATGACGGGCCGGCAAATCTGCAATATTTGAATAATTGTAGGACTCCAATGCCCAATAAAGATTTTTCTCTGATGTTTCACGGAAGCCGGGTCCCATCACTGAAATCCGTCCTCTGTTCCTTTGAGATTTCCATGCGCTGTTACTTGGTAAGTTGAATTGTGAGTCCCTCGTCTGTCGCTATCGTGATTATTCCGTAGGCATAGCTCCACCATTTCCTTGATCATTTTGGAGTGTTCAAGATATTTGATATCTCTTTGTCCTAGAAAATATTCCAAGGCTCCAAGTCCTGTGTTGTGATTGATTGATGTGTACAGTGATACTACATCAATTGTGGCTAACAGATAGTCTTCTTGCCAGTGTGTTTTGTTCAAGATCCTCAAAAAATTGCCTGTGTCTTTAATGTAGGAGTTTAGCGTGGTGACCATTGGTGCGAGGAAGGAATCCACATATTTTGAAAGGGGTTCATAGAGACTGTCACAGCTTGATATTATCGGTCTTCCTGGCGGATTGATCAGTGTTTTGTAGATCTTAGGTAGGAAGTACATGGTTGGGATCGTAGGGTTGTCCTTGGTTAGGAAGCTCACCTCATCATTGGTTAGCAAGCCTTTTTCTGACCAATTTTTCAATTTTGATTGTAATTCCATTGTTAATTGATTGATGGGATTTGTTTTCAGTTTTTTGTAATTTTCGATGTTGTTCAGTTGTTTTAGTGCTTCTTTTCTGTATGGTGTTTTCTCCATCACCACAATGTTCCCGCCTTTATCGGCTGGTTTAATTTCCAGGCATTCATTTTCCATCAATTCTTTTAGCGCTATCCTTTCTGAGTTAGTTAGATTTTCATTTTTCTTCCCTTGTTTGTTAGTTACATTTTCTAGGTCTGATGTTAAGAATTCATAGTAGAGACCAATTTTATTTCCTTGCGTTAAAGTGGGATAGAATTTTGATTTAGGTTTGAATGTGGTTTTATCTCTTCCTGAGGTTTCAAATCCTAGTCTGGTTATTACATCTGACTCCTGTAATTCCTCATCCTCTAGGTCATGTGTTAGATCGTGGACTGTTTTTATTTCCAGTATATGATTGATTTTAATGCTAGGGGATGGTCAGTTTTGCCACTTGCTGGTGTGTTTTTGTTTTGCTATTTGGTAGAGTATTTGGCCAGTTTTAATTTCCGGATAAATTTGTAAGTTTCAATTTTCATTTCTACTATATCATGGTGGGTTTATGGGTAGAAAGTCAGTCCTTTGTTTAGTACTCTACATTGATTTTTCGTTAGTATTGTGTTTGACAGGTTAACAATCAGGTTGTTATCTGGTTCTAGATTGTGTTTACGGCTTATCTCCTTGATTTGCTGCGTAACGTGTATTGATTTGTATTTCTTGAGGCTTCTCCTTGTTTTTCTGTGTTTAATTATTCTGTTGTTCTGCCTCTTCCTCTGCCCCATTTCTGCATTTGTGTTTGTCCGCTTCCCCTCCCTCTGTTGTTGCCTGGCCTTTGATCTATGTACATCAGTCTCATTTCGTCTAAAAAAGATGTTTTTTCTGTGGCAGTGGCATTTTCTCCTTCACTCAATTCTGCCTCCGATTCACTCATGGTTGTGTCCGATTCCTTTTGTTTTGCTGGTTTTGCCTTTAGTTGTTTTCTTAGCTGTGTGAATCTTTTTGCAAAAGTGAAGATAGTTCCAATTTCATAATCCCTTTCGTCCCTACGGAATTTTCTTTGTTTTCTCTCTTCAATTTCCTTCTCATATTTATCCAAATTGTTTTTTATTTCCGTTCTGTATTTTCCACTTTCCTCTTGTTTTTTCATCGATTGTATTTGTTTTTCCAAGGTCTCAATTGTTTTGTGTATGTCGTCCAGGTCTTTCTTGTCATATTTAATGATGATTTGCATCATATTGCGAGAGCAGTCCATATTGTTTTTGCCCCACTACTCTAGCATTTCGGGTCTAGTATCCGGATGATTAGGTAAGGTGAATATTCTTAGTCCTCTCGGGACTCTGTTTACATCTAGATACTTTTCCATTGTTATTATTTCCCATCACCATAATTCCCTTTTTCATTGATTTTTCCAATTGAAAAAATAGGCTTTTAAGATTATTTCCGCCTACCTCACGTTCCATTGTTTCTCCAGCTCCTTCATTGCTTTGGGCACCTTTATTGCTTGTAAACAGGGCTTCCGCTTTCATTTGTCTCTTATTTCCTCAAACCAATAGATGTAAGGATGGGAAGAAAGAAGGCAGAACAAATTCCCAGAGAACATACCTTACAAACCACAAGAGACGGTAAAAAGGAGGAGAATCCAGATATAAGAATGATCCTGTCATACAGTAAGGAAAATCATGCCATCTCAGAAATAATGAACAAACATTGGCACATACTGTTAAAAGATCCTGACAAGAGAAAAATACTAAAAGACAAACCCAGTATAACATACAAGCAAGCTCCTTCAATCAAAGACATAATTGTATATAGTCACTTTCCAAAACCGAAAATAAAAATGTGGCTAACAGATCTACAACTTGGCTTCAAAAAACGGGAAAAGTGTAAGGCTTGCAAGATCGGAGAAAACAAAAAAGGAATCACTGACCCAAAAGGAAGAAGATATACAATAAAGGAAAAAATCAACTGTAAAAGCACATATGCTGTGTACATGTTGGAATGCAATTGCGGATGCAGATACATTGAAAGCACAATCTGCCAACTAAAAAAGAGAATTTTGGAGCACATCCGTGCAATTCAAAATGATGATCCAACATACGCCATGACCAAACACATGAAATTACATCAAAACTACGGATGGCAACAAATGAGATCATACTGAGATCTGGCAACAGTCCCTACAAACGAAAGAGGAGGAGACAGAACCAAAAAACGGAGTCGCTTGGAATCAAGAATGATCATCAGGCTCCAAACCAAACAGCCAATCGGATTGAATGGGGACGAAGAACTTCATGTGCACTTGTAAATACTCACACTAAAAAGTACTTGTCTCAATTGAGAGATGACTAGAAGACAAACTAATTGGCTTTAAGCCAGCAAATATATTTAAAAAAAATCAGGTTACAATCAAGTGAACAAGTGATGTTTTGAGCACTAAGCCATTACTAACCTAGCCTGTATAGTCAACATGGATTCACAAAAGTAATGGTGTAAATATAAAGAATATGCACTGTAAATATTATCACTTATGTAAACTGGAACCACATTTTCCATAATGCATCATAATGGCTACATGGGTAGTCGTGTATATATAGTCCTAAAATGTGGATCACCGCTAACCGTGAGCAAGACCAGAGTGGTTCAAACGCGTTGGTTTGTGAGAAGACTTGATGGTGTTGGCTGTATCATTCTGAAGTAAAGAAGTCTTGATACCAATCTCCTGAAGTGCGAGTGATTCTTTCTACTTGGTGGTAATACGTAATGCAGATCTTGATCCCTTTTGTGCACTACTTGCAACAATCGTGAACGCGCTGACACAGAGGGATCTGTTGGTGAGATATATATATATATATATATATATATATATATATATATATATATATATATATATATATATATGACCAAATTACCTACTGCGGTCGCCAGTAGGTAGTTATAGTTAGAACCTAGTTTCCATAAGAAAAGCATTTTTTCTTCAAAAAATAATACTATCCAGGTCAGCTCCTATACTGAAAGTTTGGGGGTGATTCGTCAAGCGGGGGCTGATAAAAAAGGGGGCTCCAAAAACACGTTTTTCGTATGTTCATTTCCATAGGAAATTTTTTGACAGGCTACAGCTCGAACTTCTGAACGGAATTACCCCAAATTTGGCAAAAAGGTAGTGCTTGGTTCAGAAAGCAAACTTTTTTTTTAATGGTGTTAATCCGTTCAGTAGTTACTGAGAAAATCAAAAAATAAATGTTTCAATATCTATGACCGAGGAGGATTCGCGAACCCTCCCGACCACAAGCTGTGTTCTAATTGGCTATCAACACTCCAAACCAGGAAGTGTTGGCAGCCATCTTGTGACTCGGCAGAACCGAGTCACAAGAAAACAGAGAATTAAGCATGAAAAACAAGAAATGGGGGCAGGGTAAAAACACCCTGACCCCCTAGGCCTGCTCAGACCCCCAGTCCAAAAAATGTTTTTTTTTTTTTTAAATCAGCCAAATTCGAGTTGGGTGTGCGAATCTGGACTTTCTGCACTTCGTTTTCAAAAAGCCCCCAGGTGGGCCATGTCCCGGTGGCACCACCTCCCCGGGGCTTATTAAATTAAATGCGGGGGGCTGCAAATATAAACAAGCGGCTGCCGAACGCTTGTTTAACTGGTGGTCCTTAGGTGCGAGAGTTTTGCAAGGCTGTGCATTTGGAGAGGAGGATGGGTGGAGAGGCGTAAGCCGGTTTGAGGAAAGACGTTCTTCGAGAAAATGAACTATTCAACCGCAAGTACGCTCAGGCTGAGGGATGTGGCGCTTTCTGGAGCTTTGGTAATTGGTAAACAACGTTTAGCACAAATCTTTTTCCCCACGGGGAATCATAACGCGGTCGTTACAACGACCGCGTAGTGATTCCGCATACCATTACTCCGCAAGTCGGAACAACGACTTGCTGGAGGGGGGAGAGGTGTTGGATTTAAAATCCAACACCTTCCCTATTGTCCGCACAGACTGGAGTTGGAATAGTAAATTATACTATTCCAACCTCCAGCGCCCCCCTCCGCAAGTCGTTGTTCCAACTTGCAGAGTAATGGTATGCGTAATCACAACGCGGTTGTTGTAACGACCACGTTGTGATTCCCTGCGGGTAAAAAGACTGCGGGATAAAAACTTACATTCTTGGTAATTGTTTTGACAACTTCATTGATATAGGTGCGGTTAGAAATACTTTCTAATTATCGTCAAATTTACATATTCTTCACTCGGTCCCCTTTGGAAGTCGGCGTGGTGCAGTTTCGCCGTCCCACCAGGGCTGCTGTCCTCGCATTACCACAGGACGAGCGCAGAAGTTCCCTTCGTGGGTTTGAGCAGAGCTCCACCTGGGCCCTGTGTCCTGCAGGGCACCTGGACTTGTGCCATGTCCTCACGCACAGCACCCTAACCCACCCTGACAGGGTCTTGAGCCTGTTTATCTGGTGCAGGCAGCCTACGGGCACTCCCTGTTCGGTGCACACACGGCCCGTGGCTCTGGGGTTACTGGCCAGCGCTGAGTCAGGCCGTGCTTCATTACGTGCAGATAATGCGGGCGCAGCCGCCATTTTGTGGTAATGCTGAGGGCGAGGTGAGCCTCTCCGAGCGCCCCCTCCCCACAGGAGAGCTTCACCACTGGCCAGGGCCATCAGTGATGTCATTTGAGATGTCATCAGTGTTGTCATCAGTGATGTCACTGACCATGTCATGAATGATGTAATATGTGATGTCATCAGCAGTACATTGCGGGGGCGTGACTTATAGTTAGCTGAACTAACTATAACGGCCGAATTTCTTTGGTTTTGTACGAGTGAAATGTCCAACTAACGTGACTGAAACCTATGTTGTTTTCAGTGAATTTCTAAGGTTTTTTAAGTGCTAATTTCTAACTATAACGTGCCTGTAACCTATGTTTTTTTCAGTGAATTTCAATGGTTTTTTAAATGCTAATTTCTAACTATAACGTGTCTGAAACCTATGGTTTTTTCAGTTATTTATATATAGAGTGTGGGTTTCAGCTTCTGTTGTGACTGCCCAAAACCTCCTTCTATTTATCACTCCTCTTATGCTGCTAGACCTTCCTGCACATTTATATGCATCGCGGTTTAAGCGTACAGCAACACTTTTAGTTTAATTTTAATCTTGAGATTTTAATGTTGTTTTAAATTGGTAAAACGTAATTTACCTGCACTTACAAGAACTTTTGCCTGCTCCCGCTTTCTCTCTTTGTTGCACTCGGCGCTCGACCCTGGCGGTACCCGGAAGTTAGGTGGGCCCGCACTGCACCTGGGTTGACGCGCTAGTTTCTCCTCTGACTCCCATAAAAGGCACGCTGGGGTGTCCACGCCGCTGGTGCGCCGAAGGCACGCCAAAGGCAAGCCCGTCTGCACCCGTCCGCGCCTGGAGCGCGACCAACGCCAGGACCCCTGGCCCTTTGGAGGTAAATACCTATAGTAGACAGCGGCTTGTCTGTACTAAATGTGCCTATCAGTTAAGCCTAGTTAAGCTAAGCCAAGACAAAATGGTGGGCCCCGACCGAGTTAGTAATCAGGGCGCTATGTGGAAAGACACCCTTAAAGGAAGAGTGGGTAGAACATTATTGAACGATACCTCCAGACAAGACCCTTTTGCAGATAGTAGGTCTGGCCAGGAACAGACACTGCGCTGCGTTTTGCTTAATGTACGATCTGTTAATAAAAATAAATACCAGATCGCAGACTTGATTAATAACACCTTACCTGATATAGTCTTCCTGACTGAGACCTGGACCGACAACACTTCCGGTCCTGACTGGAACGTAGCACTTCCTAATGGCTATGTCGTCACCGCACAAGATAGAGTGGGAAAGAGGGGGTGGAGGGATAGCGATCATTCATCGGAACCACCTGAAAATGCGAACAGAAACTATTTCCGATTTAACTGCAGAAACATTTTACTTTACTATTTACTTAGGTCATTTTTTTTTAAGTTCCAGGGACTTTTGATTTATCGCCCACCTGGGCCCAAGACCTCTTTTCCACAAGAACTAATGAACCATCTAGAATCTCGTATTGACCCTCATCCCTTTATTATTCTCGGCGACTTCAACTACCACTTGGAACTAACTAACCATCCAGATTGCAGTAAACGGCATGATAACCTGGCAGCTTTTGGCTTTAGCCAACTAGTAAATGAGCCTACCCATCAAGGTGGCTATACTTTAGATGGCATCTTTGCTAACAGCATTGTTATGGATCTGGCCAGAATTATCGCTCTTCCCTGGTCAGATCATAAAGCGATCTACTTCACCATCACAACTGGTTTATCAATACCTCAACCCCGTCCAAAACCAGTAAAGGTAAAGACCAGACAATGGTCTAAAGTCCAAGCCGATAGTCTAATTACCGCACTTGGCCAATCTCCTCTTCCGCTCAGTAAGGACAACTCGGAGGCGGCTCTTGTTTTTAACAAATGGCTTGCGACAGCAGCTGATGTGGTGGCTACTGAAAAAGTGCTAGCTGTTAGGAGATTAAAACCCTACGCTCCATGGTATAGTTCAGAGCTCAAAGCCCTAAAGGTAGTTTGTAGAAAGGCTGAGCGCCTTTGGAGGGTGGATTACAGTCCTGAGAAGAAAATCAGTTACAATTGCGCCCTTCAACAGAATAGAGATGCAATAGTTGCTGCTAAAAGATTATTCTACGCCACCAAGATTGGGGAAGCAGGTAACTCCACTAAAGAGCTTTTTAAAACAGTAACCCTACTTTCCAAACCGCAACAGGCTAACACGTTCCAGCCCGGCCAAGTTATGTGTAACAAATTAGCATCCTTCTTTCAGGACAAGGTCCAACTAATCTATAAAGACCTTCTGAACACTCACCTGAGCCCAGGTAAGCGAGAGCAACCTCTGACTGACAAAGGTACAACACATCATAGTTTGACAAATTTTCCACCAATCACAAGGGAAGAAACCTGTAAACTTATCGCTGCTACTAAATCAGGCTCACCTAAAGACCCCTGTCCCCCCCATGATCTTGCATCTTGCTGTTGACAGAATCAGACACGAACTAACTCCCCTAATCAACCAAGTGCTGGAGTCAGGTAACTACCCTTTCAGCTGGAAGAGAGCTACGATTAGGCCATTACTGAAGAAACCCACATGAGATCCTTTTGAACCCAAGAACTATCGCCCTATCGCTGCTTTGCCCATTGCAGCCAAAATCCTGGAGAAATCAGTAAATAGGTCATTGACAGAGTACCTCGATACTCACAATTTACTAGATTCCACCCAATATGGTTTTCGTCCACAACATTCGACGGAATCAGCTCTACTCGTGGCAGCTGAGGAGATCTGAGGCATAGTAGACAAAGGGGGTAGGGCTATTCTTGTCCTGTTAGATCTGTCGGCTGCTTTTGACACCGTAAATCACACGGTGTTAATACAGAGACTACGGGAGGTCGGTATTGAGGGCCCAGCTCTGTCACTTCTCTCATCATTCCTGGAGGGAAGGGAGCAGAGCTTATATTGGGATGGCCTTCAGTTCGACAGTTTCCATCTCCCGTGCGGGTTCCCTCAGGGAACAACGCTATCACCTACGCTGTTCAACATCTATTGCCTCTGGCCAGACTCATCAGGAAGCATGGTTTTGCCCTAGTGTCCTACGCGGATGATTCCCAGCTCATAATAGTGATGGCCAATCAGTCAGATGACACAGCCGCTAGATTTCACATGTGCCTTCTGGAAATCATGACCTGGGTGAACCAGAGCTTCTTGAAGATCAACACAGACAAAACAGGGATCATTGAGTTTGGCCAGGGGCATCCCCTGTGGAACGTTTCCTGGTGGCCCCTGAAGGCTGGCGAATGCCCCCACCCTGTGCCAAGGTGAGAAACTTTGGCGTGCTGTTCGACTGTCAGCTAAATTTCTCGGCCCAGGTGAACAGCCTTGCCTCGTCATGCTTTTCTTAATAAAGACCTTGAGAAAGATCTTCCCTTTTATTACGTCAGAGCTACTTAAGACAGTGGTGGTGGCGCTTTTGCTGTCCAAGCTGGACTATTGTAATGCCCTACTGTTGGGGATAAACAAGGCCCAGTTGAGTAGGTTACAGTCTTTGCAGAATGCCGCCGCGAGACTGCTTTCGACATTCCTAGATACCAATCCATCTGGGCGGGAATTAGAACTCTTCACTGGCTTCCTGTACAACAACATGTGGAATTCAAGGCGTTATGCCTGGTCCATAAAGCTGTCTTCGGGGGAGGAGCCAAAGATATTCAGAAAATGTTGACTCCCTATATCCCTGGCCGTGCCCTAAGATCCAGCACCTTGAGTCTTCTTCAGGTGAGCAGGATTAGGAGAGCTAGGTGGGGTGGAAGAGCCTTCTCAAACTGCGCCGCAAGACTCTGGAACAAGCTCCCTCTTTCCTTAAGATCTGTACCAAACCATCAATGCTTCAGGTAGGTCCTGAAGACATGGTTGTTTTAAGGGAGTTCTCGCTAAAGACTGATTCATCTCCACACTTACCAGCGCCAAGACTCTACGGCATTCGAGCACTTTAAAAACTCATATCCTATCCTATCCTATATATTCTCTGTCTCTTTCTAAATACATATGTGTATTCATATATACATATATACATATTACCTACTGGCGGTCGCCAGTAGGTAGTTATAGTTAGGACCTATTTTCCATAGGAAATCCGCAACATTCTATTCCCAATAAGTCTGGCGCCAGTTGACGAATGTTCGCGAAATTTTCCAAACTTTTGGCCAGCTCTGGTCCGCTCCTATCCTGAAAGTTTCGTGGTGATTCGTCAAGCGGGGGCCGAGAAAAAAGGGGGGTCCCAAAACACATTTTCCCCATGCAATTTCCCATAGGACCTGTTGACGCAGCTACAGCCCGAACTGCTGAATGGGATTACACCAAATTTGGCAAAGAGGTAGTCCTCAGTTCAGACCCGTGCCTTTTGCATAAATGGTGTAAATACGTTCAGTAGTTCCTGAGAAAATTAGACTAAAAAAGATAGATATATCTATGGCCTAAGCGCACCCTCCCCGAACCGAGCGAGCACCCTCCCGATCACGCGCCGAATGCTAATTGGCTGTCAAGTGTCTGTCTACATTCGAAACCAGGAACTGTTGGCAGCCATTTTGTGCCTCGGTAGAAGCGAGGCTGATTAAGTATGGGAAATAAGTCTGTGAAAGATGTAAAGGGGGCAGGGTAGAAATACTCTGACCCTCTAGTGTTACTTAGGGGGTCCCAGAAGGACCCACTGGGGCCCCCTTTTTTTTTTTTGAAACGGCGAAATGCGCGCAGGGTGCACGGTTCCTAACGCGTTGGGTGCGCGGATCCAAGGAAAAAAAACTGACATTTTTGGGAGATAAACATCATGCTTAAGTGTTTTGTTGTTGAGTGGCTCTAAAAAGAGCCGTTGTGTTCATTGAGAGTTTTTGGTACTTATAAGTAAGTACCTATACAGAGTCTAAAGTTGTTGAGGAAGACTCTGTTTCCTTCATCAGTAAAGTGTACTCCATCTCTACTATACATCTCTTGCATATGAAAGCGCATATTGTTATTGTAAATGGACCCCATTCTATAGTCTCGGAGAAAAGCAGAAACAGATTTATTCACATGTTTCCTAGCTTTCTCAATTTGTGGACAAAAATGATTGGACCAGTTCCATTTCTGCCTTTGGCATATGTTAGAATACACAAAGGCAGTTTTGGGAAAAAGTGAAATCAATTCTGCAAAGGTGTCCTTCATAAGCATTTCCAGACCTACCCCAGTCAAAGTGCCTAGGTCATTGCCACCACAGTGCACTATTATGAGGTCAGGGTGTTGGATATGCAAAAAAGGATTTTACCAATGGCATCAATTGATGGCACTTTAACCCTCTCTGTCCAATCCATTTAATGTCTACATTTGGCAAACCTAGGTCTTTGTGAATGCCTTTGTTTTCTGCATACCTTTGGCTCTAGAAAATATAGCTGTGTCTCACAACCCACACTCTAAGCATCTTGAAGGGAGGTCTGGATGCACTCAGATGGTCTCTGTAAATGAAATGGCAGTTTGAAAAGTAAGATTTCTCTAAAATGGTGGCTAAGATGCAGTTTTGAAAAAAGACAAGAAATCATTTGTTGTTTGACAACCTTCTACACTGAAAGGTAGGGTGCATGTTTCTGTTTTTTAAACGCATGATTCTTATTGGTTAACAAAAACTGATTGAAAGGAACATTATATATGATAAACTGATATGTTGAAAAGTCAAGCAAACTTGCTGTTTTTATTAGCAACATTGTGTGCTGAACTTGTGACCTGTGTGCTCAGTTCAGTGTTCCATGACCTGTTTCTATGGTAATAGGCAGAAGGCAGATTGGGGGTAGGGTTCAAATTTATGTCATTTGGAAAGGGTTGAAATGTTTAACCAATAGAAATGTGTGTTAGCTTTTGAATTTATGTGGGAAGGAATGTGATATGTTTACATGTATATGTGTGGAAAATGAGAGGGAAACTTTGCCATTCTTTGGTTTTGCTGACAGGTGCACAGTGCAGAGATTCTGTATAAGAAAATCTGGTGTGTGACTGATATACTTCTTAATCTACAAAACAACTTGAAAGGTGAGTTATTTATTTGTGAGGGGATGTATGTGGTGTATTTTGATTTTAATCAGACTAATGTATTTCTCCTGGTAAAGTGCAGGGAGTACTTTTTTTGTCTGCAATCTTATTGACAGTGTGTGTGCATGTAGAAATCATTCTGTGATAAGCATTTGTGTTTCTCATGTGTTTGCAGACAGATAACTGTGCTGTTTTTATATTTTGGTAGAATTAGAAATCAGTCATTGTTTATAAATTTGCAAAATGAGTCATGTTTCTACACTAAAATGTAGTATTCGTAGATTAAGAAATGTGTTTTGGTATAGTGCAAGGGATAGTGTTGTTTGTCTAGGATCACACAGTGAGTCTGTGTGCATTTAGGAATCATTTTGAGAGAAACATGTTGGTACTAATCTGTAGAAGTAGATTTTCTGCAATGTGTGCAGTCACCTTAGATCTTCCAGACTAGTAAATGTGTTTTGTACAAGGGATAGTTGTCTGTCTACAATCACACTGTGAGTCTGTGTGTATTTGGCTAAGCATTGTGAGAGAAGCATTTGGTAAAATTATGTATTTGCTGACAGACAATTGTTTTAAAACCTGTCATGTTGTCAAGTTTTAGTAGTATTATAAGCCAGTCTTTGCTTGTGCATTGATAAAATGAGTCAGACTTTGACACTAAAGTGCAGTACTTAAATATATAGATTGTGTGCAGTCCCCTTACCCCTTCCATAGTAGTGAATGAGTTTTGGTAAACTCCTAGTGATAGTGTTGCTTGTATAGAATCACACTCTGAGTCTGTGTGCATTTGGGAACCACTGTGAGAGAAGCATTTGGTAACATCATGTATTTGCTGACAGATAACTGTTTTAAAACCTGTCATGTTGTCAAGTTTTAGTAGCATTAGAAGCCAGTCTTTGCTTATGCATTGATAAAATGAGTCAGGCTTTCACACTAAAGTGCAGTACTTTAAAATGTAGATTGTGTGCAGTACCCTTACCCCTTCCATAGTAGTGAATGAGTTTTGGTAAACTCCTAGGATAGTGTTGCTTGTCTAAAATCACACTGTGAGTCTGTGTACATTTGGGTAAGGATTGTGAGAGAAGCATTTGGTAACATTGTATATTTGCTGACAGATAATTCTTTAAAAACCTGTCTTGTTGTCAAGTTCTAGTAGCATTAGAAGCTAGTCTTTGCTTATGCATTGATAAAATGAGTCAATCTTTGACACTAAAGTGCAGTACTGAAATATGTAGATTGTGTGCAGTCCCCTTACCCCTTCCACAGTAGTGAATGAGTTTTGGTAAACTCCTAGCATAGTGTTGCTTGCCTAAAATGACACTGTGCGTCTGTGTGCTTTTGGGTAAGGATTGTGAGAGAAGCATTTGGTAACATCGTGTATTTGCTGACAGACAACTGTTTTAAAACCTGTCATGTTGTTAAGTTTTAGTAGCATTAAAAGCCAGTCTTTGCTTATGCATTGATAAAATGAGTTAGGCTTTGACACTAAAGTGCAGTACTTAAATATGTAGATTGTGTGCAGTCGCCTTACCCCTTCCACAGTAGTGAATGAGTTTTGGTAAACTCCTAGTGATAGTGTTGCTTGTCTAGAATCACACTGTGAGTCTGTGTGCATTTGGGAACCACTGTGAGAGAAGCATTTGGTAACATCATGTATTTGCTGACAGATAACTATTTTAAAACCTGTCATGTTGTCAAGTTTTAGTAGCATTAGAAGCCAGTCATTGCTTATGCATTGATAAAATGAGTCAGGCATTGACAGTAAAGTGCAGTACTTAAATTTGTAGATTGTGTGCAGTCCCCTTGGCCCTTCCACAGTAGTGAATGAGTTTTGGTAAACTCCTAGGGATAGTGTTGCTTGTCTAGAATCACACTGTGAGTCTGTGTGCATTTGGGAACCACTGTGAGAGAAGCATTTGGGTACTTCATATCTTTGAATACGCATAACTGCTTAAAAACTTTCCTGTTCTCAAGTTTTGGTAGAATTAGAAGGCAGTCATTGCTTATGTATTCACCCAGGAACTGTCCTTGCAATACTGTAAACATTCAGTTAATATTCAAGTAGTAACGGAGTGAGGCAGGCCTTAGCACATGCATTGATTCAAATGGTTATCCACTATGCATGCAGTTCTCTAACCATCTACACAGTTCTCTTTCACACCTTTAATTCCTCAGTCAATATCCATACACTTCAAGCAAACACCCTGTCACTCCCCATGTACTCCTCTAGTGACCCATTCAGCACCATGTACTAAACCATTCACTGCGCCAAAACCCAAACACTTATAAATTTACTCAGGCACTCTCTTTGCAGTACTCTAATCATACAGTCAGTAACCAAGTACTCATGCAACGAGCCAGGCCTTACAACATGGACTGCTTCAAACCCCTATCCAGTATGCATACAGGCCTCTAGTCACCTACACACTTGTCTTTCACACCTTCAATTCCCCAGTCAGTATTCATACACTTCCAGGTAGTTTTGCAGTGATCCAAGTGTTACTCTATGGACTGTTTCAAACGTCTATCCAGTATGCATGTAGGTCTCTAACTACCTACACACTTGTCTTTCACTTCTTTAATTAACTAGTCAGTATCTACATACTTCAATAAACATCCTGTCACTCATCTTGCACTCATCCAGTGACTGATCCAGTACCATGTACTAATCTCTTCACTGCGCCAAAACTGAAAAACTTAAAAGTTTTACCCAGGCACTCTCCTAGCAGTAGTCTAATGATTCAGTCAGTTTCCAGGTACTCATGTAGTGAACCATGCATTACCACATAGACTGCTTCAAATGTCTATGCAGTATGTATGCAGACTTCTAACATACTATATACTTGTCTTTAACAGCTTCAATTCCCCAGTCAGTATCCATGTACTTCCAGCAAACATCCTGTCACTCCCCTTGCACTGTTCCAGTGACTTATTCAGCACCATGTAGTAATGTATTCACTGCGCCAAAACTGAAACACTTATAAATTCACCCAGGTACACCTCTTGCAATAGTCTAATCATTTAGTCAGTACCTAAGTACTAATGGAGTGAGGCAGGCCTTAGCACATGGATTGATTCAAACATGTTTCCACTAGGCATGGAGGCCTCTAACTACCAACACAATTGCCTTTCAGACCTTCAATTTCTCTGTCAGTATCTATAAACTCCAATAAACACTCTGTCACTTTAATTGCACACCTCCACTGACTCATTTGGCAGTAAGTACTAATCTATTCACTGCACTAGAATCCACAATCTTAAAAAGATTGACCGAGTCACTCTTTTTGTAGTACTCTAATGATTCAGTCAGTACTCAGGTAGTTTTGCAGTGATCCAAGTGTTACTCTATGGACTGTTTCAAACGTCTATCCACTATGCATGTAGGTCTCTAGCCACCTACATACTTGTCTTTCACACCTTCAATATCCCAGACAGTATTCATACAGTTCCCGCAAACACTCTGTCAGTCTCCTTATACTTCTCCAGTGACCCATTCAGCACCATGTACTAATCCATTCACTGCGCCGAAAGCCAACCACTTATAAATTCACCCAGGCACTCTCCTTGCAGTACTCTAATCATTCAGTCAGTACCCAAGTACTCCTGCAGTGAGCCAGGCCTTAGCACATGAATTGCTTCAAACGCCTATCCAGTATGCATGCAGTCCTCTAACCACCTACACACTTGCCTTTCACACCTTCAATTCCCCGGTCAGTATTCATACTCTTCTAGCAAACACCCTGTCACTCCCCTTGCAGTCCTCTAGTGATCCATTCAGCACCATGGACTAATCCATTCACTGTGCCAAAATCCAAACACTTATAAATTCACCCAGGCACTCTCCTTGCAGTACTCTAATCATTCAGTCTGTGCCCAAGTACTCATGCAGTGAGCCAGGCCTTAGCACATGGACTTTTTCAAACACCTATCCACTATGTATGCAGTCCTCTAACCACCTACACACTTGTCTTTCACACCTTCAATTCCCCAGTCAGTATTCATACACTTCCAGGTAGTTTTGCAGTGATCCAAGTGTTACTCTATGGACTGTTTCAAACGTCTATCCAGTATGCATGTAGGTCTCTAACTACCTACACACTTGTCTTTCACACCTTCAATATCCCAGACAGTATTCATACAGTTCCCGCAAACATTCTGTCACTCCCCTTATACTTCTCCAGTGACTTATTCAGCACCATGTACTAATGTATTTACTGCACCAAAATACAAATATTTATAAATTCATCCTGGCACTCTCCTTGCAATACTCAAAACATTCAGTCAGTATGCAAGTACTATTGGACTGAGACAGGCCTTATCATATGGATGGATTCAAACACGTGTCCACTATGCATGTAGGTCTCTAATCACCTACACACTTGTCTTTCACACCATCAATATCCATGTCAGTATTTATACACTTCTAGCAAACAACCTGGCACTCACCCAGTGTGTCTCCTTATAGTACTGTACTCATTCAGTCAGTTAGCATGTAGTCTTTTGGTGAGGTAGGCTTTAGTGCATGAACTGCTTCAAAGTAGTATGCACTATGCATGTAGTGTTTTAACCATCGTTACACTTGTGCTTCAAGGCTATAGTTTCTTAGTCAGTTTTTGTATAAAATGTGTTTCTACAGTAATAGTATAGTATAAATTTGAATGTTATTGATATACTTTTATTAAAATAGAGAAATCATGCCAGAAAAAAAAAGAAAAAGAAAAGAACAGAGACAGGAGAATTACTTGAAGAAACATTAACCACAAGTATTGAATGTACAAGATAATGTGGCTAAAAAGAAAAAAAATTCTGGTAAGATCACAAAGCAATTTATTAAAAATGTTTGTAGGAGAAAACAGAATGTACAGAATGCTGAAACCACTGAGAATGCTTCAACTAGAAAAAAAATAAGAGGAAAAGCAAAAAAGCAAATGTTCAGTCAAAGGAGACAAAGTATGGTAGAAGAAGGCAAAATCAGTATAAGGAATTACGCCAAAAGATATTTTACAAGAGAGTAGTACATAATTTGCTGATAGATGTGAAGAAATATAAAACGAGAGCTCTATTTTATAAAAAGAAGAAGTATATTGAAAACATTGTTGAAAATGCTTTTGAATTAAAAAGGAAACTATTCATTTTAGTATTAAACAGAATTCGATCACTAGATAAACCAATCCATTTAATGAAGGCCAAAAGTAGGAGGAAAAGAGTAATTAATAGAAAAAAAAATGTGTGATGTTTTTTTGAGAGAATGGAAACACAGTTCCAGTTCAGAGCCTTTCTTTATTGATGAGAGTTATTTACAGAGCAAAAAATTACTGTATGCAGTTGACACCAGTGGTAGAAGTTATGAAGTTAGAGATGGTTGTCCAATTGAGAAAGAGAAAATGGTTGAAAGAAATGCAGAAGAAGTGATAGCTGATGAAGTTCTAGGGAGACGACACTTGGGATTGCAGTAGTATTTGTAGTGTACGACAGAATCTATTGATAAATTATGTCGTTTTTTATGAGCATATAGTAAAAAAAGTGTTAAACAAAAGATTAAGGTGTTGCAAGGACTAGACCCTTGGAGAGTGAGAAACAATACTAGTTTGCAAGGTCATTCTCTGGCTTGTCTTTCTAGGAAAGTTTGTCAAAGTGTTTTTCACCATTTCAGGATGCTGGCAGTACATCATACTCAAATGCGGAAGTTAGTGAGAAGATTGTATTATGCGAAAAGTCCAGCACTAAAGTTAAATGAGTTGAACAGTGCTCTTTTGCGTGGCTCAGTATCAGATGTGAAGAAAGTTTGTGATGATATTGAGTTTTGTTACTTTGGTCCTCAGCAAGAGAGTGCAGAAACTGACACATTAGTAGAACAAAATGTTGAAGACAATGTAGAACCCGTGATTACAAAAAATTTTGAGGATGAAATCCCAAAATTTAAGGTAATTTCAGGTGAAAGACCAAATGTTTCTTGTATTTGTTGTCAGCGAAGTCACTATAAAAATCAGACTAGGGGTGTCAATCCGTATTTAAAAAGTGAAATAGAAGATAATGATAAGTGGATGGAATTTGCTACTTATTTGTTGGTAGAGTATTATTTTGATTTGGGATCTGAGCAGCGTATTTGCAAATATTGCTATAACAAATTAGATGAGAATAAAATGCCTGCTAGAGCTGTTCATAATAATCTATAGTTGGTTGCTATTCCTCCAGAGCTGATAGATTTAAATACGTATGAGTCTATTATCATTCAATGTGTTCACCCATTTCAGGCTATTGTTCGTATGGAGCCTAAAACAGGTAAATGACCTCCATCAGAGTTGCAAAGAGAATTGAAAGGCGGAGTTGTGTATTTACCATTAGATTTAAGGAAAAATATTGAAACTATTGGTGTAGACCATGCAGAAAATGAGCCACTAGTCATTCTAGTTAATGGTGTTCTAACTAAGAATAAGAAAATCTGGCAAGAGTTAGTGGATGTTAGAAAAGTGCAAAAGGCATCATTGTATCTGTTAAAAAATAAGTACTATAGAAATGTGTTTGTAGGAGAAAAAGACATAGATTTAGCAGAAGATACTGAAACATTAAGTGGACAAATAGAAAAAGTGTCCAGATGTGAAGAAATCTATGAACATTACAGTGTACATCCACTTCATTCCAAAGAGGTGATGGGGAATACGATTGAGTTGTTCCAAATGACAAAAGCAACAGGAAGTCCCATGAGTATATAGGAAGAGAGCTTGGAAGCTCGTTGTTTGCCGCAGTTGTTTCCAACAGAAAAAGGTGGACGATATGATGAACGTCCTGTGCAGATTCCTGCATCTGAATATCGGACAACAAGATTATATGCAGAAGATCCAAGATTTCGACGATGTATCCCTTATATGTTTGATCTTCTGTTTGAAAGTGACTTGTCTGGACTTTCATATGCAGTAAATCACATTTTAAAAACTGGAATGCATCTTCAAAATGTAACTGCAAAGGATTTTATGGATAAAGTGCAGTTGATTAATCAAATGGCATGTCAGTGTGGGACTAATGAATATTGGTACCGTCGTCATGGAAAACTGAAATGTATGGGGGGCGTGGCTAAGCGCACGGATGAAATGGCCGCGAGCGAGTGAAGCTCCAGCCGATCGGTGCCGTTATCCTGGCACTTTCTCCTGGCTGAGCTCCACTTGAACATCGTCTGCTGGTGGGGGTGAAGTCAGGATAGTCCCCCCCAAAGTTGCGGTGCACGGATCTGCGGGCGCGGCTGTTAAAGCTCCGGAGCAGCTACAAGATATCCGCGGCCGGCGGACGCAGTGCAGCGGGAGTGCGCGGCTGCCGGCCGTGCTCACAAATTTAGCCCGCGGCTCGCCGCGAGGGCCCCAGGCCGCGGCAGTTACAGCGTTGTGGACAGAGGAGCTGGGGTGCCGCGAGCACACATATATGCGGTGCCCTGGCCAGTGGGCAACATCAGAGGTGAGACTGGATGTGGGGCGTGCCACGATACATTCGAAATCACGGCGGAGAAGCGGAGTTCGCGGTGGCCGAATGGTGGCTCTGTGGAGCGGAAGGCCTCGTAAGGCGGAACCTACTAAAGACTTGTGAGGCGTTGTTGGGGCCTGACCCAGGTGCCAGAAGGGCCCTAGTGAGGGACTGGACCGTGCACCGAGCGGCGGATCCCTCTGGGGGGCCCAGCGGAGCAACATGAAGCGGTGAGCCAACAGTGGAACCCAGGGAGGGGTCCCTCATTCGCAGTTGCGGAGGTGGAGGCCTGGCACTGGAGACGGGGGTGTCTCTCGCCACGCTGATGTCGAGGTGTGGGGGCCCCTAACAATCGAGAGGTGACTGGCGTTTACGCTGGAGCTGGACGGGGCACGAAGCTGAGGCAGAGGCAGGGGTGCCTGGCTAACATTGGCACCGGGGAGCGACCGGACCCCGGCTGCCCAACACCGCCGTTGACAGGGGCGACGCCGCCCTGACCCCCAGCACACGGTGAGTCGCAAGGGGACTGGGAGATGGTGGCCGTCTCGTCTGGGGGCCTGGCACCGTTGGCACCGGGAAGCCGTGTGAGATGTGTTGACGCCGCGGCTGCGACGGCGACGCCGAGGAGGAGCCCAGAAGCAGGCAAGAGCGCACTCGCAACCGCTGAGGAGTGCAGTGACTGGACCGAGCTAGCCCTAAGTACCGAGTGGTGCCAGTACCTGAGCTGGAGAGGGGAGGCTGAAGAGAGATCAAGGCGTTTCGTAGGAGTAGTGAGTGATAGCTACTGTGGTCCCGTGGCATCGGCGAGTGGCGGGGAGCTGACATCTCTTGGTATGTGACGGCGACCTTCCTGGTAAAGACTTTGGCCTCCCCCCTGGCTCCCCAATTCCACGGCAGTGCGGGAGGCCTGCGGCGTTGACCTCCTGCGATAGTAGTCTGCGGCGGCGCCTGGACCCGCCTGACGACAGGGCCCCCAGCAGATGCCTACGGCTCAGCAGCTGGTCATGGGCCGGCTACGGAATGCGACGCGGGAAGGTCAGATGCTGGCTACAAACTCGGGCCGGATGGCGGAAAACAGTGGGGGAGGTGCTGTACCACAGACGGAGGTGCTGGTGGCAAAGTTAGACACGGTGCTTGCCGCGGTGGAGAGGATCGGCTCCACGTTGGAGCAGACGAAAGCCTCCCTAGAGTCCCGTATCGACAAGGTCACTGTAGACTTCACCCTCCTTCACGCAGACCATCGCAAATTGGCAGATACAGTGGCTCAACAGCAACAGACCCTTCAGGAGGTCCAGCCAGTGGTGAACACCCACACTGCCGCCTTACAGGACTTAATAGATCGCGTTCACATTCTAGAGGACCGGGTCGAGGATGCCGAAGGGCGCTCCTGGCGCAGTAATATCAGAGTGGTGGGTCTACCGGAGGGCGAAGAGAGACAACAACCGGAGCAATATGTTGAGGGCTGGCTGCGAAATCTGCTGGGTCCGGAGATGCTTTCTCCACAGTTTGTAGTGGAACGAGCCCACAGGGTACCAACGCAGCGACCCAGGCCGGGAGCTCGGCCCCGTCCCTTCTTGTTTAAACTCCTCAACTACCGGGACAGGGATGTGGTGCTCCGCGAAACCAGGAAGATGGGCACAATCAAAGTAGGAACTGGCCAGGTGCTGTTCTTCCCGGACTACACGGCGGTGGTACAAAAGCGCCGGAGCAACTATCTGGCAGTGAAGCGACGTCTACGTGACCTTGAGATCTCGTACTCACTACTGTTTCCATCACGCCTCCGGGTGGTCACGAAGGAGGGGACCCGCTTCTTCGATGCCCCGTCAGAAGTCTGGGATTGGCTGGAGGAGACTGGGCGAAGTGATGGGCGGAGACTGCCAGAATCGGAGCTTGACACACATCGAGGGAGAAGGCCTCGGCGAAGGAGGGGGAGAGGGCCTCGTGGAGATGGAGGAGTAGGTCTGAGGGTGGCTCCCAGCCCGGAGCGGATGCGCCTGGAACGCCAGGGAGCGCTGGCGGCGGTGGCAACGCTCGGATCTCCTGATGGTCGGGGAGAAGCGGCCGCTCACAGACATAGTGACCCTGAGATCAGTAGCTCGTCTTCTCCGTCCACCGTGTTATCTGATGACCTGCTGATGCCGCTGGTGACCCCCCAGACATCGGAGCAGATCATGTGAGCCGGAGGTGAGAGAGAGAAAGTATCCGCAGCGGTGTATACCTCCCAGAGACAGCGAACGAGGACTGGCGATTACCGCCTAAAAAGACCCCTAGCATATAGAGTGAGCAGTGGGACGAGATACAGGGGAGGTATCGGACTGTCCGACGAGTGAGGGGGTGGTGAGGGGAAGGTCGGAGGGTGGCTTCCCTGGGAGGGAGGGATGGTACTCCAAGCGCGCACTACACCCGGATGTAAGGGTGGTAAAGGCTAGGTCCCCCACCCACGCTGACCTGAGCCCATGCCACAAGGGGCACCTACACCGCGCAAGCGTAGGCACCACGGTACCGGAGCAGTCTATGGCAGTCACCGCCAGACAATAGCCCCCACTAGCCGTCATTGGGCTTAATTACACTTTATAAGCGTTAGCTTATAGTTTGGACGAATGCCCGTAAGGGGATTCGCCCTGGCAGTTATATTGACCCTGTTTTTCAGTTCACGTGCATGGTTTAGCGTGAGAGTTTCTTTGTTTTGTTGTTCTTTCATGCAGCGCTTCGGATTGACAACTAGAGATCCTGTGCCCCGGGTAGATCGGGAAATCCCCAGCCCCGCCCCATACACAGAATGTGATTGTTCCCAATGGCCACCACAACTGTAATTACATGGAATGTTCGGGGTATACAAACGCCAGCGCGTAGATACTCCATATTCGCTTACCTGCAGCGGCACAAAGCGGACATAGCCTTCCTCCAGGAGACACACATGACACAGATAGAACTGGACAGGCTGCGTGCTCGCTGGAGGGGACAGGTATTTGGCACCACTTATTCAGCGCGCGCCAGGGGTACACTGGTCTGGGTACGGGCGGGCACCCCATTCACATGTCTAGAGGCACAGGTTGACCCGGCCGGGAGATACACCTTAGTACACAGGCGGCTTAATGGACAGCATGTGTTGCTGGGCTCACTGTATGCCCCAAATGTTGAGCAGCCTGCATTCCTCGCTAACTTGTCCACAGTGTTGGCGTCATACGCAGATCTCCCCTGGCTACTGGGTGGGGATTTCAACTCGGTCCTTGACGTGCAACGTGATCGATCCTTCCCGCCACTCCGTGGTACACAGGTAGGCTGGAACGTGCAGGCTTTGACCAATTGGATGGCGCGCTGGGCTTTGCTTGATGTGTGGCGCAATTCGCACCCCGATGATCGTGATTACTCATATTACTCGGCAATGCACGACCTTCATGTCCGTCTTGACAGGGTGGTGTGCTCACATGCACTGCTCCCTCTGTTGGATCAGGCTGAATATCTAGGTCGGACGCACTCTGACCACAACCCCCTCAGGGTGGGTCTCAAGTGGAGGCCTGACCGCCCCCCGGTTCCTTCGTGGCGCCTCCAGTCAGCGGCCCTAGAAGACGGGGAATTTCGGGCCTCTTTAGGCACTGCGATTGAGCAGTTTTTTTACCTTAACAAAGGCACCACAGGCAGCGAATTGCTGCAATGGGATGCCCACAAGCGTGCATTAGGGGGAACTGTTTGGGCGCGACGTGGAACATCCGCAGGCAACTTGCGATGTCTCTCACTGCTTTGGAGTCTCGTCTGCTCTCGTGCGAACTACACGGGGAGGGAGGCGGCCGAGACTCGCACTGACTGCTGGGACTTCGGGCGCGCCATGCGGAATTGTTGGAACGCCTGCGTTGCCACAACTATGCGGCCCACTCGGCATGAGTTCATGCTACCTCAGATAGAGCGGGGGAACTCCTGGCCTGGCTTCTCCGGCAAGAGACTGCTCATGCCCCGATCGGGGCTATAAGCAGACCCGATGGGTCATTGGTATACACGCAGTGGGAGATCCACCAGGCATTGACAGCACATTACACATCCTTGTACCGGTCGACGGGAAGTCGGCAGGCACACGAGTTGGACCAGTTTTTGGAGGCTGCCGACCTACCCACGGTCCCGGACGAGCACCAGGAGTCACTTGAGTGTCCCCTCACTGTGGACGAGATCAGGGATGCGATTGCCTCTCTGGCCTCTGGAAAGGCGCCGGGTCCTGATGGACTCCCGGCGGAATATTATAAATCCTACAGGGAAACACTGATACCTAAACTCCACACTCTCTATCTGGCCGCCCTTGAGGAGGGTGCCTTACCTGGATCAATGCAAGAGGCCTACCTGGTTTCCCTGCTCAAGCCTGGGCGGGATCTCACCCAGCTGGGGTCATACCGCCCCCTTGCCCTACTTAATACGGACTACAAAATTCTGGCGAAGGTGTTGGCGGAGCGTTTGGCGCCGGTGGTACCGGCGTTGGTACACGTAGACCAAAATGGGTTTGTACCTAAACGCAGCACCTCTCTTAACCTGTGATGGTTTTTTCGTGTGGCAACGGACAGTGTCCAGCAGTGGCCCAGGGCAGGTTGCCTGGTCTTAGACCTTGAAAAGGCATTTGACTGCCTGGAATGGGGATATCTGGTGGCGACATTGTCACACTTCGGGTTGGGCCTCGGCTTTCTGCAGCGCGCAGCCCTCCTGTACAAGGGCCCCACAGTGAGAGTAAGAACTGGTCCGTACATATCTGACGCCATCCCTGTTGGTCGCGGCAACAGACAAGGGTGTCCGCTGTCACCCCTCTTGTTCGTGCTCGCGATGGAGCCACTGGCGGCAACACTTCGCAGTGAGCTGGCTGACGGCATCCCGCTGGGCGATGCGACACACCTGGTGTCCCTCTATGCGGACGATTTGCTGGTCTTTGTCAGGGACGTGTCTCGTATCCCTGTTACTCTAGAGCGCATCCTGCATGAATTTGAAGTGCTCTCGGAGCTCCAGGTGAATGCCGCCAAGTCATGTCTTTATGCGTTCAGGGCTGACACCCAGGATCCTAGCTATTGTCTTGGGGGAGTACAGGTGCAGTGGAGACCGGACACCTTTCGCTATCTAGGTATCCAGATATACCGCCAACCGGCGGATCTTCTGGAAGGCAACCTGGGGAGAGCCATGGCCGCAGTCAGGGCTCAGATGAAGTTTTGGAGTACGCTCCCCCTCTCGCCCACTGGCCGAATAGCATTGGTTAAGATGGTGATATTGCCCCGCCTACTGTATTATTTTGCTAACCTACCTACTTATGTCCCGGCTTCCTTCTTCACGGGTTTGGTGCGATCCCTTCGAGATTTCATATGGGGTGCCGCGCGACACAGGGTCGCGTTGCCCAAATTGTGTCTTCCCGTTGGCCAGGTGGGACTCGCAATGCCATGTTTCGAACACTACTATCTGGCGGCGCAGCTTCAGTGGATAGCCCGCTGGCTGGCGGACAGAGGTCGCGAAGACACTGCAACTGCGGTAACCCTTCCTCTTACATTGGCTGACCTACTTAGGCTCTTCCATCTGGCTGCAGGGATGGCGAGGCCTGCACCGCTGCTGCTAGCGGTGGCCTACAAATATTACCGTCGGTGTCTTCATCTCACCCGATCTAGGGTCCCTTATGCCCCGGCTATACCACTGGAGGGCTCCCCTAGCAGGCAGGGGGTGCTTGGAGCTTCGGAGTTGGAGGATTGGAGTGCTGCTGAGGTCCACACCTTTAACTGTGGAGATGCGTATTGCCCCCACTGTGCAGAGCCGGATGCAGGTCTGATCCATATGCTGTGGAGCTGTCCAGTCCTGAGCGCCTACTGGCAGACGATACGGGAGGCGCTCTGCAAGTGCACAGGGCGCGCTATTCCATTTGTGTGGTCAACCTACTTGCTACATCTTTTTCACAGAACGCCCTCCACTAAAGTCACCTCTAGATTCATAGACCTGGGGATTGTGGTGGCTAAACACCTTCTCACCAAGCGCTGGAAGGCGGATGCCCCACCACACGTAAAGGCGTGGCACGGTTCCTTTCTGGTCTGGGCCAAAGCGGAGGGGGTGGCCCTCCGACGAGAGGAAACATTGGGGCTCAGGATGACACCCATAGCGACCCAGTGGGAGGAGCTGCTGCAATCCATGCTGCGATTGGGATCGGCTGACACAGAGAACAGTGAGGGGCACACTGCGGGAGCCGCGCTGGATGGCGAGGAGTTGTCCTGCCTGACTGAGGACCGTAATGCAAGGTGCCGTAACCTCAGTCAGAGTGGCGAGGCGTAGGAACACACACAACACCGCATACACAGCATCTTGAATGAGGAGATGCGGGGCTTGAGAGGAGGTGACCCAGGGGGTGAAGGGAAGAGGATACTTGGGCAAGTGCCGGGTGCTGCTCTTGCTCTTATGGTTGATGTTCTGCAGAGGTGATAGTTTCCCAACTGCATTGTCTTGTTATTGATAAAGGGATGGGTTATCTGTTTCCGATATAACACAGGAAGGACGTGGGCGAAACAGAGCTGCCTTTACCTTATAGTTCCCCACATAGGGTAAGACTTCAGGTTATACAGCGGTTCAGCGATTGAGGTCCAGGTCATGTGGGCCTTCAGTGTGGAGGAGACTTAAAGGATGTACCCATTACTGCAGTTATTAGTACGCTGATACGGATGTTTTACTAAATGCTGTCTAAAGCTGTATGTTATTCTGCTCCATGACGTGCTGTATACCATCTAAAACTCAATAAACAGATTTCTAAATAAAAATGGAGAACTGAAATGTATGCTACGGAACTTGGGAACTCCTACATGGTTTGTTACACTAAGCTGTGCTGAGTATACTTGGGATGATTTACTTGAATTTCTTCGAGAGGCAAATTCCAATATAAAAAATATTGAATACAAGACACCTGGAGAATTGTGCTCTTTGGATCCTGTTAATGTATGCAGATATTTCAATCATAGATTTGAAGCTATGATGTCTTTCATCTGCAATAAAAAGAATCCTCCTCTTTGAGAAGTTGTGGATTTCTTTTGGAGAAAGGAGTATCAAACAAGAGGTGCTCCTCATATATATATATGTTGTTATGGACCAAGGACGCCCCCAAATTTGGAACAGATTCAGATGAAACTGTTTTGTCTTTCATTGAAGATTATGGCACATGTGCTGTACCCAATAGCAGAGAACATAAAAACTTAAAACAACAAGTCTTACTATTCCAAAGCCATCGAGGTGGAAAATACTGTCGACGAAAGTACAAGTCAAAGGATAAGTTCTATACCAAATGTCGTTTTGGATTTCCACGTCCTGTACTATCCAAAGGAAGAGTGAACAGTTTTATGTCAGCTATGCGACATACCATCACAAGAAAGTCTCCGAAAAATACCTACAACTTAAGAAGAAGCGAAGAATCAAAATACATAAATGACTACAATCCAGTTATTTTGTCCATGTGGAATGCTAACATGGATAATCAGTATGTTGCGGACAATTCCATTGCTGTTGCTCGATATGTAACGTCCTACATTACTAAATCAGAAAAGACTGAATTGAAAGAAATGTGGGAAGAGATTTCTCATTAGAAGACTCTAAGTCAGAAATTATACAGTTTCAGTTTGAAGATTTTTTTCGCATCGGGAAATTGGAGCAAATGAATGTTCAGAACGGTTATCATCTGCAAGTCTATATTACAAAAGTAGAAGAATCATTTGGGTGAGTCTAGGTCTTGCAGGAATGCGAAATCGGGTACTGAAATCTGTTCAAGAAATTGAATATTTAGCAGAAAAAGAACCAGAAAGTACAGATATTTTGAAAACGAATATGTTGGACACATTTTACCCAAACAGAAGTCATCATCTTGAGAACATGTGTCTCTATGAAGTGCTGCAAAACTACACTTTTAAACGGAATACTACAGAGAACATCAATGATGGAAAATATGCAGTGATTGGTTCCGAAGGATGTCTGGTGAAACAAAGGAAAGGAAATTTAATTAATCACAGGAAACTGAGTTGCGACACTGCTGACAAAAGGGAATTTTACTATTCAGCCCTTTTGCAAATGTTCAAACCATGGCGTTCAGAACTGGAATTACTTGGAGATTTTCAGAGCTATGAAGATTAATTTAACGCTTGTAAAGATAGCATACAATGCAGTGCTTTTGCAAATTATGTGAAAATGTTGAATGATGAAATTGATCAAGAAGCTACAATTACAGCTGAGATTGCTAGAGACAGTTCTCAAGACAGTCAAAGTTCTGCTGCACTGAGTCAAGATCCACTTGGACAACCAATTGTTGAAAATGAAGCAGCAACTGCCATGAATGAGGTAGAAACAGCAATGTATCAAGCTCAAGAAGATGTAATACAGTTAGGAAACTTGGAAGAACAACTAAATGTTGAACAGAAACAAATATATCAACAAGTGAAAGAGCAGATTGACCATGGATTACTTCATGAAAAGAAAGGGTGCTCATGTACATAATTTCAACCTATCTGAATGTATGTGAGTGGTCAAGCTGGAAGAGGAAAAGGTTTCTTAATTAAAGTAATTACAAGTTATGTGCAGAAAACAACCGCGTCGCATTTGTCTTGTGTTGTCACTGCTCCAACTGGGTTGGCAGCACATAACATTAAAGGAATTACTTTACATTGTTTTCTAATGCTACCAGTAGAGGAATACCACAAGCTATCTGGAGAAGCTTATTGTGAAGTTTCAAGAGTCCTGAAGAAAATGAAACTTCTCATTATTGATGAGGTGAGCATGGTCTCAAACTTGATGCTTGCCTTTGTGCATTTAAGAATGCAGCAAATTCTTAAAACAGAGTATGACATTTTATTTGGAGGAAAACACGTCATAGTTTTTGGAGATCTATTGCAACTGATTCCGATAAAAGGACAACCGGTATTTAAAACACTTGCACATGAAGATACCAGAAAGTTTCTTGGTAGTGTTGGTAATGTGAACATTTGAACTAATTTTTAATTCAACGAACTGACAACAAATATGCGACAGGCAAATGATGCTGAATATGGAAGTATTCTTCAAGATATAAGAATTGGAATTCTTACAAAACATGGCAAACAAGCTTTGGAGAGTCGATTACTTTGCACTGTGTTTCCAAATGAAAATGTAGTTCCTGCAAAAGCGTACATGAAAATTGCTGAAAATAAATCAGTGATCTGTTTAATGCCAACACTGTGCAAGAGTTCCATATTCAACGAAGAACTATTGAAACTGGAAAATGAAGAAATTATAAAAATGGAAGCCATCGATAAAATAGAGCATGAAGGAATCACTATTATTTTGACGGGAAAGTTGAAAACAAAACTGGATTCTTTAGAAAAAAAAATATCTAAAACAGCTGGTTTAGAAAAGACACTATATGCATGTGTAAACTGTCGGGTAATTTTAAGGCGTAATTTGGATGTAGAAAAAGGGTTAGTTAATGGCGCAATGGGAAAAGTGGTGGATTTTGTGAATTATCAGAAAAAAGAAGGAATTTAATTTTTAAAAATTAAATTTGATCAGATTGAAGAAGTTAAAGAAATTGGTCGTTGTTCAGTTCGTTTTTTGCTTGTTAAAGATTTATATGTCCGTAGGAAACAATTTCCATTTTCTCTGGCATATGCTGTGACTATTCATAAATCTCAAGGATTAAGGGTAGACAGTGCATTGGTGAACATTGGATCTACTGTATTTAAAGAGGGTATGGCATATGTTACTTTGTCGCGAGTCAGAACATTATCTGGTTTGTTTTTGATTGATTTTGATGAGACAAACGTTACTGCAAATGCAAACTGTGTAAAAGAGAATATTAGGTTAAGAAGGGTGTATGCTCCAAATTTAGGTCAATATCCTGTATTTGAAAAGCGTATGGTTGGTCAAAAAAGAAGGTTTGAGAATATCTGTTCTGAAGGTGTCAAGAAGGGAAAAGAACAAGATAATGTTGTAATTGCAAGTAAAAAGAAATTGGACACTGTTGAAGAGATTGTTGTTTATCAGTTTTGAAAATAGTTCAGGTGTCAACTGCTATGCTAAGGTTTGCAAGAACAAATTATGCAGAATCGGCAAAAAAGATGTTGTTCTCTGTTGCATTCTGTTTACGAAAGATTGACAACAGATACAAGTAAAATACAATCTGTTTCAGATGTTCGTAATCTTTTGGATGTGCGTTCTGGTTCTACACAATTTACACAAAATATCCAACAAGATGCTCAGGAATTTTTAATGTATATACTTACCATTTTTGAAAATGAAGGTGTAGAAATAGAAAATATTTTTGGCCTTTCTTACAAATGGGAACATCATTGTGAAAATTGCATGTATACATGTACCACTAATGTAGACACTGAAAGATTTCTGTATTTAACATTACCAGACTGTAAATCAGTGTCTTTCAATAAATTAGTTAAAGGTGCAAATCAAAACATGGAGTGTAGCCAATGTAAATCAGAAATGTTATCCACATTATTTTTAACAAAATATGGACAATACATAATTTTAATGATGCAACGTTGTACAGCTGATGGAAGAAAATTGGATACTTTAATAAAGCAGTTTGTAGCAACACAACTATCAATATCAGGAAGGACTTTTGTAGCAATTGCAATAATTTTCCATGATGGTCCTTCCACCACATCTGGACATTACACTGCCTATCTAAAATGTGACAAAGGCTGGACACTTTGTAATGATTCCCAGTTGGTTTTCAAACAACGTTGGCCTAGGGAATTACCAAATTCCTACCTAATATTTTTAAAGTCAAAGTTTTAGGAAGATAATTCATTCTCTGAGGAATTTATTATTATAATTTAATAGGACTACCATTGGATAATTTACATAAAAAGGAGTGCAAAAACTACCATTTGGCCTCAAGGAAAGGGATATGTTTGAATTATGGACATTTTTGTGCTCATTGACTCGGTGAATATTTTTAAGCGACAACATTTACAGTTTTTATAGGTTAAAGTTATAAAAGTTTGTTAGCCATAAGCATTTCATATATGTGTGATTTGTATCTTGTGGTATTTTACTGAGAATAGCATGTTGGTTTTTTTTAAACAATCTTTTTGATTGTTTTTTTTTTGCTAGCTGTTAAGTGATGAGTACGATTGAAATCACTATTTCTAATGAAATTCAATATATTCTGAGAACAGCAAAAAAGGCAAACAAATTTCTTTGTTGAAATTATGCTGTGTTGTAAAAAATTTATTATTACATGTTATAACTATTTTTTCTTTTCTTTACAGATCCTAATTCTAAAATAAGCAGCTTACATCAATTTACATTGCAAAAAAAATCAGAAGAAAATGTATACCATTTTTAATTTCTATTACTGTGAAGGTAAGTTTAACTAAGTATTAATATGCAGAATGGGCAGATCTGCAAGAACCTACAAAGACTGAACAAGTTTTTAAAAACACTCTGTTTATACTATGTAGTTTTGAAATCTCTCTGTTATCGGATATTATGTGACCTCCAAAACAACAGATTTGAGGGGTTCATAATATTTCCCACTGTACCTATTGAAGGACCGCAATCATTTCAATCATTCTTGTTTGAGCATCTTTGCAGACAAAACTCTGTGCTTACCTTCTATCATTTGGAAGCAATTTTAAAACAGAAATATGTCACTTTTTGTGACATAGTTATTGCACAAGACACTCTTTCTTATTTACAAAGAGAGGAAAAGGTGCTCTGTGTACTTTTTCTACTCCATGTAAATACAACCTCATCATACACACCACTTTCCGTTGAAGGTTGTTCTATAAGTGTTGTTGTGCATGATTGCACTGAATACTCATAGAACAAGACACATCTCCAGATTTATCAGAAATCATAAATCTCGATATGTGTATGAATGCTGCACTATTCTCTAATTGATGTACGAAAGCACAACAAGGAGAATTGTTTTCTTTTCTCCTCATTTTTAAATCTTCAATGCATGCTAAAATGTTCAGCATACATTGAAGGAGAAAAATGTGTTTACTGATTGTTTTTGTGCAGGAAGGTGTGTCCTTGAGTGGGTATGTAGTTATTGGTATTGTAGTATCTATGGTTTTGAGAAGGGCAGTCTGAAATTTGAGTCGGTGTATCAAAGGTTATATTAGGGTGTGAGAAGATGCACTAATTTATTACATGGATGCCGTCATCAATTGTCATCAGTGATGTCATTTGAGATGTCATGAGTGATGTCATCAGTGATGTCACTGACCATGTCATGAGTGACATCAGTGACGTCATCAGCAGTGCATTGCGGGGGCGTGCGAGTTATAGTTAGCTGAACTAACTATAACGGGGGAATTTCTAGGGTTTTGTACGAGGGAAATATCCAGCTAACTATAACACCCCTGAAACCTATGGTTTTTTCAGTGAATTTCTAAGGTTTTTTAAATGCCAATTCCTAACTATAACGTGCCTGAAACCTATGGTTTTTTCAGTGAATAAATATATAGATATATATACATATACACACACACACACGCGCGCACACACAGGGACGTCTTTAGTGTTGATGGCACTGCAACAATCTTTATTGATGTCCCCCAGACCCAGTGGAATCTTTCTCCATGGATTACCTCACTAACACGTTCCAATGGTGCCCTTATCTCTCTCTAGCCCCGCTCTCACATTAATTTGATTTCTTTTATAGCTCTACTCATACCAATGTAGGGTGCCAGAGCACTTTACATCACACACACATATTATACAGAGGCAATGAATGAATCTGTAAATCAATGTACAGGATATATTACATAAGACAATGAGGGCCTCAAGGTCTAGGAGTCGCATGCAACTCTTATTGCTAGGCATTATAAGTCAAGAGTGTTTCATCTGGAGAAAGAAAAGGGCAGATTTATTACGTTTTCATGCCACAAAGCACAGTAACAAAAGTTGCTGCAGTGTGTTGTGTGAAAAAAAGAGCATCCCAAGCATCAGGCGTATCCCTGGAGGCTGGAGGGGGGATGTTACTGGGGCAGGATTTGTAGCAGTGCAACAGTTTTGAAGGAACTTGCGGCAGAGTTCCTTGTATATTCAGCAGTGTTCAGCAACAATAAAAGTGTCAAGGTAAATCTGGTGATAAATGTACCTGCTGGAGAGAGGAGTTTTTCCTAGTAGGTGTTTTCAACTCATCTAAGCTAGTATAGAGGGTTAATATGCCTGCTGCAAAGAAATTGTACCATGCAGATCACAGAACAGTATTTTATGTGTATAGCTCAGTGGGTTACTGCTTTTGTCACAGACATCATTTTGTTATTGTGCAGTTCATAAGTTTCAATCGTACAAGCACAATGAGTTATGAGCTGACATCAAAGAGCTGCATGCAAATTGCATAGTACAGGTTAGAAAGTTATGTTTTTTCTACAGTCTTTCATTATCCTAATGTTGCAAAATAGAGTTTGTTTGGGTAGAAACAAATTCTTATTAATAAAGCAAACACTAACAAATGTGTTACGTTCTGAATCCCGGGTTTGTACTTCACCCGACCAAGCACTCGTAAAAATTACCTAGCAGTAGGGATGACACGTGAATCCTACACCTTGTAGTCCCCTTTGTCTTATGTAACATTTTGTTCACACTAATTTACTCATGTGTGATTAATTGTTTCTGAGTGTGATGTAAAGTTCTCTGACACCCTACACTGGTATGATAGGCACAATAAAACAAATGAAATACATGTGAGAGAGAAGCTATGGAGAGATGAGAGGCACTGTTAGAGGGTTATAGTGAATCAATCATTGAAGAGCCCCAATAAAGACTGTCGTATCCTGGTACACTGTAAGGTCATTATTTACTATGCTTTAAAACCTAATACAGTTGAATATACAATAAAAAATGTTTTGTAGAAGGCACCATTTCTGTAATTTTTTTCCAAAGTTCTTCTGGGGGTGGAACCCCCTCCCCTGAAGCTCTCTTGTAGTGGTCAGGCACGCTTGCTGAACTTGCTCGCTATGCACTGTATGGTGGCTGGTCTGACAAACTTTGCAAGAGCTGTTTGGGTTCCCAGTCCAGTCCTGTGTGAAAAGGAGAGAGCACAATAGCACCATCCATAATAAGATATGGCACTATTGCTCTTACCACTGCACTGGCTTACATTATGTTGCTTTGCGCCAATGCACACACTCTGGCACCAATGTGCAAGGATGTGTATGTGTTGTCAAATCTCAGCAGGGGGTCAGCATTTTTCACAGACTAAAATCACCTTAAAATATACCACAAATCTTAAAATTAGTATAGCACCACCTAAAAATGATTTATATTGTGCCTAAAATCCGTTATCACCATTCACATGTGGTCCTTTGTGTGACCCTCAATAACCTGGCATTCACGACAATGCATTTCAATAGTGTCCATAAGTCCTGTATTGGCTGCCACAATATGTTCATGTTTTGGCAAGCCAATGAAGGGGGGTTCCCTTTGCAACCATCAAAAGGGTGATAGCCAGCACCCCTGATAGATGTGTCTTTCTAGTATCCAACTCTTAGAGATGTGCTTGCCCTTTTGGACCCAGGCTGTTGGATTTGTGTGTAGTTGCCTTTTCCATCTTATTACAAATGGCACAAAGTTGTAGTTCTCAAGTACCTGAAAGAGAAACTCCCACCCTATTGTATCTAACCCCTTCTCAATGTTTAAGGCGGTCACTGCAAATTCACCCTATTCAGGGGCCGATTCCGATCCTGGAGAAACCGGGTACGAACCGTCGGACGGAGCATTTTCTCCATCCGACTCGTACCCGGGTAAAAAACATTACAAAAATGCAAGTACGATTCGTATGGAAACACTATTTCCGTACGAATCGTACAAAACACCGACCGACGAAAATATACATACAAATGTGATCCGGGAAAGCGCCGACGTGACGTCGGGACACATTTAGGCTGCGTTTCACGAACCAGGAAGTACGATCCGCACTGACGTCACCCCGCACGGATTATATTTTCGGCTGCCAAAAACTGCCGGGAAATCAGGGCGACGTGCACAAGGAGCACCTGTACGCGACGGACAGCCATGGACCCGAACCTACGTGTCATCCCAGCCCTCATAGCAGTCCACCTGCTCTACAGGAACCGACGCAGACACCGCAGAAGGTCAGAACAACACCCAGGGGCAAAGGGGGGGGCAGGGGCAGGACACATAACCCCCACCCAAGTCACAAATCATACATGCCCTGGACATACCTGACCCTCAGGACCTGGTCACTTCGAGGGGGTGTGTCCAGCAACGCATGCGCCCGCCACAATGGAAGTGGATGTTGACGCGAACCGGCAACACAACAATTCTGGTACGTACCGTACCCACGCCTTAAGAGCGTGGGTACCGGTCGTACTACGCCCACCCCTACGTCACCCCAACAATGGCAGTATGGCCCGTACCCACGTTCTAAAGGCCTGGGTACGGGCCGTACCAGCATTGTTCGGGTGATGTAGGGGTACGCGTGGTACGACCCGTACCCACACTCTGAAGGGCTGGGTACGGTGCATACCCCTACGGCACCCCATTGGGGGTCTGCACCGTACCCAGGCCTTAAGAGCGTGGGTACGGGCCGTACCGCCATTGTTGGAGTGACGTAGGGGTAAGCGTGGTACGACCCGTACCCACGCACTGAAGGCCTGGGTACGGTGCGTACCCCTACGGCATCCCCTTGGGGGTCCGCACTGTACCCAGGCCTTAAGAGCGTGGGTACGGGCCGTACCAGCATTGTTCAGGTGATGTAGGGGTACGCGTGGTACGACCCGTACCCACGCTCAGAAGGCCTGGGTACGATGCGGACCCCTACGGCACCCCAACAATGGGGGTACGCACCGTACCCACATTCCAAAGGCATGGGTACGGGCCGTACCCAGGCCTTCAGAGCGTGGGTACAGGTATGTACGGAGCGTACCCCCACCCGTGTATGTATGGAGCATACCCACACCCCACCAGTGTATGTTCGGAGCGTACCCCCACCCATGTATGTCCCGAGCGTACATGGCCAGACATAGGAGGGGTGGGTGCAGAGTCCTGCCAGCAGTGCCCAGACATAGGAGGGGTGGGTGCAGAGTCCTCCCAGCAGTGCCCAGACATAGCAGGGGTGGGTGCCTATCACTCCCAGCAGTGCCCAGACACAGGAGGGGTGGGTGCAGAGTCCTCCCAGCAGTGCCCAGACATAGGAGGGTTGGGTGCAGAGTCCTCCCAGCAGTGCCCAGACACAGGAGGGGTGGGTGCCTATCACTCCCAGCAGTGCCCAGACATAGGAGGGGTGGGTGCAGAGTCCCCCCAGCAGTGCCCAGACACAGGAGGGGTGGGTGCAGAGTCCCCCCAGCAGTGCCCAGACATAGGAGGGGTGGGTGCCTATCACTCCCAGCAGTGCCCAGACATAGGAGGGGTGGGTGCCTATCACTCCCAGCAGTGCCCAGACATAGGAGGGGTGGGTGCAGAGTCCTCCCAGCAGTGCCCAGACACAGGAGGGATGGGTGCAGAGTCCCCCCAGCGGTGCCCAGACATAGGAGGGGTGGGTGCCTATCACTCCCAGCAGTGCCCAGACATAGGAGGGGTGGGTGCATATCACTCCCAGCAGTGCCCAGACATAGGAGGGGTGGGTGCAGAGTCCCCCAGCAGTGCCCAGACATAGGAGGGGTGGGTGCCTATCACTCCCAGCAGTGCCCAGACATAGGAGGGGTGGGTGCCTATCACTCCCAGCAGTGCCCAGACATAGGAGAGGTGGGTGCCTATCACTCCCAGCAGTGCCCAGACACAGGAGGGGTGGGTACAGAGTCCTCCCAGCAGTGCCCAGACATAGGAGGGGTGGGTGCCTATCACTCCCAGCAGTGCCCAGACACAGGAGGGGTGGGTGCCTATCACTCCCAGCAGTGCCCAGACACAGGAAGGGTCGGTGCAGAGTCGTCCCAGCAGTGCCCAGACATAGGAGGGGTGGGTGCAGAGTCCCCCCAGCAGTGCCCAGACACAGGAGGGGTGGGTGCCGAGTCCCCCCAGCAGTGCCCAGACACAGGAGGGGTGGGTGCCTATCACTCCCAGCAGTGCCCAGACATAGGAGGGGTGGGTGCCTATCACTCCCAGCAGTGCCCAGACACAGGAGGGGTGGGTGCAGAGTCCTCCCAGCAGTGCCCAGACATAGGAGGGGTGGGTGCCTATCACTCCCACCAGTGCCCAGACACAGGAGGGGTGGGTGCCTATCACTCCCAGCAGTGCCCAGACACAGGAGGGGTGGGTGCAGAGTCCTCCCAGCCCACTTGATGAATACAGGCCCCAGCTAGGCCCGCAGGACACAAGGGTTCGCTCTCCTGCAAATGGAATCTACAAGGAAGTTGGCACGGAAACTGCAAAGTACAAAGACAAAGTTTATTAACCCTTAAGGGTGGTCCTACAATCCATACAACACCCTTCAGTATTGCATAGAGTAGCACAAAGAACTTGCGTACACAGTCCCCTTTTATACACAACAGAGGGGCTCATAAGTGGGTGGATACAACATGAGGCAAAGAATATTACCTTTTATGGTCACTTTCGATACAGAATCGATATATGGGCGGAGCTGACACACTCCTTGAGCCCGCGAAAACATGGTCAAGAAAGGACTAACTGATAACAGATGTGGTCAAGTCTGGGCATGCGCCAGACAGACAAAGGAGCTATTTATAGACTGTTACTAGGCAGATTGCAAGAGCACCTAACACGAAGATAGGACTCTTCTCGTGTTGAGCACGTGGAGACATGACAATACAAAATGGAGTCCAGACTTTAGTCAACATAACGAAAGAGACTTGGTCCTAAAGGGGAATTCATGTCTTTAGTGAATGCTTAATTACATCGACGTTTCAATTTACAACAGACGACCCTTTCAGCATTTACTGAAGACATCCGGTTTGCTAGGATAATCATCGTATATGTCAATTGTCATCATTTCCTCTACTTATTTAGCTAAATGTTTCTGATAAGTGACATTGGCAATAGCTTTCTTATCAGGAATACAGAATGATACACATAAGGAACAGAGCAAAGGACCACATTGGACACAAATGCAACAAGAAAACAGAACTGCTACAATAACACAGAGACCAGTTAAGACCTTCCACCCCCAAGCAGTGATCAATGCCCAAAACCATCCAGAAAAGGTCCAAGTGCCGTTTTCTGTATGGATTTCAGCTGCAATTTTGTGCAACCTGTTAATAGCATTATAAACTGACGGCGTGTGGTCAGGGATAAACACACAACAACTACTTCTGATAATTTTACAAGCTCCACCTCGGTCAGCTAACATAACATCTAACACCATGCGATTCTGCAATGCAACAATTCTAGTAATCTGTAATTCTTCCGTAAGATTCCCAAGAGCAGCAGCGGTCTGGTTTGTCACAGCCTCTACCACTCTTGTTAACCTTCGAACTTTCCTACGATTTAGGGCAGCTCCAACGAAGAAAAACAATCCTAAATTAAAATCAATATACTGCTGCAGACTAGTGTCAGTCTGATCCACATCATCAATTGATAGAGTACGTTTATACCTATTTACAGTCACATTATTTAACAACTTCAAATCCTTATGATAAGATGCAGGTGCTAAGAATACAGGGGGCAATAGGAATGCTACATAACATACTCCGGACCAACCGGCTGGCAAACGGTAATACCCTTTATTTCCACATACGAAATATGTATTATGGGATGCTAAGAAGGTACTATTATTCAATCCGTCGATATTTAGAATAGTGATGCAATCACTAACACCAACAGGAATATAACCCACACTCTGGACACACAGGTCCGCTTGAGCTTGTGCCACTTGAATCACAAATCGGTCTTTCCCCACAGTGTCTCTGGTGTTCGTGAAAATATAAGGAATCGATTCATTGTCTGGTCGATACTCTTCCCATTCCCAAATTGTCCCATTCGCTTGCGGGTATCCATCTTTATCCTGATGACATTCCCTATTAAGTCTGAAGAGTAATCGTCCCACTGTAGGTTTCCGGGTGGCGAAAAGCAAAGTGTACCATGCTCTACAAGAGCCATTATGAGAGAAAGGAAGAGGTATGAATGCGTTCCTCCTTTCTTCTGATGAGCTGGCATCATACCGCATATCCAACAGTTCGTAGCATTCGTGGCAACGTGGGTATGATGCAACATCTGGATGAAAGTGTTATTCAAATAAGACTGACGATGCTTCAATTCTTGATACGGAAGGGTATAAAAGTAGTGCTCCTCAGGCACTGGAGTGGTCAACACAAGTAACTTTCGAGCAGGAGTCACATCCTCCACAAACCATGTGGTTATCCCAACAATAGCTACTGTGAGCATAAAACCTGTTGCACAAAGGATTTTCTTTTTCTCCATGTCAAAATAAAGAATCAATATCTTCCTGAAACTAAAAGGTTTGTCAGAACTCTTCCCCTTGGGCAGCGGTTGATTTCTTCACCAGCGGGCCAAGACGGGTGTCACTACACTAATGCAGGGCTGATCCTCCCCCCTTGCCTCATTGGCTCTCCGTTTCACTAACCCAAGGGCCGTTCTGACAACATGTCCTGATACTGAAGAATTCACTTCCTTGGTCTCAGATGATATCGCTTTCCTCCAGGAGTCGCGTGATCCGGAAAGAGCTCCTCAGTGTCGTTCGGTTCCACAGCACGGCCTTTCTCTGTGGTCAGAATCTCTCGTTGATCGGTCAATACAGCAGGCTCCACCAATCCGGGCGGTACTTTGCGACAGTGCAGGGAATGGATCCAATTCTTTCTGTTGGAAACCCGCACAGCCGTCCTCGTTGCAAGTAGGACCTGCTCAGGACCAACCCATCTCGGCTCCAAGCTGTCCGTCCTTTCGAAAATCTTCACCATAACATAGTCTCCAGGCCGGAGACTATGTCCTTCGCCGGTGGACCGATCAGGGAGCGCCTCCCGGACCTGTTGATGAATAGAAACCAAGTTATCCGTTAACTGTGCCAGATAATCATTCATCATTACACAAGGTACATCATACACAGCCTTAGGTCTTGGTAGACCCCAAATATTCATTGGGCGTCCGAAAATAATCTCATACGGGGTAAGACCGGTTCGAGAGTGCGGTATCGATCTAATTGACAATAATGCCAGTGGTAAAGCATCTGGCCAAGTCAAAGATGTCGAAGCTTGGATTTTAGCGATCTTGAGCTTCAGTGTACCATTATACTTCTCGACTAGTCCTGCAGACTGAGGGTGAAACACTGCGTGGAACTTCTGGGTGATGCCCAGACCCTTCAGAACATACTTTATAACATCCGCTATAAAGTGGGGTCCGTTATCACTCCACAGAAGTCTACAAACGCCATACCGAGGGAAGAACTCCTTCAACAGCATCTTGGCGGTAGTCATTGCAGTATTGTCTTTCGTAGGGTATGCCTCAACCCATTTGCTAAAGGCACAAACCACTACTAGAACATACTTGAAATTGTTACAGCGCTCAAGCTGGATATAATCCATCTGCAAAACCTCAAAGGGTGCAGTAGGTGTCACAAATCCTCCTGCTGGAGTTCGAGTACCCTTTCCTGGGTTGTACCTCAGGCAGATCATACAGGTCTGCACCACCCTCTTTGCCGTGCTAGCAATCTCTGGATGCTCCCAGACTTGGGTAAGCAATTTTACAATTGCGGAAGCTCCAACATGTGCTAGCCCATGTGCCATCTGAACCATAGGTTGTACAAAAGCCGTGGGTAACTTCCATCTATCCATCTGCTTATTTCTCCAGCAACCCTCATCATCCAATTCTCCCTCACTGGACCATTGCTCCCGTTCTTTATCAGAAGCGGTCCTCTGTATTTCTCGCACTTCTTCCTTCGCATCGTGCCATCTTTCTACCTGCGACTTCACTACATACATGGCAGTAGCACCGGGCTGCATCGCAGTCTCCCGTGCCACCCGGTCTGCTAACGCATTCCCTTCTCCAACTTTATCAACTACTTTCTTATGGGCACTACATTTAATGATAGCAATTTTCCTCGGATATGTCAATGCAGTCAAAAGGTTGTGAACTAACTCTCCATGCATTATTTGTACTCCATGCGACGTTAAAAACCCTCTCTCTTTCCAGAGCAGGCCGAAATCGTGCGCTACTCCGAAGGCATACCGGCTATCTGTATAAACATTCACACACAATCCTGTACTGAGCTCACATGCTCGTGTTAATGCTATCAGTTCCGCTGCTTGAGCTGATTTCTGTGGTATGCGTGCTGTCTCCACTATTGTTTGCAGTGTGGTAATTGCATACGCTGCTGAAGTCGTACCATCTGGTAGCTTCAGGCATGATCCGTCCACCCACAGTTCTCCATCTACATCTGGAAAGGGCGTATCCTGGAGATCAATACGACCCTTTGTTTGTTCCTCAGTCACAAGAATACAATCATGTGCTTTCCGTGCTTCAGACTGAGTCTCGGGGTATGGCAACAATGTGGCCGGATTTAACGTTACACACCTCTTTAACGTAATATGAGGAGCCAAAAGCGTCAGCTCATATCCCGTTAAACGGGCACTGGTCAAATGCTGCGTCTTTGTCTGATTAAGCAGGGCATCAACAGCATGGGGGACTAATACCAACAGCTTATGAGATAACACAATTCCCTCGCTTTGGCGTATTGACACAGCTGTCGCCGCAACCGAGCGAAAACAACCAGGCAATGCTCGGGCAACAGGATCAAGTACGGCCGAAAAATATGCACAAGGGCGCTGCTTATCGCCGTGCATCTGCACTAAAACTGATAATGCACATCCATCTTTCTCATGCACATACAGCGAAAAAGGTTTGGTATAATCAGGGGTCCCTAACACTGGTGCTGAACAAAGGGCCTGTCGTAATTGCTGAAAAGCAGCGTCACACTCATTTGACCAAGGAAGCGGAATAGGTGTGTCTTTTGTCAAAAGGGCTAATAATGGTTTGGCTATGTGTGAGAACCCTAATATCCATTGCCTACAAAAAGAAACAAGACCCAAAAATGCACGCACGTCCTTCTGCGTGGAAGGTACTGGCGTGTCCAAAATTACTTGGATACGATCTGGTGTAAGTGCACGCCCCTCCTTAGACAAAAGGTGACCCAAATAAGTCACCTTTGGTCTACAGAACTGCAATTTCTTCCGAGATACTTTGTGATTGTGGGATGCCAAAAAGGAAAGCAAGGACAACGTACTCTTCTCACACAGCTCCGGAGTGTCAGCCGCCAACAAGATGTCATCGACATATTGAATGAGGGCGACACCCTCGGGCAAAACAAAGGAGTCCAATTGTCTTTTCAAAGCTTGACTGTAAATGCTAGGGCTTTCTGTGTAGCCCTGAGGGACTCTACAAAATCGATAAGACCTATTATTCAGAGTGAAACCAAAAAGGTATCGGCTATCGGGATGAATAGGAATGGAAAAGAAAGCATTTTTCAAATCAATAACTGAAAACGTAGTCGCCGTAGGCGGGACCAAAGTAAGCAACGTTGTGATATCAGAAACCACTGGATACTGAGGTATCACGATCTTGTTTACTTCTCTCAAATCAATTATAAACCGATAAACCTTGGCATCCGTATCCTTTTTCAAAATGGGTAGAATCGGGCTATTACAGACGTTGTAGGGAACTTCCTCCACTACTCCCACCTTAATCAAATCCTGCACAATCTGTGTAAGAGCTTCCTCCCCCTCCTGGGAAATACGATACTGTGGGAGGCGTGGTAACACCGCCCCCTCCTGGACACTAATGTGAACAGGCGGAATCACCATCTGTCCTACATCAGTATCCGAAGTGGCCCACAAAGTACGAGGGAGGGTCGCTAACACAGCATCCTCTACAACCACACACATCCGTTCAGACCGAGGGTGATTATCATTTAATATCACACGCACACCAGCGGGGGAGCAGCGGATCGTAGCTCTGAAGTGCTTTAGCATATCAAGACCCATAATGTTGTCCGGCGTGTTCAGGGCAAGCAAAAACGGACAGGGTGCAGAAAAAGAATCAACCTGAAATGTGAGGGGCCGCGAAAGAGGGCTTCGGGAGAGTGTACCATCAAACCCTACCGATGTAACCATTAAGCCAGATGGGGGAGCCCTCGGAACCAATTGTTTAGACAGCGCACTACGAGTCGCTCCTGTATCTACTAGGAACTGATCAGTAGAACCCAAAACCTCAGCTGATACATAAGGACCCTTCTGATCAACCGGCACCTCAACTGATTCTAACCCCCATCCAACGCATTCCTATGCATGCTGAGAATCATGGTACCCAGAGCGATCAATCCCTGACACTTGATACTGGTTGTGCCGATCAAAGACATTAGGTCTGTCTCGTTGCTGCCCGGCGGGATCAAAACGAGTGTGATCGTTAGAAGTCCCTCTAAAATTCGAGAAACCCCCTCTACCTCTCGGGCCACCCTGATTATGTCCCTGACGCGAAGCATGCAACGCCGGGCAATCTCTGGCCCAGTGTCCCGATTGCTTACAATACGCACATTGATTCCTATTCAAATCAGATCGGCCCGAGGGAGGACCATAAAATCCTCCCCTTCCTCTATTGACACCCCGACGGGGCGGACCATATACTTGCGCTAACATCACCTTTGTTTTTAAATCTTTCGATTTCTTCTCCTCCTGTCCCTTCGCTTCTTGCTCCTGACGCTCATAATACTGAGCTATAGTCAGGAGGGCTGTCGGGGTCGCAGTGGACCAAGAACTTTCACTCGCTTTTAGGCGGGCTGCGATCGCCGGTAGTAAATTCGCCACATATTTATCAGCAAAGAGGTGTCGACCCGTATCATCCGTAAGTGACTGACCACTAAAATCATGAAACGTCTCCTCAAAGTGCGTAAAGAAATCTGCAACTGATTCATCGACTTTCTGCTTACACGAGGCTAACATGTTCCAGTCAATCTTTTTAGGGGGGATGATTGTCTTCAACTTAGTCAGAATAGCCGCGGGGAGATCCAAGATAACCTGAGGTGGTTTCTGCGCGGGCTTCCTCTCCCTATCCTCATCCTCAAGCTCAGACCACCGAGCCTTAAAAGCGGCAACATCGTCCACCTTCCGCACAGATCGCCACATATCTGGTGGTAAAATAAGCCCAAAAAACAGATCTATATCTGCTAAGGTCATAGTACAAGAATTCAGGGCCCCCTCAACTTCTTCGTAGAAGGCCGCTGGATTCTTGCGGGGATCAGGCAATGCATTTTTTAATGCCATGACATCAGCCCTATGCCAAGGAGTATAAACCCAATTGTACACAAAATATCCCTTAGCATCGGCGGAGGTAATATCCGAACTAGTTCCCGCTCCTTTAGGAGGAACATACAAAGGCGCCGCCTCTCGCATTGGTTTAACATGCACTAGGTCGCTCTTATCTGACTGGGGGGGAGACAGCTGCTGGTCGTCCGCCTGCAAGGTCAAGCTCTCTTCTTCCTTGTTCCGGCGCGCTTTTTCCCGCAGTCGAAGCATTTCATCCCGTAGCGCAAACAGACGTCGGACCGCATCAGGCACCTGGGAGGGAGAGAAAGTACCATTACGCAGTGCTCTAGAATCCGACACTATCTCCTGCGGCTCAAAAATATCAGAATATTTTCGAAAGGCAGCAACCACTTCATCAGAGAAAATGGCAGCAAAATACACTTTCTCCCTATCCTGCCATCCTTCCAGATCCGGTAACAGCTCTGAAAACGACAGCTTATTTGAAACTGCACGATAAGAAAGTTTCCGAAGCTCACCCGAGCGCTCAAGAGATAACATGGATCGCGTGTCTTTCTTATCTTTACCCGATCCAGAATCCTGAACTGTCGGAGCAGACGCACCTACATAAGGTGGCGGGGAACGATCTAATAGGAAAAAATCATCATCAAGATTAGTAAGGACAGGATAAAGAGGCTGCCGAACAGCATATTGACCCGACACTTGTAACCTACGCTCCTTCTCTCGTCTCTCCGCCTGTTCTCTTTCCTCCCGACGCTTCGCTTCCTGTGCTCGCACATGATCATTCTTCCGTTGCTCTTTATCAAACAGCGCTTTCTCACGTTTCTCTCGCTCACGCACTTCCTTCACCCATAACCGCACACATTCAAACATGTCTTGACGAGCATGCCGTTTACACATACACTGTTCCACGTACTCAATCTTACGCATATCAAACGACCCATACAAAGGCCATCGCAACTCAGGATCCTTTCTGGTGTATTTCCTCCATACTGTGCTGTACATTATGGAAGAAAGACCATGCTTCACATACATATCCCTATTAGGAGTCCTCTCTGGGGGAGCTGGAGCAGATTCCTCGAGGTTTAACCGGTTTCCAAAGCAGCAGCACCACTTACGGAGTGCGCTAAAAGCAGGCATGTTCAAAAATAATGCAAAATATGCAGTATTATCAAAAAAATGGCACTTAAACGTTGTGCCGTTCAAAGTTACACAGCTCTGGAGAAATATCTCCACATTACCTGCCTATATGTGTTGCAACGCATATATTCTCACAATAATCAATACAAGATATGACCGGTCATCACAAATCAAACTCAAATAGCCAAACCAGGCTTCCAAAACTCGGAGCAAGTACCGTACAACGGTTCTTACCAATCAAGAGTCCAGATTCCAACTGCCAAGCTCCAAAATTCGCCCAAACGGCTGTCACGGCAGGACCGACAGAAGAGGTCTCAGTCGAGGACCGGCGCCACCCAGATGGTCAGCTCGGAAGGGAAGGAAGAAAACCTCGGGATGCCAGGACTAAAGTGCCTCTGGCAGTGATCACATCCCCGGCCAAATTCCTCACCTTCGTCACGACCAATCCTTCGAGCATCCGAGTCGCCGATGAGCCCCACGTGACGGGCGCCAATTGATGAATACAGGCCCCAGCTAGGCCCGCAGGACACAAGGGTTCGCTCTCCTGCAAATGGAATCTACAAGGAAGTTGGCACGGAAACTGCAAAGTACAAAGACAAAGTTTATTAACCCTTAAGGGTGGTCCTACAATCCATACAACACCCTTCAGTATTGCATAGAGTAGCACAAAGAACTTGCGTACACGGTCCCCTTTTATACACAACAGAGGGGCTCATAAGTGGGTGGATACAGCATGAGGCAAAGAATATTACCTTTTATGGTCACTTTCGATACAGAATCGATATATGGGCGGAGCTGACACACTCCTTGAGCCCGCGAAAACATGGTCAAGAAAGGACTAACTGATAACAGATGTGGTCAAGTCTGGGCATGCGCCAGACGGACAAAGGAGCTATTTATAGACTGTTACTAGGCAGATTGCAAGAGCATCTAACACGAAGATAGGACTCTTCTCGTGTTGAGCACGTGGAGACATGACAATACAAAATGGAGTCCAGACTTTAGTCGACATAACGAAAGAGACTTGGTCCTAAAGGGGAATTCATATCTTTAGTGAATGCTTAATTACATCGACGTTTCAATTTACAACACACTGACGCAACCTCAGCAGACTACACAGACACACACAGGCACAGGACAATCACCTGCCATTGTCAACTACGGGTACAAACCTCACTCTGCCCATGTGCCACTAGACTGGGGGGTGTCACAGGTGTGGGGCCGGCTCAGCACGGCAGTCACACAGCACTGCTCCCTGCTCACATCAGATGGGCAGGGTATATCCATCCCTCATGCAGCTGGTGTGCAACACTCCCCATATGCACTCACCCACATGACAGGGGACTTACACACACACACCAATGTCCAGGGGACGAACACATCATTTGGACACTCACAGCACAGGTACACTAAACAAACACACATCTATGGGTACTGTCACCTGTCACACTGGGGGGACCACAGAATCACATCAGGACTGTAGAAACAACATTCCCAGGAGGAGTAGCCGGGCAGAATGTGGCATGCACGATGCTTTGATTGTCACAGAAAGCACTATGCAAGTGAGGAGTGCACACAGGAACTACAGCATGCTCTGCATGGGAGACATGAGGCCTTCCCCACCCTGGGACCCACTCTAAACAACATTGCATGTCTGTCACACATGGACACAATGCCAGAAGTCACAGTCACAAAAAAGGGGCACAGTCTAAGCTAGTGGAGTCAGCACTCACCTGCTCCCCTGGTCGACCATACAGCATGGTGTACTGTGGGAGGATCACATCCACCAACGCCATATTCTCCTCCATGGTGAATGGCTGGGCCCTCTCCACAGACCTGGACATGGTGCCAGAGGAATCACGAGCAGCAGCAGTGTTGTGGAATGAAAGGATGTGCAGGCAAGTGCTCTCTCATGGGACCTGGCTGCCTTATATCTGCCTTGCTGGCCTGTTTCATTTACAGGAGTACAGAGTGATTGGTCAGTCACATTAGCATCCTACGTTTCCTCCAATCCCTTTAAACCTACCCCAGTGAGTGGCTTTGCATGGTTTAAAAATTGAGCATGATGTCAAGTCAACAACCACTTTGCAACAAAGTATATTGTTTCCAACCGACTTCTGTTGGCCACCTGATGCAAAAATTCAAGCTTTAAACTCGGTCTCCATGACAACCAGCATGCATTTAGGCCCTTATACTTGTCCCTCATGTGTCCCCTATGTTATTTCAATATTTACACACAGGTACGGTGTGTTCCACGGCCCTAGGGCACCCCAAATGCAGTGAAACGGACCGTACAGGCGTGTGTACGGTCCCTATCACTATGGGAGTGCTGGCGTATGCGTATGCCATAGTAATACGGACCATACACACACGTGTACGAGTCGTATTACTATGGCGTACGCATATGCCAGCACTCCCATAGTGATAGGGAGCCTACACACGCGTGTACGAGTCGTATTACTATGGCGTACGCATACGCCAGCACTCCCATAGTGATAGGGAGCCTACACACGCGTGTACGGTCCGTATTACTATGGCGTACGCATACGCCAGCACTCCCATAGTGATAGGGAGCCTACACACGCGTGTACGGTCCGTATTACTATGGCATACGCATACGCCAGCACTCCCATAGTGATAGGGACCCTACACACGCCCTCAGAGCATATGTACGGTGCGTTTCACACCTGACAGTTGTGACAGGCGGCACACAGACAGGAATAGAACTGGCATTGTCTGTGCAGTACTACATGTGTCGGGCACAGGTGTGTCAGGCTGTGATGTGGCACATTACTCCTGAGGTGTGAAGCAAATAAATGTATGATGAGCTGTGTACACATGTCATGTGTGATGGTGCACTATGTGCCACACATCCCTTTCACTCCTTTGACATGTGTGCATGTAGTACAGCCTTGTTGAGCCATGCGTCACTGACATGGCACAGTCACCGACACCCGCAACTGTCCCCTGATGCCAGGTACACGGAATATTACACCTGACATGTGAATGCCCGCGTTGCACGCTGTAACTATGTCATGTGTGTGTCATGTGTTCCCATAGGTTTGCTGTAGGTGTTTGGTCAAATGCATCTGCAGTTGCTGCAACCAACATGTGTCTGTGTGTAGATGGGCATGGCACACTGTTACGCACACCAGCCCACATGTGTAATCTGACCTAAGGTGTGTATGTATGCATCGACACGGAGTTTCAAAACAAGGACATATCTGCATACTCTCAATGTATGTGTGATCAGTCTTGACATGTACTCCTTCATGGCAAGGTGTGTGGTCTGTCCTTTTTCTATGACATGTGACCTGTGCATCTAGTGTTCCGCAACCTGTCTGTATGATAAACATCCTTCTTCTGCACATATGTGGATGTCTGTAACTCCTGTGATGCGTCTGCCTGTTCACTTACACTGGCCCACAGCTAGTTTCATGGCATGGCATATTGAGGTTGAGAATCAACGTTTGTAGCTGGCTCTTGGTAGGAGTGTCACCTGCCTGGCATGCGTGTCCAGGGCATATTGCACAGACCTGACTCTGTATGTAGCATATGTGTATTGCCTGTTGAACATGTGCTCAGTACATTGACATTGGTGGTGTACTGTACTCACTCTTCGTTGTCCCTTCAAATTTACTGCAGGGCTCCGCCTCTCCCTCGACCAATTCCGGACTTGGCTGACCTGAGGGAACATGACTGTATACACCGCTACCGCTACCCCCAACAGTTGATTGAGGACTTGACGACACGGCTGGCACCACACCTCCAACCGCTACACAGGTATCCTACTGCACTGACACCCAAGATGAAGGTGATGGCAGCCCTACATTTCTTTGCCACGGGTACCTTTCAATATACCATTGCTCATGTTGGTGGCATGTCCCAAACCATGTTCAGCCGTGTTCTGCATGATTTTTTAGAGGCCATGTTGGATCACCTGGATGAGTTCATTAAATTCCCAACTCCTGAGCAGTTGACAGGTGTCAAGCATGAGTTCTATGCCCTGGGAGGGATGCCCCATGTCATTGGGTCCATAGATGGAACACATGTGGCTTTGGTACCACCACAGGCACAGGAGGCAGCGTATAGGAACCGCAAGCATTACCACTCCATTAATGCCCTTGTGGTGTGTCTTGCCAACATGGTGATTTCACATGTCTGTGCTCGTTTTCCAGGATCAGCACACGATGCCTACATCATGAGGCGTAGCAGGGTGCCTGAAATGATGCTGCAGCTGCGCAACGAATGTGCATGTATTGTTGGTGGGTATACTCTGGCAGTCCTGTATTTAGCGTCATCTTCCTGTCTTACTGCTTCTCCTGACCCACTTTTGTCCATGATGTTTCCATGTAGGGGACGCTGGCTATCCCAACATGCCATGGCTGATCACGCCTCTCCGCAACCCCAGCACGGCTGCCGAGCGCCGCTACAACAACGCCCATGGGCGGACCAGGCGAGTGATAGAGATGACGTTTGGCCTCCTGAAGAGCCGATTCCGTTGCCTCCACAAGACCGGCGGCGCACTCCCATATGCACCGGTGAAGGTCTGCAAGATCTTCCTCGTGTGCTGCATGCTGCACAACATGGCAGTGGAGAAAGCTGTGCCACTCATCCTGGATCCGGATGAGCAGGACCATCCACCCGTGGAGGATGAAGGGCTTGGTGACGAGGCAAGTGATGTGGAGGAGGAGGAGGCGGTAGAGGACATCCGGAGTCGGCTCATACGCGACTTCTTCGCTTAGTGGTGAGTTCCAGTGTCTGAGTGTGCACGCATTGGGCCATGTGTGGCATGTGTTGCAATGTGTGTGTCCATCTGCATGTCTGCCAAGTGAGTCAGAGGTGTGTTTGGATGTGTCACTCGAGTGATGGTGCAATAGAAGAATGTTTTTCTAGAGTCATCATTGTCACCTAGCATGTTGACAACCTTATACGTGTCGAGTACATGCACATGCATGCGGATGTGCTTCTTTTGGCTGACTTCTTGTGTGTCTCTCATCCACAGGTACTTGCGCATGCTGTCTGCTGGTGGCATTGTTGTGCTCCTGCTATTCCTCATGAACACAGCAACATGTGCTGAATCAGCGTTACATGCACGGACAAGTTTGAAAATCTCCTTAGGGTAAGGGATGCAGCACGGCTTTTTGAGTGTGGTATTTGTTTTGAATGTGTGTGCACTGCTCCTGTTCATGATTGGTTACTTTGCATACATGTAGAATCACCATGGGGCACATGACATGGAGCTGAATTCACCTGAATTGATGGTCAGACTTGGTGACAGTCATCTGTAATGGGATTGTGGATTGTGAAGAAGCCATCAATGTGTGTAACACTGCCCTCGGAAACATACGGGTTGCACCGGGTTGACATGGTGTGTGAATTCCCCATTAGAGGCTCAATGGTGTATAGCAGCCTCTCCGTGAGCAGCAGGGGGTGTTTAGCTGTAACCCGTCACTTGTGTGCCAGTTCTATGGATTTCCAGCATCTGTGGTGCAAAGGGGGGTGCCAGTGTCGGTCCCACATGTTCATCCACATGACCTGTGTATGTGTTGACAGAGTTGCATTAGCATTCCGACACACATGACTAATAAAGGTGTCCCTCTGCCTCCAAGGTGCCTCATCTCTGTCAATGGTGGTCTGTTGCCACTGTTGCGGCATGTCTGGCATAGTTATCAGAGATAGTGCATATGAGTCTATGTGTAGAGTAGCAAGACGCAAGCTGTTTGTCAGGGATTAGAATCTGTATTCTGCATGATGTCCATGGCTGTGTAGGTATTGTGGCATGTCAGTCTCCACGACGGCCACTGTGCTGCATGTGCATCCATTGTGTGTGTGTGTGCCATGTTGAACCAGACATTCCTTCCTTGACATACACCTTTTGCATAGTTCCTTCCTGAGATCCTTGTCTTTGTGTGCAACTTGTGGCATTGTTTTCTTGACATGGCGCATGCTGCTGCAGGCCCTGCAGCAAGGGCACCCAGTGTCCATGCAAACGAGCTGGTGTTCATCATGGATTGCTTGCTGACATGTGCTATGCTGATCAGCAGCATCTGTGCCTCATGCTGCAGCACACTCTGCATTATGCACAAGATCCCCAGTTCCATCCACCTCAAGGCAAGAGAGACCATCCCCGAGGTCAACTACAACATCCGTGTCTAATCCTACCCTGCACTCTACGGGCATGTGCGTTACAACTCCCATGATACTTGTCCACATCCAGGGTGCATCTGCACAGCTCTGCTTCTACATCCGGCGACCAAGCCACATCAACGTCCAACAGAGATGGTGGGAATGGATCACTGCCAGCTGCAGGATGACCTTCTCAATCCACGCACACACTCAGGATGCAGCCCACAACCCCAACACAACCATGTGGCACTGTGATCCAAGACCCCATTGTGCCATCTCCATGCATCCAACCTTGGCCGGCCCACCGTTCTCCACATCCACCTGACTCAAGCATGCAGGACATGGTTCTGCCACCTGTCTACACATACCTGGGAGTAGCACCCCAGGACACTCCACATGATCCCTGACCTCTGCGCATGACTGTTGCTCTTCTACATAGGTCTGTAGGCACAGTTGTGCGGGCACCCCCTCAGCTGGTTGGGCCCATCACGGGTGAGTATGGTGCTCCATGTCTGTATTGGATGATACATTGTGACCCATGTGTGTCCTGTGCCAGACTCAGACCCCAGGGTATGGATGGATAGAGTTACTTCTAAAATCAGGCTTGGTTTGACTTTACAACACACACATGTAGTCGAATAATGCAAAATGACGGCATCATCTCGTGATTGTGATGATTTTTATTTGTGGTGGGGTACGTGTTTGGGGGGATGACAAGAGTTGCTTGGCGGGAGTGTAGAATCCAAAGTTCACTGGGGGAGTTGGTATCCTTGCCATTGGAAGTCATCAGAGTCTATGCCACAGTCTTTGTCAACATTGGTCAGACAGTGACCAGCAAGTCCATGTGCCAGAGAATGTCATGTGATGATGTGCCGCTGTTGGGCCAGAGGGCCAGGTGCCAGGCCAGGTGACCTGGGAGATGGTCTTTTGCGTGGATGACCCACCTTCCTGCGGGGACCCTCAGAAGCAGGCCATGACGATGCTTGTGATGCTCTGTCGGATGAATCCTCCTCCTCCTGATCCCTCCCTGTGGCTGGTGATGTTCTTCGCCTTGTGGCACAGGGAGGGTTGCCCATGTTTTCGGCAATCCGACGGAGTACACGGGTCATGTCCATTTGCACCACCACGAGCTCAGCCTGTCTTGCCTCCATCCGTCCTTGGTGTCGCTGTTGACAGGCATATTGCTCGGCCTGCAGGGTCTTCATCTCCTCGAGGGTCCCCTTGATGTCTGTGAGGGTGGACGCAACCTGGCCCATGCCCCTGGTGTCACGCCAGTATGTGTCCAGGATGTTGGTGACGTGTGACATTACCGGTTCCTGAGCCAACTGGTCAGGTTCGCGCCTCCGCCGTCCTCCACTCCCACCACCCCTGCCCACTTGCACCTGGCCTGCCGTTGTGGGCACATCGGGTCTCCGGGACCCCTGAGGGATGGCATTTGCGGTGTCGCCTGCCTCCTCCTGGGTGCCCGGAGAACCTTGTCCCTCCTGGTCAGCCTGGCTGTGTTGTCGTGTGCGGGCAGGGCTCCTGGGTGTCTCCTGGGATGTGGCAGGAATGGGGGTGGTGGTTGGCACAGTTGTACCTGACGCAGGTGCTGCAGGTGGTTGGACACCAGAGGGGCCAGGTTGGTCTGGGTCATCCACGGAGTGGTGGGAGTCGTCGCTGCCGGTGGGGTCCTCTTCACGCAGAGCCTGGTCCTGTGAGTCTTCCCCCCCAGTGTTGGGGGGAGATCGACGACGTTGACCTGTGTGTGAGAGAGACAATGTTAATTGTGTTACATGCAACATCCATGTTTCATTCATTTTTGAGTTGGCACAGTTCCTCTGGGTAGTTGGATATGTCTTGCATTCCTCTCACAGTGCACTTGTGCATGGGTATGTCCCTTGGCCACAGCTTTCGACACTTTACCTATGCGTGACACAATCTTAGTTGATGCATCTTTTTGGAACGCAGTCAGCAGTGTAGTGAGCGGGCGTAGCGAGCCATGCAGAGCCGCCTTACATGTTGCACTGTACGTGGCCAAATGGTGTTTTTTCCATGCTATTTGAGAATGCAGGTAGGTAACTTAAGCATTTGTGACAGGGTTCTAACAAACACAGTGGGTGGGTATACTGGGTGTAAGGTTAGGTTTGTGCCTGCAGCACGGATGTACTCGTGCACAGATTGACACATGGCCCAGTGTTTATCAAAGGAAAAAGGGGGGGTTAAGGCACTGCCAAACCTTGTCTACATGCACACAGTCCACCTGCTGACGAGCGGACATGGCCACACCACCCAAGGGTGATTTGGTATCCCTCTGTCTCCCTTTCTCCCTCCCTCTGTCACCCTCCTCCCTCGCTCTGTCTGTCTCCCTGTGTCCACCTATGTCTCCCTCCCTCTCTCTCCCCCTCTCCCTCCCTCTGTGTGTCACCCTCTGTCACCTCATCCCAGCTTCCTGGGCACACACAGTTTGCAGGTCTTTCAAAGGCCATTGGCTTGTTCATGTGGGTTTGTTTCTAATCTCCGGGCACCCATTGGGCGGAGTGTCTGAGTCTGCGCTGCTGCTGTGGCGGTGTGTGCTGACAATCTTTCAAAGTGATGCGTCTTCATTAGCTGCTGTTATGTGCAAATTGTGCCTTCATACCCATATCATCCTGCAACGCGGCCACCATTTGCAGGCAACACAGTACTGTGTGGGGACACACTGTTTGTATGGCTGTGCCCTAGGCCATATGGGCTGAGGACATTGTTGTGTGCTTCTGAGTTGCTCAATGTTAGTTTTGAGGCCCACCCTCCCGGCATCGGGGACATCCTGTCTTGTGTTGGTGTTTTGTGTGGCCTGTGACTTGGCATGGCCTTGCTTGGTGCATGGGGCATGTAGGCGCTAGTGGCATGTGTGTGTTTTTGGAGTGTGGTTGTGTCCGGTGCTGGCTTTGGGGGGGGTTGCGTGCATGATTGGGGTTTTGGTTGTGTATGGCGTTCCCCCCATGTGAGGTGAGTTGTTTGTGTACTCACGAGGGTCTCGGACTCCTTCTAGTCCGTGTATTCCCACCGGCGGCAGCGTGTCCATCACCTTCTCCTCCCAGGGATGGTATTGTACCCGTCTGCGGGGCGGCCCTCCTCCAGTGATGTTCCCCTGGTTGTGATCGTCCGTCATTTTGCGGCGGACTGTCCTCCGCAGATCGTACCACCTGGCTTGGCACTCATGCCTGGTGCTTCTGGTGGCCCCAACAGCATTCACAGAATTGACAATCCTCTGCCACATGGCTGATTTTTGGGATATGCTGATCTTCCTGACCAATGTTCCAAAGAGCTGTGGCTCGACTCTGATGATTTCGTCGACAAGGATCTCCACCTCATCCTTTGTGACCTTTGGATTCTTGTTAGTGGGCATGGTGTGGGGTGTGGGTATGGATGATTGTGGGGGTGTGGGTGTGGATGGTTGTGGGTGTGTGAGTGTGGTTGTGAAGGTGTGTGTGTGAATGTGATGAGGGGGTGTTTGTGATGGTGGTTGTGTGAAGGAGTGCAAGTGTAAGGTGTATTGATGGATGTAGTATGGTGCAGTGCGTTGTCTCTGTGGTCTGGCAGTAGTGGATCTGTTGCAAAGGATCATGGTTTGTGTGTGTTGGGCCTTTTTATTGGTCCATTTGTGGGTGTGGCTGTGTTTGAACTTTGGGTGGGCGTGTTATAAGGAGTGGTTGTGTTTTGGGCCTCTGTTTAGCTGTTTGGCAGTTACAGGTCAGTGTATAGGATGTATTTGGGCTTGTTGGACATGTTTTGTGGTGTTGTGCGAATTGAATTGACTCTCCTTGTGTTGTTTTGCTTTGTCCTGGTTCAGTACAAGTGTCTTTGGCGTCTGTACGGTGCGTACATGGGCCATGTTGTTGTACAGTGCTGACCTTTGGTATGGCTTAGTACGACTCGTACATGCGCGATGTTGGGTGAGGGTGCTGGTGTAGGGGCCTGGGGTAGGGTGCGTACAGACACGGGCAGGGTGTTGGTCCGCACCGTCCATAGGTGGTGGTGTTTCGCACTGTACATACAGGGGGGCTGGGTGTACGGTCCGTACATACACGGGTGGGGGTACGCTCCATACATACACGGGTGGGGGTACGCTCCGTACATACACGGGTGGGGGTACACTCCGTACATACACGGGTGGGGGTACGCTCCATACATACACGGGGGTACGCTCCGTACATACACGGGTGGGGGTACGCTCCATACATACACGGTGGGGATACGCTCCGTACATACACGGGTGGGGGTACGCTCCGTACATACACTGGTGGGGTGTGGGTACGCTCCATTCATACACGGGTGGGGGTACGCTCTGTACATACACGGGTGGGGGTACGCTTCGTACATACACGGGTGGGGGTAGGCTTTGTGCATACACAGGTGGGGGTACGCTCCGTACATACACTGGTGGGGTGTTGGTACGCTCCATACATACACGGGTGGGGGTATGCTCCGTACATACACTGGTGGGGGTTCGGCGCGTACATCCGCGGCCTTGGGGGCATTTGGCGCGTACATACGGGGGCTGGGGGGGTGTTCGGCAGCGTACATACGAGGGCTGGGGGGGTGTTCTGCACGTACATACGGGGTCTGGGGTGGGGTGTTCGGCACGTATGCAGGCACATGTCTCCATGGTTGCTATAGGAGTTCGGTCCGTACGGTGTTTTTTCCATACGGTTGTAAAATCGGAAGGACGGGACGGATCGTACTTGCGCGGTCGGTCTTCATTTTTCCGATTCGTAGGTAAAACTGTCCGGGGACGTGTTGGACACTTTTTCCGACCCGAGGACGTGTCGGGGAATTTTCCCAATGCGATTCGTATGGAATTTTTCACATACGAATCGTACTTGCCAGTTTGTACGGGACTTGTACGATTCGTACGGTAAAAAAAACGGATACGATTCGTACTGGGAAAATTTTTAACGGATCGGAATCGGCACCTCAATGTCTAAGGAGTGGATCAGTGACAGAATTTTGGAAACACAAATACCTTGTCGACAGATTATCATGTCAAAATTGTCGAGGACAAGAATATTGTGTAGGTAAGTGCATCTAGAGAAGTATAAATGTACTACTCTTAGCAGATCTACGTACCCTGAAGATATATATATATCGCCAAGTTACATATATCTGGGGTTAAATATAGTAAACTTTACCTACCCATAGAAAATGACCTACACGATATTCTTGTACTAGATATTTTTGACACGATATTCAGTCCCACGATATTTCTGTTTCTGATATTTTGTCCGAATATTTGAGAGGTATGGTGTACTGTATTTCATTGTACAATACATCAGACTGATCACGATGTACCAGGTCCAGGATCACTTCCACTTAATGCTTGGCTAAGGCGCTACACACTATGAATGAATGAATGAAATAAAACTTTATTTGGTTATTTAAAACCATAAAAGTATACACTAAGCAGCATAACATTCCATAGATAAACAAGTCAGGATCATACAATATACAATACATTTCTTAACCCTATAATTCACAACCATAAAAATGCAAGATAAAAAATCATCTTAAAATTAAAAAAACAACTATTCCATTATTGAGTCACACTGACCTTCTAGTATGTCTCACAAATTGCTTCTATCCATTAATAACCCATTCTCCCTGAATCTAAAAAGATCTAAATTTCATCGGTGCTCTTTACATTTAAGAAACTCTTTCACTTTGTTTATATATTTCCCAATAGCACAGGCTATATCTAGGTTCTTCATTTCCACTAAAAGGTTTACAGCTTGCAACCTATTTTTAATTTCATATTTTTAAAAAATCGGGCCTAAAATCTCTCTTCGTATATCTAAAATCTTAAAACAGTCTAATAAAATATGTAAAATATCACAGGTAGTGCCTAAAGTGCAGGTGCATTTTCCATTGCTATTTATCATTAAGATTTTTACCCCATTGTTCACATAACAGGGATTTAGCCCAATTCTCAATCTTAACACTTCGTGCCTTAACAGGCAACTAGGTAACCTGTCGATATAGGGGTAATGTAAATAATGTTTCCATACTGAGGCCATAAAAGTAACAGAACTTTTCCGTAAGAGGTATACTTGATCATGGGTTCGGGACGCTTCTATTCCCAATGTCCTAAGTTCTTTCTTGTCTATCTTTAGGTCTAAGTACTGAGGGCACAACTTTAGCTTTAAAACACCATGGGCCATATGTAGGTAACATACTATTTACCGATTCATAAATACTGAATTTTACCGATTCGGTATTTATGAATCGGTAAATAGTATGTAGGTAAACAATCGGTAATTATTACCGATTCGGTAAATATCGGTATTTATGAATAGGTATTTACCGAATCGGTAATAATGCATCCCTTCCCATTCATTCCTATGGGCCTGGAGGCCCATAGGAATGAATAGGAAGCCATCTACTATTACCGATTCGGTAAATACCGAATCGGTAATAGGGGAAGCATAATCATGGGTGGCAGGGTGTCACATTGACACCCTGTTGCACCCCTGATTCGTGCATGTGTGCACATGTGGCGCACATACATGCCCTAAGGGCATGTATGTCTGCCACATGGCACTGTCAAAACAGCAAAATATAGATTTTTGAAAGGTATTCGAAATTTATCACCAACCTGTATTTGGTGGTAAATACCGAATCCTGAATACAATGAAACACTCACTTGAGTGCTCCCTACATATGATTTAAGGATACGGTAATTTACCGAATCTGTATTTTACCGATTCAGTATTTTACCGATCCATTACCGATTATGTAAATTACCGAATCCTTAAATCATGCCTCCTACATATCAAATGCCTAAATACCGGTCGGTAACGGGATATTTACCGAAGTTACCGGTATTTAGCTACCTACATGAGGCCCCATATGCTTGAATAATTGAAGCTTTGGTCTCTCTTGCCCAGGACAACTCACTATTGGCAATTTCATTTTTACACCACTGTGAGATTTTTTGGTCCTCACCTGATCCTAACCGCTGCCAGAAACGCAATAAAGCCATGCAAGCGGTTATACCCTATGAGGTGATTCCCAATTCTAATCTTACTGCTTGTATCATGGACGATCTAGGCAGCGAGAGCAAACATTTAAGGATATTTCCCTCTTCTTTGTCCCATCCCTTTTTTCCACTTAAATAGAGTACCTCTGCACCATACAAAAATTGTGGTGGGACCATTGCAAATAGGTTTTTAATACAGGTCTATCAGACATTACTCCATATACACTATTAAATCTTTTTAGCCCCTTTACAGAGGCCGATGCCCTTATTTTTAATGCATCAAGATGGGTATACCACTGCAGACTACTCCTGAACCACATTCCCAGATATCTATATTCTGTTACTTTGTCCAACATTTCCCTGCCCAGATACCAGGAAAACGTTGTTTTTCTTCTTCTACAACATAGGATTTTGGTCTTCTCCATGTTAACCACCAATTTTTTAGTCTACAGACTATTATAGTGTCTACTGATCTCATTAACAGAGTCTACATGAAACGCAATCATCCTCAGGTTTAGGAACCATTAGTATGGATGCTTCTCTCATGGTATCTGGGAGCTGAGGCTTTTTATTGTAGACCGTTAGATGCTTATCAAGTCATACTGTAACATACACCTAACAGATTTCCTTTGGGAGGCCATCTAGACCTGGGGAAGTTCCTCCATTTTGTATCTTTTAATGAGTCTGATAACTCCTCTTTAATTAATGGGACATCTAGAGTTTCTTTTTGCGCTGTTATGAGTCATGGCAGGTCTGGATTTTTTAAGTATACCTTCATGTTTTGGGATTCTAAGCGATCTACTTGTTTGGATAGGTTTTGCAGGTATTAATGGCATACTTTATTTATTTCTGTTTTTGGGACATGTAGTTGTCACCTATTATCCTTTATATCTGGGATAGGTTGGGCATTCTGTTCCTTTCTTAAAATCCATACTAGCAATCTGCCTGTTTTGTCTCCCTCTCAATACAGTTATTGCAAAAAGGTTGTGTAAGAGAATGTATCCAGCTTGCTGCACAACTTGTTGGGCTTTTTCCACCCAGTAATCTGTCAAATTACAGCATGTATAACACTTCCTGTTGCAGGACGTCACCTCTCTTTCTGTTTTGTCTATACCTGTATTTGCTTACTCACGCTTTACATCTTACCTGATATGTGCTCTTCTTAAGACTACTTTCATTGCTCCCCCATTCTATGGATCTGCAAGTGCCTCTTCTCTCAACCTCCAAGTAGTAATGTTTGATCTGAGATGATGCCAGGTACATAGGTAACAATAGGGGGATAGGAGTTATGTAAAGGTGAATAAAAGTTATAGGTTCTATCTTGGGGTAATGTTCCCTCCATATGTCTACTAGGTCCAATCTATCAGTTATTTCCTTGAATTGAGTCATCGGTTGGACCTTTTTTGGGTCATTCTTTATCCAGATCTCCAGATTTTACATTACTGAAATCTCCTGATTATATTATTGGGGTACCCAACCACTGGATCAGGCAACCTCACAGCTTAAACATTTACCTAGCTCTTTTGATCCTGTCAGTCCAATGGACCACGTAGTACTACAAATCTACCCTCCCTACCATGCCACAATTGTACCTTTCAGAAGAGAGGATCCTCGGATATTCCAATTGCCAATCTTTGCGTATTTGTGGAATATGAGGAGCGACACTGTTCTCTCCTCCATTTTTGTCATTTCTCATGTTCTATCGCTGGGAGGAAGTTTTCCTAGGAAAAACTCTATCACGAGTCTCTGGTGCTTTAAGAATACCAAGACCCAATGTCTCTTCTTGTAATTGTTTGCGTCACATACATTCCAGGTCTTTATCTTGCTTGCCATCTAGTATTAGTATTTCGGTGTACTTTTTGCTTCTGTTTCCCGCATGTGTTGCTCTGTCCTTGTGCTCGTGTGGTAGCTGCTGTATAAGTAGCGTACGTGAATATCTGCTACTGTTTGAGTGTCTAAATTACCTCTCCCCACCTTTGGAACTCCTTCCTCTTCAGTGCATTGAGTAAAGATTTCCCAGTTGCATGAATTTACATATTTTCTCCCTTCCGATGTTATCTTACCCAACTCAACTATTAACTATTCTAAACATATAACTATATACCTAACAACAAACAGTGATCTAGCTTACTCTGTTGGCAGGACACAGTTTGACAGTTGGGTCTGCACCCTTGTGGCTTAAGGCTGCCCAGGCCTATTGCCACCACATCTACTAATATGCATATAGTTGCTCGGGGGTCTATATGTAATTGTTGCTTCTATGGGTTGCACAGTTTGCCATATCAGTTTCCTCAGTGTTTAGGTTACTCAACTCCATGTTCAAAGTTCATTCACTGTTTTTGATGCTTTGCAATAAATGCTGGTCCCGTCTCTGTGTCCTGATTTGAGACAGACATTTCAGTTCATTTTTAGGTCGAGGTTTGAGACCTGTTGCATTTAGTATGTGGGCTTATAGCCCGCCCGCTGCTTTTCATTTGTTTTTTCAGTACCCTTTAAAAATCCTTGCTTGCTAGTGGATAGCCCTTCCTCTTTGTTCCTCCTTTTTGTCTTTCGTTTCCTTCCATGGAGTAGGGACCAAGTACTGTATCTTTAAGCTTTGGTTGTTTATCTGTTCGTTTGGGGGACTATTTTTTAAGTGTCTTTCCTACTCGTATTACTCTGTGGGTGCGTGTTTAGCTCCGGCACCCCATTTTATTGCATTTTTACTCCGCCCCTTCCTTTCCATTGTTGCTGCCATCCTTTCTGTACCTCCCACTCTGTTGCTTGTCTCCGTCTTGTTGTTGTTTCTGGCTTTGATTTTCCCACACCGAGTTAATGGTTGTAACGCTCGAGCCACAGCCCTTTCTCCTTATTAGGGATTTGCATTCTGTGACTCCTATCTTTGCTGGTTCATTAGAAATGATTCCACAGAAGAGATGCGTCACTCATTGTACTCGCTTTATCAAGCCCAGGCATCTCAGCCCTGTAGTCATTGCAAAATACAGTTAAAGGATCACTGCTGTTCCGATAAACGGGTTATTGCAACTTGTGTCTAAACAGGTTCCCAGTACTGAGACGATTGGCAGAACCTTTTTATTGCAAAAGGTGGTTGGGTGAAGGGCCAGCTGGCTGTGGGCAGAATAGAATGTATCCAAATATCCTGTTTGATATAAGACTAAAGGGGATTCCCAAAGCGATTCTTTAAGTCTGACTGTACTGTTAATCTATGTCGGTTGGCGTGTGTAATGATAAATTACATTGCTGTGACACTGCACATTGTACACCCACCTGTTTGCAGTCATGAAAATGACAGACGTTTTTGCTGCGATGAGTTTGCAGCCATAACAGAATTAGTCTTCGTTGTCTACTTGTCATATAGTTCACGTGGGAGAGGATTTCGCGTAACAGCCAGGGCTGCTGACTTCGGAGTTGGGGATCCAGGTTCTAGCCTCGGCATTGGCTCAACAGCCTGTTATTCTGTGCAAACCATGTAATCTCCCTGTGCCTATGGACAGCACCTAGAGACCCTCACAGGGTGATTAGCCGTGCTGTACAAATCCAAGCATTATTAATTCTGCCTTTTGATTTTTTTAAAAACACATTTAATTTGGGCAGTTCAGTCCGAATGTTGGAGCTAAGGGGACTACCAGATGCTGTGTGACCCTGTTATGATGCACCAAGCTCCTTCCAGGAATTTCTTGCTTCACAGGCAGTGACGCAGGATTCTTTCGCTACTTTGTGCCATGAGTTTAACGTTTTTTGGGAAAAAGGTTATTTTATTAAATGCTTGAGACAGAATGTACATTACAAAGCCCTATTTCTCCTTTGACAACTTATAAACAAACCAGTGCACGTTTCTATAAATGCCTGCTCTAAGGCAAAACAAGACTCTTCCATGAATCATTGGGCAATCACTACCCTTGCCCACGACCCCTGATATAAGCAGAAGTGCGCTCTTTCTAGCCAATAACCCAAGCACTGGCATCACTCTGCATCGTTGGTTACATACATCTGGAAGAGCCCAGCTAAGGCTGCCCACACGCTAATGTGATCAGATCCTGAATCAGTCCAAATAAATCTAGAAGGGGTTGAAACATAATCTGACCGTGGACAAGGTGACTGGGGCCAGTCGTGGCACAATGGGTATGGGTTGCCTTCCAAGGCTTTGGCTGGGAGTTCGGTTCAGTCAATTGTAGATTTTTTATTTCCCTGTGGGGCCCTCTGATGTAATAGAGCTGAAAGGTTGGTTCTGATAACACAAAGCCATAGTTATATAGAACAGATTTTTTTTGGCAAATATATCACCTTGATTTTTTGCTTGGAAGAGACATGAATGGTTGTATATGTAGACTTTACAGATATGTAGTATTTTTTTGCTGCATAAAAGATACAGGAAGCTGTGGGCCCTCATTCATTTATTAAGTATGAAAGCAACATTTTGTGCATTATTTGTTCAAAGAATAGCTTGAGGAGCGATGTACTGAATGTCCATCGTATTCCTAGTTTTAGTTTAAAAAAATAAATATGTTCTCTCTTTTTGCACTGTTTGTACAGTATACCAAGTGTTCTCTGAGCGCAGAGCATGTCGGCTTTTATAAATAAAGAATATGAGAGTTATGCAGTAGTTCATCTGAACTAAGACCATTTTTTGCAGAGTGCCTTTGCAAGTAAAATGATCTGCCTATCATCTCCATTTTTCTTTGAAAATAAAACAATGATGAATATTTTTATTTTTAAGTAGGAAGGCAGTGAACCTGTTTGATGGGTTTTGCCTTGTTATTTTAAAGGATTTGGAGCTAGTAAGCATGGAAACGCAGTTTGGGTCCCATTATTTGTTTCCAGCATTTTATTTCTGTAAATATGATGGTGTTTTTTATGCAGACTGGTGCAATAAATTAATAATAAAGGACCACTTACCTTCACCGTCATAATAACAATATGTTCATATTTGATGTAGAGCAATTTGTACTTCCATAATTCACCTTCGCAGGCAGCCAGACTAGAGAGCGCTTTGTTTTTAGGGTCAAACCCACGACAGCACAGCCCTAGCACATGCCTATTGCTTGTGAGATTCTGTTGTTAGCAAAGAGGGCTTGGAGCCCGCCCTGTTGTTTACAATTTGTTGGCTTGCATGGTACTCTTCTTTACAGACTTGTGACTGGTCACTGCAGGCCCAACATAATTTCCATTCCTTTGTGTGGAGCACGGGACCAAACACTGATTGATTCAACTTAATCAGTGTCCGTACACTGCTCCTGATGTGATTGAGGTACTATTTTGTTCTTTTGAACTTGCAGTGCCCTGCAAACAGAAGGTGTGACAAAACAAACAAAACTGCCAAGTTTTATTTTCCATAGTTAACTTTCTTATTGTGCCAATTCTTATTTTCTCACTTTACACTCATGTTTTGTTTTGCTTTTGCTATTGTGCAGAGTAGAGATGACGATTATCTTGTTTTATATATTATAAAACAACATTGTTTCTTTCTATGTGTAGTTTTCGAAATTATGCACTGCACTGAACCCCAAACCACCCCACTCCAATCCAATCCACCCCACTCCAATCCATGCCAATCCAGTCCACCCCACGCCACCCCAATCCACTCAATCAAATCCACACCACTCAATCCAATCCACCACAGACCAATCCAGTCCACCCCACTCACCCCAAATCCACTACAATCCACACCACTCAAGCCTTCGCAACTAAGCCCACTCCAAGGTGCCCCATTCCAGTCAAAAACAATCTGCCACATTCCAATCCAAAACAATCTGCCCCACTCCAATACAATCTGCCCCACTCCAATCCAAAACAACCGGCCCCATTACAAACAGCCCCAATTCAATCCAAATCAATCTGCCCCACTCCAATCCAAAACAATCTGCCCCACTACAATCTACCCCCTCCAATCCAAAACAATCTACCCTAGTCCAATCTAAAACAATCTGCCCCACTCCAATACAGAGCAATCTGTCCCATCCCAATCCAAATCAATCTGCCGCACTACAATATGCCCCTTTCCAGTCCAAAACAATCTGCCCCCTCCAATAAAAAATAATCTGCCCCACTCAAATCCGAAACAATCTACCCCACTCCAATCCAAAACAATCTGCCCACTCCACTCCCATTCTAATCTGCCCCACTCAAATCTGCCACACTCCAATCCAAAACAATCTGCTTCACCCCAATCCAAAACAATCTGCCCCATTCCTATGTTCCCCTCTCCAATCCAAAACAATCTGTTCCACTCCAATCCAAAACAATCTGCCCTACTGCAACCTTCCCCACTCCAATACAAAACAAACTGTCCCACTCCAATTCAAATTCAAGTGTATTGTTTGATTACTAAAAACCATAACAAAATGTTAAAACCATGTGACTCATAAATACATATACAAATATTTAAAAGAGCTAGTTTTAAAATGCTGAGCACAGTGTCCGGGTAGGCCTTGCTGAAGGGGTCGGCGGCCGCAAGAGTTTTTATTATAAAGAAATGGCATGGCCGGCCGGCCGAAAAATTGCTGCCTCCTCTTTCCCCAGCATTTTAGCAGCTCTGATGACAAATTTGGTGAACCGAATGTTCAAATTTGTATTTGCTTGGTTCATGGCTGCTATTATGGCCTGACGACATGTGCGAGCTCCTAGTTTGTTCCACTCCGCTTGCAATAAAGTCCTTCTGTCATTTAACAGAGCTGGGCATGTGCAGGCTACGTGCTCCAAGCTTTTGGAGTGGTAGCCGCATTCCCTGCATTCGAAATTAAGACTGAGGCACCTCCATTGCATTGTGGCAAATGCTTTAAAAAAGGCCACTCGCCTAGCCTTAGAGCCATGAACTTAACCTTCCAAAAAAGTGAGTATGTGCTCGATAAGTAGGCTGACTCAACCCCCGCTTTATAATCGGAGACGACGGCCCAGGCATGTTTCCTTCTGGATAATTTTGCCCTGTCAGAGTGGAAAGACCAGAGCCGGACGTTTCGCTTGGTTACGGTCTTCAATGCCTGTTGTGGTAGGTTTGTTCCCCATTATTCCGTGACTCTGAGTAGCTGTAGGGAGTGGGCCGAGTGGTGCCGATATGTTTGGCTAAATGCCCTGGTCGATATTTCATTCCAGAGTTTGGTCTCGAGAAGTTGCACAATCTATTGCAGAATTTAATAAAAGCGCCAGCCTCAACGCCATTGTAATCTAGCAGGCTGAGTTCTAATCTGACTTGTGCCGGAGATGAAGACCTCGGCAGGCGCCATGCACGCTTAAAGATTCTGGTGATTGAATTATTTAATAAGATGTTTGTTGAGCCCATCATAATCTCATGACCGTATGATAAGGAATTGGTAATCTTGGCTTTCATCACCTTGAGAAGGGTAGTTAGGCTAGGCCCTAGTAGATGTTTTGAAAGTTTTGCCGATGCAACCTCCAGCGACAGTGCTTTAGCCTTGACGGCATCTTTTTGTTTGATGAAGGAACCTCCGGAGTCAAGAAAAATTCCCAGGTATTTATAGTGTGTCACTGTATCGATGCTTTTATTGTTGAAAAACCACCTGTATTTCCGCTGCTTCTGTTTGCTGAAATTAATTATTTTTGTTTTTGACAGGTTCAATTCGAGGGCATTGTCAATTGTGTAGGGAAGGAGTTCCCACTCAAATCTGCCCACTCCATTCCAAAACATTCTGCTCCAATCCAAAACAATCTGCCCCACTGCAATTCAAAACAATCTACCCCACTCCAATCCAAAACGATCTGCCCCACTCCAATCCAAAACAATCATGTCCCACACCAATCCAATTCACCCCACTCCAATCGAATCTGCCCAGCTTCCATCCAATTCGCCCAACTCCAATCCAATCCACCTCTCTTCAAGCCAAACCGCCTCTTTCCAATCCACTCTGCCCAACTCTAATCCATCTCACCCCAATCCAATCCACCCCACACCAATCCAAATCACCCCAATCCAATAGACTCCACTCCAATCCACGTCACCCAAGTTCAAGCCACTCCAATCCACCACAATCGACCCCACCCCACTCCAACCCAATCCACCCCTCTCCAGTCCAATCCACCCCACTACAGTCCAACGCACCAGTCACAGCTCCTAGTGGGAATGCTGCGGGGCAGTGGAGCAGGGTGGGGGATAGTAAACTCCAGCATACGGCCGACTGGAGTTAAGTACATAAATAAATAAATAAAACAAATTACATTGAGTACGCTGCCACGCCTTTGTGTTGCAGCGCGTGCAATGTAATTTGTTTTGTTGTTTTATGTACTTAACTCCGGTCGGCCATATGTCGGAGTTTACTAACCCCCACCCTGCCCCTCCCCCACCCCACCGCCCCGCAGCACTCCCACTAGGAGCCGCGACTGCAAAGCATCCCACTTCAATCAACCCCATGCCAGTCCACTCAACCCTATTCCAACTCAACCCACCCTGATATAATCATCCCACCCTACTCCAATTCAGCAAATTCCAATCCAAACCATTCCAATCACACCCACACCACTCCAATCCAATCCAATCCACCCACTCAAATCCATTACTCATCTTTCCACTCCACTCCAATCCAACTCACGGCAACCCAATCCACCCACCCCACTCCAGTCCATCCCACTCCAATCTAATCCATGTTATCCTACTCCAGTCCACCTTAATCCACCCCAACCAATCTAATCCACCCCACTCCGAAACACCTTAATCCACCCCACTCAACTCCAAGTCACACCAGTTCAATCCAACCCACTCCAATCACATCCACCCACTTCAATCCACTCCAGTGCAACCGAACCCACTCCAGTTCAACACAATCCAGTTCAGTCCAATCCAACCCATTTCAGCCCTGCCTATTCAAATCCAGTCCACTTCACCTCAATCCAATTTACCCCATTCCACCCCACTCCAATTTGCCTCACTTTAATCCACCCCACTCAATCTACCCTACCTCAAGCCACACCACCCCAATCCACCTCACCCCAATCCAATCCACCCCAATCCAATCAACCTCATTGAATCCATCCCACTCAATCCAATTCACCCCACTAAGTCCAGTTCATCCCACTTCAATCCTATCCACCCCACATTAGTGCAATCCACCCCACCTTAATGCAAACTGCCCCACTCTAATCCATCCCACTCCAATCCACTCCACTCCGATCCACCCCAATCCACCTCATCCCACTCCAATCCAATCCACCCCACTCCAGGCCAACCCACACCAATCCATTCCAACCCACCCTACCCAATTTCAATCCACCCCACTCTAAGCACCCCATCCCATCAACCCCACTCTAATCCACCCCACTCTACTCCAATCTACCTCACTCTATTCCGATCCACTCCACTCCCACCTCTCCAATCTACTCAATTCTACTTTACTCCAATCCACTCGGCTCTACCCCAATCTAATCCACTTCAACTCACTTCAATCCACCCCACTCTACCCCAATACAATCCATCCAGCCCATCCACTCAATCTACCCACCCACTCCTATCCAATCCACTCACCCCACTCCAATCCATTCCACTCCAATCCAATTCACTTTTATCTACCCCATTCCATTCCATTGCAGTCCGCCTTAATCCACCCACTTCAATCCAATCCACCCAACCCCAAATCATCTTTTCACCCTTCCCCAAACCACCTTAACCCACCCCACCCCACTTCACACCAATCCAATCCTCCCCTCTTCAATCCAACCCACGAGCCCGGGTTGGGGCAGGTAAGCGTGGTAGGGCGGGGGGATTGTCGACAGACGACAGAATAGGATTTATATATTTGTTTAACATTCCCTATTCCATCGTCTGTCGACTGCCCCCTTCCACCCCGCCCTACCGCACTTACCTGCACCGACCGCCGCAGCAATCCACTCCAGTCCAATCCACCCCACTCCATTCCAATCCACCACACTCCACCCCACTCAAATCTAGTCCACTCCAATCCAATCCACCCACTGGAAACCACTCCGCAAAATCCTCCCCACCCCACTCCAATCCAATCCATCCCAATCCAGTCCAACGCCTATACAGGAGCCAAAAGCTCTTGTATAGGCGAGACCTATTCGCTTTCCAAATGCTTGTTTTCCAGGGTGTCTAGAACTGCACACAGTGTTTCTGAAGGAGTTGTTAAGAACAAAGTATTCCTGTCCTTCATTTCCTTCAGATTCGCTGAGAAGACTAGCATGTACTTTATTCCTTGCTCTCTCAGTTGTCTCTTGACAGCTTCATGTCACCAGAGTTATGTATAATCACAGATTTTTTTTCTTCTTGTACCCTCGTATTGGAAACATAGTTTTTCTGTGCTTCCGGTAGGATCACATGTCTGTCGCGAAAGTTTAAAAAGCGGAATATGATTGCCCTGTATGATGCACTGAATTTAGGTTATGGCATTAATGCTGCTGATTGTCCTTCAGATGCTGCTGCTATCCTGAAAGGTAGCGAAGGCAACGCTGTGAGAACGGCGGCTGTGCAACATGCTTATGTCAGAACAGCGAGACCTACTGAACGGCCAGTAGGACATGTGGGCCGCCACCAGAGTGAAGGGGACAGAAGGAAGTGGATTTCACTGGAGTATCATTACTTTGGGACACTATACACCAAGACAGTGGCAAGTGTAAGTGCCAATTTTGGTCAGTTACCAAGTGACAGTGGCAAACAGGCCGTACTAAAGGTGAACTCTTAGACAGCCAGCGGCCTGTGGTGAGGTAGAATAGAGCAGAGTAGACTAGCCCCATGGAAAGTCTGGGCGGACCTACTGGGTTACCTGGTCGCCCGGATGTAAAGGTATACCCCCTACATTTACATTTAGTTTCGGGAGAGAGGGTGTGTAAAGGACAGTAAAAAATGAATACTCATGCTCAACCTGCTGTATTGCTTCTGTATTTGTATATCATCGCAAGGCCAACGACAAAGGATACATCATATGAATGCATATTTATTTTGTCATCATTACATCAACAGTTTTTTGGTATTTGATAATCTTAAAATAAACACAATACAACTATTAACAAAAATGATTGTCAAGACACATTATCTTAACACACATCATTAAACCAGATGCATCTCCCTCTTACTCTTTGAACGAATTACATTGGCTACCTATTGCGAAACCGGTCACTTTTAAGGTAATTTACATGGTATTTTGCACTCTCCCACATTATGCCCTGTTTACCTGCAAAAAAATGTAAATATTATTCAAGCTTTATATGCAAGGGATCGCAATCCTATGGCAAGCTTCATGGACCCATTTTGGCCCATTTGTGGGGTCCACAAATCAAAAACAGGTTCAGCTTTTGCAGTATACTCAAGAAACCTACCTAGACTACAAAGACAAGCCTTCAAGCAGTTTGAAGTGAAAACACAAGCTACACTGTCTTGATTGTCATTTTCAAATGCTGCTATGTACATAGCAAATGTAAAGGTGAACTCACAAGGCAGGTGGATTGTAGCACACATTAGGGGTCACGTCTTTACCCTAATATTTTGCTCAGGCTGTTGGCCCAACTTTGAAGCGCTGCTTTTCTTTACTAACTTAAATTGATCAAGTCGGGTGAGCCTATAATTGTATGTGGTGATTTTAATTTATTCTTAATATAGAAGTGTTTGCCTTTTTACACCAACACTGAGGCACGATGAGCGGGACTAGGCCAGATAAGACTGCAACAAGCTAACTTATTATTTTAAACTGCTATCTGGGGACAGCCAAACCAACATACTAGTGCCTAACATTTTTCGTAGTAAATCATCGCAAATCCTATAGAGTGAAATTCTTCTTGGACCCTAGCAACTGGGCAACATGTTGTACCTTATACATTCATCCCACCATGGACTTAAACCATTTCTTAGTCTCCCAGCCAGATATGACTATACACCCTGCCTTCATAATTATAGGCTGTCCTGACGGAAACCTTTCTTGTCGTCTTAAAAATGATATAACCGTTTGTTTTAATGGCTGCCAAAACGATGCTTCTGAATGTAGAGCCAGGGAATTCCAAAAGCCTCCAACTGGGGCATCACTGTTGCCTTGTCCCACAGCAAACGCAGAGAAGCTTGTGAAATGGACAGTGAAATGTGTTAAAACCCCGCCCACGCTGCATCCTCGGCTGCTCTGTCACAATCAGAAACAATCAGAAAGTAGAGGGAGACCCCCGCGCGTTGCCGGGTGGCCGGAGAAAGTGAGGTTGCCGTGCCAGGGGTCCCGTGTGAAGAGGCAGTGTGACCGAAGCAGAGAGCCAGCAGGAGGTTGCCCCCGACGAAGCCCCGCTTGGACAGCGGGACACTCCGGAGTCGCTCTCTTGCCTGATTGAATCACCAGCGCGAAGGGGACGCCATTTCAGAGGCCATTCAGAGGCTAAAAATCGCCAGGACTGCGAGGACCAGGGTGCTTGTTGTCCAGTTTACCTTGCACACCTGCTTCGCGGATTCAGGAAGGTGAAAGCTGCTTCTAGGCGCTGGGTTCCGGAGGCGCTGGGGGGGTAACATCGAACTGGCGTTGTAGCAGGGACTCGAAGATCCAGGAGTCCCTGCTCTCACAGGCGGACGTGCCCACCACCAGCCACGCCCCACGCCTGCAACACTCTCTGATTTAACGCTCTGTCAGGCGCTCTGCGGGACGCGAGCGGGACGACGAGCGAAGCCCGAGCAAAGGGCGGGCAGTCAGGGGCTGTCAAGGCTGGGCTGGGCCACGTCCCTTTCCTTTCTAACAACAGTGAGTACATACGCCCGGTGTGTGTCCCTGTTCTGTTTCCCGAAACCATGTCTACTCGTTCTGGAAAGCTTCTTAGGAGTGAAGGCGAAAGGGGGACAAATGCCGCAAGCCCTGTTATAGGAACTATGGACCGCTTTATCACCAGGGTGACGGCGGTGATTGAAAAGGAGATTGCTATGTCTGAGCGGCGTTTATCTGAGGTTTACCTCCCCTCAAGACGTTCATCCTTGGGGGTCGCCGCTCAGTCGCTTACACCGGCCAGTGTCCGGGTTCAATCTGTTTCCCCACCTAGTGTGCCTGGTGTTTCCACAGACCCCCCCCAGTTGGCTGGTATAGAGCAAAATATAGGTAGGCTGGAAAATCTGGCCGCTCTTCTCCCTATAGTTATAGTGGAAGACGGTGGCCTTAGTAAGCTGTCCACACCATTATCACCTAATCTCCCAAGCGAAGCCATCAGTGATCCTGAGCCCCCAAAACCGCTCACTCCCTCCATAGCTATATCAGAAGGGGAGTCAGTTAGGGCTTCCCCTAACACCCAAACTCCCGATACTAGGCAGGAGAATAGGCCCTTAAGCAGAAAGCCACGAAAACGCAAAAAGGGTTGGCTAGTGAGACAGGCCGCTCTTTACCAAAGAGTAAGAAAGCCTTCTGGATCCGGTACGAGAACCATAAGGGGTATGTCTATAGTGAATGAAATTGACATAGAAGGGGATGTTCTGATCTCTCCCAAGGGGCTACACCCAGACGCTAACACCGCCAAGGTCTCAAAGCTCTCTGACTCAGTAACAGTTGAAAATATCTTTGAGAAGGTATACAGCCTCTTGAAACCGTTACTAACACAAGTCAAGGGTCTAGGGGAGAGGATAGACAAATTAGAGCAATTAACCCTTGACGGGTTTCACTCACTCAAAAAAACATTTAAACAAATAACCAGAGTGACTGAAAATAAGGACTTAGGCGCAAAGGGGAATGAACCATCATCTCAGAGAGTCCCTAAGCCCCCAATATGTCTAAACAAAGTTGTTCCTAATAGTCCATTAATTCCAGCTCTTAAATCTCCTCCCCGTCCCAAAGCAGGGCCAAAACATAAGGGTCCATCAACACACTTAGAGCCTGACAGAAATAAGCCTAAGTTTCTTCCACAAAAGCAGCCACAGATAGTTAGTGGCAAAACGGAAGACTCCCAAAAACCTGGGGCACGCAGCAAATCCAACGGGTTAGCGACAGGGAAAGCCCCTAGGTCTGTATCTCAACCTACTGCCCCATCTACCCCCTCACCGGCCCCCAGTAATCCAGTACGATGGATCCCCCCAGTAAACCTCCCACCAGACTGTCAACCTTTTGTTGCTGTCATGGTTAATGTGCCCCCTTTAAAGGAAGGCCAGTTGGAAAACCACCAATCACACAAGAACAAGTGTATCCACTGGCTGAAGGCAAACAAGCCAATCCCGTTGGGTGTGGATGGTATTATTCTAAGTGTCCGCAGAGTGGGTTGGTTAGGGCAGGGGAAAAAAACGCAGGAGGGGGATTGCATAATCATAAATTTCCAAGACCCAAGAGTAGTACCATCGATTTGCACTCCTATTAAAAGTATGGGGGCTCCGGGGGTTAAAGTGGTAGATCTTTCTTATTTTTACCCCAGGCAAATTGTTAGCCCAACTGGAGGAAGTTTAAGTTCCCCCATTTTTGGTCAAAACTGGGCTGGGGTCTCGGGGGGTACTAGGGAGAACCAATTGTGGGCACCAGGGCCTTACTGACTGGAAACTGGGAGTAGAGTAGAGCCAGCAGGAGTATCACCCACCCAGGCAAACCTTGCAAGTGGGATAGGAGTCTCTATAGCCACCCCACAAGATCCCTGTTCCCCTCAGATACCTCAGAGGAGGCCCATAGACAGGGGCATTCTGGCGCCCAGCGACACTTCAGCTGTGACGGACCTAGTCTTTAAGGTTTTCAGCTGGAATGTCGCAGGGATTGCAAGAAAACTGGCTCTATCGGACTTTACTGCTTGGCTTGATGAGCACTCCCTGTGCCTTTTCCAAGAGACATGGAGCTTGGTGCCGGTCCATAGGGTGGGTTTTTCTTCCTATTCCTCCCCTGCGCAAGTCTCGGAAACAGGGAGAGGGCGACCTTCGGGTGGCCTTCTCATCTGGGTCGCGGCTTCTTTAGACTGCAGAGTAGTGGAGTCTCCCACAGGTTCCCCTGACATACAAAACATCACCCTAATAGACCAAAGGGGAAGAATTGTCTTAAATGTTTTTAATGTTTATGCCCGGGGAACCAAGGGCGGGAGAAAGTCTCCTGTAATATCTCTCCTCGAGACCTTGCTAAATAATACTCCATATAAGACTCGTACATTGGTTGCAGGTGATATGAACTGTACGTTCGAGCCCTTGGGCTCGGACGTCTCCCTCGACCAAGACGAGGAGGATACCAGGTTGGGGATCCCGGTACTGGAAATCCCACCGATCAGAAGGTGGACAGAAGTGGCGCTCCAGATATACTCCCTGAGCCTCGAATTCAACTTAAGGGCAGCTAATGGGAGGACATCCTCGGATAGGGGGGTGCCCACACGTACAATAGACCAGGACACACCTCTAGGCTAGATTATTTCCTAATAGATGTATACTTATGGTCTTATGTAAGGGACATGCAGGTGGTCCCCTCGACTGAAAGTGACCACAATTCACTCTCCTTAAGTATGGTCCAGTGGTGGCGCCCCTTAAGGAAGGACAACATTAACCTGGTAGCCGCACCCCCGGATGAGTCTGAAGTCTCCCCTTGTGGTAGACGAATAAAATGGGCGAAATTGGTTTTATCCGAGGCAAAGGTAGGGGAAATTAAATCCCATTTAAACCATGCGGTAACAACCCTTGGAACCTCCTTAGAAGGGGTGGGTAGAGCGAGTGGGCTTTTTGTCTCCCTGGTAGAAGCCATAACTAACGTGTTTACCTTATACCCTAACAAGTCGGGCAACAAAGAATTTAAAAAACCAGTTGATGGTTGGTATACCCAAACATGTAGGGTTCACAAGGCCAAGTTAGTTGAGGCGGTTAAACTCAAGTCCCGTAGTGTGATACAGGAAGCAAGGAAGACCTATAATAAGTCCCTTAAATTTGCCAGGAGGGAGTGGGAAGACAAATTCTGGGAAGACCTGCTCCAGGCTAGTAAAATCAGGGATTCAAGGGCCTTTTGGAATCTCATAAGCACACGGAATAAACCCGATGCATCTGTGAGACCCTGCAACATCCCGCCTCAAAGCTGGGTAAAACACTTTGGGACCCTATACCTCCCCCCAGATGGGGAACTGAACGTGGGGATGGACCTTACACGAGCAATTGAACCTCATGCCTATGATCTCTTCACTCCCTTAGAGATTGAGGGGGTTATAGGGTGGGTAGCGCCTCGCAAGGCAGCGGGCCCAGACGGCCTTCCGGGGGACCTTATGAGGGCATACCCAGCGGAATGGGCAAGGGTCATAGCAGCTCTCCTAAACGATATCATGATGGGAGGGGCTGTGCCAGAATCCTGGAAAGGGGCGGTGGTGGTCCCGATTTATAAAAAAGGGTGCAGGGAAACACCGGGGACCTATCGCCCTATAAGTCTGATAGACTCCACCCAAAAGATAGCTGGTAAAGCTATCCTTGGAAGGATTCTCCATTGGGTGGAGGAGAATAAAATCCTATCAGACTTTCAGGCAGGTTTTCGGGCTGGTATGGGGACAATAGAGCAGGTGTTTAGGCTGGCACTATTGGGGTGGAAGGTGGTGGAACTGGGCAAGGGTAGTCTTTATTTGGCCTTTATAGACCTGAAGACTGCCTTTGACCTAGTCCCCCGGGAAGAGCTCTGGAGGGTGCTTTATGAGTTGGGATTACCCCCTTACATCTTGTCCCTTCTCATTAGCCTTCATGCCCACACCTTTGCACAGGTCCGTTGGGGTAAAAATGGAGAGCTCACTGAGAAGATACCAGTGTCCAGGGGCGTAAGACAGGGCTTTGTCTTGGCACCCACCCTATTTTCACTATATGTGAATGGGGTGGTAAAACATCTTCAACAAGAACCAGCCGACGCCCCCTGTCTCGGAGGAGTCCGTATCCCCAACCTGCTTTTTGCGGATGACACGCTCCTGATCTCGAAGACCCCACAAGGCCTCCAGAAATTGCTAACGCGATTCCAGGAGTTCTGTGCTGCAAAAGGCTTAATAATAAATGTGGACAAAACAAAATACCTAGTCCTAAATCCTCCTAAGAAACTGGGCCGTCCACCTACACTTAACTCGATTCCCTTAGAGAAAGTAGCCGAATTCGATTACCTCGGTATTCGGATTACGGATAGGATGTCTTGGGCAAATCATATTGACAAAATGGTCCTCAACCATAGGAGAGTAGGAGGAGCTCTCATGAGGGAGTTCAGGGCCTCACCTAGGAGATCACTTACCCCAGTAATCGATATCTACAAGGCCAAAGTAGTGACATCAGCCTTGTATGGGGCAGAACTGTGGGGCCACTGCCGATTGGACGCCCTAGTGACAGCGGAGAGCAAGCTACTGAAATCCATTATCTCCATTCCACTGAGCACACCATCTGTACCAGTGTGGTTGGACACGGGTTGTAAAAACATCAAAGATCAGGCCCAGCTTCGCCCGCTCCTGCTATGGACACGAATCTGGAGGGGTGAAGAACTAAAATCCTATGCTGATGCCCTGGGGGAAATAATGAGTCTGGGGGGTTGGGCTAAGATAAGATGGTTAAGAGAAACTAAAAAGCTTCTGGAGAAGATCGGTCTAGGAGACTGTTGGTCATCACGTTCAGCCCCTCCAAAAGAAGTTGTCAAGGCGCTCTACTGGAAATGGACTGCGGAGCGTCTAATTACAAACCCTAACCACTGCAAGTCCACTGTCGCCTTTTTACAAATCAAAGACATTGTGGCTTTTGAACCCTACCTGGACCTGATCACCCTCCCCTTTGACCGAGCCCTTTATTTTAAATTTAGAGTTGGATCCCTTCCCCTAGGTGCTGTGGTATCGAATTGGACATCAGCGGCCCGTACTTCTCCAAACTGTGCATGTTGCCTGAGTAGGGTTGAGTCCATTGCGCATGTCCTATTTGAATGCCCGGATTATGCAAGGCCTAGGAGTTTCTGGTTGAAACCTCTTTGTCGAAATATGGGCACACGTAGCCACCTAGTAGCCTTGCGTATCCTAACCACGGACACTTCCCCCCCTATAGTGTGTGGAACAGCAACATTTTTAAAGCAGTTTTGGCTTATTCGTTGTAAGAGATTGTCAGTAGCTGTTTAATTCCTTTTTTAGCTAATTTAGTAACGGGCAATTCATGTCCTTTTATCTTTTCTAATGAATTTTATACTGGCTTCTTGTAGCAATGCTTTTTTGTACACTGTAATGATTGTATTTTAATTGTGCTTATAAGATATCTTGCATATCGAATAAAAGCTTATGATGATGATGATGACTTATTATTTTAAACTGCTATCTGGGGACAGCCAAACCAACATACTAGTGCCTAACATTTTTCGTAGTAAATCATCGCAAATCCTATAGAGTGAAATTCTTCTTGGACCCTAGCAACTGGGCAACATGTTGTACCTTATACATTCATCCCACCATGGACTTAAACCATTTCTTAGTCTCCCAGCCAGATATGACTATACACCCTGCCTTCATAATTATAGGCTGTCCTGACGGAAACCTTTCTTGTTGTCTTAAAAATGATATAACCGTTTGTTTTAATGGCTGCCAAAACGATGCTTCTGAATGTAGAGCCAGGGAATTCCAAAAGCCTCCAACTGGGGCATCACTGTTGCCTTGTCCCACAGCAAACGCAGAGAAGCTTGTGAAATGGACAGTGAAATGTGGTAAAACACCATTGGTCAATCAAAGCTTTTGTTTTATTGGAGAAAAGGTAGGGAGCATACTTATTGCTAGAGATAACGCCTGTAGCCCTCTATGATCAATATCAAATGTTGCCAACTATACAGTTGAGGAGCCCTTTACAGTTTTTCAGGTTTTTCACGAGTATTTTCAAAATCTATCCATGGAATCAGCAACACTCACTCAGTATTTCCATTCTGATAGAAATGTTTGATGTTCTAAATGACAAAACCCTCGACAAAAATGGCATACCGAATCTTTTTTTTAATATATATATATTTTGTATTGACATTAACATGATAATAACACTTTTCCAAACAGGCATATTATATCAATTACAGTGTTCTCAGTTTCAGTCGATCCAGATATACGATCATTTAACAGGTTATCATTACTCTGCTTGACTTTCGACCAGTGTTCACAGATCTCAAAAGTCATTATCATTCTTTCAACCATTAGTAACAGTTAATGTAAACTTACCCTCCCCCCGTCCCATCCCCCCACCCCCCAGTCATGGGTTGTTATGTTCATTTCAAGGCATGAAGACCAACTTGTTATTGGTTACCTCAACTATCTATGTTATTTTCTGGCGTGTGTGGAACCACAGGTGAGTGTAACGTGTCGTTCTCTACCTGAGTGGAACTCAGGGAAAGCACCTCCCTCTCTGGAGGACCCCTCTCCTTGGTCAATTCTGTGATCATTAAATACCAAGCCCTCGCATCTTCCTCTAGCTTGTCGTCCCTCCTGACCTTCTTTATCCGTACTACTTCCGCGGTGGCCCATTCCAGCATATCTCTAGTCCATTTCTCGGACGTGGGTGGTTCTGGACTTAGCCAGTGAATTGCTATTCGTCTTTTTGCTAAGACGAGGCCCAGCTGTATAAACATCCTAGTGAGTTTCTTAGCTTTTGGCGTAGGTAATAACCCCAACCCCTTTAATAGTAGCTGGTATAGTCCATCCCGTGACAGTCTGCAAAGTATCTATAACAGCCCCCCAATAGAGCGCCAGATCAGGGCAGTCCCATAGCATATGGATAAAATGTGCATCCGGGCATCTGCATCTAGGGCATGTGTCTGCTCGGTCCAGGTATATTTTATGTAATACTCAGGGAGTGAAGTATGTCTGGTGTACCACATTATATTGAGGTAATTTGAAGCGTGCATTAGAACTTATCAGCTTGACCCTCTCATATACTTTCTGCCATTGCGTTTCCGTAAGAGGTTCCCCCATTGCATTGTGACATTTTCGTATGTATCGGAAGGGGAGCCGTGGGGGTATCCTCCCTTAGTGCTTTGTATATGTGAGAAAACAACCTTCTTTCCCCTGCCAGAGTGGTCACCATCTGCAGTACCATTGTGACCTGCGGTTCCTCTGGGAATGCCGGCCATAGTTCTCTGGCCACTGCTGAATTCTTGGCGTATTGCAGGAACTGCCCCTTACCCAACTGGAAGGTGTTGTCTGCTTCCTCTCTCATCATAAACAGCTCCGCAACGTATAAGTCTCCCATCGTAAGACAACCTCCCTCCTTCCATTTGTTAACATTCATTGTTTGCCCTATCTGCTCGAAGGGTGTAACCGCCCACAATGGAGCCTCCAGGGCATATGGCGTTCTCTTGATTACTTTCCATACCACCATTCCCCAGACCAATGCAACATGACATATGACATAAGGAAAGGACTCCGGCACCTTGGATCCCAACAGAAAAAGCTCCGGCAGCAGAATTCCCTGATATGTGCCCGCCAACAATCTCTTCTCCCAATTGTCGTGTTCATCAAACAAATGCACCGCATGCGGCAATTGCGTGGCCATGTCATAGTAATGCAGTTGAGGAACCTCCAGCCCCCCCAGCCCCCATGGTCTCTGCAGAGTGCTCAACTTTATCCTCTTCCGTTTGGACTCCCACAATAGCTCTATGATCAAGCTATCAAGCTGTGAGAAAAACTTTTGCGGAACCAAATACAATGAATTGTGTAGTGTGTACAAACTTCTCGGCAGGACAACCATTTTAGTCAATGCCACCCTCCCCATTAATGATAATGGGAGTTCCTTCCAAAAAGCCACAGATCTTCTGATACCTTCAACTCTCTTCCCTATATTTTCGGCTAAGTATGTCGTGTTGGTATGTGTCAGCATAATCCCCAGGTATCATGGCCCCTCACAAACCCATCTCATCCCAGCAATGGGCAGTTCATTCTCTGATTTCCCTATTAAGCCACCCATTTCCCTGGATTGAGGCATAGACCCGACCGCATACCAAACCCTTCCAGATATGCAGTGAGCACGAGAACTGCTTCATCCGGCCGACGTAGATATACCAACGTGTTGTCGGCATACATAGAGACCACATGGAGTGTTTCTTCCAGTCTTATCCCCCATCCTTCCATCTTTGTTCGTAAAGTAATGGCCAATGGTTCCATTGTGATGGCAAACAGGAGCGGGGACAAAGGGCACCCCTGCCGTGCCTCTTTTCAAACTAAAACTTTCTGAGACTTGCCCTCGAAAGCAAAACCTTGCGGTTGATCTGTTATATATGACTTGCATCCATTTTATAAATGATTGTCCTACCCCCATCCCGGCCAACACTGCCCACATGTAATCCCACTCTATGGAGTCAAATGCCTGTTGGATATCTAGTAGACCCAGTGCCCAATTTTCTGACTCCAGACTCGGTGCATGCCAGACGTGTGCTAAGCACCGTAAATTATGAGTAGTAATCCGCTTGGGTATAAACCCCGTCTGATCTGGATGAATCAGTTGGGACATGTACAGCAGTAGCTGGGACGCCAGTATCCCACTCAAGATGTTGGCGTCTACATTAAGGAGCGAAACTGGCCAATAGGAGCTGGCCAAGAGGGGGTCCCTATCCGGTTTAAGGAGTATAGATATGATTGCCTCTGACATTGTGTTCGGTAACGTTTTACTGTCCAAGCCTCATTGAACACTTCCAACAGTCGATCCACCAGCAAAGGCACATATTTCTGATTAAACCCTGCCGGGAGCCCATCTCCCCATGGGCATTTCTCCTACTTCAATTTCCGCATTGATGCCAGGATTTCCTCCGTGGAAATCGCCGCCCCCAGGGCTTCCGCCTCTGCATCATCCAGAGTGGGAAGCACCATTCAATCCAAAAACTCCCGTAACCCCCCTGGGTGGTTCGCTGGGCACCCGTGCATGTGGATTCTAGATATGATGCAAATTTACTTAGGCTCGACCCTTGTGTTTGCAATAGCACCCCCTCTTTAGTCTGTAGTTGTAGTATGGGCATATGTTCCTTTTTTGTTTTTATTAACCTAGCGAGTAGCGCCCCCGAACTGTCCCCCTGCATATGCAGCCACTGCCTATATGATGTATAAGTGAAATTTTCCAACCTGGCCTAGGCGTCTAGCTGCTTCCCACGCACCCTGGTCCACTCAGCCAGGTGTTCCTGCGCCTCATGTAAAATGCCCTCCAGCCCCTTCCATTGGCGTTCAAGCTTTGAGATGTCCCTATTTAACTGTTGTTTCATCCCATAGGAGTTCTTCATACACACCCCTCTTATAATCACCTTCATGGCTTCCCATTCAGTTGATCTGGTAGAAGCGGACCCCCAGTTCTCTTGTAAATAATTTTGTAGAGTCTGTGATACCACTGCAGCATAGAGTGGATCTGATAGTGTTTCCACCCTGAGTCTCCAAAGCGGGATAGCCGGACAGACGGATCCGCTACGCAGAATGAGTAATAGTGGTGTGTGGTCCGAAAGGTAGCGGGGGAGGTATGAGACACTCTCTGTATCCGACGACAATACCGGTGTGAGGCAGCAATGATCAATACAACAAAACGTGTTGGCCGCTGGGGTATAACATGAGAACACTTTCGTTGTTGGGTTCCTAGCCCTCCACTCGTCCCTAAGTTGCAAACCCTGCATCAACCGGTCTAGTGATCGCAACATGCGTGGCTTAGCCTGCGCCCATGGAGGGTCTCTATCTAGATTTGCGTCAAAGACACAATTAAAATCTCCTAGGAGGAGTGCTGCTTTGAGGATAGCCGGGAAAAAGTCAGGACAGTGTAAGTTCGGGGCATAAACATTGACAATACACAAAAATTCTTTACCCTCTCATTTTCCATGTAGAATAACATATCTCCCTTCGGGTTCTAAAACGTGACTCATCTGCTGGAATGGGATTCCGGGGGCCACCCAAATCATAGTCTCTCTCTGAATAGGAAGTGGCATACATCTGCCCTCTCCATTTTCTGCATTTAGACTCTTTGTTTTTCTCCAGACCCGCCATTCCCCTAATGTTCGCCATACACTATCTTGAGGGAGAATTCGTTCATAAAGAAGTGAGGGATGTCATTAGTAATTTTCCTAACAGTAAGGCTGTCTACCCAGGCAATCTCATTGGAAAGCCCTGCAAGGCACCTTTTGGGATTTTCTTTTTCTTTTACTGTAATCCAAAAGGCAACATCAAGCAGTTAGGCAGCCCCTATCATGGAATGGTATCAAGTTGACGTTTTTTTTTAAAACGGTCAATCTACCATTGGACTGCTTAGTCTACCACCACAATTGTTTGTGGAATATAGACATTAAACTCTGTTCTACACTTCTGGCATTTCAAATGGAAGATTTGATACCAAGATTGGTGACTCACTGCTCTCATAGCTTCATCCTTGGAGACAAAACCAATTTGGATACATGTATACTTAAGCAAACAGAGATGGTTCACAAACTGTTACTATCTTCCTGGTATCCGAGAAGACTTGGGTATCTGGACATTTAATTCAGTAAGTGATAAAGACACTAGTCTTTGGGCTCACTTTATTTGTTAGGCATAAATCTTGTACTTAATTCTGAGGACCATGGGTAATATAAATGGCCTCAATGCTGAGTTGGTTAAGACCGAGAGAAGGATAAGACAGGGATCCATTTTGACGTCCTCGCTATATTTTGTGCATGCAACCTCAGCTTAGTAGATAGATAGATAGATAATGAGCTTTATTCGTTATGTAACAACAATATCATAAAAGTACATAAACATAAATGTAAAAGATCCAATAAAAACAAATAAAAGTACAATTTAAAAGTGCAGGTACACAATCAGGGCATCAAGGCAAATGTCGGCTAAGTCTGCATTGATAACCTCAATCTCAAGGTCTTATTCAGATAAGATGAAATTGCTGCCAAGGCTAAGGGTGTTTCCAAAGTTTTTAATTTATAGTAGGCCATTCTGCATGAGCGTAATCCCCATGATATAAGCAGAGGTTTTAAGAAAATAGCCCTTGGCAATTGATAAAATCTGCAAAATAAGATGCAGTGAATATTAGATTGGGTTGATAATCCGTCGCAGGGGCATTTCTCCATGTTGCTGGACCAACAATTTGGATTAGGACAAGTTAACAATCTAAAAAAAGTGTCGGTGCGGAAACGGGTCAAGAGCATGCGAATGAAAGGCGATGGTTCTAAGAGTAAGTATTGCTGTATTCCATTCGTGATGGTCGATTGTTGATATTCAACGATTGAGCTCTTTTGTTTTTCTAAGGACCATCGTTGGCTGCACAAGTGGTTTAGGACGAGACGTTTTAGCGTAACTCTTGAGATATAGGTTAAGGTTGAGGGGTCAGAGAAAAATTCAGGGTGCCCTACGTCAGAGGACAGCTTCTTAACATAGTTCAGCCAGTTAATGTTCTTGACCTCATTCAATTTAAGGCAGTCTGTAATAATTTCTCTGTTAAAAGGTGTCTCTTCATTAGTCCAAACTTTGTGCCATAAAATGAGGGGGGAGGAATTGATCGTGTCCGCAATGTGTGTAAGACCTAATTCAGTGTGCACCATATAGGTGGAAGTACTGGGTGGAACAGCCAGGAGATAGCGTAGAAATGCGTTCTCGAGGCGTTGAATTTGGTCACCGGGCTCGATCCCCCAGATCCCGGAACCATAAGTGCCAGCTGAAATGCACTTCGCCCGGTAGATCTGAAGTAGAGGACTTATCGGGCGACCCCCAATTTTTTGGGAGAAGTTGGTCAATGCGCCTATAGCTTTAGACAGTGCTAAGCCCCTGGCTTGAGCCGCGGCTTGCCAAGTGCCCCTTTTATTAAAAACAATACCCAAATAAGGGAATCTATCAGTACTGTCCAATTTTTTACCATTCAAAAAGATGGAGCATGGTTTTTTCCCAATCCCTAGGCCACAAGACATGGTTAAGGTTTTGGAGGTGTTAACGTTTAGGCCTCTCTTTGACATAAAGTCAGTGAATTCGTTGACTGCCATTTGTAACCCAAAGCGGGTCTGGGACATAATTGCAGCGTCGTCCGCGTAGAGCAGAATAGGTATGGGTTTGCCATTTAAAGTAGGGTAGTGATTGAAGGTTCTATTTAGGTGGTGACCAACAGAGTTGATATAGAGAGTGAAAAGTAGGGGGGCTAATATACAACCCTGTCTGACACCTCGTCTAATGAGGAACCTATCAGAGCATTCACCATTCCTACCGTATCTAACGCGGGCCGATGCGTCCCTGTACAACTCTTTAATAAATAAAAGAATAGGGGGATCTAAGCCTATCTCTGCAAGAGATTCCCATAACAGCTCATGATCGACACAATCAAAGGCGGAGCTGAGGTCTACGAAGGTTATGAAGAGATTTCCCTTTTTAGCCTGGGTGTATTTGGCTATGATGAGAGTCAGATTCAGGCCTTGCTCAATAGTACCCTTGCCTTGTCTGAAGCCATATTGAAGGTTAGAGATGATGTCTTGATCGCTTATCCAATCATGTATTCTGTTTAAAATAATACGCCCGGCTACCTTCATGAGGGAGTCTAAAAGTGAAATTGGGCGATAATTGGCGGGATTATCCCTTTCGCCTTTTTTAAAAATCGGGACTACGATTGCCTCGGGCCAGGTGGAAATAAAACCTGTAGTATTCAGAGAGTTCAGCACATTGGTGAGCAGTGGGGCCCATAGGTCTGGCTGTGATTTAAAAACGTCGATTGGAACGCAATCCGGGCCTGGGGCCTCCCCGGAGGGGCTTTCTTTTAGTTCCATTAATACTTCGGCATGATCAAAGAAGATATTCAAGGGAAAAAAGGTAGAGGTATTTAATTCTGAGAGGGAATTAGGATGACTTTCCCACTCGCTCAGTCGGTCAGCCGGGTCAAGAGGGTTATATAGAGTACTAAAGTGTTTAACCCAGGTTTCGGCAGTTATGGCTGAGTCCAAGTTTGGGGACTGGGAGGGTCGGAGGAAGGGAGCATTAACTGCCCTCCAGAAGGCGGTATTATCTCTCGTACTAGAGGCTTCCACAAGAGCTTGCCAGGCCTCTGACTTCAGCTGGTTTTTCCTAGCCTGGCGGATGGTGCGATAATTTAGTCTGGCTTGCTGGACTTCCAGGCGGTTTCTAGGATTAGATTTTAAGGCATCTTTCAACAGTCGCAGAGCTTTAGAGCAATTCCTATCAAACCAGCCGTAAGTAGATAAGGAAGATTTCCTTGGAGTACGTGCAAGCAGTGTTTTGATTTCCGACAGGATTACGGAAAAAGAGTGGCTTATTGCCTGCGGGTTTTCAGTCAGTGACAAACAAATTTGAATATGGTCATGTGTATTCTTGACCAGAGAGTTAAGAAAGGTAAGGGGGACTACTTTGTCCCATTTTAGATAGAGGCCCATAGTGGTTCCCAACTGTAAAGGTGGGGAGTAAGGGGGATTCTGCCTAACCTTGTCCTTAGCATACGAAGTTAGTTTTAAAGTCACCCCAATTGGATAATGGTCACTGATAGCTGTATCAAGGGTCTCCCAGTTAAGTATGGACCCTGAGTACCTGGTGGATATGAGTATGTAATCGATTGTAGTGTGACAGCCTCTCCCGTTATAGGTGGGTTTAAAACACTTAGGTGGGTGGCATAGTTCATTAACGTAAGATAAGTTAAAGTGGGATGTTAGACCGTTTAAAAGGTCTCCTAATTTGGTGTGGCGAAAATGGCTGGAAGAGTCGTCAATATCAGTTACCATTCCACAGATGCCTTTAATGCTCTGGGGGCACAAAGGACAGTTAAAGTCACCCAGCCAAATAATTAACATGTCGGATTTATTTTGGGTGTCTATCTTAATTAAATCGGTTTTTAGCCCATTGAGCACCTGGTCCAGGTGAGAACTTGGAATGTTGTGGTAAAAATTGACCAAGACGATGTTCTTGAAAGAACCACCGGTTAAGCTAATAAGCTGGTAATTTGAGGTCCCTGTGACGTGGGCTGATTTTAATCGGCTCTCTACAGAAATATAGATCGAAAGTCCCCCCTTGCTTCTGCCGTGGAGACTTGGAGAAGCTGGGGTATGAAGGGTCTGATACCCTAGAAGATGAAGCTCTGTGGTGGTCCATGTTTCCTGTAAGCAAATAATGCTATATCGGGAAACAATTTGCACCCATGCATGATTGGACAGTTTGTCAAGGGGACCTGCCACATTCCAGGACAAAAAACTGTCACCCAGGAGGGGTTCGTCCATACAGATGTAACCAGTCGTAGAATATGTTGAACTCTCGATGATTTCTTGAGGTTGCGGGGAAGTTTGAGGGAGGGAAGTATCCCTCATGGGGTAAGTGATCGAAGGAAAGTTGGTTGATGGGCAACCAGTTGAGCTGATTAGCTCAAAAATTGGGTGATTGGGGGCAGAGCCATAGGTTGACTTCCACCCGAAATTGTCAATGAACAGTGTATTTTTCTTGTGTTTAGGGTTATCGAGTGTTCATGTTAGGGGGGTTGTCAGCCAATAGTGCAGAGTTTGTAAGTCAATCTTGTTCATCCAAGCCAGAAAGAGTGGCGTATCTGTTTGAAGTGGGGAGAGTGAAATGATGGGCCCCAGTGTTAAGCTTCGATAGTGGATGTGAAAGAGTAGGGTTTGACAAGAGGGATCGAGGGTAAAAGTAGCTCAGGTCACACGTTGAAATTCCCGTGCCCCTACTCGGGGTGTACCAGTCCACGATGTGGGGTAACACCCTTCGGTCCCTAAAATTGATTATGATAATGTCACCCTGGATGTCCTTAGGTCTGGGGCTCAACCATTTCAGTCTTCTCATATGCAAAATCTCGCCATTAATTTCAGGGGGGAGTGGCCTGTTTTGGCTTAACCAGTGCACTACTTTGTTTTTAATGTCCTGATGTCTCTCTGTTTTTCCCGGAGCAAGCTCTGGGACGCCGGTAAGTGTCACTACAAAGGGAGCTGATTCAGGGGGCAAGTCAATATGAGAGCTTTTTTCCAGTTTGTTGTCCGGGGGGGGCTGCCGATTGGGGTTATTACCCGAGGGCTCTGCGGAGTAGGAGAATTGACCTTCACTTGGAGCCCCTTTAGCGGTAGATTTTTTCTCTGCTATAGACATGGGAACAGATGAGTTCTCCATGTGGTTCAATGCGCTAGGCTGAGTAGTTATTTGAGTGGATGGAGGGGGCAAGGTAGCCAAGGTAAGATTATTAGATAGATGGGTGTTCATTTCATGGTTTAATGCGGTAAGTGATTCTTAACTCTCTCCACCAGAGGTGAAAGTAAGGATTTTACCAAGTGCTCTATATCAGCCAGTAAGTTGGAAAAGGGTGATATAGGGGGCTGGATCAGGGCTTTTGAGGGCCTTGCTCACGTGGGAGTCGGTGTTAGTTGAGCGGTAAGTTTGGGCAATTCAGAATGAAGGCCATTTTCCCCTTTTTTTGATTGGGGCGGTAGGTTTTTTTACTGCGGGATTAGGAGAGGGGAGTCTGTTTCTAATAGCTTTACTCTTAGATGCCTTGACGGTGTGGCAAGGGGTTGGAACCTCAAAAGAAGTTTCCATTAGTGATTGCGAGTTAGGGGAACATATGTTAATAACCCTTGAAGTGGCCGATATATCCATTGTGTCGCAGGACTGCACGGAGGAGCCAGCGTCGTCCATGGGATCAGAGCCAGTGTTCCTAGTTGAAGGTGAAGGGACCTGTTGGATGTGGCCCAGGGACGAACGCTTCTGATAGATAGGGTCCAATGATAAACGGCGCTCCGTCATGGCGATCTCTTGTTCTAGGACGTTAGCGGCCCTAGTGATAAAATGATCTAATGTCCCCCTCACTGAGCCTCCCACCAAAGAGTGCCTAGGTTTCGTGGAGTGTGTGGCCATGATGGTTTGTTGAGTGGGGTGAGACACAGACAATATGTGCACCAACAGACGATAGATATAAACAAGTAATAGCGTGCGGTGAACCAGATATGGCAGGTGTGACTAAAGAGTACAAGAGAAAACAGCCCCCCATATACCTAAGGAAAGCAATATTGATGTCGGTCACCTTACTCCGGGGCAAATTGTAACAGCTATACGGCCAGCGGCAAGGGGGGTGGCCCAGCCCAGCCTCGGCCGGCCGCGGACGGCCGCAGACGGCCCACCCTTTGCCCGGGCTTAGCCCGGCATGTCCCGCTGCGCGTCCCGCGAAGCGGGAGGCACGAGTTCTTTTAAAGTCCGCCGCAGGAGACAGGGAGGGGCTGGTGATGGTGATACTGCCCCCAAGGTCTTCTGGGCCAAGTAGTTCAACGGCAATCCGGTCAAGCAAGTCCACACTCCATGCGCTGCGCGTCCCACGAAGCGGGAGGCGCGAGTTCTTTTAAAGTCCGCCGCAGGAGAGAGGGAGGGGCTGGTGATGGTGATACTGCCCCCAAGGTCTTCTGGGCCAAGTAGTTCAACGGCAATCCGGTCAAGCAAGTCCACACTCCATGCGCTGCGCGTCCCGCGAAGCGGGAGGCGCGAGTTCTTTTAAAGTCCGCCGCATGAGAGAGGGAGGGGCTGGTGATGGTGATACTGCCCCCAAGGTCTTCTGGGCCAAGTAGTTCAACGGCAATCCGGTCAAGCAAGTCCACACTCCATGCGCTGCGCGTCCCGCGAAGCGGGAGGCGCGAGTTCTTTTAAAGTCCGCCACAGGAGAGAGGGAGAGGCTGGTGATGGTGATACTGCCCCCAAGGTCTTCTGGGCCAAGTAGTTCAACGGCAATCCGGTCAAGCAAGTCCACACTCCATGCGCTGCATCTGGTGTGGCAGATTAGCAATTCGGACAGCGATCAGCAGCAAGTGCGGCCGCCTGAAGCCCGGGGAAGTTGAGGCCTGTGTGTGCCGGGAAACCGTGGTGTGACGCAGGTGTGAGCCTGACATAGAGTCGGCAATCCTCAGCTTGGTAACTTACTCCTCAGTGTGTCGTCTGAGCCATCATTGAGGATTTAAAAATGGAACTTACCAGCTATTCTGATGTTGTGGTGATATGTGCACTAACACTTGCAGAGGACCATGGGATATTTGAGCTGCTTCCAAATTCCCCAAAAAAACAAATAATTCTCGCAGTGCAAACTCAGTGAGATACTTTGGCATTACTCTTTTTTTTTATTTTTTTTTAATTGACTTTATTCAGCAATTATCCAAACATTGTAATGCGAGATATGAACGTACTTGTGCATGGCATAGTTGAATATGGTTACAACAAAGTCAGAAGAGTACACAGTTGTATTGCAGAGGGTCTAAGAGAGACCTGAGATGACATTGCATAAAAGTCTTGAATTCGTCCCTGATAGCAAAACATTTCGCTAATTTACAACGCACTCGCCTACATCAGAAAGGTCCAGTATATCATATCTTGGTTGCTCAAATCTGTCATTTCCTCTTACAACTATATCATCCCCAACCAAACTTACCCACCCCTCACCCTTCCCGCATGCTCGGCCAACAATTTCCAATAGTAGCCCAATCACATTCCCAATTCCCGATCCTGTGTGTGTTCCGATTCCACAGTCAGTCCTATGTGTATCCTGCATGCCTGCTATAGTGTAGAATAGATCCCCCTGGCACTGCAAGGAGCCTGCGCGATATTCGGCTGTGGTCCCCGGCCCCAGCAGGTGATAGCATTGCCCCTCAGTAGGATAATATATCTATTGCTGCATATTCTTCCATCATTGCATTCTAACTCATCTATATCGGTGTTTTTCGTATGCCTCTATACTCTTCTCGTTTTAATTCAGCCCCTTCCGCCTTTCCCCACCTGACCATTTCCGTATGCCAATCCTGTAGCGATGGAGCCCTAGCGGCCTTCCACCGTGTGGTAATGGTCCTTTTGGCTAGTAGGAGAGCGAAATTAGCAAACCTATAAACAGGATTACCCTTCTTCTCATGGGGCCCTAGTCCCAGTATACAATATTCCAATGTGTCGTTCTTACGCACTGGAGCAATATCTGTCATTATCTTGCATACATTCGTCCAGTAGTGTCGCGGACAGTCCCACACCATGTGTATCAGCCCCACGTTAGGTGCGTAGCAGCGCGGGCATATATCACTTGCGCCTGGAAACATAGCGCATAGTCTATGCGGGGTCAAATAGGCTCTGTGGAGTAACATCAATTGGATTCATTTAAATTTAGGGTTACAAGACACCTTATTAGGGTAGCCCAGTATGGTGTCCCATTCCTTGTCCGTAAATTCGCAGCCTACATCCCCTTCCCATTTTTCATGTAGTGATCGCAGTGAGATCGCTGTTTCAGTACGAATCCCGTAAGTCAACCATTTCGTCAGGCGTGCCCCATGTCCCATTAGGTATTGCATGGTAAGTGGCGTGTTTGTGGCAGGTTCGGTACTCCCTGGTGACCATGTAGTGTGCATATATCTGGATATATGTGCATGCAGTAGGAACACTGTATCGGGGGCACTATACTTGTGTACAAATGTTTCATGCGTCATTAATATACCCTCAGAAAAGAACTCTCCCATCGTGGTAATACCTGCGTCAGTCCACGCCTGTAAAGCATGGCTAGTGACCAGTCCCGTTTGTGTGGGGACACCCAGCAGTGGGATGGTGGGAGCATATGGTGGTGTCCGTCCAGTGTACCTCACTGCGTTCTTCCAGTATGTAACGGCTATCCGTAATAAGTGAGGTGTCGATGCCGGTAGCAAGGCCTGAGGTAGCAAGAGTCTGTGGATGACCCCCCTATCCCTATCTCGCTGTAACATGTCCAATTCCTGCAAATTATGTCCTGCAAGCCAGTATGCCAGCCATTGCAGCTGGCTAGCGTAGCAATACGGGCGCAAGTCCGGTACTCCCAGCCCCCCCTGTTTCGTGCTCAATTGTAGCTTCACCAGGCTGATACGTCTGCGTCCCATTCCCCAGACTAGCTCTATCAGTAAAGAGTTCAATGATTTAAAAATCCTCGTGGGCACAAGTATAGGCAAGTTGGTGAAATAATAAAGCAGCTTCGGCAACAGCACCATTTTAGTTATGACTACCCGGCCCGCCACTGAGAGGGGAAGCGAGGTGCAGAAGTGGACCTGAGATTTAAGAGTAGTATTTGCGCGCGTCAAATTGCCATCCAGGAGATCCGTGGCGTTGCGATAGACCTGCATTCCAAGATATCGAAAGGTATCGGGCGCTATATGAAAGGTCCAGGGGCCAAACGTAAACTGACCGCTCCGTGCAGGACCATCAAAAAAATAGGCATAAGACTTGGTAGCATTGATAGCCTGGCCAGAAAGTTCCTGGAATGACACAAAGGTGGAGGGCATTGGACGAAGGTCCATATCCATGTCTTTGATATAGAGAATGAGGTCATCCACGTAAGCGGAGACAACGTGTGATGTATGACCTTGTGTTATCCCCTTACAGATTGAGAAAGAACGGAGTCTATGCAGAAGGGGTTCTAGCGCCAGGATAAACAACAATGGTGACAATGGGCACAGTATATTGCCGCGAGATATGCTGTCCCATGCACGCCAGTGCAGTGGGGTTTGTGTATAATAATCGCACCCACGCAATATATTCGTCTGGTATACCAAATCGTGAGAGGGCATAGGACACATAGTCCCAGTGCAACAAGTCAAATGCCTGCCGTAAATCAAGCGATAAGCAACCCTCCTTAGTTCCCGTGTCAAGCGTGCCCAACATAATTTGGTGTAAGCGTCTGATGTTAAGTGCTGTGGTCCTACCGGGCACAAACCCACATTGGTCAGTGTGTATTAGTTTGGGGATAAACTGACAGAGACGGTTATCCAACAATTTACTCAAGATTTTATAGTCCGAGTTAAAGAGTGATAAAGGCCAATAACTCGAAAGGTTCAATCCGTCCCTCCCAGGCTTCAGTAAGGAAACCACCAATGCTTGCAGTGTAGTAGCAGGGAGCCCATCTGCTCCAAACGACTCGTGATAAATGCACTGTAGATGAGGTATCAGCAAGTCGGCGTATACCACATAAAATTCAACCGGCAGGCCATCATTCCCGGGGGTCTTATTACGTGGTAGAGCTTTGATCACCTGTCGGATTTCCACCCCTGTAATAGGTCGTGTTAGTTCGTCACTCTGCTGTTGCGTGAGCTTTGGTAAGCATAAACCGTCAAAGAAGGGTTCAAAGTACGTGTTAGTATGTCCAGTTGGTGGTCCATATAGGTGCTCATAGTACTCCCTAAATACGGTGTTGAAATCTAGTTGCGTGTTAACTACATCACCCTCACTATTTCGAATTTCCAATATAGATGAGGGTAAGGGAGCATTCCTAACCAGTCGTGCCAGTAGTGGTCCTGACCTGTCTGCCTGTGTATGCTGTTTCTGTGTATATAGCCGGTGATCCACAACTCGCAGCTCCTCAAGGAGCTCCGCGTATTGAATGTTGGCCTCCCTTAGCTGCGTCAATTGCGAATTTGTTCCCGACGCTTCCCCTTCCAATGTAGCCAACTTACCCTCAAGTTCAGTGAGCCGCTCTATTAGAGCAAGCCAAACTCCCGTCTTCGTGCTAATGGCCACTCCCCTTATAACCGTTTTAAAGGCATCCCATTCCAACTGGCGAGTACTAGTAGACCCCGCGTTCTCCGAGAAATAATGGGCAATCGCCTCCGAGAGGGTATGACGGAAGACCGGATCTTCCAGCATCATGGGTTGCAGTTTCCAGGTCGGTATCGGAGTAGGTATCTTACCCCATTGAAGATTTAATTCCACCGGGTTATGATCGGACAAGGTCTTGCGCATGTGCAGCACGGCAGTAATGGAACCCAACAGGGTCCCAGAACACAGAAACCCATCTATCCGAGTATGCAGTCCGTGTGGTGGTGAATAAAAGGAATATATCCTATGCTCTGGATTTTTTGCTTGCCAGGCGTCACGCAGTTCCCAACCCCTGCCCACCTTCTGAGTACCTCAGCTTGTCTTTTGCTTTCTGTTGCGTGTAAGGGGGGGTAAGACCTGTCTAGCTCAATGTTCAGTACAGCGTTAAAGTCGCCCCCTAACACCCAGGGATAGTCAGCCCAGTCCACCAAGGCTACACCTAGTGCAGCTAGATACCTATCTTGATCAGTGTTTGGAACATATACGCATCCCATAACCACATGAGCCCCATTCAATAAACCATGGAGCAGCACATACTTGCCGTTAAGGTCTATCTTTTGCTCTAGTAACTTGAAAGGGACATTATTTCGCACCCATATCGCAAAAGCTGAGTATGTCGTGGCGAACAGTTGTCCCCTCCATTTTGTCTGTAACTTGGCTGCCTCATCAGCATTAAGGTGAGTTTCCTGCAGGAAAGCTATAGCAACCTTCCTTCTATTTAGTTGTGCTAGGACACGGTGCCTCTTATAGATCGAACCCATGTCCCTCACGTTCCAGGTGAAGTAGGTGTATTTATTATGTGATGTCATCTTGATGCAGGTAACGTGGTTGCCATATGACATGTGGAAATCTAAGCCCTGCAAATATTAGCTGCATACGGGCCGAGAATGTGTTAACGTATAAACTCCGCAATACTAGGTTCCCCCATAAAACAGCAGAGGACCAAACTTGAAACGAAAGTCCAACATGGCCTCCAAACAATAAATGCCATAACGCAATCGCCTGGGGGGTGAATGCATTAACTGGTATAGTCTATACAACCATCACATTGAACTTGTTACATTGATACATTCCCCTATACAGCTTAGTTACGCTAGACCTACTAAAGCAGTCAACATCAGTAAAGTACATTGCATAGCAGCTTATACGTTACCACTCCTGATCATCCCGGAACATAACACTAGAAGTCTCTTGCAATTTGCGCAATGATCGAGGGGAACAGTGTTAGACTAGTCTCGGAGTCGAAGCGCACCGTGGCCGCATCCGACGAGTGCACTGAACCCACTGCAGTTTGAGCATCGTGAGAGGCCAGTGCCACTGCTGTTAGAAGTGCATCTTTCTGGCTGGACGTGATCTGTTCCAGTGTTGGGCCAGCATCTGTAGTTTCAACACCACTGCCATTTCCCGGCTGGTGAATTCCAGTAGTCTGCACCTGAGAGGTTTGATGTAGTTGTCCCGACAGAAGTGAGGTCTGTGAGGTCTCCGGTGTGAAAGTTATCTCGAGCCAGTCCACCGCTTCCTCCATGCTGTCAAAGAAGATGGATTTTTGACCGTAAACAACTTTTAGTAGAGCTGGGAAAAGCAGTGCATTTTTCAAGTTGCGCGCTTGCAGGTTCCTCTTTACTTCTTGAAAAGTGGCTCTAGCTTTCTGAACCGCCGGGGTAAAATCTGGGTAGAGGGAAATTGTTCTATTCTCAAAACGTATTGGAGCATTCTCTCTGGCGGCCCGCAGAATCGTGTCACGGTCTTTGTAGTGCAGTATGCGTGCTATTAGTGGGCGGGGAGGTGTGTCCGGCTGAGGGGGTCTAGGCGGCACCCGGTGCGCTCGTTCCACACTATACAGGGCCGTTAGGCCCTTCTTCGCCACATGATCTCTCAACCAGTCCTCTACAAATTGGGTGGGGTTAGATCCCTCACAGGGCTCCGGTATTCCAAGGATGCAGACATTGTTGCGGCGGGACCTTCATTCCGCGTCGTCCACTCTATCCTGCAAGCCCTTCAGTTGGCACTGGAATTGTTCTAGCAGGGAGGTATGCATAATATGCTGCGGTATAAGAGCATCCAGAGCTAGTTTATTCGATTTGACTTTGTCGGCAAGCTTTTTGTGGTCCGCCTGCAGTAAACTCAGATTGGTGGACATTGTCCCCATTTGCGTCTCAAGCGCTGTTCGCGAGTTTCGTATCTCATTTAAAATTAAATCCAGCTTAACAGCGTGGGGGTCCGTTTCCGTGGGAGGTATCACATCGCTATCCGAAGCATTGGAGGGGTTGCTGCCGAATGCAAACTGCGCATCTTCATTGGAGGCCATGTCTGCTTGTTTGTTTTTAGTACGTCCCATTGGGCCACGGCGTCCGCAAGTACGTCTCGGCTACAGGATATTCACTTATGGTGCCGCCAGGGCACTGCACCTCACAGCTATAGTCCCACAGATACGTTCAGTTCAAAGGCTCAACCAAGCTATCCCCGCAGTGGCGCGCCACGGGCCACAACTCCCCGCAATGCACGTTCTCTTAGCGCACGCTGTCAGCAACGCCGACCCCCCCCGCAGATGGTGGTTAATGGGCCGGTCACATCGGTGGCAATGCAAGCGCAACCCCAGCTTGCTCCTGGGTACGCTCCACAGCCAGGATAGTAAGCAGGTAGGGACCGACCCCGCCGCCAGCTCGTTCGTCCACGGAGTATGGAGGCGGGGGTCATCAATGTGCAGTGGCAGCCACGGTATCAATGCAGGTCCCCGGTCCCAGCTTGGTAACTTACTCCTCAGTGTGTCGTCTGAGCCATCATTGAGGATTTAAAAATGGAACTTACCAGCTATTCTGATGTTGTGGTGATATGTGCACTAACACTTGCAGAGGACCATGGGATATTTGAGCTGCTTCCAAATTCCCCAAAAAAACAAATAATTCTCGCAGTGCAAACTCAGTGAGATACTTTGGCATTACTCTTTTTTTTTATTTTTTTTTAATTGACTTTATTCAGCAATTATCCAAACATTGTAATGCGAGATATGAACGTACTTGTGCATGGCATAGTTGAATATGGTTACAACAAAGTCAGAAGAGTACACAGTTGTATTGCAGAGGGTCTAAGAGAGACCTGAGATGACATTGCATAAAAGTCTTGAATTCGTCCCTGATAGCAAAACATTTCGCTAATTTACAACGCACTCGCCTACATCAGAAAGGTCCAGTATATCATATCTTGGTTGCTCAAATCTGTCATTTCCTCTTACAACTATATCATCCCCAACCAAACTTACCCACCCCTCACCCTTCCCGCATGCTCGGCCAACAATTTCCAATAGTAGCCCAATCACATTCCCAATTCCCGATCCTGTGTGTGTTCCGATTCCACAGTCAGTCCTATGTGTATCCTGCATGCCTGCTATAGTGTAGAATAGATCCCCCTGGCACTGCAAGGAGCCTGCGCGATATTCGGCTGTGGTCCCCGGCCCCAGCAGGTGATAGCATTGCCCCTCAGTAGGATAATATATCTATTGCTGCATATTCTTCCATCATTGCATTCTAACTCATCTATATCGGTGTTTTTCGTATGCCTCTATACTCTTCTCGTTTTAATTCAGCCCCTTCCGCCTTTCCCCACCTGACCATTTCCGTATGCCAATCCTGTAGCGATGGAGCCCTAGCGGCCTTCCACCGTGTGGTAATGGTCCTTTTGGCTAGTAGGAGAGCGAAATTAGCAAACCTATAAACAGGATTACCCTTCTTCTCATGGGGCCCTAGTCCCAGTATACAATATTCCAATGTGTCGTTCTTACGCACTGGAGCAATATCTGTCATTATCTTGCATACATTCGTCCAGTAGTGTCGCGGACAGTCCCACACCATGTGTATCAGCCCCACGTTAGGTGCGTAGCAGCGCGGGCATATATCACTTGCGCCTGGAAACATAGCGCATAGTCTATGCGGGGTCAAATAGGCTCTGTGGAGTAACATCAATTGGATTCATTTAAATTTAGGGTTACAAGACACCTTATTAGGGTAGCCCAGTATGGTGTCCCATTCCTTGTCCGTAAATTCGCAGCCTACATCCCCTTCCCATTTTTCATGTAGTGATCGCAGTGAGATCGCTGTTTCAGTACGAATCCCGTAAGTCAACCATTTCGTCAGGCGTGCCCCATGTCCCATTAGGTATTGCATGGTAAGTGGCGTGTTTGTGGCAGGTTCGGTACTCCCTGGTGACCATGTAGTGTGCATATATCTGGATATATGTGCATGCAGTAGGAACACTGTATCGGGGGCACTATGCTTGTGTACAAATGTTTCATGCGTCATTAATATACCCTCAGAAAAGAACTCTCCCATCGTGGTAATACCTGCGTCAGTCCACGCCTGTAAAGCATGGCTAGTGACCAGTCCCGTTTGTGTGGGGACACCCAGCAGTGGGATGGTGGGAGCATATGGTGGTGTCCGTCCAGTGTACCTCACTGCGTTCTTCCAGTATGTAACGGCTATCCGTAATAAGTGAGGTGTCGATGCCGGTAGCAAGGCCTGAGGTAGCAAGAGTCTGTGGATGACCCCCCTATCCCTATCTCGCTGTAACATGTCCAATTCCTGCAAATTATGTCCTGCAAGCCAGTATGCCAGCCATTGCAGCTGGCTAGCGTAGCAATACGGGCGCAAGTCCGGTACTCCCAGCCCCCCCTGTTTCGTGCTCAATTGTAGCTTCACCAGGCTGATACGTCTGCGTCCCATTCCCCAGACTAGCTCTATCAGTAAAGAGTTCAATGATTTAAAAATCCTCGTGGGCACAAGTATAGGCAAGTTGGTGAAATAATAAAGCAGCTTCGGCAACAGCACCATTTTAGTTATGACTACCCGGCCCGCCACTGAGAGGGGAAGCGAGGTGCAGAAGTGGACATGAGATTTAAGAGTAGTATTTGCGCGCGTCAAATTGCCATCCAGGAGATCCGTGGCGTTGCGATAGACCTGCATTCCAAGATATCGAAAGGTATCGGGCGCTATATGAAAGGTCCAGGGGCCAAACGTAAACTGACCGCTCCGTGCAGGACCATCAAAAAAATAGGCATAAGACTTGGTAGCATTGATAGCCTGGCCAGAAAGTTCCTGGAATGACACAAAGGTGGAGGGCATTGGACGAAGGTCCATATCCATGTCTTTGATATAGAGAATGAGGTCATCCACGTAAGCGGAGACAACGTGTGATGTATGACCTTGTGTTATCCCCTTACAGATTGAGAAAGAACGGAGTCTATGCAGAAGGGGTTCTAGCGCCAGGATAAACAACAATGGTGACAATGGGCACAGTATATTGCCGCGAGATATGCTGTCCCATGCACGCCAGTGCAGTGGGGTTTGTGTATAATAATCGCACCCACGCAATATATTCGTCTGGTATACCAAATCGTGAGAGGGCATAGGACACATAGTCCCAGTGCAACAAGTCAAATGCCTGCCGTAAATCAAGCGATAAGCAACCCTCCTTAGTTCCCGTGTCAAGCGTGCCCAACATAATTTGGTGTAAGCGTCTGATGTTAAGTGCTGTGGTCCTACCGGGCACAAACCCACATTGGTCAGTGTGTATTAGTTTGGGGATAAACTGACAGAGACGGTTATCCAACAATTTACTCAAGATTTTATAGTCCGAGTTAAAGAGTGATAAAGGCCAATAACTCGAAAGGTTCAATCCGTCCCTCCCAGGCTTCAGTAAGGAAACCACCAATGCTTGCAGTGTAGTAGCAGGGAGCCCATCTGCTCCAAACGACTCGTGATAAATGCACTGTAGATGAGGTATCAGCAAGTCGGCGTATACCACATAAAATTCAACCGGCAGGCCATCATTCCCCGGGGTCTTATTACGTGGTAGAGCTTTGATCACCTGTCGGATTTCCACCCCTGTAATAGGTCGTGTTAGTTCGTCACTCTGCTGTTGCGTGAGCTTTGGTAAGCATAAACCGTCAAAGAAGGGTTCAAAGTACGTGTTAGTATGTCCAGTTGGTGGTCCATATAGGTGCTCATAGTACTCCCTAAATACGGTGTTGAAATCTAGTTGCGTGTTAACTACATCACCCTCACTATTTCGAATTTCCAATATAGATGAGGGTAAGGGAGCATTCCTAACCAGTCGTGCCAGTAGTGGTCCTGACCTGTCTGCCTGTGTATGCTGTTTCTGTGTATATAGCCGGTGATCCACAACTCGCAGCTCCTCAAGGAGCTCCGCGTATTGAATGTTGGCCTCCCTTAGCTGCGTCAATTGCGAATTTGTTCCCGACGCTTCCCCTTCCAATGTAGCCAACTTACCCTCAAGTTCAGTGAGCCGCTCTATTAGAGCAAGCCAAACTCCCGTCTTCGTGCTAATGGCCACTCCCCTTATAACCGTTTTAAAGGCATCCCATTCCAACTGGCGAGTACTAGTAGACCCCGCGTTCTCCGAGAAATAATGGGCAATCTCCTCCGAGAGGGTATGACGGAAGACCGGATCTTCCAGCATCATGGGTTGCAGTTTCCAGGTCGGTATCGGAGTAGGTATCTTACCCCATTGAAGATTTAATTCCACCGGGTTATGATCGGACAAGGTCTTGCGCATGTGCAGCACGGCAGTAATGGAACCCAACAGGGTCCCAGAACACAGAAACCCATCTATCCGAGTATGCAGTCCGTGTGGTGGTGAATAAAAGGAATATATCCTATGCTCTGGATTTTTTGCTTGCCAGGCGTCACGCAGTTCCCAACCCCTGCCCACCTTCTGAGTACCTCAGCTTGTCTTTTGCTTTCTGTTGCGTGTAAGGGGGGGTAAGACCTGTCTAGCTCAATGTTCAGTACAGCGTTAAAGTCGCCCCCTAACACCCAGGGATAGTCAGCCCAGTCCACCAAGGCTACACCTAGTGCAGCTAGATACCTATCTTGATCAGTGTTTGGAACATATACGCATCCCATAACCACATGAGCCCCATTCAATAAACCATGGAGCAGCACATACTTGCCGTTAAGGTCTATCTTTTGCTCTAGTAACTTGAAAGGGACATTATTTCGCACCCATATCGCAAAAGCTGAGTATGTCGTGGTGAACAGTTGTCCCCTCCATTTTGTCTGTAACTTGGCTGCCTCATCAGCATTAAGGTGAGTTTCCTGCAGGAAAGCTATAGCAACCTTCCTTCTATTTAGTTGTGCTAGGACACGGTGCCTCTTATAGATCGAACCCATGTCCCTCACGTTCCAGGTGAAGTAGGTGTATTTATTATGTGATGTCATCTTGATGCAGGTAACGTGGTTGCCATATGACATGTGGAAATCTAAGCCCTGCAAATATTAGCTGCATACGGGCCGAGAATGTGTTAACGTATAAACTCCGCAATACTAGGTTCCCCCATAAAACAGCAGAGGACCAAACTTGAAACGAAAGTCCAACATGGCCTCCAAACAATAAATGCCATAACGCAATCGCCTGGGGGGTGAATGCATTAACTGGTATAGTCTATACAACCATCACATTGAACTTGTTACATTGATACATTCCCCTATACAGCTTAGTTACGCTAGACCTACTAAAGCAGTCAACATCAGTAAAGTACATTGCATAGCAGCTTATACGTTACCACTCCTGATCATCCCGGAACATAACACTAGAAGTCTCTTGCAATTTGCGCAATGATCGAGGGGAACAGTGTTAGACTAGTCTCGGAGTCGAAGCGCACCGTGGCCGCATCCGACGAGTGCACTGAACCCACTGCAGTTTGAGCATCGTGAGAGGCCAGTGCCACTGCTGTTAGAAGTGCATCTTTCTGGCTGGACGTGATCTGTTCCAGTGTTGGGCCAGCATCTGTAGTTTCAACACCACTGCCATTTCCCGGCTGGTGAATTCCAGTAGTCTGCACCTGAGAGGTTTGATGTAGTTGTCCCGACAGAAGTGAGGTCTGTGAGGTCTCCGGTGTGAAAGTTATCTCGAGCCAGTCCACCGCTTCCTCCATGCTGTCAAAGAAGATGGATTTTTGACCGTAAACAACTTTTAGTAGAGCTGGGAAAAGCAGTGCATTTTTCAAGTTGCGCGCTTGCAGGTTCCTCTTTACTTCTTGAAAAGTGGCTCTAGCTTTCTGAACCGCCGGGGTAAAATCTGGGTAGAGGGAAATTGTTCTATTCTCAAAACGTATTGGAGCATTCTCTCTGGCGGCCCGCAGAATCGTGTCACGGTCTTTGTAGTGCAGTATGCGTGCTATTAGTGGGCGGGGAGGTGTGTCCGGCTGAGGGGGTCTAGGCGGCACCCGGTGCGCTCGTTCCACACTATACAGGGCCGTTAGGCCCTTCTTCGCCACATGATCTCTCAACCAGTCCTCTACAAATTGGGTGGGGTTAGATCCCTCACAGGGCTCCGGTATTCCAAGGATGCAGACATTGTTGCGGCGGGACCTTCATTCCGCGTCGTCCACTCTATCCTGCAAGCCCTTCAGTTGGCACTGGAATTGTTCTAGCAGGGAGGTATGCATAATATGCTGCGGTATAAGAGCATCCAGAGCTAGTTTATTCGATTTGACTTTGTCGGCAAGCTTTTTGTGGTCCGCCTGCAGTAAACTCAGATTGGTGGACATTGTCCCCATTTGCGTCTCAAGCGCTGTTCGCGAGTTTCGTATCTCATTTAAAATTAAATCCAGCTTAACAGCGTGGGGGTCCGTTTCCGTGGGAGGTATCACATCGCTATCCGAAGCATTGGAGGGGTCGCTGCCGAATGCAAACTGCGCATCTTCATTGGAGGCCATGTCTGCTTGTTTGTTTTTAGTACGTCCCATTGGGCCACGGCGTCCGCAAGTACGTCTCGGCTACAGGATATTCACTTATGGTGCCGCCAGGGCACTGCACCTCACAGCTATAGTCCCACAGATACGTTCAGTTCAAAGGCTCAACCAAGCTATCCCCGCAGTGGCGCGCCACGGGCCACAACTCCCCGCAATGCACGTTCTCTTAGCGCACGCTGTCAGCAACGCCGACCCCCCCCGCAGATGGTGGTTAATGGGCCGGTCACATCGGTGGCAATGCAAGCGCAACCCCAGCTTGCTCCTGGGTACGCTCCACAGCCAGGATAGTAAGCAGGTAGGGACCGACCCCGCCGCCAGCTCGTTCGTCCACGGAGTATGGAGGCGGGGGTCATCAATGTGCAGTGGCAGCCACGGTATCAATGCAGGTCCCCGGTCCCAGCGGTAGCCTTCTAACTCATGCACCTATACTGGGGCAGCGAGCACAGTTCACCCTGATGGGTCCTATGCAGTCAGTCTCGCCCCGCAAACAGCAGGAATTTCAGCAGCGTTTGGCCCAGGAGCATTGGTGTCCCTGTATAAAATCCTCCGTCAAGCCTCCTCTTCACAGTCTTGTGATACTTTCATCCAGTGTGTGTCCCTGATAGCGAAGGTCATGAATAGCATCCACGTTACACAGCGCTAGTGATCACATCAAGCACACGGGCACTCACCGCAGTACATCGTCTGTCGGCCATTACATGCGCAGGCCGAGCCGAAAGCTGCCTGGGTCCTCCATCTTGTCTTCATGGCAGACTCTATGGCGCAGTATATCGGGCAGTGAGCCCTCCATCACGGGCGCTCCCCTCGTTAATACCGGCCAGTAACAGCGCCTTCTCTTCACCCACGAGACTGTTTGCGTCCGCTGCAGGCACAGTGGGAGCCGCGAGCTCCAGCGGGAACCTCTTGCAACAGACGCAGCTCCGCCCTCCGTCACTCCACAGCTCCCGCGCCGTTCAGGGTCATCGCGGAAAAGTGCAGGATTCTCCGAACCTATGAAGCCCCAATTGCAGCCGGTGGCTCCAGAAGCGTTCCTCCGCCTGGGAATGTGTGACTCACTCCCGTAGGTCCAGGCAAGTACAGGATATTGTGCAAAGTGTCAGGGTATGGAACGGAGCTCTTTCAGCTCACGTCCTCCATGCCTGGCAGTTGGCCACGCACCCACTTTGGCATTACTCTTAGTTCCTTAAATGAAACTATGACCAGACCATGTCCAAAGGCGTTAAACCACTTAATAATCAGAAATACCCATCATATGATATGTTAATATTGTTATAAATATATTTTTGGGTCTGATCCATGCCTTGCCTAAATATTTGGCATCATCTTTCTTTAAAAGACTTGGGGCCTCATGTAGGTAGCTAAATACCGGTCGGTAACGGCCGAAAATCGGTAAATTTCCCGTTACCGACCGGTATTTAGCCCTTTGAGATGTAGGAGGCTGGATTGAAGGATTCGGTAATTTACCGATTCGGTATTTTAAGAAATCGGTAATATACCGAATCGGTAAATTACCGAATCCTTAAATCCTATGTAGGGAGCACTCAAGTGAGTGCATTTTTGGTTTAAGGATTCGTTATTTACCACCAACTACAAGTTGATGGTAAATACCGAATACCTTTACAAAAGCAATTTTGTGCTTTTTTAAAAGTGCCATGTGGCAGACATACATGCCCTTAGGGCATGTATGTGCGCCACATGTGCACACATGCACGATTCAGGGGTGTAACAGGGTGTCAATGTGACACCCTGCCACCCTTGAATATGCTCCCCCTATTACCGATTCGGTATTTACTGAATCGGTAATAGTGAATGGCTTCCCATTCATTCCTATGGGCCTCCAGGCCCATAGGAATGAATGGGAAGGTATGCCTTATTACCGATTCGGTAAATACCGAATCGGTAATAACGAATATTACCGAATCGGTAAAATTTACCGTTTTTTTACCTACATTCTATTTACCTATTCTTAAATACCGAATCGGTAAAATTCGGTACTTAGGAATCGGTAAATAGAAATTACCTACATATGGCCCTTGATGCCTATCTCCGTTTCGTTTGAGCTCATAAAAAACCTTGGCAAGTTTTTACTACTTGCAATTTTCGCTTGTGATAAGGATATTGGCTGCCCCTGGTTTTCCAGCGCTTTCTTGGGAAGTGATGTGAAAAAAAGGCTGATATTATAACACCAGTAAACACAACTCAGTTTATGATAGATCCCATTCATTAGCACAGTATAGCTGAATGCACTAGCTTCTCTCGTTTTACAGGACCACGGTAGACATACAGTGATATTTCAACATCACAAAGATAGACTGGTCTTCGTGCATTTGGGTCTCTCTTCATTGTTTCAATATGAAATGGCAAAGCTGGAAATCAACCTCTTTACAGCAGGTTAATTACTTTCATGGTGCCAAGCTTAAAACACCCCCAACTATCATCTGAATTTATCCGGTATTGCCAAAGATAGTAAATTTAGATTATTTCAAATACGAGATTATTTTATTCACAAACTACATTTGTCACCTGAAATACTCTCAGTTATCTGAATTGTTTTTGAGCAAAAACCTTTTTTTAATGGCAATGATATGCCACTCTGGTTGAACAAGTGGTCTCTCTGGGCGGGTTCCTGGATCCCTCCTGAGGTTCTTGGCAGTCTACTAGATGTTCATATCATTCACAGGCTTCCGCACCAAAACTGGATATATGATTTTTCTATGCCTCAAATAAAATTGCAAAATGCAGCGGTGGAGAAGTTAAGTGTCATTGATGCATTGCCAGGGAGGCAAACAGTTTTCATATGTTTGGCCTGTATGACATTACTGGGTTAATATTTTCAAATGCCTTATTTGCATAGGCCTACACCATTATAAATAAGTATCCCTCTATATCTCCTACTCAGTACACGCCATTATACCGGACTAATATACTACTTTAATATTACAGACCAGGGCTAATTTTCATTCTGATCTCAATGTTTTCTAGTAATTGTAACCTTGTCTTTTTTCTTTATGTTTCCTTTTCTTCTTGTTTCCAGTATATATTCTTAGTAACTCTACCAAGTCTGATGTGTTAACATTTCCCAAAACATAGTCCAATAAAGTGGAGCGCCAGGACCAATTTAAAATTCCAAATTCAGTTTTGATCTTGACACTAAGAAACAATGCTTCTAAATGTGAGATTAGGGAAGGGAGTCAAACCACGCCTAGAACACGTCATCGAAGAATGTAATCGCTTTCTACCCCAAGACATCTGCATGTGACTAGTGCTGGGTAAGGGGACATTACCCAGAGACTCCAAGACTACCTGACCCTGGAGCCTGGAGCACCGGTGTCTGCCTGGTGACTGGATCCCAGTAGCGAGGTGTGAGGAGATGGCTGCTGCACCGATTGCGTTGTCGCCCTTGTGCAGGTTTGTAGTCAGCGATCCTGTATCCCAATTGGAACCACCATGAAGATTGTTGCTATGCCGATCGGGTCATAGCCCTGTGCAGAGTGAAGCTGGTTATCCCATATGACAGGTAGGGCTGCTGTGAAGATTGCTGCCATGCCAACCGGGTCGTAACCAGTATGCGGAGTGAAGTTGGCAACCACATATGCCAGGTGGCGCCATCCTGAAGATTGATCCTATGCCAATCAGGCCAAAGCCCGTGTACAGAGTGAGGATGGTGACCCCATATGCACGGGCAGTGCCACCCGGACATGGCAAGAAGTTTGGTCTGGTTGAGACCTTTGTCATGATAAGGAGACCACCGTGGTGACCCGAGCAGGCCAAGCCCCAACTGAGGACCAGCACCAGGATCGTTGCAAACTCCTGCCCTTACCCCACCCAACTATGCCCAGGATACCAAGAAACTTACCAACATTAGATGAGCATCAGGACTTCCTGGCCGCTCCCTCCACAGGACCGGATTTGAGGAACACTAGGACACCCGACCCCTGCCCTTCCCACGCCAGGTGCAAGGAATTTACCAAAGACAGCTGTTGTAGCTTCAGCGCCCAAAAAGAGGACACGCTTTAAAGCTCTGGTTGCTCTGGTGCAGGTAAGACTGAATTACGGGCTTGACCACCCCAAGGGAACTTGCCTGCCACATAGCAATTCGGCCTGGAACATTATTTACTTTAGTAATGAGTCAGAGTGGGACTCCTGGGACTCGGACAACTAGTTAGGCTTGATTTACATTGCTTATATTGAACGGGGAATACTCACTACTGCTAGCAAGAGGAGAGTGTGACTCAGGAACCCGCCTATTAAACACTAGAGCCCTGACCTTAGGAGACAGTGGGCATTTTCTGTGAATTACGTATTCTAATTTGTGTTTGTATATAAATATTCATTTTTTTTCATAAAAGCAAGTATTTGATTGGACAATCATTTTTTGCTGCTGCTGAACATATTTTGAGTTGGGAGCCTGTGTTCATCCCTCTGCGTCGACTTCTCATCCAAGACGCTACAGATTGCAAGATCCACACTACTACTGAGAGTCAAGACTTTGAAGGGGTACTTGGCCCACTTGTTCAGGATCCAAACTAGGTCAGGCCCCGGGATATCAGGAGTAAAAAGCCTCATCTCCCATGTTTGGGCCCAACCTCTCCTGCTTGCCCATTGGCCCTCTGAACTGGGTTCTGACACTTCTGCATCTCAAAAGATTGTTAGACACTATGACCAATTTGGTCTTTACCAAATCATTAATTTAATTTTATGGTTCTACTCTCCAAATGAGCCAAATATATAATCACTGTGAAAAAACGAATTTGGGAGACCAAATGCAAATAGAATGTATGTATATAAAACATTCCTGGGTAGCCACAATTAAATACCTCACTTAAAACTACCTTATCTTTAAGAAAAGAGATTTTTTTTTTTAAATAGACATCCTGTTTTTCATAATGTATCTCAAAGAAATTGCCATGCTTAGGTCTAAGTTGACCGGCGGCTTGGGGTAAACTGTGTTTTGCTTAGGGGACACCAGTAAGCCAAACTCTATTTGTGAAAGCGAACACATATTTGCCTACACACCAATATTCATAAATGAAAGTCCTTGATCTTGGTAGCTTAGTGAGCTCTGGATTAAGTGAAGCATGGCTAGCTGCAGAAATGGTGCAATTCTCCACTCATATGGTATGCATATTCTGCACTCTACTACCGAACTAGGGGCTATATGTAGGAAGGCAAATTGCGATCGCAAATGCTGAAATTCGCCGAATTTCGGTGTTTGCGATCGCAATTTGGGCAGTGTGCTATGTAGCACACAAAAACCCACATGCAAAATAAGGAATCGCAAAATTTGCGATTCCTTATTTTGCTAATGCATTTAGGGAATCCCAAATTGCGATTCCTTAAATGCAATGTAGGAAGCACTCAAGTTGTGCAATTTTGGCTTAAGGAATCGCATATTACCACCAACCTCAGGTTGGTGGTAATTTGCGATTTCCTTGAAAAATTCACTTTTTCTGCATTTTTCAAAGTGCCATGTGGCGCACATACATGCCCTTAGCGCATGTATGTGCGCCACATGTGCACACATGTTTATTTCAGGGGTGCAAAAGGGTGTCCTATTGACACCCTTGCAACCTTGAAATTGCATTCTCAATTTGCGATTCTCTAATTGAGAATCGCAAATTGAGAATGTCTTCCTATTCATTCCTATGGGCCTTCTAGCCCATAGGAATGAATGGCAAGGTATTCCTTATTTGCGAATCTCAATTTGGGATTCGCAAATACGAAATAGGTAGGAATCGCAAAATATTTTGCTAATCCTACCTACATTCCGTTTTGCAATTCTCTAATTGCGATTCCCTAAAAATTGCAATTAGAGAATCGCAAAACACGTTGTACCTACATATGGCCCTAGCATGCCAGGGTAAATACATATTGTTGTGAATCTGCCAATGAGAAACTGTTTTAGAGTAATCCCAGTCCCACTCCTGGTGGCCCACTGCAAGGTGGGTTTTCAAGCTTTCAGCACGCTGCAAAAATCATATCTTTCATCGGTCTGCATTTTTGGACACTTCCTTGATGTACTCGCTATATGGGATACCACTGTTAGCACCTCTATAAATACAGGCATTTTATATTATGTGATTTTTTTCTAAAAACTCTAGGTTGTGTGCACCCTCTACATTCTCCAACGTCTTGATTCAGAAATTAAAGGGCATAAAAAGCTATTTTACAGTGCCAGTCACATTTGAACACTAAGGGGGTCATTTAGAATTGTGTGGTAAGGGACATTATAAAAATAGGATATCCTGTATGTAACCACTGCATTCATTTACTGAGACAGTCCTGAGGCGAAAAGCCGGGACCCGCGCTATAGAAAATCTTTGTTTTAACACTGTATATTGTGATTTTAATAACTGCTGCACTATTGCACCAACCCCTGGCACCTACCTCAAACCACGCCGAGCAGCAGATCTAATCGCTGTTTTCCGGCCAAAACGCTCGCTTCTGCCGCCATTGCCTGCTCGAGGGAGCCACGAGCCACGCCCACCTCTGTTGGCCACGCCCCCCCTCACAGGTACAAATAGAGCGCGCTGATTGCTAGCGCTGCACTATTTACTGAGACACTCCTGAGGCGAAAAGCCGGGAGCCGCGCTATTGAAAATCTTTGCCTGCTCGAGGGAGCCACGAGCCACGCCCACCTCTGTTGGACACACCCCCCCCTCTGACGCCCAGAGCACCCACTATAAAGCATGAATCCATGCCGGAAGCGCAGCGGACGAGCGCAGTGGGCGCAACGATGGCGCGCCGAAGGTGCGCATAACGCAAGCTCGTCTGCGCTCGTCCGCGACGAGGACGCGACTAGCGCAGACAACTCTGCTCAAATTTGCTTGCAAACCCCACGCTATACCCGTGAAACCCTGCTCAACCTGCGAGAATTCGCACACGAAGGTCAGCCCATCTTTGCTGACTCCGCCTTTCCACTGCATGACTTCGCATATAAGGGTCTGCTACTGGGAGGCCTTCTGAATGTCAGATCACTGCCAAAGCATGCTAACGAAATTCATCTCCTCATCGAATCTCATCACCTGGATGTCCTCTTCTTAACCGAAACGTGGACTCACGCAGATTGTGACATTGAATTAGCATGGGCATGCCCTCAGGACTTTAAAATTTTGCACCTTCCCAGACCCAAAGGCCGTGGGGGTGGAGTAGGTATTATCTACAGAGCCTCCTGGCACATTAACACCATAGACATGGACTCAGTCCCCGGGACCGAGATCCTCGGCCTCTCCATAAATTGCCACTCTGGAGGTATTTTTACGGCAATTATCTGCTACCGTCCTCCAGGGACTTTCACCTCCCAACAACAGCAAGCGCTACTCACCACCTTTACGAACATGGCATCCTCTCACAATAAACTAATCATCCTAGGGGACTTCAACCTCTGGCCAAACGGTAGTCTAGACACTGGTCTAGAAAACCTTCTGCTCTCTTGCGAAAGCGTGGGACTCTACCAACTGGTTAAGCAACCTACCCACTCAGCAGGTCACCGACTTGATCTCATCTTTTCCAGTTCTGAACTAATACATCTGAACGACTTCTGCCCATGAGCTGGACAGATCACGCTCTTATTAAATTCTACATTACCAGCACAAAAACTAGTACGCCGAATCATAGCGCCCTACCAGAATTTATGTACAGAGACTGGAAAGCTCTGGAAAAACTGAGTTCTACCACCGTCGTTTTTAACGTGGAAGACAGCTTCTCCCGTATCAACTCGGTTGAAGACAACTACAGAGCCTTCTGCACGAGGATATTATCCACCACGGACTCCATAGCTCCATTAAAAAGATGCAAACCTAAAGGCAGAGCATCTGCCCAATGGTATAATGATTCCCTGAAAACCCTCAAATTAGCCTGTAAACAGGCTGAGAGGAAGTGGAGACAAGGCTATTGCGACACAAACAAAATTATCTGGAAAAACAAGCTCCTGGAATATAAATCTGCCATCGCTGACAGCAAATCCACCTACTACTGCTCCACCATAGTCAATGCCGCAAATAGCTCCAAAAGCATCTTCCAGATCCTCGACAACCTTATCCACCCCGACTGTGCCAAAAAAACCATCCCCCCCACACAGACCCTCTGTGATAATCTCGCACAGTTCTTTAAGGACAAAATTGAGACCATCATCCACAATCTTGCCATTCCCCCTTCGCAAGATAATCTCAACTCCCCCGGGGCAGCCACGATTTACCTCGATCCGTTCAGCCCAGGACTCCTACCCATGGAATGTCTGCAGACTCTCCCCCCTATCTCGGAAGCAGACTTCGAGAGAATGGCACACGGAATCACCTCTGGGTCCCCCCTCGACCCGTTGCCACCAAAAACATGGAAAGCGTGTGGAACTGAACTCTTCCGCACCCTCCGTAGGATCTGCAACCAATCCCTGTGTTGTGGATTTTTCCCTACCCCCTGGAAGCAAGCACTCATCACCCCGCTGCTAAAGAAACCCTCATTGAACCCCGAGTGTCTATCTAACTTTCGGCCTATATCGCTCCTACCCTTTCCGGCGAAAGTTGTGGAACGCTGGGTTAGCTCCTGTCTATCGACACATCTAGAGCAGAATCACATTCTGGACGACTTCCAATTCGGATTTCGCCCAGCCCATGGTACCGAAACGGCTGTGCTTACAGCCATGGAAGAACTTCGTATGCGTGCAGACAGGGGCCACGCAGTGGCCTTGATCCTATTGGACCTGTCTGCCGCATTCGATACGGTCAACCATGTAATTCTGCTAAAGAGGCTCAGAGAGGCAGGGGTCGACGGCACCGCCTTACTCTGGTTCCACTCATACCTGCGAGATAGGAAACAGGCGGTGTCCCTCCCCCCTTTTCAATCCGCCTTTTCCCCAGTACCTCACGGGGTGCCCCAGGGTTCGTCCATCAGCCCTATCCTTTTTAACGTTTATCTGAAACCACTAATCACCCTGATTAAATCCCACAGACTGAAAACTATAAACTACGCGGACGACACCCAGCTTATCCTCTCCTGGGAGGGGGAAGACTCAATTCCTATGGAATCATTCCACGACTGCTTAAGAGACACAGCCGGCTGGCTGCACAATAATTCCCAGCAATTCAATTCCTCCAAGACCGAGGTACTGTTCTGCACTGGGAGCCGGATTCCTCGCCTATTCCCCACGGAATTCTGGCCCCCGGAAACCCCAGAAAAACCACAGCCGGTCACTAGTGTCCGCAATCTGGGTGTTATGCTAAACAACAAACTCAGCATGGAAAGTCAGGTAACCAAAACAGTCTCCACCTGCTCGGCCCTACTGTGTTCTTTACGCAAAATCATGCCACTACTCCCCGCTCAGGCTCGAGCACTAATAGTCAGGTGCACTATCCTTAGTTGCCTTGACTATTGCAATGCACTTCTGCTCGAGTCCCCAGCTGTGCTACTGGACAGACTCCAAAGAGTCCAGTCGGCCGCAGCCAAACTAGCCCTCGGATGGACCAGGAGATCCTCGGCCACAGCAGCCTTAGCCGAGCTACACTGGCTCCCTTTGAAGCAGCGAATAGCCTTTAAAGCACTCTGCCTTGTCTTCAAAGCCCTACACGGAACTGGCCCCAGATCCCTACAAAAAATGTTTTCCTGGTACACCCCCACCAGAACTCTCCGATCCGCCTCAGCCTGCCTTGTGAGGGTACCCAGATTCAACAAGGTAAGGACTGGGGGAAGATCCTTCAGAGTGGCCGCCGCTAAACTCTGGAATAGTTTGCCGGTCGACATCCGCCAAATTTCACAACTCCTTCCATTCAGAAAGCGGATTAAAACTTGGCTCTTCCCCTAAATCCCTCACAACCCCTCCCCAGTCTCCCGTCTCTTTTCATCTTAGGAGTAATCTCTCAGCGCCAGGATACCTGCCAGGTGACAGTTGCGCTATAGAAATGTTTTAAATAAATAAATAATTCATCACTGCGGTGTAATCGAGTGTTCCTGACAGCAAAGCCACCACCACGTGCAACATCAGGGACACAATCCTGATACCTTGATGCCAACAGGAATGGCACAGGATTGCCACATAATTATGGGCAGAGCTTTCATCTCAACTGACTTTCTGTCTGGGACTGCCATTGAAACAACGGTCCTGGGTAGAAAATCTTGAGAAATTATAGTCAGTGCCAGGGGAAAATTAGTTGCGGGAGTCTTGGAGTTGGACACCCCATAGAAATCACATGGATAATAGAACTTTCACTGTGCTATCGTTGCAGAATTTTTTTGGTGGGGGAAAACCTATCATTGAGGCAAAGAAATATCTCCAAATTTGGCAAAGCTAATGCTCACATCAGTAGTTTGGCACAAGTTCCCATATTGCTACCAAAATTAAGAGATTACCATTACATTTCAGACATTTTTCCCCTGAAACGGGTTTTTCATGCATCATGGGATCCGCTTCGGGTTGAAAACGTGGAAGAAAGACAAGTCATATGATGCTAAGGCCGAATTGCAGAAGTTTGGTCTCCTATGTTATACCTGGAGAGTTGTATCTCAGCCTGCCTGGAGCCTTCATATGTTTGGTACTGCCATGGTTTCATGGGGGGTCCCAAACAGACGTTCTGGCAGCAGGAATGTAATAGGAGGGGCTGACTATAACAGGACAGCCCCTCTGATACCATTCTCGTCAGTGCCAGTACTACCAAGGGAGTGTCCCTGATCACAGATCAATCAACATTTTGTTATCTGGATTACCACCTTCCACCACACTCTAATAAAAGCGGGGATTGACAAGGGGAGCAAATGTGAAACTGGGCACGTTAGGGTAATGTCCTATTACCACCCACCTCCTGAGTACCTACCATACATATTTAGGTGCAAGGTGTTCAATTATTTTAAAAAATTGCTTTGTACCTCTTTCATCTCTTTCATAAATGTTGACGTATTTGTTTCTATGTCATCATCCATTCCAATTCTAGTGAAAATCTGCTCAGCAATTCTGAAAGATGAATATTCTGCTGGAACGTAAGATCCTGCAAAAAATTTAGAGTCTCTTTTTCATATGTTCATTAATAATAGCAGTTTGCACCTTGCAGCTAACCACCACTCTGTGCCTTTAAAGAAAACAAAGTCAATACTTGTGAATTATTGTTTTATAAATCACATTTAACATAGCATAACTATGACATAACACACTACATGTCATTAGTAATATAATCAATTATGTTATTTAATATGTCATGTGTAATGTAATATGTGAGGTCCTAAGCAATGCATAATTGAGGCGCAAAGTATGGTTAGTTTACCACAGGATACACTGTGAATTTCACTATGTTATGCTCTGGCAGTGCAGCTGTCGCCGGACAATTATGTGAGAATCAGCAGGAGAGGGGCATTGGCTACCTGTACAAGTTGGGAGTCAGAAGCACATGTTTTGATTAGACATAAGTTGTGTGCTTCTAGAAAATATTTGCTTGCCCTCCACGCAGCTGTTATCATTCTCTTTATTTATCCATCTGCCTGAGATTGAACTTTCAGGGACACACACATGACATTATAATGTTATTAATGTGTCTTAAACAACTAGATAATTTACATTGCTTTTCTCTGGCTACAGGATGGTTGGGAGGAGGGCAGCCATTTACCTACATCAATTTTTTCGGCGGGATTGACAGGGTAACTTACTTTACCTTATATGATCAATAAAAAGAAGCTTTCAGATTCCTACTGAGAGAGGGGCTTAGGCTCCATCCACATGTTGGTCCTTCTGTGTAAAGGATTTGATTGGGCCACATTTGTGTGCTTTCGTTAAAAAGACAGCAGACCTCATTTATGAAAAAGTGTTACATTGCAGTGGGAAAACAGCAATGCAACACTTTTCATAGCACCATCCTTGCAACACCATGGACTGTACGGTGCTCAATGTCGCAATTTACAGACACGTCAGTAATCCTGACGTACCTGTAGCCACCAAAAAAGGCACATTACTGGCGTGTGTCTGAAAACAGATGCAACTCCAGCTATGTGTCATTTCATACGGGGCAAGCCCCATGTGAAAGGCACTGTGTCACCCCTTATGCCTGCTTCAAGCAGGCATAAGGATTTGACGCACTAACGCCGAAGAAATGCTGCAGTAAAATCTCATAGATTTCATTGCGTCACTTCTTTGTGGCTTTTCTGCGTCGGAACACCCACCCTGCATACATTATACCTGTTGCAGGTATAATGTAGGGCAGGGGTTTACAAAGTGACACATCTGCCTAGATGCGTCACTTTGTACATATGGCACATTTTTTACGCCACCGCAGCCTCACAAAAAGTGACACAACAGCAGCGTAAGGGCCTCATAAATAAAGCCCAGCATGTATTGCAATTTTGGGCTTGTGGCGAAGTATATACTTGCTGCAGCTGGACTGAGTTGGCTATGGTGGCAGGCCAATGATCATGGCTATAGGTAGAATCTCTTTTTTAATCAAATGTAATAATAAAGGCACTAGGCCTGATGTATTTATAGTGAAAAACATATCTTAAAGTTGATAAGCATTTAGGTGTTTTAATACTGCTGTATATTAAAAGCCTCCATATAGGTTTGTGATTGCATATAATCTCACAAGTTACCGTGCTAGGCAAGGGTTTTTAAGTTCGCCACTCACCATGACAATCCCTGGGGGGGGTTAGACTGTGATGATTCTTGCTGGCTCTGTTGAGAGAGGGGTATGCATGATTGTTACCATTTTATGAGCACTTGAATAGGTCGGTGTTGAGTAAGTTGAAAAGTCAATTGTAAAGGTTAAAGACTCCATCGGTTCATTGGGAAAAGTCATGGCAGATTTTAAAGGTTTGATATGTATATTATGACCCAACCTACTTATTGTGAAAAGCATGAGTTAAGGACCGTAGGCTTTTAGGGATATATTGTTATTACACTGTGCAAAAGCTTGTAGGTAGGTAATTTGTAACATGGAATTTCACAGATTACCATAGTGGTAGGCATGTATTTTAGTATTGGTGACCCACCCAAACAAACTGTGGGAATAGAAGATGTGAACTACACTAATCGTTGTTAGGTTCTCGTAGGATAAATAATGTTTTTCTTTGTCAACTGTAATTTTGTATCCATTTGTACTCTTAACACTGTATGCAGTATGTTTGCCATGACAAAACTTTACGCTCAGTACAATGACCTTGAGTTGTTATTGTGACAGGCAATGATTGATGCATGATATTTGCCTGATTGTTTGTTATGAAAAGCTACGATAAAGGTAGTAGGCCTGACATATTGATTATGAAAAGCCAATTCAATGTTTATTATGATTTGGAACTCCAGAGAGTGCCACGTAAAAAATACAAAATACAAAAGATACAAACAACAAAGCCTACAATTATTAATAAAAAGGATGAAATAAATTCCCAAGGCTCACAATAATAGGCATATACCAATTGATTATATTTGAGATAGATACAAATCCTGACCAACATCCTGACCAACATGCAAAATACAATGGGAACAATAGTGCAATTCTAATACAGTACATAAAAATAAATCAGTGCAATCAGCTCTAGGCATTATCAATACTATAACAACATTGAAAATGTGGGTCTTATTACCATTGGAATCTACATTTTATTTGCAGATTTTCCCTAATAGACCATATGCAGCATGCCCAAAGCTAAAAACAGAATGGTGATCCAAAAAAATAGCTTTTAAAAAGTACACATTTTAGAGCATGCTGATTTGTAAGGAGGCAATTGCAAAAACAACAATTGATGGACAGAATGCAGAACAATGTCATACATTCACCCCAGTACAGAGATCTGGGCCTAAATCCATCGTTTTTTTGCTCACCATGCCGTTCCAGTTTGAACCCAGCCATATGCAAATCAGTATTGACCCTGTGCCTCATGGGAACAGTCCAGCCTGAACAGCCAAGCCAGGTCCTCCCTGAACTGGAAACAAGCATCCTAGGACCGGTTTCGGGGTTTCAACCCTCTTCAGCCAGGATAGCTTGATTCCAGTGGCATGGAGCGCAAGGGACCCACGTCTGGGCATACCCTTCCCACTCGGGGTGACAATTGCAAAAACAACAATTGATGGACAGAATGCAGAACAATGTCATACATTCACCCCAGTACAGAGATCTGGGCCTAAATCCATCGTTTTTTTGCTCACCATGCCGTTCCAGTTTGAACCCAGCCATATGCAAATCAGTCTTGACCCTGTGCCTCATGGGAACAGTCCAGCCCGAACTGCCAAGCCAGGTCCTCCCTGAACTGGAAACAAGCATCCTAGGACCGGTTTCGGGGTTTCAACCCTCTTCAGCCAGGATAGCTTGATTCCAGTGGCATGGAGCGCAAGGGACCCACGTCTGGGCATACCCTTCCCACTCGGGGTGACAATTGCAAAAACAACAATTGATGGACAGAATGCAGAACAATGTCATACATTCACCCCAGTACAGAGATCTGGGCCTAAATCCATCGTTTTTTTGCTCACCATGTCGTTCCAGTTTGAACCCAGCCATATGCAAATCAGACTTGACCCTGTGCCTCATGGGAACAGTCCAGCCAGAACTGCCAAGCCAGGTCCTCCCTGAACTGGAAACAAGCATCCTAGGACCGGTTTCGGGGTTTCACCCCTCTTCAGCCAGAATAGCTTAATTCCAGTGGCATGGAGCGCAAGGGACCCACGTCTGGGCATACCCTTCCCACTCGGGGTGACAATTGCAAAAACAACAATTGATGGACAGAATGCAGAACAATGTCATACATTCACCCCAGTACAGAGATCTGGGCCTAAATCCATAGTTTTTTTGCTCACCATGCCGTTCCAGTTTGAACCCAGCCATATGCAAATCAGTCTTGACCCTGTGCCTCATGGGAACAGTCCAGCCCGAACTGCCAAGCCAGGTCCTCCCATCACCACCCCCTTTTGTACCGCTTTGTTCGCCATAAGTTGGCAGGGTATGCTCAGACGTGAGTCCCTTTCTCACTTTGCCACTGGATTCAAGCAAGCCTGGCTGAAGACGGCTGAAATGCCAGAAACCGGTCCTAGGAAGCTTGTTTCCGGTCCAGGGAAGGCATGGCTTGGCAGTTCGGGCTGGACTGTTCCCATGAGGCACGGGGTCAGACTGATTTGCATATGGCCATGTCTGAACTGGGGTGGCAGAGTGGGCTAAAGAACGGTGATGGATCAAACCCAGATCTGTTGACTGGGTGTGAGTGTTTGATTGGTTCTGATGCTCCGTCCATCACCACCCCCTTTTGTACCGCTTTGTTTGCCATAAGTTGGCAGGGTATGCTCAGACGTGAGTCCCTTGCTCACTTTGCCACTGGATTCAAGCAAGCCTGGCTGAAGACGGCTGAAATGCCAGAAACCGGTCCTAGGAAGCTTGTTTCCGGTCCAGGGAAGGCATGGCTTGGCAGTTCGGGCTGGACTGTTCCCATGAGGCACAGGGTCAGACTGATTTGCATATGGCCATATCTGAAATGGGGTGGCAGAGTGGGCTAAAGAACGGTGATGGATCAAACCCAGATCTGTTGACTGGGTGTGAGTGTTTGATTGGTTCTGATGCTCCGTCCATCACCACCCCCTTTTGTACCGCTTTGTTCGCCATAAGTTGGCAGGGTACGCTCAGACGTGAGTCCCTTGCTCACTTTGCCACTAGATTCAAGCAAGCCTGGCTGAAGACGGCTGAAATGCCAGAAACCGGTCCTAGGAAGCTTGTTTCCGGTCCAGGGAAGGCATGGCTTGGCAGTTCGGGCTGGACTGTTCCCATGAGGCACAGGGTCAGACTGATTTGCATATGGCCATGTCTGAACTGGGGTGGCAGAGTGAGCTAAAGAACGGTGATGGATCAAACCCAGATCTGTTGACTGGGTGTGAGTGTTTGATTGGTTCTGATGCTCCGTCCATCACAACACCCTTTTGTACTGCTTTGTTCGCCATAAGTTGGCAGGGTATGCTCAGACGTGAGTCCCTTGCTCACTTTGCCACTGGATTCAAGCAAGCCTGGCTGAAGACGGCTGAAATGCCAGAAACCTGTCCTATGAAGCTTGTTTCCGGTCCAGGGAAGGCATGGCTTGGCAGTTCGGGCTGGACTGTTCCCATGAGGCACAGGGTCAGACTGATTTGCATATGGCCATGTCTGAACTGGGGTGGCAGAGTGGGCTAAAGAACGGTGATGGATCAAACCCAGATCTGTTGACTGGGTGTGAGTGTTTGATTGGTTCTGATGCTCCGTCCATCACCACCCCCTTTTGTACCGCTTTGTTCGCCATAAGTTGGCAGGGTATGCTCAGACGTGAGTCCCTTGCTCACTTTGCCACTGGATTCAAGCAAGCCTGGCTGAAGACGGCTGAAATGCCAGAAACCGGTCCTAGGAAGCTTGTTTCCAGTCCAGGGAAGGCATGGCTTGGCAGTTCGGGCTGGACTGTTCCCATGAGGCACAGGGTCAGACTGATTTGCATATGGCCATGTCTGAACTGGGGTGGCAGAGTGGGCTAAAGAACGGTGATGGATCAAACCCAGATCTGTTGACTGGGTGTGAGTGTTTGATTGGTTCTGATGCTCCGTCCATCACCACCCCCTTTTGTACCGCTTTGTTGGCCATAAGTTGGCAGGGTATGCTCAGACGTGAGTCCCTTGCTCACTTTGCCACTAGATTCAAGCAAGCCTGGCTGAAGACGGCTGAAATGCCAGAAACCGGTCCTAGGAAGCTTGTTTCCGGTCCAGGGAAGGCATGGCTTGGCAGTTCGGGCTGGACTGTTCCCATGAGGCACAGGGTCAGACTGATTTGCATATGGCCATGTCTGAACTGGGGTGGCAGAGTGAGCTAAAGAACGGTGATGGATCAAACCCAGATCTGTTGACTGGGTGTGAGTGTTTGATTGGTTCTGATGCTCCGTCCATCACAACCCCCTTTTGTACTGCTTTGTTCGCCATAAGTTGGCAGGGTATGCTCAGACGTGAGTCCCTTGCTCACTTTGCCACTGGATTCAAGCAAGCCTGGCTGAAGACGGCTGAAATGCCAGAAACCTGTCCTATGAAGCTTGTTTCCGGTCCAGGGAAGGCATGGCTTGGCAGTTCGGGCTGGACTGTTCCCATGAGGCACAGGGTCAGACTGATTTGCATATGGCCTTGTCTGAACTGGGGTGGCAGAGTGGGCTAAAGAACGGTGATGGATCAAACCCAGATCTGTTGACTGGGTGTGAGTGTTTGATTGGTTCTGATGCTCCGTCCATCACCACCCCCTTTTGTACCGCTTTGTTCGCCATAAGTTGGCAGGGTATGCTCAGACGTGAGTCCCTTGCTCACTTTGCCACTGGATTCAAGCAAGCCTGGCTAAAGACGGCTGAAATGCCAGAAACCGGTCCTAGGAAGCTTGTTTCCAGTCCAGGGAAGGCATGGCTTGGCAGTTCGGGCTGGACTGTTCCCATGAGGCACAGGGTCAGACTGATTTGCATATGGCCATGTCTGAACTGGGGTGGCAGAGTGGGCTAAAGAACGGTGATGGATCAAACCCTGATCTGTTGACTGGGTGTGAGTGTTTGATTGGTTCTGATGCTCCGTCCATCACCACCCCCTTTTGTACCGATTTGTAAGGAGGAGCCAAAAGACAAGTCTGGGCCTCCGCTGCCGAAGTAATATTGTACTGTATGAACACTGGTCTTAACAACCTGCATCGTATTGGCTGTAATGAGGGACAGACAAATAACACATGATTTAGATCTTGCACCTGGTTTCCACATAGGTCAGAGAGCCTATTTTCTCTAGCTAGACCTTCCCATACTCCTGCTCAGCCTAAATAGCAAGATGGTTCTATGTACTCCATGAGGGAGGTTCCATAAAACATAAGTTTGAGGTTTTTTACACATGCTGCTCTCCACAATTATGTTATTCCTAGAGCGCCGGGAATACAGTTCAATATCTCTTTTATGACTAACTTCGTAATTCTTTTTTTTAAATTTGTGTTTTCAAGGCCTGCTTTGAGAGGGTATCTGCATCAACTTACCCTATACCAACCATTACTACTGCCTTCTCATAGTTTCTAAAAACAACACTTCTTTCCCTCAAACAAGAGAAGATTTTGTGTTTTAGGGCAGTCCATATGGAACTCACATTACCATTCAATATAGTATTCCCCCACCTTAGACTTGCTGCCATAGCCAACATCATAGTTGAAAGAAGTCCGAATTCCAGCCAGAGGGCTGCTGGAGAAGCAACATGATTCAAGTTACATATTTGGCGCCAAATGCACCCTTCCACCTTCTCAGAGAAATCCCAATGCTTCTCATCCACTGATTTGCAAGCATAGCTAATTGAGGGCAGAATTTTAGTCTGATATACTGCTAAAACGTGGGCAAAATGTCTTTGACCGTAACATTTATGTAGCCTGCCAAGTGTAAAGGCCTAAGATATTATGTTACTTTTACACTGACTGATATGATCACTGCCAACACAGTTACCTGAGAAAATTCTACCTAAATACAGGTATAACCTCACTGCTTCCAACTTATCTTTCTCCTAAAACCAGTGCAAGTTTTTCCTGACCCTACATCCCCGGGACCTAAAGACCATAAATTTACTCTTGGATATGTTTATTTTAAAACAAATTCAGCAACATAGTTGCTTAATTCATTAAGACGCCTTTTTAGGTCTATTGGAGTTAAGTATAACAGAATGGCATCATCTGCATACAGTAGGCAAACAAGTTTAATTATTCCTGGCTTTGGTGGGCCCCCTTGCACTGCCCCACCCTACTAGGCAAGTCATTGACATACAGGGGAAAAAGAAGAGGTGCTAATAAGCACCTTTGCTTCAGACCATTATGAGATTTTAGGTCTCGCTGAGCGCAGCGCATGCGCTGGCTCGGAGAGACATTTTGTATGTGCGCTTTTTTAAGTGCTGCTTGCTGGCCTAGCCCTTGCGTGCACGTGAGCATGCACGCGCGCAGCCGCCATGCACTAGACCAGCCAGCAGCACTCAGGAACGCCTTTAGCGCGTCATCGCAAGCACTTTTGCTTTCACAGCGATTGTGATCGCGATGACTTTCGTGGCCAATGCTTGCATCCTTGTTTTTTGGGAAAGCATTGGCCGTGCGCGCACACAACTCCCGCTTCTCCCGCCGCACGCGCGGCCAATGCTTGTTTTTCTAGGCTGTCCTCCCTGTCCCGCAGCACGCTGCCAAGTACACACACCAAGCCAGCTCTACGTGACATTGGCCGTGTTTAGTTCTCTCTTGTTCCATTGTGTGGGCCACTGTGTGGGAGTTTCTTGAACCGCTTCCTCCAGAGAGGATGTTGGCAGAGAGCAGAGTTTGGCTCCATGTAAGAAGGACTGAGTCCAGAGCCGTGCACAATCTAGCGGGCTCCTCGGGTCTTCGCAAATACCGCATGCAAATTGCTTCTTTCAGAAGTCAGTAGACTGACTATGCATGTAAACAAAGACAGTGTAATCCTCCTGTACCCTGCAGCATCAGTGTTTCCACAAATACCTGGCTCACCATGGAAGAAGGCACAAAAAAAATTCCCTGAGAAAGGAATTATGAAAAAATGTCCGTTCACAGAAACTCTAATTCTTGAAGGGGTTATCCAGTGGCTAGCTTAAGGTATTTGGGGCATGTGAGTATGTCCAATAGTAAAACGTATCCATCAGGATGTGGCCGGTTTGCTCGATCCCCTTTTCCCCCAAACCCTTCCACGATAAATACCAACCAGTGCGGTGCACAGAGGACAGGACTGAGATGTGCTGTAATGAAGTAATAATTCTGCAACTATAATCACAGAAAAACATCTTTGGGGCTCCCACCCACCATATACTCACACACCGCTTCCTGAGGGTGGGGGCAGAGGAATAATCGACATAAGGCTAGTGAAGACAGTGACACTTCTCGACCTAGCATAATAAGAGAACGTGATTGGACTGTTTCATTTTAGATTTTAATCAAAATTTCAATTGTTGATTGTTGAGCGCACTCAAATATGAGGATGCATGAGGAAGTCTTGGTAGCACAGAAAGGTGAGTACTGTCCTCTTGCCCTTTACATAACATGTTTTGGCCTCACCTCGGAATTAATAGGTGTGTGAAATCTAACAGTTTTTATCATAACGGTCTGTGAAAAGTAAGCGAAAGGCGCAAAATGTGCTGTGCTAGTATCTCACAACTCATTTTTCTCTGAGCGCAAATTTTATGCAAACCAGTTTCTGGCAAGAGACTGGTTGGAGCAGAAAATGTCTCTCAATAAAATGTTTTCTGCTTGAACCAGTACGCTGCAAGCAAAAAACGACATGAAATTCTATAATGGAAAACTCTGCAATTTTCACATGGCATGACATTTGCAAATTATGCAAGCATAATTGAAATTTCACCTGGGCCTACTCAGCATATGCAAGACAATGAATGCTTAGGTATAAGTTTATCTTAATTGAAATGATAGTTTTGAAAGTGCTCCCAGGCTGTGCATTCTTGGTCATGAGTAGGGGTGGGCGGAATTTGCAAAATCCACTTTCGCAAATTATCGCGAAAATGTTTAAAATTATCGCAAACAAGCGGAAATATCGCGAAGATGCGGAATTTTTTTTTCCGCATGTTCGCGAGATTTTCTGCATGGTTGCGGGTCGCCAACTTACCCATGTGGTTGCTCGCGGGCGCGGCCATCTTGTTTTGAGTTGTCTCGCGGTGCATGATCGCGAGAAGAAAGACGTGATCGCGTGACGCATGACGTCACTGCGGGCGCGAACTGTCACGAGACAGCGCAAATGGCTAAAAACAATCCAACATCTCATGGAGAACGCGACCGGATCAAGAAAACTTGTCGGCGAATGCAGGGATTCAGGTAAGGCGATCGCGCGCGCGTGAGAATGTATTATTTTACAGCGCGAACAAGAAACAAATTATCGCCTAGCTGCGGAAAGCGGAAATTTTGACATTTTCGCGCTCTCCGCGGAACGCGAAAATGTAAAATTATCGCAATTTCCGCGAACGGAACGAAATTTTTGCCCAGGCCTAGTCATGAGCCATGAGCAATTCTGCTATGATTTATGCCCTGTAACAGAAGAAGCTAGCCTTAAATGAGCATATGTAATTGTGATGCCAAGAAATGTGTGATGCCTCTCTCTCACGTTTTTCTTGCCATGCATCTGCTTGAGCGCTGGCAGCAGACAGCTGCTGATAACAGCACATGTTACCCACACAAGCAGGCTGGTATGTGGAACCAATGCACAAAACATAACATGTCCCTCACCATCTCAATTCCTTTCAGTACCATCTGAAATGAAAACAGACAAGATGGACAAGTTTGACCTGAGAAGTTATTTCCATCATTTATCTGCATACACCGGCCAGGCATGGCAAAACTACACAAGATGGCAGAAGTACATGTGTCCACATTGCCAACTAGGGTCACGCGTGAGGTGTGCAGTATGATATGGAAATGGTGGGCTGCTGGCCACCTTTTAGATACATTATTGTTTAGCAATGCAGTTTTAGATAGAGGGAACAAGACCATGAATATACCGGCAAAAGAACAACTAAAAGAGAACGCAATTCATTAAATAGAGTCCAGTCGGCCTTCACATGTGACATAGACGTGTCATCACAGTAATGCTGCCAAAGGGAGCCTGAACAAGGAAAACAAGCATTGGCATAGCCAATAGGTCTCGCCTTTGGGACCTTATAAGTGTTTAGCCATGCAACAGTTGCATAACTAAATACTTATAAGGTCCCAAAAGCGAGACCTATTGGCTATGCCAATGCTTGTTTCCATTTGCTCGACAGACCCTGATTCCTTCCCATCAATACCTGAGTCTAAGTAGAAGAAAGCAATCCAATTACTAGTCTGAGCAAATACGAATGGATGCCAATTACAGCCAATTTTCTCCCCAGTGTCCCTCGGTCAACCCTGTTGACTGATGTGGAGAGTCTATAAAGGCAGCATATAAGGCCATGTCCTTGCCTACTGCGTATTTTTCAATCAAGGTTTGCAAAGCTGTGATATTATCTAAAGTACAACAATGTTTACAAAAACCAGCTTGCTGCGCAGGGAGGAGATCATTGCCAAAAGCCCAATCCTGGTGGTGTAAAAGTATACTCTTGGCAAACAATTTTCAGATCGCATCCAGTAATGTGATCTGCCTAAAATATGCAACGAGTGGTTTTGGGACCCTCTTTATATAGAGGTACCACTATAATTCCTTGCCAAGAAGACGGAATAATCCCATATGCATAGCAGTGTTGAAACACCAGTTGGATAAAGGAGGCCCATATGGAGATTTCTTGCTCAATAAGGGATATAGGGAGATCATCCGAGCCCATCGTCCTGAATACCTTACTCCCCTAATAAAACATTCTATATCCTCACTACAGGCAGGGCCATATACCTTCCCTAAAAGGGACTCATCCATTGATTCCACAAGAAACCTACCCCTGGAATTTGATGCACAAGGCACCTAAAAGTGCAACCTCTCTCAATTTAATCCATTTTTGATCCTCCACTCCTCTGCATTCAGACGCCTTCAATCTTGTTCTTACCCGCTTCAATCGATTAATTTCCCTTTGTCTTGTAAATGATGGCTGCTTAAATTGTTTTTTACTAAGGAGTTCAGCTCCTGTTTTAACTTTTTTACCTCCTCAGAGATAACTACCCGAGGGTTAGCACCTTTCTCTAGTTTCTTACTCCCACATGACCTAAATAAAGACATATGCTTCTCGAACCAAGAAATAGGATTTTCTTGTGTGAGACCAGAACTTGCCTTTTAAACCAATCCCACCAAGTTTATCACATTTTTATTTGACCAAAAGGTATGCCATTTTGTTTTATTACACACAATGGTATCATTTCGAGGGTTCCAAGTCTCAAGTATCTTAAGTTCAGGATTGAAATCCACAGAGGGAATACTAGGATCACTCAAATTTGTCTTCAGTACCTTAAACTGTGTACATGCTCCAAATAATTGGTAGGATACCACAATGTAATAAATTAGTGACTGCCCCTGAGAGGAGCTAAAAGGAGCCATTTAGAGTAACAAGACTATTGGTTCTTAAACAATTCAGAAAACGTAATCCTCGCCTCTCTGATCTAATATGTCCCGACAGAGTTATCTCGGGGATACTCCATACATCTTCCAACTCCCGAGTCACAAATGTAAACGAGGAGCAATTCAAGATTTTGGCATTAAAGTCCCCAACCATGATTATCAATGTGCATTCTTCATGAACACTAATGTTGAATGCAAATTCAAACATGGAGTCAACTGGAGAATCAGACGCTCTCCGGGGGGAATAAACACATTTACCAGTAAAAATGTTGAGTACTGTCATCCTGCAGCAATACCCAAGGCCAGTTTTAGACACCTGCAGAAATTTGATGAATGGACAAAGACCACTTTGGCGACCCATGTAGAACGCTTGCGCTTTTTTGATTATCGGGCGTACGCGGTGCGGGCGCACGCTGAGAGAGACAAATCTGGGGCTCTACTGGCATGGTTGGCCAACCCAGCACGCAGGGGAACGCCAATCTTAGAGCTGCGGGATGGAGATGGGGCAGTACACTATGAACAGCAGGCTATTAATGGGCAGTTCCTAGAATACTATACCGCCCTCTATCAAAGTCAATTAGACCCCCGGATGTTGGAGGAGGCTGACTTCCTGGATATTGAACTCCCTCAGGTTGAGGCGGAAGAGGCGGAGAAACTGGGTCGAGACGTGGAACTGGGGGAGATCCGGGGAGCAATAAAGCGGATGGCCAGGAATAAGACCCCCGGCACAGACAGGCTCCCTATAGAGTTTTATGCCTCATTTGTGGATCAGTTGGCCCCCCGCCTATTAGCTCTCTACAACAGGTCGCTGCGGGAGGGCTACTTGCCTCGTACAACTAGAGAAGCAATAATCGTACCACTTCTCAAGCCGGATAAACCAGCGTGGGATCGTGCTGCTTATCGCCCCCTCGCAATGCTTAATCTTGATTACAAGATATTGAGCAGTATTCTGGCCGGCCGCCTCCTGACCCACATGACCACTCTGGCCCACACGGATCAGACCGGGTTTATTCCTTCCCAGAACACGGCCATGAATGTTCGTCGCTTATGTCAATTGCTTCATAATTCAGGGCACTTCGGGGCAGAGGCATGTATCTTATCGATTGACATGGAGAAGGCATTCGATAGCTTGGAGTGGCCGTACTTGTTTTGAGTTCTTAGGGCATTCGGGCTGGGCGAGAGATTTGTGGACTGGACAAGGATACTATACCACCTCTCGACTGCCAGGGTTCGCACGGGGGGTGATTTCAGAGGCCTGCAGCGTGGGCAGGGGGACGAGGCAGGGATGTCCACTGTCTCCACTCCTGTTTGCGCTGGCGATAGAGCCCCTGGCGGTGCATGCCCGATTGGGACGATGTTTCCGGGGATTGGATGGGGGGGCCAGGTTCATCGCATCGCCTTGTACACGGATGATCTTGAGGTTCCGTGAAATCTGAATCTGCGTAATAAATATCATGGTTCCGTTACGATTTTGGTAACAGCGAACCGTAACTAGTGAGTTCAGCTAGTACGTGTGTTTTCGTCACATTACCCCAATGGATTCTCTGCGTATTTAGGGTTTTCGTTCCGAACCCTGGGTTCCATTTTGCGCATGGTAGCCATTTTGTGGTTGCCCTCACATAGGCCGATGACTGTGGTTAAATGAGCTCTTTGGTCAGGCTCACCTTAGCTCGAGTTTGTGCTGACTCCTACATGACTCGAGTGAACTGACCTCGTTGCCTGAGGCCGACCCTGCCAAACCCGTTCCCGCCCGCTAGCTGATCTTGATTAAGGGTCAGAGCACGGGGTCTCGTAAAGTTTTATTGCACACAAACATGCCCCATCCTACTTCTATCTGTTTCTGTTTCTTCTTTCATGGTCCATTTACGATATGGGTTGTGGTCTCTTTATTATGGGTCTGTCCGGCTTGTCTAAAGAAGAATGTTGGGATTGTTCGATGATTGATCATGGGCCGGACAACTGAAAAGTGGGTTTTACCGTCATGCGATACTTTTGGTGTGGTTACATGCGATTGGACAATTTGTAAAATAATGGGTGTTTGTCTGGAATGTGATGTTTCTGGCATAAAAAGGGATGACTTGCTTTGTAAATTTGAGCAGTCTCCTGAGAACTCATACCGTGATGACTTCTAGGACTTCTGTTACTGGCTGCAGCCAATAAATTCGATCTCTGACGCCACCAAGAAGTATCCTGTGTCTCTGTATTCTAAGACAGGTGAACCCGAAGACTTTGGGCGTGCCCCTGGCGCCGCTGGGTTCTAAAAACCCGGTTCTTCGATCTACTAATGTTTCTCGACAATGCTGCTGAGGAGCTGCGGGGGGCCCGAGAACTGTTGGGCAGACTGGGCCGGGTGGCAGGCCTCAAGGTCAACTGGGATAAGATGTGCCTTTTCCCTATTCGGGGTGGTAGAGGGGCACCTCCAGATGTTTCAGATGTGAGGTGGGAAAGCAGCTGCTTGACTTAACTAGGGGCCCGGATCTATCATGAGCCCTCTGACCTACTGGAAGGGAATATCGGAAGGGCGATGCGGACCGCCAAGAGCAATTTAGAATTCTGGGGGACCCTTCCCCTTTCAGTGGCGGGAAGAGTGGCGCTGTTAAAGATGGTCACCCTGCCACGCCTTCTGTATTACTTTGGCTCCCTCCCCCTATGGATACCGCAAAAGCATTTCACCCAGCTCAACGCTATGACTGCGGAGTTTTTATGGGGGCCTGGGAGGCGCAGAGTGGCGCTTACTACCATGCAGCGCCCCAGACGGGAGGCGGGATTTGCAGCCCCTGACTTCGAGGCCTATTACCACGCAGCCCAATTTCAATGGTTTACTAAATGGATGGCCAGGGAACTGCGCCTGGAGGAGGGCCGCGGGGGCTTGGGACCGGACCTGCGTCGGCTCTCTCAGACGCTTCTCCAGCTTCCCCTACGGGAGCGGGAGACCCCGAGGGAACTGTGGGTGATGCGACAGTGTTGGAATCAGGCGAGCAGGAGGGCCAAGATGAGTCCGCCGTATGCCCCGGAGATCCCGTTGAGGGTCTGCGAGGCTCTGCCACATGGGGGGGATTGGCAGCGACTGCGGAGTTGGGAGGAAATGGGGGTCACCACTATTGGAGACCTCAATGAGGATGGTGTGCTTTTGCCTTACCAGGACCTCCTGGAGCGGTTCGACCTGCCCCGCCAGGACTTTCTTTTACATGCTGCTGTGTCGGCAGCTATCCGGAAGCACTGGAAGAGGGGGATGGAGGAGCCCCCGACCTCTCTCCCCTGTCAATATGTGGTATGCAGCAGGGACGATTAAAGCGGTAACCTGCCTATACAGGCGTCTTACTCAGGAGCTTAGGTCCCCTTTGGAGAGGCTACGGATCAAATGGGAGGCGGACCTTGGGATGCCTATTGAGGAGAGACCGTGGGAGGATCTGATGGAGCGGGCGTGGAAATGCTCTATAAATGCGAGATTTCAGCTGATACAGTTTTATGTCTTCCATAGGGCGTACCTCACCCCGCACAAAATTAACAAATTTTTTGGATCACGCACTGTCTGCCCCCGCGGCAAATCAGAAAATGCAGAGTTTTTGCATATGTTTTGGGAGTGCCCATTATTGCATGAGTATTGGGGGGAGGTAACCGCTAAATTGGGTGACACGACGGATAGGAGCATTGATCAGACCCCGGGGTTTTGCTTACTTCACTGGTTTCCCCACACTGCCCGTAACAAGGTGACTAGTAAATTTATTGACTTGGGACAAGTCCTAGCTAAGCGAGAAATCACCAGTCATTGGAAAGGATCGCTCCCCTTTTGAGGGTGATTATTTTGGCTATTACTGAGGGATTTAATCTCAGCGATGTGGGGGAGCTCCCCTTTGGGGAAAGGTTGCTCCCCTTTAGGAAGCAATTATGTTGGCCGTATCTGCCCTGCTTGGGGGCAAATCGGGCTTATGTTTTTAGGCCTGTCAGAGGGGTACATGCCACTAGACAACAGGGTTTTTATTCAATAATGTTGGGGGCAGCACCTCGGGCAAGGGTTCCTCCCTTTTAGGGGTGATTATTTTGGCTATTTCTGCCCCCTTTGTGGGCAGATCAGCCTTATGTTTTTAGGCCTATCTGCCCCCAGAAGCCACTAGACACCAGGGTTTTTATACAATGTTGTTGTTGGGGAGCAGCCTCTTGGGCACGGATCGCTCCCCTTTTGAGGGTTTATTATTTTGGCTATTGCTGCCCCTTTGGGGGCAGATTGGCCTTATACTTTTAAGGCTACCCCCCCCCCCCATCTTGGCTGGTGGATTGTGTGTCAACTGGTGCAATATTTGCATATGTGTTTGTAATGTTTTATCTATCCTTTTTAGTCTAGTGCAAAGCTTTTGATTCCTGTTTGAGGTTTCGGCAGTGGTTGATCTGCGATTTGCGTAGTTGCATGTGTTTGGTAAGAAAACATTTTTGTTGTGTTTACTCAAAATGAGAATTATTGTCATGCATGAATGGATTTTATGTAAGTGGTGTCAAAATAGCAGCATATTTAGTTTATGTTTTGAGTGTGAAATTCTTTTTGGATTTGTGCACGATGTGTATTGCATTGTCTCAAGGGTAATTTTCTTTTCTTTTTTAGTGGGATATTGTTGGTCCTTGCTGTGGCTGTGCAGAGTAGGTGGTGGTGAGTCTAACTGTTTCCAGCAAGTGAGTGGTATTGTTTTGGAGTATATAGGTCTTTGTGATAAAGCCGCTTTTGTTTATTACTTCTTTTACAAAGTGTTTGTTGTGGTTAACTTGTTTGTCAATTTACCTTTATTAGCAAAGATTATGGCTAGCCACAGGATTAATGCTCAGCAGGTGGCTGGTATGCTTTTTGAATCTTCTTCTGACCATGATTATAAGACTGAGTGCAAGATTCTGGCAGTGAGTTTTCTGTCCACAAGGAATCATCTGATGATGAAGCTACTCTCAGTGTGGATTAAGCTACTCTCAGTGCGGTGAAGTGCCTGTTTTAGAGGAGGACACTGATGCATCATTGGTGCAGCAAAGAGGCATCAGGATTGCAGCCTTGAGCTGCATGGCTTCCCATTGGGAGTGCTGGACTCTGGATTGATCTAAACATGGTGAAGCCGGTGATGGCTGCCTTTAGTGATGATGCAGGGTGTAGAGTGAATTGTGATTTTTTTTGCCTATACAGTTTTTTCAGTTGTTTATGGATGATGTATTTTTGGCTGAGTTTGTTGAGCAGACTAATTTGTATGCTGAACAGTATTTGAGGGACCACATTTCCAGACTTAGGCCCCGCTCTAGAGATTTCCAGTGGATTCCCACAAATCTGGATGAGATTAAGATGTTTTTGGGTTCAACTTTTTTGATTGGTTGATAAGGAAGCCGTCCCTGTCTTCATATTGGTCTACCAGTCCCTTGATGGTAATGGCCATATTTCCTGCAATTATAAGTCGTGATCGGCATTTACTTTTGCTTCGGATGCTGCATTTTGTTGATAATGCTTTTGCGTTGCCACAAGATCACCCTGACTTTGACCGCCTTTTTAAGATTCGGCCTGTCCTTGATCACTTTGTAGATCAATTTTCAGAGATTTATACTCCAGGTGAAGAAATAGCTGTTTATGAATCTTTGGTCCTCTTCAAGGGCCGTTTGTTTTTTAGGCAGTACATTCCTAGCAAGAGGGCACGTTATGGAACTAAGATGTACATGAGAGTAGGACAGGATATGTCTATAATTTCTGGGTGTACACTGGTAGGGATTTCAATATTGACCCCCCTGGTTGTCCGTCTACTCTAGGAGATTAAAAAAAAATATTGTGTGATCATGGTAAAGGAGTTTTTAGCAAAGGACATCATATTCACCTAGATAACTTCTACACTGCTGTGCAATTGTTTAAGGAATTGTTCAAAGTAGACACTCTTGCTTGTGGCACAATCTGCTCAACCTGTAAAAGTTACCCAAAAGAGCTGGTTTACAAAAAGCTTGAGAGGGGACAGTGCAGTAATGCCTGGCTCACCATGGAAGAAGGCACAAAAAAAATTCCCTGAGAAAGGAATTATGAAAAAATGTCCGTTCACAGAAACTCTAATTCTTGAAGGGGTTATCCAGTGGCTAGCTTAAGGTATTTGGGGCATGTGAGTATGTCCAATAGTAAAACGTATCCATCAGGATGTGGCCGGTTTGCTCGATCCCCTTTTCCCCCAAACCCTTCCACGATAAATACCAACCAGTGCGGTGCACAGAGGACAGGACTGAGATGTGCTGTAATGAAGTAATAATTCTGCAACTATAATCACAGAAAAACATCTTTGGGGCTCCCACCCACCATATACTCGCACACCGCTTCCTGAGGGTGGGGGCAGAGGAATAATCGACATAAGGCTAGTGAAGACAGTGACACTTCTCGACCTAGCATAATAAGAGAACGTGATTGGACTGTTTCATTTTAGATTTTAATCAAAATTTCAATTGTTGATTGTTGAGCGCACTCAAATATGAGGATGCATGAGGAAGTCTTGGTAGCACAGAAAGGTGAGTACTGTCCTCTTGCCCTTTACATAACATGTTTTGGCCTCACCTCGGAATTAATAGGTGTGTGAAATCTAACAGTTTTTATCATAACGGTCTGTGAAAAGTAAGCGAAAGGCGCAAAATGTGCTGTGCTAGTATCTCACAACTCATTTTTCTCTGAGCGCAAATTTTATGCAAACCAGTTTCTGGCAAGAGACTGGTTGGAGCAGAAAATGTCTCTCAATAAAATGTTTTCTGCTTGAACCAGTACGCTGCAAGCAAAAAACGACATGAAATTCTATAATGGAAAACTCTGCAATTTTCACATGGCATGACATTTGCAAATTATGCAAGCATAATTGAAATTTCACCTGGGCCTACTCAGCATATGCAAGACAATGAATGCTTAGGTATAAGTTTATCTTAATTGAAATGATAGTTTTGAAAGTGCTCCCAGGCTGTGCATTCTTGGTCATGAGTAGGGGTGGGCGGAATTTGCAAAATCCACTTTCGCAAATTATCGCGAAAATGTTTAAAATTATCGCAAACAAGCGGAAATATCGCGAAGATGCGGAATTTTTTTTTCCGCATGTTCGCGAGATTTTCTGCATGGTTGCGGGTCGCCAACTTACCCATGTGGTTGCTCGCGGGCGCGGCCATCTTGTTTTGAGTTGTCTCGCGGTGCATGATCGCGAGAAGAAAGACGTGATCGCGTGACGCATGACGTCACTGCGGGCGCGAACTGTCACGAGACAGCGCAAATGGCTAAAAACAATCCAACATCTCATGGAGAACGCGACCGGATCAAGAAAACTTGTCGGCGAATGCAGGGATTCAGGTAAGGCGATCGCGCGCGCGTGAGAATGTATTATTTTACAGCGCGAACAAGAAACAAATTATCGCCTAGCTGCGGAAAGCGGAAATTTTGACATTTTCGCGCTCTCCGCGGAACGCGAAAATGTAAAATTATCGCAATTTCCGCGAACGGAACGAAATTTTTGCCCAGGCCTAGTCATGAGCCATGAGCAATTCTGCTATGATTTATGCCCTGTAACAGAAGAAGCTAGCCTTAAATGAGCATATGTAATTGTGATGCCAAGAAATGTGTGATGCCTCTCTCTCACGTTTTTCTTGCCATGCATCTGCTTGAGCGCTGGCAGCAGACAGCTGCTGATAACAGCACATGTTACCCACACAAGCAGGCTGGTATGTGGAACCAATGCACAAAACATAACATGTCCCTCACCATCTCAATTCCTTTCAGTACCATCTGAAATGAAAACAGACAAGATGGACAAGTTTGACCTGAGAAGTTATTTCCATCATTTATCTGCATACACCGGCCAGGCATGGCAAAACTACACAAGATGGCAGAAGTGCATGTGTCCACATTGCCAACTAGGGTCACGCGTGAGGTGTGCAGTATGATATGGAAATGGTGGGCTGCTGGCCACCTTTTAGATACATTATTGTTTAGCAATGCAGTTTTAGATAGAGGGAACAAGACCATGAATATACCGGCAAAAGAACAACTAAAAGAGAACGCAATTCATTAAATAGAGTCCAGTCGGCCTTCACATGTGACATAGACGTGTCATCACAGTAATGCTGCCAAAGGGAGCCTGAACAAGGAAAACAAGCATTGGCATAGCCAATAGGTCTCGCCTTTGGGACCTTATAAGTGTTTAGCCATGCAACAGTTGCATAACTAAATACTTATAAGGTCCCAAAAGCGAGACCTATTGGCTATGCCAATGCTTGTTTCCATTTGCTCGACAGACCCTGATTCCTTCCCATCAATACCTGAGTCTAAGTAGAAGAAAGCAATCCAATTACTAGTCTGAGCAAATACGAATGGATGCCAATTACAGCCAATTTTCTCCCCAGTGTCCCTCGGTCAACCCTGTTGACTGATGTGGAGAGTCTATAAAGGCAGCATATAAGGCCATGTCCTTGCCTACTGCGTATTTTTCAATCAAGGTTTGCAAAGCTGTGATATTATCTAAAGTACAACAATGTTTACAAAAACCAGCTTGCTGCGCAGGGAGGAGATCATTGCCAAAAGCCCAATCCTGGTGGTGTAAAAGTATACTCTTGGCAAACAATTTTCAGATCGCATCCAGTAATGTGATCTGCCTAAAATATGCAACGAGTGGTTTTGGGACCCTCTTTATATAGAGGTACCACTATAATTCCTTGCCAAGAAGACGGAATAATCCCATATGCATAGCAGTGTTGAAACACCAGTTGGATAAAGGAGGCCCATATGGAGATTTCTTGCTCAATAAGGGATATAGGGAGATCATCCGAGCCCATCGTCCTGAATACCTTACTCCCCTAATAAAACATTCTATATCCTCACTACAGGCAGGGCCATATACCTTCCCTAAAAGGGACTCATCCATTGATTCCACAAGAAACCTACCCCTGGAATTTGATGCACAAGGCACCTAAAAGTGCAACCTCTCTCAATTTAATCCATTTTTGATCCTCCACTCCTCTGCATTCAGACGCCTTCAATCTTGTTCTTACCCGGTTCAATCGATTAATTTCCCTTTGTCTTGTAAATGATGGCTGCTTAAATTGTTTTTTACTAAGGAGTTCAGCTCCTGTTTTAACTTTTTTACCTCCTCAGAGATAACTACCCGAGGGTTAGCACCTTTCTCTAGTTTCTTACTCCCACATGACCTAAATAAAGACATATGCTTCTCGAACCAAGAAATAGGATTTTCTTGTGTGAGACCAGAACTTGCCTTTTAAACCAATCCCACCAAGTTTATCACATTTTTATTTGACCAAAAGGTATGCCATTTTGTTTTATTACACACAATGGTATCATTTCGAGGGTTCCAAGTCTCAAGTATCTTAAGTTCAGGATTGAAATCCACAGAGGGAATACTAGGATCACTCAAATTTGTCTTCAGTACCTTAAACTGTGTACATGCTCCAAATAATTGGTAGGATACCACAATGTAATAAATTAGTGACTGCCCCTGAGAGGAGCTAAAAGGAGCCATTTAGAGTAACAAGACTATTGGTTCTTAAACAATTCAGAAAACGTAATCCTCGCCTCTCTGATCTAATATGTCCCGACAGAGTTATCTCGGGGATACTCCATACATCTTCCAACTCCCGAGTCACAAATGTAAACGAGGAGCAATTCAAGATTTTGGCATTAAAGTCCCCAACCATGATTATCAATGTGCATTCTTCATGAACACTAATGTTGAATGCAAATTCAAACATGGAGTCAACTGGAGAATCAGACGCTCTCCGGGGGGAATAAACACATTTACCAGTAAAAATGTTGAGTACTGTCATCCTGCAGCAATACCCAAGGCCAGTTTTAGACACCTGCAGAAATTTGATGAATGGACAAAGACCACTTTGGCGACCCATGTAGAACGCTTGCGCTTTTTTGATTATCGGGCGTACGCGGTGCGGGCGCACGCTGAGAGAGACAAATCTGGGGCTCTACTGGCATGGTTGGCCAACCCAGCACGCAGGGGAACGCCAATCTTAGAGCTGCGGGATGGAGATGGGGCAGTACACTATGAACAGCAGGCTATTAATGGGCAGTTCCTAGAATACTATACCGCCCTCTATCAAAGTCAATTAGACCCCCGGATGTTGGAGGAGGCTGACTTCCTGGATATTGAACTCCCTCAGGTTGAGGCGGAAGAGGCGGAGAAACTGGGTCGAGACGTGGAACTGGGGGAGATCCGGGGAGCAATAAAGCGGATGGCCAGGAATAAGACCCCCGGCACAGACAGGCTCCCTATAGAGTTTTATGCCTCATTTGTGGATCAGTTGGCCCCCCGCCTATTAGCTCTCTACAACAGGTCGCTGCGGGAGGGCTACTTGCCTCGTACAACTAGAGAAGCAATAATCGTACCACTTCTCAAGCCGGATAAACCAGCGTGGGATCGTGCTGCTTATCGCCCCCTCGCAATGCTTAATCTTGATTACAAGATATTGAGCAGTATTCTGGCCGGCCGCCTCCTGACCCACATGACCACTCTGGCCCACACGGATCAGACCGGGTTTATTCCTTCCCAGAACACGGCCATGAATGTTCGTCGCTTATGTCAATTGCTTCATAATTCAGGGCACTTCGGGGCAGAGGCATGTATCTTATCGATTGACATGGAGAAGGCATTCGATAGCTTGGAGTGGCCGTACTTGTTTTGAGTTCTTAGGGCATTCGGGCTGGGCGAGAGATTTGTGGACTGGACAAGGATACTATACCACCTCTCGACTGCCAGGGTTCGCACGGGGGGTGATTTCAGAGGCCTGCAGCGTGGGCAGGGGGACGAGGCAGGGATGTCCACTGTCTCCACTCCTGTTTGCGCTGGCGATAGAGCCCCTGGCGGTGCATGCCCGATTGGGACGATGTTTCCGGGGATTGGATGGGGGGGCCAGGTTCATCGCATCGCCTTGTACACGGATGATCTTGAGGTTCCGTGAAATCTGAATCTGCGTAATAAATATCATGGTTCCGTTACGATTTTGGTAACAGCGAACCGTAACTAGTGAGTTCAGCTAGTACGTGTGTTTTCGTCACATTACCCCAATGGATTCTCTGCGTATTTAGGGTTTTCGTTCCGAACCCTGGGTTCCATTTTGCGCATGGTAGCCATTTTGTGGTTGCCCTCACATAGGCCGATGACTGTGGTTAAACGAGCTCTTTGGTCAGGCTCACCTTAGCTCGAGTTTGTGCTGACTCCTACATGACTCGAGTGAACTGACCTCGTTGCCTGAGGCCGACCCTGCCAAACCCGTTCCCGCCCGCTAGCTGATCTTGATTAAGGGTCAGAGCACGGGGTCTCGTAAAGTTTTATTGCACACAAACATGCCCCATCCTACTTCTATCTGTTTCTGTTTCTTCTTTCATGGTCCATTTACGATATGGGTTGTGGTCTCTTTATTATGGGTCTGTCCGGCTTGTCTAAAGAAGAATGTTGGGATTGTTCGATGATTGATCATGGGCCGGACAACTGAAAAGTGGGTTTTACCGTCATGCGATACTTTTGGTGTGGTTACATGCGATTGGACAATTTGTAAAATAATGGGTGTTTGTCTGGAATGTGATGTTTCTGGCATAAAAAGGGATGACTTGCTTTGTAAATTTGAGCAGTCTCCTGAGAACTCATACCGTGATGACTTCTAGGACTTCTGTTACTGGCTGCAGCCAATAAATTCGATCTCTGACGCCACCAAGAAGTATCCTGTGTCTCTGTATTCTAAGACAGGTGAACCCGAAGACTTTGGGCGTGCCCCTGGCGCCGCTGGGTTCTAAAAACCCGGTTCTTCGATCTACTAATGTTTCTCGACAATGCTGCTGAGGAGCTGCGGGGGGCCCGAGAACTGTTGGGCAGACTGGGCCGGGTGGCAGGCCTCAAGGTCAACTGGGATAAGATGTGCCTTTTCCCTATTCGTGGTGGTAGAGGGGCACCTCCAGATGTTTCAGATGTGAGGTGGGAAAGCAGCTGCTTGACTTAACTAGGGGCCCGGATCTATCATGAGCCCTCTGACCTACTGGAAGGGAATATCGGAAGGGCGATGCGGACCGCCAAGAGCAATTTAGAATTCTGGGGGACCCTTCCCCTTTCAGTGGCGGGAAGAGTGGCGCTGTTAAAGATGGTCACCCTGCCACGCCTTCTGTATTACTTTGGCTCCCTCCCCCTATGGATACCGCAAAAGCATTTCACCCAGCTCAACGCTATGACTGCGGAGTTTTTATGGGGGCCTGGGAGGCGCAGAGTGGCGCTTACTACCATGCAGCGCCCCAGACGGGAGGCGGGATTTGCAGCCCCTGACTTCGAGGCCTATTACCACGCAGCCCAATTTCAATGGTTTACTAAATGGATGGCCAGGGAACTGCGCCTGGAGGAGGGCCGCGGGGGCTTGGGACCGGACCTGCGTCGGCTCTCTCAGACGCTTCTCCAGCTTCCCCTACGGGAGCGGGAGACCCCGAGGGAACTGTGGGTGATGCGACAGTGTTGGAATCAGGCGAGCAGGAGGGCCAAGATGAGTCCGCCGTATGCCCCGGAGATCCCGTTGAGGGTCTGCGAGGCTCTGCCACATGGGGGGGATTGGCAGCGACTGCGGAGTTGGGAGGAAATGGGGGTCACCACTATTGGAGACCTCAATGAGGATGGTGTGCTTTTGCCTTACCAGGACCTCCTGGAGCGGTTCGACCTGCCCCGCCAGGACTTTCTTTTACATGCTGCTGTGTCGGCAGCTATCCGGAAGCACTGGAAGAGGGGGATGGAGGAGCCCCCGACCTCTCTCCCCTGTCAATATGTGGTATGCAGCAGGGACGATTAAAGCGGTAACCTGCCTATACAGGCGTCTTACTCAGGAGCTTAGGTCCCCTTTGGAGAGGCTACGGATCAAATGGGAGGCGGACCTTGGGATGCCTATTGAGGAGAGACCGTGGGAGGATCTGATGGAGCGGGCGTGGAAATGCTCTATAAATGCGAGATTTCAGCTGATACAGTTTTATGTCTTCCATAGGGCGTACCTCACCCCGCACAAAATTAACAAATTTTTTGGATCACGCACTGTCTGCCCCCGCGGCAAATCAGAAAATGCAGAGTTTTTGCATATGTTTTGGGAGTGCCCATTATTGCATGAGTATTGGGGGGAGGTAACCGCTAAATTGGGTGACACGACGGATAGGAGCATTGATCAGACCCCGGGGTTTTGCTTACTTCACTGGTTTCCCCACACTGCCCGTAACAAGGTGACTAGTAAATTTATTGACTTGGGACAAGTCCTAGCTAAGCGAGAAATCACCAGTCATTGGAAAGTGGCCACGGCGCCTAACGCTGCGTGCTGGCTGCGAGAATTTACAAAGTGGGCCGACTGCGAGGGGACTCTCAGACTTCAAATGGCCCAGAGAGCCGATAATGACAAAATGTTGACTGCAGCCAGAGCGTGGGTGGCGTTGGTGGACCTGCTTAAGACATCGACAGCTGACAATGACTGATCTCCTTCACGACGCCACTAGACCACACGCATGGCTGACCTGCCCTTACCGAGCGGGCGGCAGGGTTAGAGGATAGCGGGTCTTGAGTGGCAACTACTGTTCATTCACCCCCTGACAGTACGATACCAGTGGTCCAATCAGCGGGGCTCATCAGTGAAACTGAAAGATAGCGGAGGGAGCGACATGTCTGGCAGTGGGGGGGGAATTGGAGGGGCTGGGGGTGGGAAGAGGGGGTTTTGTTAACTTGTTACTTATTGCGGAGGCTTGCAGCGAGGCCTCGTAAGACACTTTTGACCTGGATACCCTGAATGGGACTATAGGCCGTGCCTAGCCTGACATTGTTGACGAAGAGATGGGCTTGCAGGGCCATCGGGGGAAACAGGGATAGGGGGAGTGATGCTCCTTCCAGGTGCCTTTGATATCGCAGGGGTAGGATGGGATAGAAGCATGGGGGGTTTAAGGAAAGACCCTGTCTTATGGTGGGGAAGGTAGAGGGATATCGATATTACGGAATTTGGTCGGGGGGACTGGACAGGGGCCCTAGAGGGGGTGGTTTATTTAGGCACGGCCCTTCTTGCAGTAGTCATTGTGATGTTCACTGTCTTATCATAATAAACTTGCAATAAAGTTTGTTTAAAAAAAATGGACAAAGGCCACACGATTCCAATTTATACTACCACTAAGTAAAATAGCTAAACCTCCGCTGGCATGACGTTTTGCTGCACAACAGGAAACAAAGTAATTCTCATAATTAAAATCTACACAACTACAAGTTTCCTGTAAACAGACTATCAGTGGGTGGGAGGACATTACGGAGCTTAATTTTAAGTTAGAGTGTCCTAAACCTGCCATATTCTAGGACAAAATTTTACCCAGGGGGCTACCTCTGCATCATCAGTAGTTTTGTATTTACTTTGAAAGCATTAAAAAAACCTGCTACCCAATTCCAGTGGGCCAACTCATCTCCTTCTCTTAAGTCACCGCCCCTTAATATTATATTAATCATTGTTGCCCCTGTGATACTACCAACTGAGATTATAATGTCCTTTGGTGCACATCTCTGCCTGAGCTCCAAGTGTTTTCCCTGCAAGGGTTTAACTGCTCAACAACCGGTTCCCTTAACAGTGAAGACGTCAATACCCTTTTTCCTAAAATGATTCGAATTAGCCAAGATCAGCATTACAATGATTCTAGAAGTAAATGTTACTCTGGAGTTCAGAAAACTGCTTTGAGGGACCAAAAACACCTGATCAATATCTCTACTCGCTACCATTCTCAGATCCTCGATATCAGACAGTAACTGCAGGAGAAAGCTCCTATAAATGGACCCAATTCCATATCAAACCGAGAAACAAAGGTCAGGGTATTAGCTACTTGTCCAGACTCAAGTCCTCAGCTAGCTTACTTCTCTGCTTTTGCTGAGCCACCAGTTTAAAAATCTGTACTGAGGAATAGCTCATGCTTTAAATCAATCCGTACAGGGAGAGATTCCACATGAGAGATGGCCGTTGTCTGCCTAATGCTAATGCTCTTCTTTTATCATGGGGGGGGTGTATTCCAAGAGACCCTGACTCTGGTTCAGCCTCAGGCCCAACTGTCTTCGACTCGTTTACCTTTTGCGGCAGTGAAATAGGGACAAACTCATCTGGTGCATTTGGGAACCGCCATTTTTTTGCCTTAAGCTTCGCAATCCGTCGGGTCCTTTTCTTTTTCCCCTTTCAAGATTTCAACCCTTTATTTTCCGGAGGAGAAGCACCCTTCCCAGGGGTGGCCTCTTTTAAGTCAACCCTTGATAGATTTACAATAGGAGGGACATTTTGTAAAACTTTATCCCAAGACTTAGGAGTACCCTCTTTTTTTTTGCATTTACATTCTCCCCTTGAGCAGCTGGGTGAATATCCCCGGGTACCTGGGAGGAGGAACAGGGCATATTGTCGGCCCCAGATAACTCATCCGGGTGCCAATATAGGTTCCCACTTGAACTCCCATTTCTACCACCCCATATGTTTCCACTTTATTGGTCTGGGAAGCCTGAGATTTCGATTCAATATGCGTTCCTCTCTTACCGTAATAAAAACCAGCAGAGGTATGATAGTGCACCCCCCTTAGAATAGGGGTCAATACATCAAACACGTGATCAAAATTGACAATTGATTTATCTAGCAAGGCCAGAATTGAGGTAAGAATCCCCTACAAGGCATAAAGAATATCAGAATTAGCCCTCCCTCCACCAATCCCAATGATTCCCTCATTTGATAGTCACCATGATGCTTGTGTCCAAAAAGCATATGTTAAAGTCAGGTAGGCATTTAAAGGTAGGTTGGGGAGTATTTCTGCACGCCAATTCTGCCCCCCCCCCCCCCCCTTCCTTGGGGCAGATTTTTTTTTTTTTTTTTGTAGCCGCTAGGGGGTGTTCGGGATGTTGGGGGGTGGTCGCTTGGGCAAGAGTGGCTCCCCTTCATTGGGGTGAATGTTTTGGCCATTTTTATGTTTTTGGGCCCTGGGTAAAAGCCACTATACACCGGAGATTTGATTACAGCGATGTGAGGTGGCAGCACCTTGGGGAAGGGTCACTCCCCATTAGGTAGCAATTATGTTGGCCATTTCTGCCCCCCTTTGGGGCAGATCGGCCTTATGTTTTTAGGCCGGGGCAGAAGCCATTAGACACCAGGGTTTTTATTCAATGTTGTTGTTGGGGAGCAGCCTCTTGGGCAAGGATCGCTCCCCTTTTGAGGGTGATTATTTTGGCTATTACTGAGGGATTTAATCTCAGCGATGTGGGGGAGCTCCCCTTTGGGGAAAGGTTGCTCCCCTTTAGGAAGCAATTATGTTGGCCGTATCTGCCCTGCTTGGGGGCAAATCGGGCTTATGTTTTTAGGCCTGTCAGAGGGGTACATGCCACTAGACAACAGGGTTTTTATTCAATAATGTTGGGGGCAGCACCTCGGGCAAGGGTTCCTCCCTTTTAGGGGTGATTATTTTGGCTATTTCTGCCCCCTTTGTGGGCAGATCAGCCTTATGTTTTTAGGCCTATCTGCCCCCAGAAGCCACTAGACACCAGGGTTTTTATACAATGTTGTTGTTGGGGAGCAGCCTCTTGGGCACGGATCGCTCCCCTTTTGAGGGTTTATTATTTTGGCTATTGCTGCCCCTTTGGGGGCAGATTGGCCTTATACTTTTAAGGCTACCCCCCCCCCCCATCTTGGCTGGTGGATTGTGTGTCAACTGGTGCAATATTTGCATATGTGTTTGTAATGTTTTATCTATCCTTTTTAGTCTAGTGCAAAGCTTTTGATTCCTGTTTGAGGTTTCGGCAGTGGTTGATCTGCGATTTGCGTAGTTGCATGTGTTTGGTAAGAAAACATTTTTGTTGTGTTTACTCAAAATGAGAATTATTGTCATGCATGAATGGATTTTATGTAAGTGGTGTCAAAATAGCAGCATATTTAGTTTATGTTTTGAGTGTGAAATTCTTTTTGGATTTGTGCACGATGTGTATTGCATTGTCTCAAGGGTAATTTTCTTTTCTTTTTTAGTGGGATATTGTTGGTCCTTGCTGTGGCTGTGCAGAGTAGGTGGTGGTGAGTCTAACTGTTTCCAGCAAGTGAGTGGTATTGTTTTGGAGTATATAGGTCTTTGTGATAAAGCCGCTTTTGTTTATTACTTCTTTTACAAAGTGTTTGTTGTGGTTAACTTGTTTGTCAATTTACCTTTATTAGCAAAGATTATGGCTAGCCACAGGATTAATGCTCAGCAGGTGGCTGGTATGCTTTTTGAATCTTCTTCTGACCATGATTATAAGACTGAGTGCAAGATTCTGGCAGTGAGTTTTCTGTCCACAAGGAATCATCTGATGATGAAGCTACTCTCAGTGTGGATTAAGCTACTCTCAGTGCGGTGAAGTGCCTGTTTTAGAGGAGGACACTGATGCATCATTGGTGCAGCAAAGAGGCATCAGGATTGCAGCCTTGAGCTGCATGGCTTCCCATTGGGAGTGCTGGACTCTGGATTGATCTAAACATGGTGAAGCCGGTGATGGCTGCCTTTAGTGATGATGCAGGGTGTAGAGTGAATTGTGATTTTTTTTGCCTATACAGTTTTTTCAGTTGTTTATGGATGATGTATTTTTGGCTGAGTTTGTTGAGCAGACTAATTTGTATGCTGAACAGTATTTGAGGGACCACATTTCCAGACTTAGGCCCCGCTCTAGAGATTTCCAGTGGATTCCCACAAATCTGGATGAGATTAAGATGTTTTTGGGTTCAACTTTTTTGATTGGTTGATAAGGAAGCCGTCCCTGTCTTCATATTGGTCTACCAGTCCCTTGATGGTAATGGCCATATTTCCTGCAATTATAAGTCGTGATCGGCATTTACTTTTGCTTCGGATGCTGCATTTTGTTGATAATGCTTTTGCGTTGCCACAAGATCACCCTGACTTTGACCGCCTTTTTAAGATTCGGCCTGTCCTTGATCACTTTGTAGATCAATTTTCAGAGATTTATACTCCAGGTGAAGAAATAGCTGTTTATGAATCTTTGGTCCTCTTCAAGGGCCGTTTGTTTTTTAGGCAGTACATTCCTAGCAAGAGGGCACGTTATGGAACTAAGATGTACATGAGAGTAGGACAGGATATGTCTATAATTTCTGGGTGTACACTGGTAGGGATTTCAATATTGACCCCCCTGGTTGTCCGTCTACTCTAGGAGATTAAAAAAAAATATTGTGTGATCATGGTAAAGGAGTTTTTAGCAAAGGACATCATATTCACCTAGATAACTTCTACACTGCTGTGCAATTGTTTAAGGAATTGTTCAAAGTAGACACTCTTGCTTGTGGCACAATCTGCTCAACCTGTAAAAGTTACCCAAAAGAGCTGGTTTACAAAAAGCTTGAGAGGGGACAGTGCAGTAATGCGTAGTTATGAACTGCTAGCTGTGAAATTTGTGGACAGGAGGGATGTCTGCATGCTGACTGTGACTGTTTGGGGTCAGGTTGCTGATGTGCGCAAACCTGTGTGCATTGTAGACTACAATAAGCACATTGGTGGTGTAGATAGAGTAGATCAGCAGTTGGAACCTTACACTGCTGTTTGTTAGACTTACATTTGGTATACAAAGTTGGCGATCCATCTCTTCAACTTAGCAACTTTTAATGCCTTTGTTGTGTTCAAGGGGTGTTCTCCAGCATCAAGGATGACTTTTGTTCAGTTTCAGGAGTCTGTGATAGGCAGCCTAGTTGTAGTGGAACAGGCAAGTGTTCCTAGAGTTGGACTGGTGGAGGATGGGGCTAGATTGAAAGATCAGCACTTTCCCAATTTAATTCCTCCCACGCCCCCCAAAAAACAATCCCTGTAAGAGATGTAGAGTTTGTTTGAAAAGAGGTATGCGGAAGGAGACTTGTATGCAGTGTGTTGATTGTCCTTCTAATTCGGGGCTGATTGTGCCCACGTTTCAGATTGTATCTCACACAAAAGAGTTTTTGTGTGCAACCGTGAGTCTAATAGTGAACTGCCTGGTATGAATTGTTTTATATTTATAGTTCTTTTTCACGGTTGGCATTAGAAGGATGTATTTAATTGCCTCTGTTGTGTTTGTAGTTATAGTTTTCTATCTATTTCCAAAGGGTTTGTGTTTTTTTCTTGTAAAAAAAAAATTGATGACAATGTGCGTGGATTAACGTTTGGCATGGTGGTGTGCATGAACTGGCACACATGGACTGGCGCTAGGCTGGTGGTATGCATGGACTGGCGCTTGGCTGGCGGTGTGCGTGGACTGGGGCTTGGCTGGCAGTGTGCGTGGACTGGCGCTCGGCTGGCAGTGTGTGTGGACTGGCATTTGGCTGGTGGTGTGCGTGGACTGGCGCTTGGCTGACGTCGTGCATGGACTGGCCTTTGGCTGGCGGTGTGTGTGGGCTGGGACTTGGCTGGTGGTGTGCGTGGAATGGCATTTGGCTGGTGGTATGCGTGGACTGGCGTTTGGCTGGTGGTGTGCGTGGACTGGGGCTTGGCTGGCAGGGTGCATGGACTGAGGCTTGGCTGGATGTGTGTGGAATGGCATTTAGCTGGTGGTGTGCGTGGAATGGCGCTTGGCTGGCGGTGTGCGTGGATAGGGGCTTGGTTGGTGATATGTGAGTAGTGACTTGCTGCTTGTTATTACACACACTGCTAGCCAAACACCATGTCATGTCCTTTAGGCTAGTCCTGTCATGTATACCCCTTTTTACATACATTGTCCCATTCACACGACAATAATGGTTCTGAAACAGGTGACCTTTTACCTAGTAGCTTGCTCCTGTCTCTTAGACAATAGGCTCTTAGTATCATAATCCCTGTACCTGACGTACATAAACATGCCTTCAGGCAATGCATAATTATTCTGTATAAGGGTCACCACTTTTTTCATCCTTGGCCAACAGCCCGCTGTGCATGATCGCATTTGTTTGGAAAAACATTTATGATTGTTTTCAAAACATTTATGATTGTTTTCAAAACATATCGATTCTAGAAGAAACGCTGGAGTGACCACTCTAGTATATAAGCCCCTTATCCCCTCCTGCAAAGTAGAGGAGAATTCCTTCCACGCTGACACGGGGTCCTGCATGCTGAATCTTCGACATCCCTTGAGGGGTCTGATCCTCGGAGCAGAGAAGGGGTCATTCGTTCTCTACCATTAGGTGAGGGGGTTGGTTCTTCCCTAGAGGATTCTTGGCTATATACATACATATATATATATATATACCTATACACATTTACATGCTACACCTACATATCTAGGTTAGGTACATTTAGGCAAATTACATAGGGTGCGCATTATAGGAGTATACAAATACTATTGTTTTATCTGAACTGTATATGTTCATCTTTTACGCACTATGGTTGAAATGTATCTACTGTTTGTCATATTAGTACTTGCGATTTCTTTCGTATGCTTCGGTCTCCTGATTGTCGCACCAAGTATGTTTTACACAAGACTAACGCTGGACCAATAAATACTTATTGAAACGTCCTAATTTCCCTCTTGTGTACTTTCTGAGAATAAGTAAGCACGAGTGACTGAGCGAAAAGTACTGTACTGTTTTCCACAATCCCTGAGAATTCAGGGTTGTCATGTTCAGTGGTAGCCAGAAACTACCTACACCACTGTAAGATACAATGGGGTAGTAGTGGCACTGCAGAGCTAGCTGGTCTAACGGCTGACATATCCTGTGGGGGTGTCCAGAAGCGGTTTGGACACCAAGTCCTCAGTTTAGGTCATCCAAAACGCACAGATCCTGGGGATTCCTAGGAACTACACGACAGGCACTGCACACACTACATCAACCGCCAGCCGGTGTGATTGCTGTGTCAGTCATTTTTCTTTTAAACAAACCTAATTGAGGTTTACAGACTTGTACAGACACAGATTATGTGAAGTTTTGTGTTAAAATACATACAATCAGGGTGAGTAATGGAACCGTTGTGTGAAATACAATCATATTAAACAGTCTATGAATGATAGTGATCCTCCCTCCCACCCTCCATTCCAAGAATAATGGACGATAGGTGCTAATTCCACATTGTGTTACAGTCGCACGGCACTTGTTACAGTCGTTTGTTAAACTCTAATTCTAATCTAATCTAACCTCCCAAATCTGCCCCCCTCCCCTCAGGCATGTCACTCACAGCTCTGTGTAGATATTGTGGCGTAGGTCTATCTTGTGGTACCTTCTCGATATATCAAGGTTAGCGGTGCGGTGGGAAATGCCCAGTAGTTGCAGAGTTATGCTGTACAGTCCTTCTAAAATTGCGCTAGCAGGCCGATCACAGGGACAAGCAACTTAACCCTCTGTTTCAGGAGCGGGTGTCCCAGGGTCATTATCACTATCACTATCAGGGATCTTGAGGAGTACTACCAGAGTTTCCCATGCCTTTGCTGCATCTAGTACCTTCTCACTTCCTGCCCTCTTTGCCAACTGCATCCAAGCTATTCCATCACACTCAGCCCATTTAATGAATTATTTCTTCCATCTGGCTATGCTGGGGTTCCCCTGCGTTTTCCAGTGCATAGTGATCTCCTGTTTAGCCAGCAAGAGGCCCATATCTATAAATTTGCTAGTGATCTTATTTTTGGCCATGTGGGGGAACCAATGCAACATACACGTGTGGGGGAACCAATGCAACATACACAGCCCTATAGTTGGTTCTAATTCCCTATCAGTGATTGTGTTTAATAGAGTCACTACTTCAGGCCAGTATACATCTAACTGCGGGCAACCCCAGTACATATGATGGAAATCTGCACCCTCTCTGCGGCAGCGTGGACATGTATCTGAACCTGTATCAAAGTATTTATTAAGGTTCACTGGGGGTAAGGTAGGCTCTATGTAAGATGTAAAAGTGCACTAATTGGAAACGGGTGTTTCTGGTGCTCTTCCACTCCCTCTCCACAATACCAGCCCAATCAGTCAGTGGCAACAGCATCTCCTGCGTCAAACGTCTGTACAGGCCTTTGACCGCTTTAAAGGTTCCTGCCGCTTCCTCTTCTCCAACACTGTCTTGCTGTCTTAACTAAGGTCTCCTGGGAGATCTTTGGCGCGAACAGGGAGGTTCAGTACAACCTGAGAGAGTACTTTCAGCGCCAGGACTCTGTCCTTCTGCTCTCCAGGCCCCCGTATCATTGTCGCTATAATTTGTGTGAGCCATTGTAATTGGGCTGCTAGGTATTAAGTCTCAAAATCAGGTACTGCCCATCCTCCCCTCTGACCAGGGTCGCACCATAACAGCCAGTGCTACTCGCCGTATGCCGGAGCCCCATAGAAACCCCGTGACCATGGACTTAAGTTGTTTAAAATATCAAGCCGGGATCGAGATCGGTAAGGTCCCAAAATAGTACAATAATCCCAGAAGGGACACCATTTTAAGGCCACTCGACCAGCTACGGACAGCGGGAGCATCCCCCAAAAATCAAAACTACCCTTCAGTCCTCTGATTATCTCTGCCGACGTTGCCCTCTAACAAATCCCCTTGTGCATGATATATCCTTGTGCCTAAATATTGCAGACATCTGTACTCCCATCTCACCCCAGCTGTAACTGGTGGGCCGACTGCATCCCTCTTGGTCGGAAATAAACAGGACTTTGCGCAGTTTACTCGGAACCCTGCCACTGTGCCAAGGTCGTGGAGCCTGAAGGGCTTTACTCAAATTCGCCAGGAACATTAGTAGGTGGCCTGCATACAGGGCAATATGGTGAATTTGCCCGTGTACATACAGACCTTGGTAATGCTGTCCTGTTCTGGCCTTGATCGCCAGTGTTTCCACCACCAACGCAAACAAGAGGGGGGACAACGGGCATCCTTGTCTTGTACCTCGGGTTACGTCGCAGGTGTCAGATATAAGTCCACCCGTTTTGAACTTTGCACTGGATTGAATATACAACAGGGCCGTCCACTTTACAAACTCACCCCCAAGCCCAAATTTATGCATTACATGGAACAAGTAGGGTCATTAAAGACTATCGAAGGCTTTTTCGATGTCAACTGTAAAAACTGTGGCATTATCCTTCGAGTACGAATCAGCCTCTAAAATCTGCAATAGGCGGCGAACATTAACAGCTGTGTTTCTGGTCAGGATGAACCCGGATTGGTCCCCATGCACTAAGGTCGTCATATAAGGGAAGAGTTGGGTGGCTAGAATACGACTCAAGGTCTTATAATCTGTATTAAGCATGGATAGCAGGCGATATGCTGATCTGTCCCAAAGCCGTTTCTCAGGTTTAAGGAGGGGGATAATAACTGCCTCCCATGTCGTTGAGGGAAGTTGGCCTAACCGCTTCGCATCATTATACAATGTAACTAATCTAGGTGCCAACTGTTTGGTATAGGTTAGGTAAAATTCTTTCGGGAGTCCATCTGTCTCTGGCGTCTTGTTCCGTGCAATGCGCTTAATAGTTTCCCTCACCTCTCCAAGCTCAACATCCCGTCCCAGTGCTTCCGCTTGCTCCCTGTCTAATCTCGGCAATCGGTCTGCATGTATGAACTTATTCAATTTGTTCTCTGTCAGGGTCAATTTACTTTTAGATAAGTCTTGGTAGTACTCAAGAAATACCTCGTTTATACCTTGTTGAGTGCAGCAGGCCTCCCCATTTTGGTCTCTAAGTTCTAGAATCGGAGAGCCCCTCCAAGTCGGGGTAGCTAGTCATGCCAGGATAGTCCCGGATTTGTCTCCATCTGTATGGGCACGCGCAATATATGCTTTATAATCGAAACAGCATAAACGCTCTACTAGCGTCGCCACTTTCTCCTTTGCTCCTAAAAGCTCCCCTTGCTTATCTGATCTCTCAATTTTTCAAAGTTACTGATCTACTTCCTGCATCTCTCTCAAAAGGACCTTGTGCACCTCCACCACTTCTGCGATGCTGTGACCCTTGATAACTCTCTTGAAAGCTTCCCACTCTACTAAGAACAATGTCACTGTGCCATCATTGTCCTGGAAATACTGAGTTATTGCGGTGCAGGCTGTTTCTCGAAAAACTTGGTCATCTAATGCCTTAGGGTACAGGCGCCATGTAGGTATATTAGCCCTTGTGCGAGACCAGTGTATTCGAATTAAAATGGGATTATGATCTGATAGTGTTCTAGTGAGGTACTCACACTCTGTACCCCAGCACGTACATCCTGGGAGGATAGGAACGCATCTAGTCGGACATGAAGATCGTGCAACGCAGAAAAAAAGGAATAGTCTCGGTCTCCTGGGTGTTGTGCCCACCAAGTGTCCACCAGTCACTATTTTTCTTGCCAATTACATCTCGACTCCGCTATTTTATGAATGGGTGCATTAGGAAGCGGGTGGTGGGAGCGGTCTAGTATCACATCAGAGATGCAGTTAAAATCCCCTCCAATCAATACTGATCCGCTAAGGAAGGGCGCTAACCTCTTTGATAGCTGTGAGAAAAAAGCAGGTTGTTCCATGTTGGGAGCGTATATGTTCCCTAAGACTATGTCACGACCATCTAGTTTCCCAGTGACCACTACATAGCGACCTTCCGTGTCTGTAATTTGGTTTGTGCATTGAAAGGGTACACACGATCTCACCCAGATCAGTACTCCCCTAGCAAACGCTGAGAAAGTGGTATAAAACACTTGACCATGCCACCGGCGCTGTAGTGCCGCTCCCTCCTGTGCATGCAAATGGGTCTCCTGAAGTAGTGCAAACTGGACCCTTCTACAGACTAAGTATGCATGGATTTTGTGACGCCTCTACATTGAGTGCATTCCCCGCACATTCCATGAAATACATTTTAAGTCATTAGCGGTATCCATCGCGGTGCTTCTAACTGCTCTCCAGAGCAACTTCCTCTAGTGACATGCGTGGCCCCAACAAACCCCCTAAATACCCAAACACCCCCAACTCCCCCTCCCCAGGACAGTTACTATCAAACTAGCACCCATCCAAACTATGTTGAAATACACAAAATCCTCTGAGAGTTACAGAGGTGCAAGGCAGCACGGCTGATTCAAGGTACTTATACTAAGCGTGGCGCACCAGCTTCAGCAAGATAAAGCTAGCCTGGGGTCCCTCGAAGTCACTGTGAGTCCAGCTCCTCGCTAAACATCAAAATAAATCTGGCTTACCCCAGCTGGTCACATAATATCGTCTGCAGTTTGAGGAGTTACCACTGGCATCTGCACACTGTCACTGCGGGATGTATCCGTTTCATTGTTCGCCGATTCTCTGGAAGATCCAGCCTCTTCTTCTGGGGTGGGGCACCGACCCTGTGCCAGCGCTACTACTGCTTGTAGAGCCTCGGCCATTCTCTTTCTGTCTGTGATGAAGATGGTTTCTTCAGAGTCCTCCTGCGGGATCGTCGATTCAAGCGTTTCCCAGGGGCCATGGATCTTTGTCCTGCTTCCTCGAGGTTCTCACCTCGCGGCGTCCTGCCCTTGTAGGCCTCTAGCCAGTCCCAGGCCTTTGTAGACCTCTAGCCAGTCCCAGGCCTCTGTAGGAGAGTCAAAGTAGTGAGTATTCCCCTCAAGAATGACACGCAAGCGGGCCGGAAACATCAAAGAGTATTGGAGGCCCTCGTCTCTCTTGACCTCTACATAGGAAGCCCGTTTCCTCTTGTACCTCCAGTGTATAATCCGTAAAAAGTGTAATCTTGCTGTTATCCACAGTGAAGGGACCCTCAGTTCTCGCCCTTTGTAGGAGTAAGTCCCTATGGTCTCTCTCCAGCGTATAGAAGGTAGTCTGGAGATACTACGCTCTTGAACCAATTTTCCAGGAAGGCCACCATGTCTCCTCCTTCCGTTCCTTCCGGCAGGCCCACGACCCTGACATTATTACCGCCGGTTGCGTCCTTCCTTCTCTTCAGCCCTGCACTCCAACAAGCTTACCCTGTCCGTGAGAGCCCCCATCTGCCTCTCCATAGCCTTTTGCGCCAGTGATAGTTCCGTTATGCTGGCTTCAGTATTCTAGACCCTCTCCGAGAGTTTCTTGTGCTCTTCCCACAGCTGGCCAAGTCCAACCGCCACTGTGCTAATGTCTTGATGTAAGGTAGCCTTTGTGTCCGCTATGGCCTCGAGTATTTTATTAAGCTGCTGCTGCACTGGGTCCTCCAATGCAGTCTGTGGTTGTTCATGTGTACTATCCGCTGGGTCCGGGGGAGCTCCGGTTTGTCGGCCCCTAGGTTTGCCTATGATGGTGCAATGTCTCAGGACAAGGGCAGCCTCGCCTCCGCTGCACCTCTTTCAGGGTACTAACTAGTGCTTCACAAGCGGCACCCCGCAGCGTGCAGGTGCCTCACTTCTGATGGTTATCTTCTAGTGGATATCCGTGCCTCTCCGTCCATGGGGTCTTGCGCCTGGTAATCCCCTGTACAATCTCTGAGTCAAGTACCGCCAGCTGGTATTCCAAAACCACTTATCTGGGGGGGGCGCTATCGCCCTCCTTGCCGTGGTATTGCCATTCTTGCCTCACAATTCCACCACCTCAAATTCCTGGGCTAGTCATACAAGTCGCAGTGCAGCCGATGGGCTGACCACAGTGCCCCTACAATCAGGACGTACTGCAAAATCTGATCCCGAGCTCTGTTCAGGAGTGATATTCACTGCCTCTCATTAGTCCCTGGGCTGGGCACTTCTTCCCACTGACCTGGTCTCATTCACAAATTTTGTGGTCAGCTGCAGTCGGCACACCACAGATCTGTCCCATCCAGGCCCCTAATCTCGTCCACGGCCAGGGGGGGAGAGGTACCAACTCTGGTGCATTCAAGTTTGCTCCAGCGGTACACCACTCGCTACAGGGCCCCACTGCGAACTGTCCACAGCCGCAATCCATGGTCTCCGGGAGCTCGCTCCACTCCGCAATTATCGGCCGTGTGTTGCCCACGCCAGGGGGCCCTCCGGCCACAGGCAATTTCCTAGAGACCGGCATCCTGCTCGCCACTTCGCGGATGAGCCAACCCGTCTCTTTCAGTGATGCCCGCTTGAGAGGGGAGCAGGACCGCTCCTCTCGTGTCACTCTGGCCCAGGGCCCGAGATCGGTCGCGGCCTCAACGCCACAGTCAACTTCCACGGAGGGTTTTCTCGTCTCCTGCACCCCCAATCAGCACAGCATGCAGCAGGTCTCAGGGGCAGCTCCAGCAGCTTGTTCTGCGCCCTCGTCAATGTACGAGCTGGGACGTAGATTTTTCAAAGGACGCCCCGATTGCTCGAGTCATTTCGCTAGCTGCTGCTTGCAGTTTCAGCCTCCGGCCATTAGCAGAGTTATTTCAAACACTCTCCCCGCTATTGCGAGCTCTCGGCAGATGGTGGGCTTGTTCAAATCGGGCCCGGCTGTACAGTTTCCGAGGAGAAATGATCGGCTGGTGCGGAGCTCTCTGCTCACGCCTCCGCCACCGGCCAAGCCACGCCCCTCCATTGCTGTGTCAGTCATGTGGGCGTATGAAAGTGATGGGCCCTTAAATTTCTCTGTCTGTTGATGTGAATGTTGTAATGTGCTGGGTCCGTGGCTGGCGGTGTGAATGGTCTTGTGTGTGTCACGTATGAAAGGTGTGAGGATGGCCTGTAAAGAGGTTGGTGACTTGCCGTGGCTTTACAGCTCACCAGCTGTGAGTCATTGGTTTAGGTTTTTAACATTTTAATTATTAACAACGCATTTCCTTTTTGTGAAATCTCTTGTTAATAAAATATAAATTTTGAACCTTTCACTCACCCTGGTGCCAAATCCAACCAGTATGTGTACGCACTTGAGGAACAGATGGATAGGCAGTAATATTTGTCTTGTCTGTCTTTCTCTGCCAAGGTGTAGTTTTTCTCTCAGGAAAATCTACCAACTCTAGATATTTTTGTAAACTAAAAACAATGGGAAGTACTGGGTGGTGTGCCTCTCATGGAGCCCAACAACCTTTTTTATCCACAATGCCATTCAAACTTCAAAATGTGACTATAGTCACACATTTTCCTTGCATTACTGTGCCATAATCTCCTGGTATCAGAAAAAACTCAATTTTCCTACCACCAAGCGTTCCCTCAGGTCTCCAGATAATATTGGTACTTCACTTGTGAGGGTGGGCCAAGTGCCCACGGCAGGCAAGGGCCCAAAACGTAATGTGGACACATCAAAAATATCAATTTTAAAACAACCTGGTTTTGCAAGCCATACCTCCCTGGACTCCCCTAGGTGTCTAGTTTTCAGAAATGACTGGGTTTGGTAGGTTTCCCTAGATGGCCACCAATCCCAGGCCCAAAACCCCAGGTGACCCCCTTGCAAAACCAGATTGTTTGTGATAGGTCATTTTGATGGCTCCACAGTACGTTTTGGGCCCATGCCTGTCGTGGGTACTTGGCCCACCCACACTAGTGAGATACTATTTTTATCAGGAGACCTGGTGGAATGCTGGGTGGTGAGAAATTTGTGTCAGCCCACAACTTTACCACACATAAAGTGAGAAAAGTGTGATTGTTTTCAGATAAATTGGAGGTTTGCCAGGGATTCTGGGTAGCCACATATCCCTGAACTCCCCATGGTATCTAGTTTTCAGAAATGTCTGGGTTTGGTAGGTTTCCCTAGATGGCCGCCGAGCCCGGGCCAAAAACCCAGGTGACTCTCCTTGCAAAACCAGGTCACAATTAATGATTACTGCTCTTTCTACAGAGAGCTGAGGTATGATTATCGGATTTGTGGTGATCCAAGATGCTGGGATAGATACAGAGATATATTAAGAGGTCTTTGACATATCTGTTAAGATTGAGATGTTGGATAATCGTGAGGCGCCATCAGCCACACCAAGATAGGCACTTATTAAATTTCTAATGTAAGTTTGTACTAAGGGAGATTGATGTGGGTTAATTGTGTAATTAGGTGTTCAGCTGGGATTGGTTGTTTAGCTCGTGTGCCGCACTGGGATTGGTCTTTATGTCATTGGATACTGCGCTGCGAGTAGTCAGTTCAATGATGGAGCGCTAGGATTGGATGTTTGTGTCGTTGAGTGTTGCATTGTGTTTTGTTGGGAACTGCTGGTTATTTCAATTTGGAGTTTACATATTCGGTTTGCTTTGTATAAAGGGTAAGATGAAATTCTTCAGGAAAATAAGAGCTATGTTGAGAAATGATGTGAGGATACCTGTTTGTGAGGATGAGGAGGCTCCTCTGGAATACACACCCGCACACAATATGACTACCAAAGGCAGTTTAAGTACTTGTATTTCAATTAAACAATGTAATAAGATCACAGTATGTTAAGGTAGCTTGCAATTTCCCCTCATCGCACAGTCAATATGAGAATAATTGCGAACTATGGTGAGGTCTAAACAGGAATGGTGTTGCGTGCAAAAAAAACAATGGATTTAACCTAGATCTGTGACTGGGGGTGAATGTTTGATTTGTTCAGCATTCAGATCATCATCTATTTTTTTGCATACTAAATTGGCGCAGAAAGGATGTCAGAGCTGCCCACATGTGGCAGATTCAGGGTATAATGGTGTTCCCGTTGTTGGTGCAGGAATGCAGGGAGTTGGTTATCAAGGTGGTAGACAGATGTCATCGACAAGACATTTTGGATCCTCGAGTGGGGAGGACTCAGGCAGATCTGTTCCTGGGGGTATGGTCTTCGTAAGGGCATGTCTAATTTGAGTATAGCAGTATTGTTCCCTTCCTGCCATCTGGTACGTCGCCTGTAGCTGTGCAAAAGGAACCACCTTGCCTTTTTTCCATAGGTCGCCAACTTTAGAAATGCCTATAAGGTCCCACCTTGTAAAACCTTTGCTCGTGCACAACTTGCCAAATCTTGGAAGTCCCACAGTGGTGTGTGTTGAGTTATCACCCCCTGCCATCCCAGTGCTCGCTGCGCTGTGTACCATATTTGCACAGTGTGGGCCGTGGGCCCTATTAGCGTGTTTTTCTTTTGCTTGTCGTACAAGGGACCCAGGGGACCATTCACACCTAACATGAGCCTGTCAATGCGCAGAGCTGGTTCGTCCTGCAGGGAGTGCAGCCACTTATTAATCTCTATAAGCTGGGATGTCCAGTAATATAGCTGTACATTGGGCAGGGCGATACCGCCGTCGTACCAGCTGCGAGTTAGTTTACTCAAAGCTATTCAGTGAGGTTTTCCCTCCCACAAGAGATGGCCCACCTCCGTATCGATGGCTTTAAAATATGAGTTAGGAACAGGCGTGGGGGTATTTTGTAGTACATAAAGGAACCTAGGGATGGCCATCATCTTGAACAATGCCGCTCTCCCCAGCAATGTCAGTGGGAGGGATTGCCAGCTTTTTATGTCATTCATCAGCCTCCGCAGCAGTGGGAGCAGATTACGTTCCATAATTTGCTTGTGGTGGGGCGTGATATTTATACCTAGGTATTTGAAAACACCCCCATATAATTCTTGATCGATACTCGAGCTACCGTCTCTACTGTTAGAATAGTGGAGGTCCCAACCCTACCCCTCTCTGGAAATCCAATTTAAGTTCTAGGTATTTAATATCAGCAACTCACTTGGTTTGCAGAAGAAATCGAGGAAAAGCTCAGGATTAGAGAAAGATGAATCCATAGAAAATTACAGAACTGTCAGTGGGAGGTTCTGTATCTGGAACATCACATCTAGAAAGTAGAAAGGAAAGTGTTCCAAAAAACATATTTTTACAATTCTGGGAATTAACCCTCTACAGCACAGAGAGAATTCAGGATGTTCCTGGGAATGGTGAGCTACTGTTGTCAGTGGATTTCCATTCTTTGCCTAGTGACAAAGACTCTACAGAGACTTACACACAATAAAGTGTCCGATCCACTGCCCTGAGACAACAAATGCATGAGTGCCTTCCTAGAGCTCAGAGAGAAACTCTGTGTGTACCATCCCTAGGAATGCCTGATTATGAGAAGGTTTGTGGCATAATGTCACAAACATAATGGGTGTGTGTTGTCTATGTTGACCCATACCTATGGTGAAGCCAAACTGCCAGTGGCTTATTTCTCTGCTACACTTGATCCAGTAGCCGCGGCACTGCCTAGATGCCTAAAGGCAGTGACTGCAGTGGGTGGGGATTGTTATGTGCTAATGACCTATTGTAATGGTTCCACATTTAGTTGAGATCTTGTTGACGCATACTCGAATGTAGCACATGACAAATAGCAGACTTTTTAAATATGAACAAGTGATTGTGGCCGCAGAGAATGTATCTCTGAAACACTGCAATTTACTGAATCCTACTACGCTTTTGCCACTTCCAGAAAATGATTCAGAGGATGATAGGATTGATCATGACTGTCTAGATGTTACTGAATTGCGTATTAAGGCAAGCCTTAACATTCAAGATGTCTTGTTGGAAGAGCACAACTTTACCTTGTTTGTCGACAGCTCTTGCCTAAGAGATATATGAAGAGTTCTGAAAGTAACCTTTGTTATATGCACCATAGAACGTATAGTGAAAGCCTCTTATATGTGCAATGTAACCTCTTCACAGGTGGCTAAATTGATCGCTCTTACTAGAGCATACCATGTCTCTAACAGTCTAAGTGTCACCATTTTCACTGATAGTCCAGTACAGTTTTGGCATGGGCCATGATTTTGCACAGTTGTGGTCCCTGAGGGGTTACTTGACTTCCTCTGGCTCCCCCATTAGAAATGGGAAATATGACATAGATATGCTTGATGTGTTGCTGTTGCCTAAAGAAGTAGCTGTTCTAAAACATGCAGCACACAAGAGTGGATGGGATTTTGTGACTACCGGAAACTGAAATGCGAATTAAATGGCAAGGTCCTGCGCTCTTGAGTCCTGTACATTCACCCCTGTGAATCTGAGAATGATGCTGTTTCAAACTTGTTTAGAATTATTGTTAGTTTTGAAGAGTTAACCCCTTCAGTGCCCGCCCCTTTCCCCGCCCAGTGCCGGCCGTTGCATTAGCGGGCGGGGTCTATGACGAGCTGGACTCGTCATGGGCACAGCGCCACCGCGGCCCATGACGAGTCCAGCTCGTCATGGGCACTGAAGGGGCTAAGATAAGGTCAATAAGGTCAGATAAGATGAAACCCTGGAGCCAGAGAACGAAAAATGGATGAGGTCAGCATGTGTAAAAAGTCAGGATGAAGTCTAGGTTTCAACAGATAGGAGACCTGTTTTACCTGAAACAATGCTTCGCCTACAGCAAGTCACTTACATGGACCCATTCATACAGAGCGAGACAATTCCCATTTCCATTTCACTGCAGAAAGTGTGTCATAGGTGCATTACTTGCCAGCAGTTAAATGCGGGCAGGAGGACAGCCGTGACCAGGAGTCACATAGGAAGATCTGGTGGTCCCTTTAAGCTGATGCAGTTGGACGTTGTTAAGATGCCCGCCTGCAATGGACTCTGCTATATCCTCCTGGTGGTAGTCCCTCTTTTTATATGCTGGTGAAGCATACCCGACCAGGAGGAGTGACAGCCTCACGGTAGCCAAATTATTATTTAGGGAATTCATTTCCAGGTTCGGCCTACTGGTTTCATTGGAGTCAGATCGCGGGACTCATTTGATTATGATCATGATCATGAAATTGTTGTGTGTATCACTCCAGGGAGAGCAGAAATGTAATTGTAGGTCCAGACCAGAGGCGTCCAGAGTGGTGGAACAAGTCAATGGGACGCTAAAATCTTAACCTGCCATGGTGTGTGCTTCTACTTCTTCGAAATGGCCAGAGATTCTTCCCTTGGTTCTGATGACCCTCTGAAGCACTCCTGATCAGATGACTGGACTCTCTCCATAGGAAATCCTGATGGGAAAAGCTTTGAGACTTCCTGCCTTGCCAGAAGCTGCACTTGTAAATATAATTTATGATATGATTCTTGACTACTGCAAAGGATTAGCTTATGTGGTGCATTCTGTCTTTCACCAGGTTCACTTGGCCACCCCATTTCCAAGGTGTTAGAAATGGGGTTTCTGGTTGGCTAGGGTATGCACCTAAGCCAGGCAGAACCCACCACTCTAGTCAGGGCAAGGGAGTTACACACTGAAGATAGACCCTGCTCACCCCCTTGGTAGCTTGGCCGAGCAGTCAGGCTTATCCCAGAGGCAATGTGTAAAGTGTTTGCGCAATACACTCACACAGCAGTGACACACTAGGTACACAACAAAAGAAACTCCACACAAGGTTATATTAAAATATCTGTTGTATTATCCATAAAAACACATTAGAACACAATCACATGTATTACAGTGCTACTAGGCACTTGTCATGACTTCACAGGGATTACATAAACCACTTGCCAATCGGGCCGCTGTCACAACCATCACAGTTAAGGCGACCAGTAACTACTGCTAGGATCCCCTATAGCATAAGAAACATTAGGCATAACCAACATCATCAACAATGCACTATAGTAAGTACTAGTAGAATGCACACATTATGGTAATATCCTTACTGGCAATGTAACCTTATATCAGGGCACAACGCATATAATGCCACTTCTGAGTTAATGCTTGCTATCCTGACCCCTTACTGGTAGGCTTCTGGCCAACCTGCCCGCCTACAACTAGAAATGCGGTAATCCCTGATTCCAATTGGGACCTCCGATGCGCCTCCTCTGTTCAAAGAGAAGAGCGGGGGCCTCCGTTGACGTTTTACCCCAAGCTACCACAAACACCACAATGCCCCCCAGGTAGGTGCAGATACGGAGGGGAAGGAAGCACTTACTCAGCAACTGGTCAGGGGAAGACCTTCCTGGGTCTTCCGTAGTTAGGAGTTATGAGGGAAATCGATGCAGTGGTCCGCCATGTGTGGTGCCGCTCATAGTACCCCGGAGCTGCCTGACTTCCCCGTATTGCGGTGAGACCCCTCTTTGGGTGCCCCTCAACTCGGCGTTTCCATGTGCACTACCGCCACAACCCAGCCGTAGCCGCTCACTCGGCGTCACCACGGTCTCTCCTGACCTGGGCCTGAAGTCTTCTGCGGCGGCGGCTGTGCAATCCTCATGTTGTCGGTTTACCTCTCCACACGGGACCAGTGGTCAGCCCTCAAACTCTGCTAGTCCGGGGTCGTGACAGGACGGAAGGGCCTCAGTTGTCAGGCCCGCCCCTGTTTATGAGGTGAACACGCCTCTTCTCCACTGACCGCTGCATCCTTTGGGATTCCTGCTGCCACAGCAACCTACGGAGTCCATCTGTGAGCCTCGGCTGTAGCTCCTACCACTCAAAAACTGGAGCGCTCACCATACGCTACACGGGGACAGTGCAGCACTTTACGCGACTCCCTGAACCAGCGCTGGGGCTGGCAAACAGTGCTCTCTTCGCGCTCCGCAACAATGGGGTGGCGAAACACAGCGCTCTTCCAGGCCCTTACCAGCGCTCCACATGCGCTGTTTCAACTCACAGTGCGAAAAGCACAGCGCTCACCACGTGCTGCTCCAAATCACCCAGGGCAAGCCACTCAGCCCTGGGAGATCACTGGGGATACCAACAACAAGGAACACAGGCAGGCCTGCACAAAAGGTCTAGATAACAACAGTGGCAGTCCTTCTTTCTACCCGGCAGGCAGCAGGTCAGCACTCTGATTCATCAAGTGCCAAGGCAGTTCCTCCTGGCAGTCTGTAGCCAGCAGCATCTGTTGCAGTCCCACGCAGTGTCTTCTCTCTACATGAGGTCACAGTCCCTTCACTTATAGTCCACAGGTCTTTGTTCTTGGGGCACTTTAAAAGACATTTACAAGTGCACAACACTCCCCATTCACAGTGTAGGCCCTGGCCCCAGACAAACCACAGGGGGGTGGAGCCGGCATTGTAGAAGGCAGGCACAGCCCTATTCAGGTGCAGGTGCAACTCTTTCCACCAGTCCAAATGCAGAATAGGCCTATTCAGCCTAGCGCTGGGTCACCCAGGCAGAGCAGGACACACCTCAACACACCCAGAGTCAAGTTGGAGTGAATGCACACCCCCGCTCCACTGTAAGTCAGAACCAGACGGTCAATACACATCCAGGCAGGCACAAAGACACATATCACACAGAAGTGCCCACTGCTAAAAGTGACATTTCCTAAAATAGTAATAATAAATCTGCTTTCACCAATGAGCAGGATTTATCACTACTATTCCGAGCATACCAAACACGGCCATGCTGCCCCTCTCATGTCAGGAATTACCACTGAAGCACGTATCAGGGAATCCCCAATGCAAACCCATGAGAGGGCAGCCTCACACCAGTGAGAAACCAAATAGGCTGTTTGTCACTACCAGGATATGCCAAAAAGTTAAAGCACATGTCCTATCTTTTACTTACACAGGACCCCGCCCATAGGGCTAGCTAGGGCCTACCTTAGGGGTGACTGATATGTAGTAAGGATTAGTTACTTACCTGTAATCCTAGTTCTCATCCAGGGGTATACTCATCAAAGTCATAATCTATGAATAATCCCCGCCCACGTGCGGGATCCCGGAGCATATAGAAAATACATATATATATACATATATATGCATATGTGAAAACATATACATGCAGCCTAAAATGTTTCAAACATGGCAAAAATGCTGAAATTACATAGGTTTGCATTATAGTACCCCTAACCCATAAGGAAAAAAGGAAGCACTAAACCAATTGTCACACAACAATGCTTTATTGCCATAAAGCAAACTTGTAATTGCAGGCATTTGCCTGTAGGCTGCAGTAGAGTATCAAGAAAACAAAGAAAACTGACACCTTGCCTTTAAGGCATTAGAGTAGGGGGACCGTGCCTTTAAGACCTGCAGGAGACCCCTTGCTCCCATGATGCACCACAGGTGACAGTTAGGTCAGTTCTTTTTGACGGTGTACACGCACCTGAGTAGATCTGCAATCAATAAACAATAACTTGAGGAGAATGCTCGTCCGGGGAGGTGGGTGGGTCGCTTATGACTTTGATGAGTATACCCCTGGATGAGAACGAGGATTACAGGTAAGTAACTAATCCTTCTCATCCAGGGGATACTCATCAATAGTCATAATCTATGAATAAAGTAGCAAGCCCATACCCACAATCTCGCGGACGAGCAATAAAGCATCTAGAACATGCATTAACATTACATTCGCATAGCAGTTATACAAACAAATTCCTCAAAGAGGCATGCCCCACCTGGGCGTCGGCCTGTTCGTCTGAATCTAGGCAATAATGGCATGTAAAGGTATGTATAGAGCGCCATGTAGCCGCTTTGCAAATCTCAGAAATGGGAACGTTGCGAAGGAGAGCTACAGTAGAAGCTTTCCCTCTAGTAGAATGTGCTCTTGGTCTAACCTGTAGAACCTTGTGAGACAGTTGCTAAGACAAGGCTACTATGCAGGAAACAATCCATCTAGAAATAGACCTATGGAAGCAGCCAGCCCGGTATTTGTTGGACGGTAATCGACAAAGAGCCTGTCAGACTTTCTAAGCGAAAGGGTTTTAACAAGATACATTTTCAATACCCTCCGGAGGTCTAGAGAATGTAAAGCTCTCTCCGGGGGAGTGTTTTGCTGAGGAAAGAAAGTGGGCAGCGTGATAACCTGATTAATGTGGAAATCCGAGACCACCTTGGGCAGGAAGCTCGGATGAGTACGTAAAACCACTCTATTGGCATGGAAAACCCTGTAAGGTTCCTTGCAGCACAGGGCCTGAATCTCACTTACCCTGCGGGCAGAAGTGATGGCTACTAAGAAGGAATCCTTCCAGGTCAGATGCTGCAAGGATGCTATATGAATAGGTCCGAAAGGAGCTCCCATCAACTTAGAGAGAACGATGTTGAGTTCCCCGGGAGGGGAAGGAGACCTCACTGGTGGAAATACTTTTTTAAGCCCTTCTAGGAAATCTTTGACTACCGGCATCTGGAAGAATGAGGCCTGGGTAGGAGATTTTCTATAAGCTGTGATAGCAGCTAAGTGGACTCTGATAGAAGTATACTTTAAACCAGACTTTGCCGAGTGCAATAAGTAGGGGAGAATAACCTGTTCTTGACCCTGGATTGGATCAAGGGCATTATCTCTACACCAAATGTAGAACCCCTTCCACTTGAAGGCATAAGACTTCCTAGTGGAGGGCCTTTTTGCTTCTCGAAGAATGTTCTTACAGTCTGCCGGAAGATCTAAATGTCCGTACTGGATGACTTCAGGAGCCATGCCGTCAAGCGAAGGGAGGGGAGGTTGGGATGGAACACTCTCCCCTGGTTCTTGGTCAGTAAGTTCGGCAGGCAAGGCAATCTCCGGTGTGGCACCTCTGACAGCTGGAGGAGATCCGGATACCACCACTGGCGGGGTCACTCCGGAGCTATTAGGATCATCCTTGCTCTGGTCCTGTAGAGTTTCTGTATGACTGCTGGGATGAGAGGGAGAGGAGGAAAAGCGTACAGCAATGTCTGCGACCAGCTGATCAAAAGTGCGTTCCCCTGTGATCCCTGTTGGGGAAACCTGGAGGCGAAGACGGGGTATTTTTTGTTTGCCGCGTCTGCGAAAGGATCGATGTCCGGTACTCCCCACTGCCGGAAGATCTCTTGGGCGACGTCTTCATTGAGCACCCAGTCGTGCGCTTCTACAAAGTCTCTGCTGTGACCGTCTGCCTGCACATTCAGGGTTCCTGGCAGGTGTACTGCGATGATTGAAAGACCTTTCGCCAGTAGCCATCGCCAAATGGACTGAGCTTCCAGAGACAGGACTCGTGACTTGGTGCCTCCCTGCTTGTTCAGATAGAACATAGTTGTTGTGTTGTCTGTCTGAATCTGAACGTGGCTTGTTTGGATAGAAGGATACTGGGATTTGAGAGCTAGATGGACTGCTCGGAGCTCCAGAAAATTTATGTGATAAGTTCTTTCGGTAGTGGACCAGAGACCTTTTACCTGAAGCTGGTCCATATGAGGACCCCAGCCCTGCATGGAGGCATCTGTGACCACTGTCTGTGTCGGAGGCGTCTGATGGAAGGGTACGCCTTGAAGCAGATGGGAGCGTTTCATCCACCATCTGATGGAGTCTTTGGCGGCTTGTTGAAGAGAGACCAGATCTTCCCAGCGACCTGACCTCTGCGACCACTGGTCCTCTAGCGCTTGTTGTAGAGGAAGCATTTGAAGGCGTGCATTCGGCACAATGTAAATGCACGAAGCCATCGACCCCAGAAGTGACGACACTTGCCTGGCTGTGGGGAATGCAGTGTCGAGAAGCGTGTGGCATTTCTGAAGCATGGATAATAACCTCTCCTCCGAAAGACACACGCTTGCCTTTGCGGAGTCCAGAGAGGCGCCTAGGTAGTGAATTCGCTGAGTGGGATTGAGGACCGACTTTTTGTAGTTGACTTGTAATCCCAATGACAGTAGTAGATTGAGGCAGAACAAGAGATGGCTCTGGAGTAGAACAGGAGTGGAACTCTTCAGGAGCCAGTCGTCTAGATAGGGATAGACGAAGATCTTACGCTTGCGGAGGAAGGCAGCTACCACCGCCATACACTTGGAGAATGTCCGTGGGGCGGATATGAGGCCAAATGGCAGAACTCTGTACTGGTAGTGTTGACGAGAGATCTGAAACCTGAGGAATTTTCGATGTTTCACTGAGACAGGAATATGAAAATAGGCGTCCTGCAGGTCGATGGCACACATCCAGTCTCCCTGGTGAAGATGCGGGAAGATTTGATGCAGGGCTAGCATTCTGAACTTTTCCTTCTTGACAAATCCGTTGAGCAGACGCAGGTCGAGGATGGGTCTGTACTCTTTGACTACTCCTCGTTTTTGAACTAGAAAATAGCGGGAGTATACTCCTTGATTTCTTTGCAGGGGTGGTACTTCCTCTATGGCGTTCTTGGGGCGGAGAGTATCTACTTCGTCCAGTAAAAGCCGATTTTGAATTTGAGGAAGTTGCTGCTTCCGTGGGGGTACTTGCGGAGCGGGAGACTTGAACCTCAGCAAGAAGCCACACTGTACAATATTCAGTACCCATTTGTCTCTTGTAATGGCTTCCCACTCTTCCAGGTGAAAACTGATACTTCCTCCTACCGGAGTGGCGACCTCACTGTTTGGAAGGCTGCTTGGTGGAGGACTGTTGCTGTTTGGCATTCCCTCTTCCTCTGCCACGACCCCTTTGTTGGAATTGGGGCCTACGTTGGTTCTGAGAGGATCATTGAGGTGTTTGAACACGCTGTTGAAAGGAGCGCTTGTCGCCCTGACGAAAGCGCTTCCGATATTCCTTGTGCTTCTCCAGTCCAACATCCTTAACGGTGTCCATCTCTGCTTTCATTTTGTTCATTTGGTCATCAGCGTGAGCACCAAATAAGGACGAACCGTTAAAAGGCAAATTAAGAATTTTCTTTTGAGCATCGGGCTTGAGGCCCATTAGCCTCAGCTAGGCTGAACGTCGAGAGCATACGCCATGGGAGTATCCATGTGCAGCGAGGTCCGAAGCATCCGCAGCCGCACTTATGATCTGACTGGCTTTCAAGGAGAATCTCGTTAAAATCCTGTCTGTCTTCCCTTGGAAGTTTTTCAGCGAATCTGGAGAGTGAATCCCAAAGTGAACGATCATAACGCCCCAGAAGGGCTGAAGCACTCGCCACTTTCATGTATGAAGCAGAAGTGTTGCACATCTTCCTGCCATAGGAATCCATTTGCTACTGTCTTTCTCCAGGGGGACAGAAGAGGAAACAGACGCCGAGTGGGATTTCATGGCAGCCGCCACAATAACTGAGTCCGCTGGCGGGTCCGCTCTTAGGAATAAGGGATCCTCAACAGGAGCCTTATACTTCTTGGCGATCCTTGAAGGCACAGAGCCCACCGTAGCAGGAGTGAGAAATGTGGCCATAGCTGGCTCCAACAGCCCTGGCACCAACGGTAGCAAAGGTATGGGTGTTGAACGGTGATGTAAAGTATCAAATTTAATTGATGTGGGAGCCATAGGGGTGTGCAATGTGATGTTCAATTTCTGCGCACCTCTACCCAGGACCTCAGAGAAAGTAGTGATGTCATCAATAGGAGACACTCGTGATGGAGGAGTGGAGGAAAAGGTCGGAGAATAGTCCCGGACCGAGGACCTTGTGGAGGAAGACCAGGTGGGCGATCTGGTCCGTCGCCTCTTGTGGAGACGGTCACTGTGATGAGCCCTGGACCATGATCTGCGTTTAGAAGGAGATCTGGGCCTTATGTGAGGAGAAGGACTATCCCTGGATCGTGACCAGCGTGGAGAAGGTGACCTTGGCCTACCAGGAGGAGACTTGCTTCTACGCGGAGAAATCCTGGAGGGCGAGTACGAGTGAGAATAGCCCGAGCCCGGACTTCTGCAGTCACCTGTACCCACATTCTCCAACCAGCGAGGTGAAAGTCCAAACTTCTCTGTAGCCTTAGGGGATTTCTCCGGAGAAATCTGTAAGATATGTAGACCTGGAGATGATGATCGATCCCCTGATGAAGATCTAGATCTAATCTCCTCCGTGGCCGCTGCAGTTTGATCCCTCAACGTCGAACGTCTCGACGTCGATGATGTTTGCGTCACCATCGTGCCGATTGCTGGGAATGCCGCTCTGCTCTAGACGGTGGTCTCGACGCCGATCGCCTACGGCGATGCGGAGACTTCGACATCGACCTTCGCCGTCGAGTTGGCGACTTTGACGTCGAACTTCGACGGCGGTCCGGTGTTTTCGACGTCGATCTTCCATGACGTCGAGATGAGGCTGATCTCCTCGACGTCAAATGCCTTGACGTCGATCGACCCACTTGCGCCGAGATATACGTCGTCGCAGCTCTCGACGCTGACCCCCTTGAGGTCGGCGAGAGTGTCTCGACGTCGACAGAAGCCTCAACGTCGACAGAGACTGTCTGGATCTCATTGGACTAACAGCCTTCAGGCCCGAAGTGCTGTGCCTCGACGCCAACTTACTTGTATGCGGCGGCGAATCTCGATGTCGAGATGGATCTCTTGACGTAGAAGCAGTCCTGGGTCTTTTAGACGGTGACTTCGACGTCGACGGCGAATCTCCTGGAACCTTGGTCTTCTTGGGATCAGGAGAGGTGGTATGTCGCCGTTTCTGAAGTCGTCTAGCTGAAGAGGGTGGCTTTAAGGATGAATGGTCGCCTTCACGACGGCTTCTTTCCTTCTCCAGCTGGGCATGTAGCTTTATGCGCTCTCTATCGCACAGAGTGCGCCTGGGAAGCTTCTGGCAGTGGGGGCACCGGTCAGGATTGTGTGAAGTTGGAAGACACACAATACACACAGAGTGTGGATCTGCCAGTGCCATCTTATTGCCACTGGAAGGGCATTTCCTGAATAAAGCAGGCATTCTGACTGGAAAAAAATAGAATATACTAAGGAAACCAGCTGAATAAGCTTTCAGGAGCCAGAAAATGTCGAATTTTCTGAAAAAATCTGAAGAGAAAAACTTTCAGTCAAAAAACTGAAGAGCTCAAGCTCCAAGATCCTCATAGAAGGAGCCGGAAAAAAGAACTGACCTAACTGTCACCTGTGGTGCATCATGGGAGCAAGGGGTCTCCTGCAGGTCTTAAAGGCACGGTCCCCCTACTCTAATGCCTTAAAGGCAAGGTGTCAGTTTTCTTTGTTTTCTTGATACTCTACTGCAGCCTACAGGCAAATGCCTGCAATTACAAGTTTGCTTTATGGCAATAAAGCATTGTTGTGTGACAATTGGTTTAGTGCTTCCTTTTTTCCTTATGGGTTAGGGGTACTACAATGCAAACCTATGTAATTTCAGCATTTTTGCCATGTTTGAACCATTTTAGGCTGCATGTATATGTTTTCACATATGCATATATATGTATATATATGTATTTTCTATATGCTCTGGGATCCCGCACGTGGGCGGGGATTATTCATAGATTATGACTATTGATGAGTATCCCCTGGATGAGAAAAGGGGAGTTGCAGACGCCGCAATCGTTTTATATGCCACGTCACACAGCAGCAGTAAACTACGCGCACAGACCGTGCAGTGGCAGAGGCCTGAGACAGGTTTGAAAAGCTACCTCAGTGGGTGGTGCAAGCAGCTATGCAAGCCCACCAGCATCATTTAATTTACTGGCCCTGGGTATCTGGAATACCACTGTACAAGGGACTGATGGGTACATTAAATTTGCCAAACAGGTGTAGACCAATCTTACCACGTTTACAAGAGAGAGCACATGCACTTTAGCGCTGATCAGCAGTGATAAAGAGCCCAGAGTCATAAAACCACCAACAACAGGTCAGAAAAAAATACATGAGGATGACAAAAAGTTCTGGGATGACCCTGCAAAAAGGGCCAAGTCCAACACAAGGCAAGAACAGTGCCATGATTTAAGTCCAGGAAACTGGATCCTGGTGAGGAAACACATCAAGAAAACCTGCTTGGAGCCACACTGGTGAGGCCCATTCCAGGTCATCCTTGTGGCAAACCCTGCTGTGAAGTGTAGGGGTCTGCAGAACTGGATCCATGTCTCCCATACCAGCCTGTGCTAGATCAGCTAAGAGTAATTGCAGCCAAACAAGCAGTTTAACTGAGAGTGTGCACTTCGAGCTGAAAGAAGGTGAAAGCACTTCAGCCTTTGAACAGCAGTAGAGAGCGAGATGTCCGCAAAGTGGTGAAAAACTGACAGTTGTTGTGTCAGATGAATACATCCCAGAAATTATCAAAGAAGAAACAGTCAATCAAAGTGACAGTGACCAGCCAGAAAAAAAGAGGCAAAGGGTGTCCAATCAAAAAAACTCTACTCTTGATTAAACCTACTTTGCTGAAAGCAAGCCTGATTTGAGAGCTCATGAACTGAGAATCCATAAAAAGTTTTTGAAAAACTCTCTGAATAGTGCTATCACAACAAAGGCTGATTGACATTTTGGATTACTGAACTCAAGTGACGTATGTCCCGTCATTGAAGTTTCATGTTTTGTATCCTGAGTATCCAGTGAAGGTCTTAGGTCCAAAGGTCTATTAGAAGTGTAGAATCTTGTCCCTTTAGTATATCCAGCAGTATATAATCCTGAAATCACCTGAACTAACAGACTTACACTGAATAAACTGAAGATTTTGCTATTGCACAGCACAGTCAAAGTGCAGTTTCTATATTTTCTTTCTTTCTGATCTGACTTGAGTGAAATCATAGTGTTAAGTACACCAAAAAGTTGTACAGTGCTAATGGTAGCAGTGGTATTTGCTATGGTCATACCAATGATTGACTTACTGGTGAGTCTTAACTCTTCTGTTGAGCACATTTCAACCACAATTAAACATGACCTGTCCTATTTAGAAGAGCAACATAGATTTAACATGAACATTTTTCACTAAGATGGTTCTGAGGAAAATTACTCAGAGAATGTGTTTTTTCAGAATACTACATAAGTATTCTAAACTTAGGAGACAAATGTTGCTATAAATGTACATATTTACCTGCTTCTATCACAGCTGGTGTGATGTATCACCATTTGCCATTAACCTACACACTGACTTGTAATATATTCATGAATATTTTCTATATTCAAGATCATTTATATTATTATTTCACAAACTATGGTTTATCTATAGCTAATGTATCTATGATTATGATTTTAAATCCATAAGCAGGAGCAGAGACTGTTGGTCAAATGCTTCATCATATGAGACATATCACAAAAACTAAATTTACTATCTTAACTAATACAAAGGCTTCCTGCAAAGTAAGCAGAGATGAGAATGATTTTATAGAAGAATTGAATGAGAGGGGATTGAAGTTTGGGAAAGTGGAAAGGAAAAAGGAGCAGTTGGGATAAGGAAGGAGAGGCAGTAGAGGATTTGACTCAGTTTAGATTTGAAAACGCAAGGACATTTTTGTATTGTGAGAAAGAAAGAACAGGTTCAGACTCCAGAGTTGGTGTGATGGAGTTAATGTGATTGAACGCATAAGCCTATGGGAGATGCATATTTGATAGGCGAAGAACCGATTATTAGGGTAGTATATTATGTATGTGGGAAAATGCTTATTTTAAACTTCCGGTGAATTGGATTTGCAGCTGATATTTATCTTTAGTGTTACCTAAAGTTTATTATATAGATGACCTAAAGGATAGGGGGATTGTGACTCATGGGAGAGATATACGTAGTGCTTCTCAAGTAGGTGAAGTATTTGGTACTATGATTCCTTCTGGAGGTATAGTTTTAAATGATCTGAAGATCAGAAAGATGTCTACTTTGGTAGATTATCTTGATACTAACAAGACTGAAGCTTTAACCGCTATAAATACAGAGCGTACGGCTATAAGTGCAATGGTGGTTTTGCAGAATAAACTTGCTTTAGATATCTTACTTGCAAAAGAGGGTGTAATCTACTGTATGCTACTTGTCCAGCAGTGCTGCACTTACATTACTGAAACAAGTAACAAAATTAACACATTTGTAGCTAACATGACAGAGATCTCTCATGAGGTGAAGGATTTGGACAGGTAGGTGCCTGGCTAGCAATATTTAAAAGGATTTTCTAAGATTGGAGAGTGGTTTAGTGATACTGGTAATGGAATACTAACAAATATATTGACCCCGGTACTAATCATTATAATTTGTGTGATATGCTTATTTCTTTTTATTAGAGGGGTGAAAATGATTACTGAACAGAGTAAGTCAAGATGCATTGGAGAGAAGTGGCAGTCAGATTTGAAAAGGAGACAAATGTAAGAAGAAGATGTGGAACTTTAAGATCTACAGAGTAAAATGTATGACAAATTGAAGGATGTAGAGAAATTCGGATGTAAGCAGCAAAGGTCAACAACTGTTGTGTAAGGGTAGATTTCTCACTCTCATGCATAGAGAGTGAAAAAGCAATATGGGTAATGCTTGGTGACTTCCAGAGTCATCACAGGGAGGACTAATGAGATTACTCTTCGTATTAAATAGTTTGCATTATATTGACATTAACATGTGCACATGCAAATAAATTACCTATGTATTAATTATGTTTAGATTGACCATGTCTAAAGTAGGCCTGTGTTTAGAAAGGGTAAAGTCTGGCTTAGGAGAAGCTGAATTTATTGGTAACATATACTATGTGTCCTTGTTCCTTTCTCATGTGAAATATTGTAGGGTGCTCACATTATAGGTGAAATGATTTTTTTAAACTTTTTACTTTTAGGATAGCTTTATATGAATTTGTTCTCCTATTTATATGACTTTGGTTGATTTGAACTTCATGTTTACTAAAAGCATTAATTTATTGATTACAGATTGATACTAATGTGATGGATTTGAATTTGTAAACCTTTTATCAAGTCAAGTCAAGATAAACTTTATTCGGCCAGAGGCCATAAAAGCTCCCAAAACAAGGCCAAAAAAAAAGAAAATTTAGATAAAAGTACATAAAACACATATTGTTGATCCAAATAAAATCTAAAATTTTCCATACAATTCATATAATTTCATGTCATTTTCAAAAGATTGTCAGTTTCATATTCAGACATAACAACAAGAAACAACTTTTAAGGTTCGTTACCCCTCCTGATGCAGAACGCAGATTTTGTAAAATTAAGTACAGTAAAGCAAACTTCAAGTGAACCTAGAGATTGCATAAACACTAGCCCTTTCTTGTATTGTCTCACGTTAGCCTTACGCAGAAGAAGCACCAGAAAGTGACTTCTTGGCTCTTGGTACAGGTGGCAAAACAAGAATAAGAGGCTAATTCTTTGAATTGAGCTATTGTGCCACCTGCAAAAGGGTAAAGCTTGAGTCCAGGTGCTATTGCGGGAGAGAGCTTAATCTGAAAAGGGTGAGACAGTAACGCTGGGTAGGGGTATAACCCATGCCAGATAGGGTTCTATGTCACTAGTTCTTTAAACTTGTCCATAATTTGCAAGGCTTTGTATCTTCTGCACCATGTCTAGATGATTGTTTATGCAGTGCTCCTGAGTCACTTTTTTTTACCCATGGCTTGAGAGGGGAATTGTATAGATCGGGCAAACCCAAACGCTCGAAGGAATCCTTCACATACTTAAGCCATGGTATCTATTCTACTCGGTCTAGTAGCAGGCAGTCGGAGATACAGAATCTTGTTAGGCCAGCCTCTTGTGATGACCAAATTATCAACCACAATAATAAGGGAGCTAGCACGATCAAATCTTTCAAAAACGGCATGCCAAGCTCTTCATGGCAAATTAAAGGAGTGCTTCACTGCACTGATAAAAGTCTGCGCATATATTCGGTTCTCTACGCGTTGTAAAATTTCCACATTGTTATATGTGTCTATGTACTGTTTCTTGTAGAGTGCATATATCACCGAGGGTCTCATAGCGTTTTGCCAGGACTCAGGAACAGACAGGATGATGGCTAAAAAGAAAGTTTAGAATAGCCAAGTCTTTAGGGACTTACGAAACTTTACATGCTCAACCTCGGTTCGTAGGTGTAAAGGCAGAGAGTTTCAGAGGGTGGGGGCCAGTTTCGAGAAAGATTTACTGGCATACTTAACTGTTCGGAGCTTCGGAACTATTAATAGGACTTTGTTGGCAGAGCGAAGGGTCCTAGAAGGCTGATATCTCTTTAGTTTAGTTGCTAGATATTGAGGGCCCTGTCCATTTAGAGTTTTGTGGACAAGACAGCACATTTTGAAGTCTATTCGCTTCTTGATAGGCAGCCAATGAAGAGACCTCAAACTCGGGGCAGAGGGAGAGTGGGCTGGAAGATTTAAAATCAGTCTGGCTGCTGTATTTTGCAGAACCTGGAGCTTATGGAGGAGTTCAGAATTAATGGAAGCCAACAGAGTATTCCCATAATCCAGGCAACTGACAATCAGACCCTGGATCAGTGGCAGACGAGAAGACAAAGGAACCCATTTAAAATTTTACGAAGGGTGTGCATTATCCCGTAACAGGTACGTGTTATGAAATTGACATGATCATGCATAGAGAGTGAGTTGTCTATCATTACCCCGAGATTACGGGCTGTATATTTCGGAGTAGGACAGGTACCTAAGGTACGGGGCCACCAGTCATTTGTCCATAACATCTGTGCATTGCCAAAGAGAACAACTTCTGTTTTATTAGCATTTAGCTGGAGGTTGTTAATTGACATCCAGTTGTTTATGTCCAGCATGCATTGTCCAAATCTATGTTTGGTACTGGCGACGTCCAAACCAAGAGTGATTAATAGCTGTGTATCATCGGCATACGACAGTGTGTCGAAGCCGTGATCCTTGATAATCCTAGCCAGGGGAGATACATATAAATTAAAGAGTGTCGGACTCAGGATAGATCCCTGAGGGACACCTTTATTTATAAGTTGGCTCTTAGAGGTAAAAGCACCAATTTGAACACGGGAGGTGCGGTCACTAAAATAACTCCTGAACCAGGCCAATGCAGGGCCCTCGACACCAGCCTCTCTCAAACGATCCAGAAGAATGGAATAGGAGATGGTGTCGAAAGCGGCCGACAGATCTAACAGGACTAGGATGGCCGACCTCCGATTGTCCAAGGAAAGTCTGATGCTATCTACCACATTAAGTAAAGCTGTTTCGGTGCTGTGAAACTCTCGAAACCCTGACTGAGATGGATCCAGCACTTTATTTTTCTCTAGATGTTTAATTAATTGACCATTTATCAGAGAATCTTTATCAGAGAAATTTACCAAACAGAGGAAGAAGAGATATAGGTCGATAGTTGTTTAGTTGTTCAGGATCAGATTTAGGTTTCTTTAAAATAGGTCTAACTATGGCTTCCTTCCATCTAGTGGGTACCTGTGAATGTAGTAATGAAAGGATAAAGAGCCACGTTAGACAAGGAATGATGACTGGACTGATTTTTTGTAGAATCTGGGAGGATACTATATCAGAGGGTGAGCCTAATTTTACCTGAGGCCAGCGCCATATACACAGGCTGACATACACTTGCTCTTATAAAGGTTCAGCAGCACTTCAAATGATGTGTTTTGGAGTTTACTAGCAAATCTAAAAATTGCTTTGATATTTCTCCTAAAAATCTGGGCTCTCGGTGTTCTAAGCAGAGCTCAGCTTAAGAGCTTGTTAAACAGAATCCACAGATAACTACAATTTTTAACCTTTGATAAAGTGGGCTCCTCCATCTTAAAAGACTTTGAATTGGTGCTAAAGCGACCACAAGTCATGATGTAAGACACGCCGAAATGTACTTTAAGATCTAAGTCCTCCATATACATTCAAAACGGGTCTAAAAGAAGCTGGAGGTTATTTGCAGTTCGGGTTATTAAAACTGTGTCATCCTTATATAATAAAATTGGGATAGAAGTATGGCCAATACCAGGACAGCTTTACAGTTCTTGGTTTAAAACTCACTAATTCCGGTTATGTATAGTAAAAAGAGAAAAGGAGCCAAAATGCACCCCTGTCTAACACCCCTAATCGATCTAATGCTCTGGGAACATTCGCCTGATGGGCCATAAACCTTTTATCATTTATTAAACCTTCATAGTTTGAAAACCTGAGTACTCTACGTATTCTTTGTGGACCTTAATGTGCTTCATGTTATTTAAATGTATTGATTTGAAGACTAACCTCAGTTGTAGAATCTGATTCTTCGGCTATCGTGCCACAACACGTACAAAGTACTCCACTGACATGTTTTAAAGATGCCACATTGTAAAGTAAATATTGAACAGGCAGACAGCCGTATGTAAGGAGTATTGATTCCAAATCTTTTCTAACCTTTTGAAAAGGTTGCCAGCACTCCAGTTACGGCACTAAAATTAACTCCTTTAAAGTTACTGTGCACACTTGATTAGGAAAAATGCAAACATCCACAATGCAAGACAGCCAGCTGCTGAAGTGAGCAGACTTACTGCCCCTTGCTGTATGTAATGGTGAGCAGAATAAAAATGTGAATGACACCGGAACAGACAAATGGATAAAGAAAGCGCACTAAAAGCCTCTCTATCTATGTATATATTGCTATGATATTTTTTAAACACGAGGCAGTCAAAGCAGCATAAGCTGTCTCTAGGCCAAACCTAAAATAAGAGACAGGTAATAAAAAACCACACCATTAGAAAAAAATACCTGAGGAAACATCCTTTTTCTTCCATACATTCAGCTCTGCCTGGTTGGTATGAAAAATGAATTGATGTAAAATATGGGAGGTACAGCCAAAGTTGAACGCCAAAGGCTTGCACACAAAGGCCCGCAATACTAATGCTCCCTCAAGGCCTATCTTTCTATTATACTAAGGACTGAATCACTAATGGGCTCAATCATCAGTTAAATCACATCAGTGACACTTAACAATTACACTTTGATTCTTATTTCCTTTATTATTTAATTTCTTTATATAATTTATAAGAATTTTCCTTCGTTTTTCATTTTAAAACTTTTTCTGGCACTATATACATTACAATAACAGAGAAACCAATCCTGTTATTCCATCAAATACAGAAAAACACATATATTGTATTGTTTAACACAAAAACCCCTGGATACAAGGCCCTCCAGCTTAAAATGTTAATCCCTTCGGCCACTGTTTTCAACCCTTCTCCCCCACACTCATGGTTGCTAAAAGGTGTTAGAGTGAATTAGACTGATTTAGGAGTAATGGAAGTGCACGTGTGTTTATCATATAAAATATTACACGCTTGATTTATAAAAACAATGTATTTTGTAATAATGGAAAAAATGACACGTTTTTAAAATATCTATACCAGTATTTAAATGCATTTCTGAAGGCATGTAAAGCCATGTGTAATACTTACCAATCTGAGCCATTATCTGAGAAAGCGCAATTTGTTTAAGGTAAGTTGATTTGCCACTCATATTTGGTCCCGTGACAATGACGAAATTACTGCCTTCGGTAATATATGTATTATTTGAAACAGGTTTTTCCACGGATATTTTCTCCAGAATTGGATGCCATCCTTTCTTTATCGCTAAAGTATCAGTAAATTCTGGACGTACTAGAAAGAAAAGTCAGAAGAACTGTAATTTGAAAATACTTGTAAAGATAAACAGAGAAAAGAAACTCAAATAAAATAACATAAAGCCCGTTTTTGTAAATTAGAAGCAACCTCTGGTCTTATTCGTATACTATGAAGCAAGTACTGAAATATGTTACAATCCATCTTAGATTTAATTTGCATACTCTGGGTGAAATCCCTTGTAAACTGCCAAGAAATCTAGCATGCATTTAAAGCAGTGTTACTAGCTTGATTAAACTCATGAACGCATACATTTTTGCTTTGAGACAGTAACATTTAGATTCAAATAAAAGACATCAGAAATCAACTACATCTAAATTATAACGACTCAAAAGACATTCGCACTGTGTGCTAATATTGCTAAATAGTGGACAGCAGTATAAGAAACTAAGTCAAAGATAATTCACAGGAGCAATGGGATTCTATGGCAGGACCGGAAGCTTCAGATTAGGCTATACTTTCTCCGTTTATTTAGCTCCAGTATCTTTTAACCAAGTTCTAAACAACAAGAAACTACATTTCAAAGGGAAAATGTAAGAGAAAAAAGTCCAACAGAAATGAGCCAATCCTGAGCCAGGACCACCAACAACTTCCTTCATGGGACGCTCTACACGCCTCTTTCTTTGCTGCTCCAGCAGCATTAAGATAAGTGGATTTGTTCTCTCATCGTTTTCGCTATAAAAGTACAATGTGCTGTGTTATTATTACTGTTTCTGCTTGTGCACGTCAGCTATATTTGAGAGCAGTTGCCAACGCGCAGGTTTCTGTTTCAGGTCTTTTTTCTGGCCGCGGGAGTATCTCTCGCTCTTTGCGGCTGCGTTTGTTTTTCTCAGGTTCTTGGCGCGGTGCGGCCCTCCCGCCGCTAGGGGTCCGCGCGCCCTGCATTTCAAGCGGTCGGAAGCGCGTTACTCCCGTGTACCCAGCAAGTCGTTTTCCTTTCTACTCACGCTCAAAGAAAGAGACTTGCTCGGCTGCGCTTATCGCCTCACGTGGGGGAAGACGATTTAGCCTCATTGTTTTACAAATAGCGCTGTGAGTGCTTGGGCATTACTTTACACGGAGAGCCCCTGCCTGGAGCACAACACCCGTACAACGTGTAAGACTTACGTTTAAATTCAGGGACCGGCTCAGGCAGCTACACCCTCATTACCAGTAGGGAGCAGTGGTTCCAGGGCCTAGTCCCCATATATTGCCGCAGTCAATATTATATCTAAGGGTTTATTCCCTACCCACACCCCTATTGTTGCATAGTCTCTCACTGATCAGACTATGGAAGTTTTTGATGATTATTATGAGGAGTAGGAGGAGGAGGAAATCACCTATTTGCCTATTGATGATCATTTTTGTCAGGTGATGGACTCCTCCATCCTCAGGGGGGTGTCTCAAATGGTTGCGCACCTGGAGTAGAAACTTGACCAACTTCAGACTCAATGCCAACAACTCCTCCCTGTGAGGAAAGATGTGACGGGGCCCAAAAAGCCCTTACCTCCAGGTGAGCCCTCCATTAATGCCCTTGAGCCGAAACAAAAACACCCTGCTGATGACAGCGTGGATTCTGATGCTTTTGTGCGACTAAAAAAGGTGTTTTGGGAGGCCCAACCCCCCCCCCCCCCGCTGCCCATGAAGCCATCGGAGGATCTGGCGGGACCCTCTGGTCTACCGGTTGCTTCACCTGCGGGTGACCCAGATGAATCTGATGGGATGGCGATTCAGGTAGGCCCTAGTGTCCCGCAAAAGGGGATCAGTTAGCTCTTCCTGAGGTCGACACCAAAATGCTGAACCCGGACGATCTCCTCTATCTGACGTCCGCGGAGTGGGTTCCAGCCCCTAAAGTAGCGGCCTACATGGCGGCCAGATTGTGCAAGCCATTAGACAAGGAGGTTAGAAGCTGCTTGAGAGCGGAGTGTCCAAGACCGGCCCTAGATGGCAAGGTGGCGGTCTTGCCAGAAGGGGACACTAAAATGGCCACCCTCCTGGCTAAATTCATTCGTGACCCCAAGAAAGGTATTGATCGCTTGTGGAAAGCAAGCCAAGATACACTTCTGGACACGGCAGGCCCATTGGCGAAGATCCTAGACATGGCTGAGGATGCCAAGGCCTCCGGTGCCCTTATTTCCCCAGATATTTTCTTTGGCTGGGCCTAGAGGGTGATAATTTTTCTAGGGAATGCCAACACGGCAATATCTACACAGCGGCGCAGGTCTTTGCTTATAAAAATAGACCCTAAGTTAGGGGAACTGGCCACCTCAGAGGCTGGCCCAGTTACAGAGGGTAATCTCTTCGGGGTCCCCTTTGTGAAAGAGTTGGGCAAATTTGTAAACACTTTCAACTCACTAGATAAGGCCTAAACATCTATTAGGCGAATATTCACCCCACGTGTTTTTGGCGCAGCCGGTCGTGATAGGGGGTGCTCGACCGGCCGTCCCTACAACCGAGCCTCCTTCAAATCATCAGAGCCTCATAGAGGACAGTGGCAGGACCTGGAGAAGTTTGGTAACTTCTACCTTACCAGATCCTACCCACGCCGCAGAGGTGGCAGAGGCAGAGGACATGGTTCCTACAACAACCAACGAGGTGAGACTTCAGTACTTGGGGGACGTAAAAGTAGGGGCAGACTGCAACTTTCTCTTCACAATTGGTCTTCTCTTACCTTAGACGCCTGGGTCTTACAGACCGTCACAAGGGTCCAAATAGAGTTTTTCGAGTTGCCATCTCAACTGGTTCGCCTGAAGCCCTTGTATTTCTCGAAAGATCAGGCGGATCTGATAGACAGGGAGGTTTCGGAGCTGATACGCAAGAGAGCGATTCGCCCCTCAACCTTGCACCCTCTGGGTTTTCTCAGCAACATCTTTCTCGTGGAGAAACACGATGGGGGTTACCGCCCGGTTATAAACCTCAAGGAGTTCAATGAGTGGCTCATCCATCGCCACTTCAAAATGGAGGGGATTCACCTCCTCCGGGACCTTCTACAACCACAAGACTGGATGGTGCGTCTGGATTTGAAGGACGCGTATGTCATGATCCCAAATTTTCCCCCTTAATGATGCTTACTTCGGTTCCAATGGAATTCACAGGTCTTCATATTCTTGTCCCTTCCTTTCAGTCCATCCTCCGCTCCGTGGTGCTTTACCAAGGTAATGAGGCCAGTGGTGGAGCACTTCAGAGTGGAAGGAATACAACTGATCATCTATTTGGATGATATACTCATTCTGAGTCAGTGCTCCCAACGCTTGCTCGCCCAGTTGCAACGGGAGGTTACCCTTCTGGAGTCCCTGGGGTTTGTGATCAGCGAGCCCAAATCAAATTTTGTTCCCTCTCAGAAGATGCAGTTCTTGGACTTCATGATAGACTCAGTAAAGGCGACTTTATACCTTCCTTCTCGTAAACTCTCCAAAATCAGGCACAAACTTTGGCAAAGACCACAATATCCTTACGACACCTAGCCAGGTTGGTGAGACTTCTGTCATCATCAATACAGGCCATTTTTCCGGGGCCCCTTCACTACAGGGCCCTTCAGCTCCTCAAGGCACTTCATTTGCGCAGAGGCCTCACCTACTCACACTTTGTGCCGCCCTCGGAGGAAGCCAAGATCGAACTTCAGTGGTGGATATTCCAAATGGAGGCCTGGAACGGCCAGACCATCTTCAGATCTCAACCCGACTTGGTGATCGAATCAGATGCCAGCGGTTCCGGTTGGGGCGCCCACTGCGGCGAAGTCTCTACCGGTGGAAAATGGTCCTCCTCCGAACAAGATCTTCACATCAACTGCCTAGAATTAATGGCAGGCTCTTTAGCGTTGAAATGCTGGACCAAGGACATGGTTCAATGCTGCGTCTTTCTCAAAATGGACAACGTGACAGCAATCCGCTACATCAACCATTTAGGGGGCACTATTAGACCTAGCTCGAGCTCTCTCGGAATACTGCCTGTCCAACCAGCTACCTCTGTCAGCGGAACATCTTCCAGGTTCTTCGAACCAGGTGGCAGATTGGTGCTCCCGCCATAGGAAGGACACCATCTCTGGAAGCTTCACCCTGCAGTCTTCCAGGAACTCCAGGTCGTTGGGGACCCTTTTCGATAGACCTCTTTGCCTCTCGACTGGATGCTCAACTGTAGAGCTACTACAGTTGGCGCCCGGACCCAGAGGCTCTGGCAGTGGATGCATTCCTTCAGGACTGGAGCGTGGAACAGGGGTACACTTTTCCCCCCTTTGCGATGATAATGCGACTGTCAACCCAGGTGAGGAGACAACAGGTGGATTTGGTGGTGATCACCCCGATTTGGAGATCGCAAGCCTGGTTTCCAGTTCTTGTGGAACTTTCCTCCAATTTTCCAATCCGTCTACTCCTCGGTCCAGATCTCCTCAGAGATCCTCAGGGGAATCCCCATCACCTCCTCGCCACGGGCGGACTTCATCTGATGGCCTGGCGGGTTACCAGCAATGTTAAAAAGTGCCAGGCCTTTCAGCAGACACTGCCTCATTACTTGCCAAATCTTGGGCAGAGAGCACCAATAAGCGAAATCGCTCTGCTTGGTCGCGTTGGGGGAGTTGGTGTCTACCACAACAGGTGGATCCGATGGCGACAGATTTTGTCCACGTCCCTAATTTCATAGCCTTGTTGGCAAAGGAAGGCTTGGCCTACTGGTCGATTAATACCTTTCGATGGGCAATTTCGGCAGGCCACACCCCAGTCGATGGCCGCCCTCTTGGCGAGCACCCTTTGGTGTGCATGCTTTTAAGAGGTATCAGGTTATCTGTGCCCCCTGAGCCACGTTACTTGGTTCTCTGGGACGTTAATAAAGTTCTGGACTTTTTCAAATCTTGGCCGTCTAATAGGTATTTATCCAGGAAACAAATGTCGGCAAAACTCGCAACCCTTTTGTGTCTGATATCATGTAGCAGGGTTTCCGATGTAAGAGCCCTGGATCTTAAGGGCAGACTCTTTACTCCGGACGGGGTCAGTTTTCACATCTCTAGGTGAACCAAGCCTAATTCAAGGTTAGTGTCCTATCCTGCCTTTCCAGATGTCCCAAAATTATGTGTGGTCAGGGCGCTCAAGGCCTATGAGGTGGCGACAATCGATATACGCCCACATGGTGACAATCAACTGTTTATAGCCCTCACTAAACCACACGGGGCTGTCTCATCCCCCACGATTGCGAGATGGGTTCGTTGGGCAATGCAGGAGGCAGGGATAGATACTTCGCGTTTTGGGGCTCATTCTGTGCAAGGTGCAATGGCATCAAAGGCTTTTTTCCTGGGGGCGCGGTTGGAAGACATCCTTAATACCGCAGATTCGTCCTCTGACTCCACCTTCAAAAGGTTTTATTTTAAACCAGTGGTTTCCCTGGCCTCTTTGGTGGTGGATAAGCTTTAAACTAGCCTAATCTGAAGCCTCCGGTCCTGCCATAGAATACAACATTTCCTAGCTATCGTAAAGGAAAGTTTTGATTCTATTATGGATGCGGAGGCGAGGATTAGCCCACCCTTGAGGGAGCACCCTCCCAGAACACCTCCGTATCTATGGTGAATAAAGTGTTTTTCATTTTTTAGATAATTCCATATGCCTCTTGATGGTGTTTCAATGGTGTTTTAATTTTTCGGGATTATGATTGTCAATGTTGTCTTTTGGAAATGTAAAAGAAATGTTACATTTCTCAGAGTTTACAACTATCCTTCTTTGATTTAGGATCGGACGCTGGCAAACAGGAGTAACCAGAGACGGGCTTAATGTGGTCGCAGGAAGAAAGAGGAGTGTAGAGCTTCTCAAGAAGGAAGTTGGTGGTGGTCCTGGCTCAGGATTGGCTCATTTCTGTTGGACTTTTTTCCCCTACATTTTCCCTTTGCATCATGAAAAAATGTTTTTGTTGTTTAGTACTTGGTTAAAAGCTGCTGGAGCAAAATAAAAGGAGAAAGTATAGCCTAATCCTCGCCTCCGCGTCCTTAATAGAATCAAAACTTTCCTTTACAATAGCTAGGAAATTTTGTATTATTGCTCAATTACATAAAGCTTACAACAAGAGGCAGGTTTCTCCAATTGTACATGGTCAGGCCTTAGACAGTAGCAGTGATAAAGTGATATCATAGGCAACTTTAATAATGTAGATGATGGCATGTTTTGACGAAAGTATTAAAATAACAACCATATCAGTAGGTGGCCCCTGATTCCAAGCAAACAAAATAAGAAACTATTCTCCCAGCCTAGTATTAATTATGCCTAAAATCCATTTTAAAATATATTTTACAAATGAAAACATTGGGCCTGCAGTCAGGGTGGAGAACTCCACACATAAAAAGATAGGCTTGTTCTATCTTTATCTGTGTTTAGTTCTCCATTACGACTGTGGAGTCTCTGCTCTAATAAACCTACTATTAAAATGCAGTTTTGTGATACTGAAAAAGCATAAACTTACGCTAACGTGCAAGTTTACCTTTGTGAATCAGACCCTTTGTGTCCATAACATCGCTCGAAAGGTTCTGATATAGCCATTTTACCATCAAATACAAAATTCATTGGGCATAAATATGATTAATTACCCCAGGCAGAAGCTGGTAATTTAACGAGAAAAGAAACAACTTACCTGTAACTGCAGTTCTCCAGCGTTGAAATATTTCAAAGATTCACAAGCTTGAATAATTTCCTGTCCTGTGATGGGAGTTTCAGAGCAATCTTCAAACACCAGTATTCTCTAAAGTAGGTGTTGTAGTCCACAGAAGATGCCAAGACACGGATAAGTGTCAAATCCAGCTTTAATACATTATCTCCAACAAACGAACATCTCTTCTCCCAGCTTCCTCAACTACTTCTCTGTTTGAACACCAGCATTTAACACAAACCACGCACTTCTAGAACATGGAAGCCACAGTCTTTTAATGGCTCCCAGTCACAAGGCCATAACATTATCTATTTTCCTTTAAAAACGAATAAGACATTACAAATGATAATAACATGGTTGCAAGGACATAAAATAACGAATTCTCTTCCCGAAGCACTTACATAAACAACTATACTGGAAACCTATGCTTACTCAACTAACATAAAAAAGAATACAAACACGCTCATCTATATTTTAAGCTTTACATGAATGAACCAATAACAGAAAAGGGATATACCAGAAGGTCATCACTATCTAACAGAGCAATAATATGGAAGGGCTATGACACCGGGTTATCAATATCTAACAGGGCAATTATGGACATGTTTACCAGTGCCTAAAGACATGCAGTTGTCAATTATGTCAGAATGTCCTTCCTTCACTTCTGTTCCTTTGCCATCTTCTTTATCTTTCCCTTCCATCACCATCTCTTGTTCTCTGACTCCCCTGTTTATTTTCCACCACTGACCTCCTTCAATATGTACTGCATTCTCCCACACCTTTTCAACACATACAGGAACACCAAATTACAATTTACCTTTCTTCACACACCCTGGATTTCTGACACAAAGATCATCACCAACTCTTATCTCACAATCTCTAACAGACTTTTTTTTGCCCAGATACATTTTCACCTTCTCTTGTGACACACCCACATGCCAAGGGCAATGTTCTGCAAATTCTCTGAAGACTTCTGTCTTAACCCACCGGAACATCCACACAGGTGCCAGTTTTGAAGCTGGTGTACGCCCACACAACAACTCAAACAGTAAAACCTTGGTAACCGAATGCAGCGTGGTGCAGTAGAACCATAGCATAGACCTCACAGCATCCATCATTTTGCACCGATTAACTAGAGACCACCAGGTACATTGTGCCAGCACTCAATTCATGCCCTCAACTTGACTATTTGTCTGGGGGTGATATAAAAAACTCTTCAAGTGTTTCACCCCCACTGAGCTCAGAAAATCTTCAACCACAGAGCTAACAAATTGGACACCATTATCAGAAATCACAAATTCTGGAAAACATTCTCTAGCCAAAATGTCCTTAAAGAAACTAACTACCTTAATAGAATTGGGTTCAGAGACAAACATTACTTCAGGCCACTTACTATGATAGTCCATAATGATCAAGACATACTGAAACTGTAAAGGCAGACACTAAAAAGGGCCTATCAAACCAATTCCCACCTTTGTCCATGCCCTATCAGGTCATTCAACAGGATGCAAATAAGGAGCAAGAGTTTTCACACCTTTTTCACAACTGGCACATGACACATTTTCCAATTATCTCATCTACCACTCTGTCCATAGCTGGCCACCGGAACATTTACCTTAGTCTTCTTTTAGTCAGTTTTCGCTCTAAATGCCCTTCATGAGCACTTTGAATAAGTCCTGTCTGTACCAACACTGGTGAAATGAGTCGTTCACAACTAACACCTCATCCTCTTCTGACAATTCATCAGCAAACCTGCTGCAAGGCTGAAGACCTGTAAGCAGCATCTTTTCCTTAGGCCAACCTCCCTTAACATACTTCATCACCTAAGTGAGCTCCATATCATGCCTCAAACCTCAAAGCAGGTGCTGGCTAATTCTAAGTCTACCACTACTATGCAACAGTCTTCCATATCACTACCATCCAGATCGTCATCCCCTTCCACTGGAAATCTAGACAGAAAATCTGCCCTTTTGTTTTTCATTCCTGAGATGTAGTCATTTTTTTTTAAATCGATACAGCAACATCTTGGTGGATAACCTGGCTATTCTGGGTGTACATCCCTTTATTTTATGTCCACTTATTATGTATACCAGTGGCTTATGGTCCATTTGAAGTGTAAACTCCCTGCCCCACAAAAATGGCCAACATTTTTCAACTGCCGAACAACAGGTGAGCAATTCCTTCTCTATGACAGAGTAATGGAGTTCAGGCCTCCTTGAGAACTAAGATAGTTTTTTCATACAGTTGGCATAATCAGGGATAAACTTGGCATAAAATTCACATCACACTAAAAATGATCTCAGACGTTACTTATCTTTGGGTGCCTGGGTAATAACAATAGCCTTGACCAAACCTGGGTGTAGATTAACACCACCTCTAGACATATGCTGCCCCAAAAATTCTGCCTCTCGTTTTCATAATTGGCACTTGTTGCTCTTGATTACAACACTACATTCCTAGAAAATGTCAAATACCTTATTCAGGAACAAATCATCAGTTTCCCTATTCTTGGCAAATATGAGGACATCATTATGAAACATTACTGTGCATTTAACCCCTTTTAATAAAGTGATTCATAACTCGCTGAAAAGCGGAAAACGCCAACCCAAATGGCATACGACAGAATTGAACATGCTACTTGGTGCTATAAATGCTGTGAAATGACATGAGGAAGGATCTAGCTTCACCTGGAGATATACTGACGCTAAATCAATTTTGCTAAACAATTCAGCACCTTTCAATTAATTGAGAAGTTAATTGATTTTGGAAAGCCAATGGGATTCAACCCACCCCTCCTTATTCAAAGAGCATAAATCGATGTATGCTTTAAGTTCACCAGACCTCTTCTATGCTACAACCAAAGGAGAAAGCCATAACATTGATTCCACTGGTTCAACAGTCACTTGCTCTAACGTTTTGTCAAACTCCTTTTGCAAATCAAACCTTTCACTGAGTTGCATACTGCGCAACTTGTGCTTTAAGAGGCCATCCCCCTTCCTTGACTTTGATAAGATGTTTGAACTCCTTTCCCCCCAATCTTACCACAACTACTTTTAAAACTGCTGGGAATTTAGCTACCTATTCTTCCAAGCAATCCTTAAACCTAACTACAGAGCCATGTTCCTTTGCACCAGGTCTCAACACCATGTCATACAATCCCATGTGAAACCTTCCCAAAATGTTTAATCCTTTATTTGTAACATATACTGTGTCTTTGATTTTCCATCCCCTTTAAAACAGCGTTTTCTCAAAGAATCATGATAATGCAAGTGCCAGAATCCACTAGCAAAAGCAGGACTTTACCTCCTACCATCACCTATGCATCAATACATTCACTGAGATCCCCGCGTCTCACATTTTCATCCCTCACAAGTACAACCATATCTTGAAAATCATCACATACATGGTGATACTTCTCAGATTATTCTTTTTTTTTTAACTTTTTTTTCAAATTTTTCCTTTTTCAGAAAGCAAATGAATAAAACATTGCAGCAGCAGAAGTAGTTCTGTTATCTTGCGTACATTGGCAGGAACCCAGCGGTCCGCACTCCTCCGATTGTAGAGTTACAAATGACAATGAGGAAAGATTAAAGGATTATAACAGACACATATGGTTAAACTAAGTCACACAAGTATTTCCTATAAAATTACTGTTCTCCGGACTCAATTATACACCTCACCCGGGTCACTCTAGCCTGATTCTGGATCTGGTTGGTCCAAGACAAATATAAGAAATACGCCCGTTTACGCGTCGCACTTGGGGCATGTATCTACATGGTTCTGAGAAATGCCTTTCAACTTCCGCGGTGTGAGGTAGGTGCCGTGTAAGTAGTTATAGTGAATTAGTTTGAACAGCGCATTGCAGGAAACTGTGTGCGTGAGCGTGCCAATGGCCGTCCAGGTCTTATCTTCTATTTGTACATTTAGATCCCTCTCCTATGCTGCTCTTGCCCGAGGGAGCAACCGGATGAGTCTAACCTCAAGGCTTTGCATAGGAGCGATATCAACCTATGTCCGGATCCCTATGTGAGTAATATGTACAGTGTATGGGTCGTTAGTGGGATGCTGGGGTACTCAGGCCATGTTATTTTAGCAATCTCCAGTATCCCCATGTAGTGCAGGCAGTGTCCCTGCCCCAGTGTGAAACCGTCACAGGCTAGTTTGTATGATAACAACATTTTGTTTGGGTAGAGGTCCACCAGGATGTCACAGCCCCCATTCTTCCATGCCCGGAAAGACATGTGTGCGCTCATAGCTCGTACAGGAGCTAATATCCATATGGGAAGCTCCCGGTGGAAAGGTGCATGTCTTAGCACCTTTCCCACATACTGTTGCCATATATTTGCTGTATGGCGGACTACATAAGGCAGGTCTTCGTCACTCCCCATACCCATCATCAGTGCTATCGGGAGCGTGTCCAAGTGCGCTCAACAGGCCAACAGACATTTTTTCCAATTGTCCCTGTCTTCCAACCAACTGGACGCGTGCTGACGCTGTGCGGCATAATAGTATAAGTCGAAACGTGGAGCCTCCAACCCCCCTCCTCATATCTACAAGTCTGTGTGCACTGCGCCACTCTGCCATGTTGTCCTGCCCATAGCAAGGACACAAGGATCACATTTAGCTGCTTGAAGGTCCAAGTAGGAATCGGGCCAAGTGAATTCTGGAGCGCATACAGGCAGCACAGCAGCATCACCATTTTAATCACCGTAAGCCTGCCCATTAATGAGAGTGGCAATGTATTCCAGAAGGCCACAGAGAGTCACAGAGTGTGTATGACCCTGTCCACATTTAGGGATAATAGCTGTGCATTGACAAGTACCACCTTCGCTCCAAGGTACCAGAAGTGCACTAGCTCCCACCTAAGTCCCAGGTCCGGAAGACTTTCTAGGGGCAGTGTGGCCATGCGAGCCGAAGGAAAAATCTGAGATTTATGCCGATTGAGCCGCAGACCAGAGACCTCACCAAACTGCTCCATGAGCTGCAAGAACCTGGGCAGGGCCTCCCGGGGAGCAGCATCTCCTACTCAGCACTCCTGGAGTATGAGCTTTCAAAAAATGTACAGAAGCGTAATATGTTTGTTCGTTCTTTTGATTTCTTTGATTTCTTTGCGATTTCATACTATTATAATCATAATATAAGTTTTCTTTAAACATGTTTTACTTCTTCATATTTCTTCCCAATGCATTTCGGGCTTGCCCTTCATCAGGGTACTTGCATTCTGAAAGTATGAAGGATGTTACAATCAAACATAAGTACAATCCAAATCATGCATATGTGTATTTAAAAACAAAACTTCAAATTTCAATGTAATGGCCATGGTTATAGAATATGAAGCAGTTAAAAAGAACAGGTAGTGTGAATGGAAAAGTAAAAAGGATAAGGTTTCAAGAGGAGCGAAGGTAACCGGCGGTAAGTGTGAAAAGATCCTCACAGAAACCGGAATGTGTTAAGATAGAAGAGGTGTACTCGCAATTCGGTATTCTTAAATGCAACGCGGATGACAACTAGTTAGTGCGCGATGTGATCGGTGAAAATGTGACATAAAGTGGATTTGTCCACGAAAATATAACATTCCTACAACGTGATTCAAGTGCTCAAATAAAACATGGTCTTTAGTGAACACGAAAATGTGTTCGCTTATGTAACGCGATTACAAAAACTTGACTGGGGTGCTCTGCATAACATGCATATCTTTTACTGCTCAAAGATGTTACCGATTACTGGTTGCGATATTTAATAAACGCGTCATGCCGCGAGTTCAATTGCGGTAAAACAATAAGATCATACCTGAAGTGAAAAAACGGAGTAACCCTTTTATTACAAACGTTCAAAGTGAGGACGATTTTTGGCAAACTGTGCCTATAAAATAAGAATGAGAACTCAGTGTTTATGTGATTATCAAGCAGTGTGCTCAAAACAGACTGTTGGAGAGAATTATATGGCTTACCGTCGTATGTTAAAAAAATGGTCTTCGACAAAGCGTCCGCGTTCGAGTGTAGATAATTAGTCTTCTGGGTGTCGAAATGAAAGTTTTTGAAAGTCCGATCACGTGACAATAGAAAATGAAGATAGACTACAAAAGTAGTGGATTAAGAAGAAAGAATACTGTGCAGAGTGTGATATACAAAAAGAAATACATTTTAAAGCAGGACGTGGATACTAAGATAGATATGAAAAATGAAATAAGTATAAAAAATATTAAAAAATGAGAAAAGTTAATGAATGTGTAGTAAACACAGTAATGTGAGAGTGTAAATAGATCGGGAGTGTGAATAAGTCGTGCTGATAAGAATGCCTATATAAAATGGTGTCAAACACACAGAAAAATTAACCATGCAAGTATAAATATAATGTAACCAAAATGTCATACTAGTTCAACTTTGAGGCACACCGAAACATATACAGAAATTCAAAAAACATAAGATTAAGTATAGTCATGGGTTTATATTATACTACAAGAAACAATTCAGTTCCAGTCGTTCATTCAGTCCTTTTGGCTGAAGTGTATTCAGGTGATTAATTCAAAATGTTTCTCTTCTTAAGAGGTATTGTGAATTGTCCATGCCTGGGAAAATGGGAACATTTTCCAATTTACAGAAACAAAGTTGACTGGGGTTGTGATTATGCTAGTTAATATGCGTTGCTACTGTAGATTTGATATTTTTCAATCTTATGTTGCTTTTATGTTCGATAACTCATGTCTTGATTTTCCTTTGAGTTTTCCGAACATAGGCTTGACCACAAGGGCATTTCAACATGTATATTAAATTGCTGCTGACACATGTTCCTGTCACTCGTAATTTAACAGGAGTGCCTTTGGTTGGATGTAAAATTCCATTACCCTTAACTATGGCATTACAGTTGCTACAGTTGTGGCAAGGTAAGGTGCCGCGATATTTTACGCTGTTAGTGTCTTCTTTCTGTTGAAATAATTCCTTAAAGTTGTGTGTACGTGCTTAAGCAAATCTTGGATTGATGGAAAAAATTCCTTTAAAATCTTCTTCAAGTGTGAGTAATGGGCAATGTTTGAGGATGCTTTTTTTTTATACTGTGACTTCTAGTAGAAAATTTAGAAGCAAATACTGCTCTTTGTTCCTCATTCCTTTGTTGCGGTGTGAGTAGCTGCTTCCTTTCGATCCCTTGTACCCTTTCCATGGCTTCCTTCAGAATGGCTTCCGGATATCCTCTATGTCTAAATTTATTGATGGTGATAATCTTGTGTTCATTGTAGTATTCATCTGTGGAAGCTATTCTTTTGATACGAAGTAGTTGAGAAAAAGGTAAGTGCTTTTTTAAGGAAACTGATGAAAAGTTGTTTCTATCGGTTGGTTTGCTGAATACTCTTGTGTTTAACTAACCTTCATTATTGATAATCAAAACATCTGAAAAAGATAATTCATTCTTGCTGATGGTAGATGTAAAACCGATCCTGTCATTGACTAAGTTCAATTTTTGGATCACCGTAGTAAGTGTAGATTATGTTCCTTTCCATTGCACAATGATGTCATCAATGTAACGTTTATACATAATCAGATTATGATTCCAATCCGGGTTATGGAGAATGTGATCAAACTCAAACCTGTGCATAGAAATGTTAGCATACGATGGTGCTGCACAATTTCCCATCGATGTTCCCGATGATTGAACAAAAAAGTGAATCTCCCATTTAAAATAACTATGATAAAGAGTAAAATGTATAAGTTCCATTAGAAACACTTTGAACTTTTCTTCTTTATCACTGGATAGTAAGAAGGATTCCACTGCTGTTAGACCCATGTCATGTGGTACTGAGGTATAGAGAGATCTTACATCGATCGTACATAGAATCATATCTTTCGTGAAAAGAGGTTTATGATCTTCAAGGATGTTAAGGAAATAGGTAGTGTCCATTATGTAAGTGCTCATGTCTTGAACTATAGGTTGAAGATGTTTATCAATGAACTTTCCTACCGGTTCATGCATGGAGTCAATTGTGGAGATGATGGGTCGAAATGGTGGTACAGTAGCATGTTTGTGAACCTTGGGGATCATATAAATATAGGGAATCGCAGGATTGGTTTTGATAAGGTAATCTGTCTCTTTTTTACCGACTATTCCTTGGTCAATGGCGTTGTCAATGATTTGGATCAGAATCTTCGTGAATGCAGCGGTGGGGTCCGTGTCTAGTCTCATGTAGGTGTCTAATGCTGGGCGAAGCGAATGGCAAGGAGTTTGCACAGGATTTTAACATCTGTTTTGATCATGGTGCGTGGACGATAGGAGGCGGGATTGCGGCTGTCTCCGCCCGGTTTTGATATCATACAGATTTCGCCCTACTTCATGACTGGGGGCAAGATTCTACGTTCAAAGGCCTCCGAGTAGACCTGCAGCAGAGCCTTTGTCAAAGTGACTGAGTATGCGCGGTAAAATTCGGTTGGGATCCCATCCCATCCCCCCCTGGAGCCTTAGCCCCAGGGAGCATTAGTAATGCTTCTTGTATTTCCTCAATGGTCAGCTGTGCTTCGAGCTCATCAGACTCCTGTGCAGGGAGGTTCACCAGGGCCAAAGCCCGCATGTATGGGACATATCGGTTCTCCCTCACTGCTGGGTCTGCAGCATACACTGTCTGCAGGTGTCTTTGAAGCACATGTAGGATAGCAGATCTGGTATATACTATCACACCCATGGGTGCATGGGGAGCAATAATTGGCACTGTGGTCTGTCTCGGAGACTATGACCCTGTCAAGCCTACTGTGTGTGCCAGGGGTGGAAGAGTGGCAAGTGTACAACCTGTGAGTCGAGTGTCTACCTCTCCATATGTCCCCTATTGCTAGGTTTCCCATTACCATCCGGAGCCCCGCAGTCATCCGCGGCTTAGTGCCCTGTCGAGGGGGGTGTCTGTCTAGATCAGGATCTAAGATGCAAGTGAAGTCCCCCTTCCAGAGAAGAAAGGAATCCAGGTCTGAGATTAGTGCATTTTGTATGGACTGATAAAAGTCAGGGTCATCCACGTTTGGTGCGTAGATGTTCAGGATAACCATATCCCATCGGTCCAATTGTAACCTGATCAGGATGTGTCTGCCATTTATGTCAGCCTCCATATACTGTACGATGAACTGTGTGCCCGGGGCCACCCACATCAGCGCACCCACGCATATGTAGAGTATAATGAATGAAAAATCTGACCTCTCCATTTTTTCTCGAACTTATTGGCTCTGCGTCATCTAGGTGTGTTTCCTGTAAGCAAGCCACTGACACATGATGCCTCCCGGGATAGGAGAGTACTCTGTGGCGTTTTGTACATGTGCCCAGTCCCCTCACATTCCACCTAACGAGTTTAACCCCCATTGTCCCAGAGGTACCTCATTGTCTTGCTCCCAGACCGTGCACAACTCTCACATTCAACATATGCTGCATACCATAACTAATAACATTCAATGTAAACCAAACCCCCTACCCCCACCCACAGACAAATGATGTGCAACAGTGCATTCGACTATGCCCTCCCCAGGCCCCTTGAACTTTCGTTACGGCACTGACTGTCAGGCCGGCCATTCCACATTAAATAAACGAATGCGTTCAATCATGGTAACAGGATGGATAAAGTGGACATAGAGTTAATTGTATTTTACGTTTAGATTCAAATTATTTAATTTATGCCAATAAATTATTTTAAGAAGTTGTGATAATGTCTGAATGACAATGAACAATGTACAACTCAATTGGTACACTGTTTTAATGATTGATTTTGTAAAATGTCAATCATTACTGCAAATGAACTAATGAATACGTTTTAATGCGGTATAAGATGGAGCCTAATGATTGGCACACCTTCAAAAATTGTTGGACAAATAATGTGAGGAATTAATTTATTAATCTAGATGTTGAAAGATTACTAGTCTGTCTTCACTTTTATTGCACGGAATGTATCACGTGATGAGAGAACAGTTAAAACAAGCATTGACATAGCCAATAGGTCTCGCTTTTTGCATCTTATAAGTGTGTAGCCATGCACCATATTATCCCGGGTGTTGTGTGTGTTTGATGAAGGACTTCTGCAAAGCAAGCAAGCACTGTCTAGATTCGACCTAAAAAGAACTGTGTAAGAAAGAGAGAGAGAGAGGAATCGGTCATTTATTATTTAAGAGACGACATAAGACAGAGAGGGACATGAGATGGCAGCTGGCACTAGACTTAGGGAGAGTGTAAAACAGATGGGAGGTGGGTACATGATATTATGTAAAAGTGTGCAATTGTGCAGTGCTTAAATGCCCCAAAGTTGTGTTAAAGCACTACAGAGGGGCAGAAGGGAAATGAGGGCTGAGAGTGAGGATAGGAGAGAGCCACCGGTGACATATGAAAGGAGATCGGGGTAAACCTGGGATTAAGAGATGCTTTGGGAATATAAACATGAAATTACACAATGTAGCAACATTTTAATTTAAAATAAGGGTGGCTCCTTCAAATGCGCAGAACTGGTCAGTATGGCTGGGGTCAGAATGACAATATGCCTCACCCACCCACACAAAGGATTCTTAAAAGTTTTCTCTAGACTGTGATAACAAAGGCTGTGTGTGAACCTAAGCTCACCTCTGGTGTACACGAAGAAGAGTGGTGTTCAGACTGATAGGCCTCATTAGGCGTGTTTGCACACTAGACCCAGATGCAAAACTTCAGTGTGAAATTGTTGATTTAGAACACCTGCTCTACTGGTCAGGCCAAAACATCTGTACCAACTCCACATAAAGTGCCTAACACACAGACTCACAGCTTTGTACTGAATGTTAAATACATACTCAAGTCCTATGAATGGCAACATTATGGGTGAGTGAGTACATTAATAATTTGAGTGAGTACTTTGAGTATCCAAGCAGGTGATAATTCTGCTCACACATAGATCTCACTCAGCCCTATGTCAATTGTGACAAAATTCATTTTGCATTGTATTCTGGTACATGAAGTGTTTGTAAAAGTGTGAATTGGGCCACCAGGAAACAAAGGCAAAATACCACTGGGATGTGGCAGCTCCAGGCCTCAGTGCCAAGGGCACAGACTGTAATCACCTTCCCCTATTCTGCAGGACAACTCCGGGGACTCACAAGCCTCACCTTCCATGTGGGCAGTAAGCTCTGTACAGTCATCCAGCAGTTTAGCTAGCCGATACTATTTCTGTAAACTCTCCCACCTTTTCAGTCACAGAGCAGCCTTTTCCACTGCATATTCTTAAAAATAACCATCCAATCAGCCATGCCTACAAACATACCTTATTAGCCACTGTGCTCGGAAGCCACAAGTCATGGCACACAGTGCTATCAACATAGCACGTTACAAAAAACTTCTGAAATCGTTTCTAGTGATGGTTCTTGTCCCGCAAGAGTAAGAAAGTTCCTCAGGTTGAGCGACTACTTCAGAGCTTACAGTGTTATCAGTCAACACACATTCAAATGAATCCTTTCAACTTTCATCTATGTGAGCAGACAAAAGGAGTACCACTAATGTATATATTTACTACGGCTCTTATTTAACCACCAAGATGTAGTTATGTTTTTAGCATGGCACATGGGGTTTGTATCAAGTCGTGTTGATAAAATTATTATTAGAAAATTAGAAAAGCCCGCCCTCGCAATTACCAGGAAGGCTTCAACCTCCTGTGTTCATTGTCCTCTGAAGCTGTTTGCTCCGCAGAATTACATTTTATTAGATCTGCATTTGTAATAAGGAAACAATATGAATTGTAAATGAAATGGCTGTTTGTCCTTTTAGCAATTAGATTTTTAACTTTTTGAACAAGAAGACATTTTAGAGCTTTTGAGTCAAATGTTATATGGTGGACATGTAAATTTTATCGATTCTATATGTATGTATGAATGTTATACTTTTATGGTCAATTTTATTAAACCGTTATTCTTGACTTGACTAATACAAATTCATGGTACCTACTTTTCATAAAATTTGAAACATAAAACATTTTTTGATGATTCTTTAAATAGTGGCATTTGACAACACAGACTTTTGGCAATAATAACGCATACACAGCAACGCATACATTGTCTCTTCCTAAACTGCTATTTCGGGGCTCCAGTGACAGTCTCGAGCCATTTACTGCCAGTTTAAGTGCGCCTACGACCCGTCCCATCTGGAGAAGCGCCCCAATAAATCTGACTACTCCTTTTATTTAGCTCTTTTAGTACTGTGACAGAGAAAAGAGTTCCCGTTCTCCTCAAAACAACTAAAATGTAACTATCACAACGCTCCTACAATGAAGCCTTTACACCCTTTCATGCAGATAGTTCACTGCAAATGGAGTCGGAGAGAGAGAGATGGAGAGAGTTTGGGGTGGGAGGAGAGGTGGAGGCAGTGGGCATTTGAGGGTGAGAGAGAGCTTGGCAGAGACAGGCAGAGTTTGGGCTTGAGGAAGAGGGGAAATATTTAGAAGGGAGAGACAGACAGACTTTTGGGGTGGAAGGATTGATGCTGGGTTCAAAGCATCTCAAAGTAATACTATATAAAAAGTGAAAACCAAAAGACAGGCTTCAGTAATATTAATCAATACCATTTCCGCTTGTGTATTCTTTGCCTGATAACGTGGTTTTGTGCGACATTGTCTGCAAATGGTGCATCTTGAAAAACGGATCTGTATTGGCTATGAGCTCGGCGTATAACGTGTCTGTTTAAGAGGGATGGAGTGTGTGTGTGCGTCCAAGTGGCAGTCACTCATGCATGTATGAATACTGGCTTGCGCATGGGACTGGTGCATATACTGCATCTCAAAACTATCAGTGTTGGTGTTTGTTCTCCAGTGACAGTAGAAATCGTGACTTAAATTAGTATACGGATGTGCATTGCAATGTAAACGAACACAGGATGTTTGCCCCCTCCCTCAGTCAAAACACGTACACGGCTTAGAGGCCCTCACCCCAAACACATACAAGCGATAACTTTATCCAGTGGGAAGCTGCTGAGGGTGGAGACTAGATTTGCAAAGGATTGATCAGGGAAACAGGAACGACCTGTTTGTTGTAGGCTTGACAGCAGAACTGCTCCAGTGGAGTTTGAATGTGTATCTAGTCAACGCCAACTATGCAATTGAGTGATGTACCTGACAGGGATAAATAGCCTGGACACATTAGCATGCACTGCAGATATAATGCAGTGACATTTACTTTCAGGCCGCAGGCAGGCCTCCAGACATGGCGCAGGCTTCAAGGGGAGCCATCAGTGCATTCGGGTGGGGAAGGCACGAAGTCCCATCTGGTCCCTCAGCGTGACCCCGCCAGCCTCCCCCGCCCCCACTTTGGTGGTATTGTAGGGCAGATTCCCATTCACTGCAGTACGGGCGGTTAGACTCCTTCCAGGCCTACCTCAATACTTTTAGTGCCCAGTCAAGCCGCCAACTGCCCCCTTGCTCCTTGGGGCCCCATTGGCAAGAAGTTGCACATATCATTAGGTAGGGCGGCGAGGGGCCCTGCTGCGCCAGTGAGTCGTGATCGAGCACAATACAGGGGAGGCAGGTGAGGGTCGAGGACGTCTCATGCCATGCCCTAGCAGGCTCTGCTCAGCAGCAGGAAAGAGCACTCAGGACGACAGGGGTCGTGTATCTGCTCCTCCCTCTACGCTCCCATTCACCGCCTCAGCTCCCATCCTATTTCACCAATCACCTCAGGGGCCCCCGTCGGGTCACGCAGAGGCTCCGCATGTTGGCTCCAGGCTGCTCAGCAAAGGCACCGGCAGGCACGGATCACTTTCTGGAGCACGGATGCCGCCGGTAAGGAGGTCTCCCGCTACACCAAGGGTGGTGGCCGGGTACAATGCCGTAGAGGCTGGCGGGAGTCCAGGGTGTCGTGCACTATGGCCCAGCAGGCCTAAGGTTGTGGCAGGTGGCATGGCAGCCGGCGAACAAGTGCCGAGTGCTCCGAACAAACACAGCCTTAAAAAACCTATGTACGGGAAAAGGGAGCGGGTACCTTTCCTTGGCCCGCCCCCGCTCGATGCGGGGTGCAGACAGACAGGAAACGCAACCAAATTAAATGCCATCATGTTTGTAGAATCTCTCTGCGTGTTTTTTGGAGGCGGGGAAGGACATGTTAGACACTTGTGCATTGAACCCAATCGCCTTTCCCTTGTTAAGATCTCATTGGGCCTATCGTCTGTTTCAGCAGGGAGGGGAGGCATGGACAATGGGATGGCGGGTTTAGAAGGCACGGACAACGGATGGGAGGGCGTTACAAGGCACGGATAGCGGTGGGGGGGTAAAAAAGGCACCAAAGCACGTCGTGCCGTCAGTAGGAGAACCTCATTAAAGTAAATAGCGCTCACAGTCTAAATAACACATCCTGTGTAACAACCGAAGTAAAGGGGCAAGCCACCATGGGAGGTGACAAATGACGAGGAGGCGGTACTAAGGAGGGACTAACAAGCCTATTTACGAGTCAGAAGTCAGTATTTAGGACAGACAATGACACAAGCCAATGGCAAATATGGGTGGAGAGTGGGCGGGGCTTCACTTCACTACTCCACCACAACAAGTCTCGCAGAGCAGCGCATGCGCGCTGGCTCAGGCTTGACCTAAAACAACGTGTAACGCCACCTCGGTATTGGTGAACAAGGCTGGCAACAGCCGAAACGCGTTCAAAGGTGGTCACATAATAAACATTGAAAGTATTTGCACATGACATCGTCATCCTTGTGGAAAGGGAGAAGCTGAATCTATACAGACTATCACTCGTGAAGGAGAAGCGGCGGTATACCACGGGATATATTGTATATATATACATACATATAACGTGTCTTGTGAGTTACAGATGACGGGATCCTTTTGGTTCCTAATGGACTCCGTAGAACAATGACGTAAGTGCATGTGAGTGGGTAGTAGAATTCATGATGTAAAATCTTTAGTTAACGGTTACACGCTGAAAAATAAAGACGTGTAATACCAAGCTCTGTATTGGCATGATTATTTACATGTACTCCGGCTGGGCAGGATGCTACAACTAGCAAAGAGGCAGGGGATTACATAAACTTCGTCACCCGTAGAACCGAGAGTGCTCTCCAGGAGAGTTTGCCAAGGTCCAGCAAATTGCTTTCGCGTGCCTCGTGTGCCTCAGCAGAAGTGAAAGTCGACGGTTGGTGTATGTGCAGTCAAAGTGCCACTCCAGCCAGTGCAAAGCCTGTGCAGAAAGTGAAGGCCTTACAGAAAGTTTGTTGGTCGTCGGCTAGAAATTTGCCAATAAAGTTGAGACAAGTGATACTTCATCACAGCCTAACGTAAATCTGCCATTCATACAGTATGACAACAGTAAAGACCGCGATCCACAAGGTACAGAGAATCATTAAAGGCAGGGATAGCTGAGTGCAAAAAAGCACCAAAAGCAGAAATATTTTTGAGGCAAAGAAACGCTAAAGGCACTAGAAACCAGGTACAATGCAAAGAGATGAGAAGGGTAAAGAACCCGTACAAGAAATAAAGCTGATACTCACCGCCAAAGAAGAAGACAGTGCCTCACGACCAGAGAGCAGGTGTGATGACCCAAATGTTGGCACACGGCTACTGCTTGACGAAGTTGCTAGTCCAAGTGGGCAGCAGACGCTGCCAGAGCAACCTCGCTTCCGGTAGCAGAAAGTTCCACAAGTAATGATGCTGTCAAATTCCTAAAACCACTGGTTCCCTTCGATACTGCCAAAAAGCTAAATATTGGCGACAGATGGACTGCCTGGATCAAAACCTTTGAGGATTTCCTTGATGTGCTGGAAGAAGCAAATCACAAAAAGATGATTAAATATCTAAAGAATTTAGCAGGCGAAGGAGTAAAAGAAGTGATAAAGAAAATACCACAAGGTGATGAAGTGGCGTACTGTCAAATCAAAGTTCAATCCAATGCCGAATGTTGACTTTGAAAGGTACATTTTCATTCAGGAAAGGAAGATAGCTGGTGAAAAGATGGATGAGAATGTAGAAACCCTTGATTCACTCAAGAATTGCAAGTTCAGTGAGTTCAACAATTAAGAGGCCAGGCATGGCAGGGTACTAGATGGTTGTCTATTTAATTCCTTCAGATGACGAATGCTGAAAGCGACACTCAGCTTCGTGCGAGTACTCATGGCTGCCAGAGCGGAAGAAAGAGCTCATAGACAAGCAGCTAATATGGAGGCCAGAACAGCCCAAAATGGATCAGCAATGAGTGTGAAAAGTCAAAATATAAGGTAGAATGCCAAAAAGTAATGTCTCCATCGAAAAATAAGTTTTGTTTTCTATGTGACTTTCCTTTCAACATGAAGGTAAATGTCCCGCTAATGAACAGATATGAAACGGATGCGGGAAAGAGATCCATTTTGTAATGGTTTGCAAAGTGAAGGAGATGTCAAGTGTGCCACGTTGAGAAAACAAAATGGATGACAGAAAGTTCCAGAGACTTTCCAACCATACCCACCAGGCCACGCAGCAAAATCAGTTGAGGCAAGCAGAAATAGATTGACGTCGATTGTTGCCAATTTTCTCATCTAAAAGTTAACCACCCTGTTTGTCAAGTGGCAGTGAGGAAGATGGGTGTGCGATGTCAATGTTGACAGCTGGACAACTTTCACATGTAGAATTAGCTTCTTGCATGGAAGAATGCCAGTTGAAGCTAGGTCACAAGTGAAAGTGTGAAATTAATTTGGACAGTGTGCCAACACTGAAAGTGAATAGGTATTCCATACCTTTTATCATAGACAGTGGACCATCGATAAACATTATGCCAGTGGAAAAATACAATTAACCGTCTCCAGTGCCCCGATTAACTCCATTAAAAACCAAGGTGTATATGTGGGCTGCTTTGATGCCACTGCAAAGTTAAGATTCATTTACAGCAACTGTGAAGCATAATGAGACAAACATCCAAGCACAAATTCATGTATTGCCAGGCACTTAATTGAGTGCATGTTTACTCAGTTTCAGCACTGCTGCTGACACAGGGCTGATTTCTGTAAACTACAATGTCAATGACTATCATGAGGTAGTGAATCAGGTTCCATCCTTGTTTCATGGATCAGGAAGACTTAAGACCATGAAAGTGCAACTTTACATAAATGAGGAAATCTGTCCTGTTGCTTAATTACATTGTCGAATTGCATTTCATTTACAAGAGGCTGTTGAGAAAGAACTTGAGACACTTTTAAAGCACATCATTGAGAGATCCACTGGACCGACACCATGGGTATTACCCATAGTGGTAGTGCGAAAAAAGGATAGTGGAGGAGCCATGCACATCTGCGTTGATATGTGCCAAGCGAAAAAGGAAATTGAAAGAGAACGACATCCAGGTACGCAAATTGTAACATGATTACGCAGCTGAATTAGAGCTAAAGTCTTTTCCCTCCTTGATTTGAATAAATGGTATCACCAACTTGAACTGGAAGAAAATTGCAGGTACATTACTACCTTTTCGACTCATGTTGGTTTATTTAGATATGAAAGGCTTAGTTTTGGAGTGCTTTCAGCTGCAGAACTCTTTCAGGATGTCATTCATCGCAAAACACAGCCAGTCACCAATGATTTCAATTACAGTGATGACATACTAGTTTTTGGGGCCACTCAAAAGGAACATGATAAAGCTCTTACACAAGTGTGTCATATACTTGCCGATGCAGGTCACACTTTAAATGCAGAAAAGTGTGAGTTTCATAAAATCAAACTCAAGTTCTTTGGTCCAATCTTTTCTGATGGGATAATGGGTCCTGATCAAAATAAAGTACAAGCCTTGCCACCCATTTCTCTGAAACAAGATGTAATTGTGCTACGATTCTTCACTGGTATGGCCAGTTACTGTTCAAGGTATTTATGTGACTTTTCCACTGTGAGTGCCCCATTGTTCCATTTCGATGGTCATGTGAATGTGAACAAAGCTTCAAGAAAAACAAGCATGCAACACCACTGAAAAGGCATACTTTGAGCCGGAATTGCAAATGGAGGTTGTCATTGATACAGGCCTAGTGCCATTGGGTGCCATCCTTGCCCAGCACACTGGACATCCCAATGCCCCAAGACACATTGTGGCTTATACAAGTCAGAGTTTGTCATAGACAGAAAGTGGCTATTCACAACCTGAAAAAGAAAGTCTCGCTGTGGTGTGGGCTTCTGAGCATTTTCATGTGGATCTGTATGTAAAGCATTTCACAGTTGTCACCAGCCACCATTCTAAAGCCAAGATGCCCCCTCACATTGAGAGGTAGGATTTGCGATTGCAGGAGTATGATTATACAATTGTGTATCATCCTGGAAAAGATCAAAAACCTGCTGACTACTTCTCATGTATGCCAATATAGAATCATGGCACTACTTCTAAAGTGGCTGATGCTCATGTTAACTTCATTGTGAAATCCAGGACCCCTGCTACCACATCTGTAGAACAAATCATTGCTGTCACAAGTACTGACAGGGCTTTGCTTATACTCATATACTTAGACATTAGTACATGCCAATCGTGGCAAAAACATAATCGACCTCTTCAGGATGACCTTGAATACCTGAAATTCAAAAATGTGCAGGAAGAGCTTTCAGTTACCCTTGAAGGCATCAATTGTCATATCCGAGAGTCTGAGACAACAAGTTATTGAACCTGCCCATGAGGGACACCGAGGAGTTGTTGTTATGAAACAAGCTCTACAGGACTGACTGTGGTTCCCTCGTCTTGATGAAGGAGTTTAAAAAGAACTAAGGGCATGTCATTTGTGCAACTGCTTGTCATCAAAAACAACTCTGCATCCATTAAGCATGTCTGATCTTCCAAAGCATGCTTGGGCGAAGATTGCAATTGATTTCTTTGGACCCCTTGACAATGGGCCTAATCTACTAGTAATTGTCGATGAATGTTCCCGATTTCCCCTTGTGGAAGGTTTGTCGTCAACTACCCATGACAGAGTCATTGAGCGATTGGAAAGTATTTTTGCAACTTGGGGTGTTCCTTTGATTTTGAAACCTGACAATGGCACACCTCTCAATAGTCGAGCATTCAAAGATGTTATCACTCATCTAAACATCAAGCATCAGAAAAGCACACCTCTCTGGCCACAGGCAAATGATGTTGTCAAGAGATTTATGAGCACCCTCAAGAAGGCCGTCAAGCGGGCTGCGCTGGAAAAGCTTTAACTCAAATCAGTTCTTCAGTCTACACTTCATGTTTACAGGCCAACTCACCATTCTACCATAGGTGAAAGCCCTACTACCTTAATATTTGGGAGAGTTATAGGAACCAAATTGCCACAATGGACCACTGAGAGATCTATTGCCATTGATAAACTTCACACCACTGATTCATCTCACAAATGCAAAATGAAGACCTTTGCAGACAGATGTCACTGTGCTCAGAACACTGTGTTCAAAACAGGAGACCAAGCTATTGTCAGGCAGAAACAAAAACGCAAGCCAGATGTTCTTTTTGATGCTGACCCACTGAGAGTTGTGACTAGTAAAGGACACTTGGTCACTTCTCACTGTCCTGGAAAGTCCATTGCATGAGATTCTTCACATTTCAAGCACCTGCCTCGACATTCTCCAACTCTAGATGTCAGTAGTAAGACATTTCCATCTCAGGATCTAGAGAGCCCAATGACTGCACCAATGTCCCTGTCTCCAATGCCAAACATGAACACTTCTCCAGCATCTCCACAGCCTCACATGACCAGATATGGGCAATTGATTTGAGCACCAAAATTACTTACTGAACAGCTATAATGTATACATGTATTATTTGTACTTTTCATTTAACAAAGGGGGAGATTTAGTGTGTTGTGTGTTAGAGATGACGATACCCTTTTGGTTCCTGATGAACTCCGTAGAACAGTGATGTAAGTGCTTGGGTGTCGTTAATAGAATTCATGATGTAGAGGTTCAGTTAAAGGTTACACGCTGAGGAAAAAAGACTTGTGATACCAAGCTCCATGTGTGGCGTGGTCATTTTCAAGTACCCCAGCTGGGGAGGGCGCTACAATATATAAAATTAGAAAAGAAAAAAAATCCATAGTTGAGAGTTAAATAACTAGAAAAGGGTGTGCATATCACCAGAGTTTTTGATGACATGCACCGTGAAGCAAATAGCAAGCAGGTGTGCTATCACCGATCTGCTTGTAGATGTGCACAATATATATATATATATATTTTAAAGAAATACCAATACCTGTATTGAAAAATGAGACAGAAGTGTCGGTGTTCAAAATAAGACAAATACCATATGAAAGTGAGAATTACAGCTAATATTACAATGGCACCATTATAGTTTATGTCACTAGACAGCACAATGCCACTGGAGATGACTTACAGGATGGATCCCAAGCTGGAAACTCCTTCTTCTTGAACAAGTATCACAGTGAAAGAACATTGCAAAGAAAACATTTACCAAATCTCACACAATGGACTTGCAGTATCCGGGAGCGAACAGCATTTTAGGAATAGTTCCACCAAGGATGTAATTACATCACATTGTTGAGGCTTGAAACGCAGACATTTCTGTTTGTGTTCCACTGAGAAGAGAAATATATTGGAGGTTGTGGAATACACACGTGACTCATTAGTGTGCTCCAGTGATGCATCAATCAGCTTGTCATTGGTAAAGCTCATGGACGTCGATTTACCAAAATTCTAGGGGTAGTAGAAGCAACAACATATACCCTTTGACCTTAATGATGTCACAGGAAGTGACATCATATGACCTTTGACCCTGAATCGTCCTAAGAAGTGATGTCACACGACCCTAATCCTGTTGATATCACAATAATTAACATTGCTGAAGTTACATATTAATTGCACAAGAAATAGTCTATGTTCTTCTAGGAGAGAACAGCCAGAGGCTCTGAAAAAACACTCACTAAATATTCAAGTCCTTTCATGGCATGCCTAGCTGACAAAGCCTGACAGTCCCAATGAGTTTACCCAATTATGTTTTAAAAATGTCCTATGGGTGGCCCCTTATGTCAAAAACTACCTCCATTGCTAGGACCAGCATGTTGCTATGGTGGACTCTTTTGCCAAAACATTACATACAATATGCCAGTGCCAGAGTTTTCCTAGTACTGCTTCTCTTTGCACTATGGATGTCTCGAATGTCAAAGGTTATATCTAAATATATCATGGACCACATTTTGTCATGGATGGGCTCATGACATTTACCACAGTTGTCAAGAATGTCCTCCAATGTGCCCTCACCAGCAATTTGTCACAGGTGCTAACTATGCCAAGGATGACCTTCAGTAGGCAAGCACTGGCATTTTTTCATGGGTGCCCGTGCCAAACTTTACATACAGTGTGCCATACAGTGTGCCAGCACTAGCATTTTACTGAGGGTATCCCATGTGCAACTATTGTCTCCAGTATGCCAGTGCCAACATTTTGTCAAGGGTGCTTCTACATGCCAAGAAACATGTGAGGTCCAACAGTGGATTTGCAAGCATAACAACACAGGTTGACTTATATTCATTTATTCACACTCATTCTCTTATTAGCACTCAGTTGTACTCATTCATATTCACCTAGTGTCTTGCACTCACTCTCATCATGAATCACTTATTTGCACTCTCTCTGACTGACTTGTACTTACTTAATCATTTTGACACACACAAACCCACGATCTCGCATGCAAACATACATGCTCACACATATACACACTCTCTCACGCAAACTCACTTCCACCCACATGAACGCACACAACATACATTTTCTTTTTCCCTCAGATAACAGTGATCCAGGTCTTGCTGATCCACTTTTATTACACAAATAGTGAATAATAAACTATTATTCGTTATTAGTGTAATAAAAATGAGCTGAAAACAAAGTTAGAGCCTGACTCTATTAATGCGAGACACCCTTGTGTTCTTGGGACACATTTTGCCACCTCTGAGGCCAGGGGTTGCAAAGGCAGTGCTTGGGATAGCAGGGGGCAAGCTAAGGGTCGCAACTGCGACCCCTGGTGACCCCTAAATGACATCCTTGGTAATGCTCACAAGCTCCTTAGAGGTCATTGAGACCACGGTAGATGGACTCCCACAGTTCTACCGTTGCGCGTAGCGGACGCAAGCGCCACAGATCTTCACCAATTATTTATTTCAAGATTTTACGCTCGCACCGACGGATTAACTGAGTCCTTGGCTCATTTGAAAGTGCACAGGTTGGAACGGCTGCACCTCCTGAGCATACTATATTGTTTATGAGATCCACTCGGACCACTTGAAGGCCGAGTTCCTGTGTTCCATTCATTTATCGGTGTTCATCGCGCAGTGCATACCCTCTGTTGCTAGCCCTCCCACCCTGACCCTCACACTGGGTACCCGGCTGGGTCCCATGTGAGTATTCCTTCTATTTCTTTTTCACTTGACCAGTGTTTCACATTCTTCACGCGGCTGTGCAACCCACTTTTTCAGATGTCCCTAAATCTTTAGGTCCTGAAGAGACCCTACATTGCACAAAGGGTTGAAACGTCGTCGACAGCGAACCATTTAAACAGCTCTGATTATTGTATACAGAGGCTGCTGTCATTGTTTATTAATAGATGGTCGACTTTACAAAACTGTGCAAACCTAATATATATGTCACAAATATGTCACTATCGTTTTAAGGTTCCATTCACACTGAGGATACTACACACTACTGTTTTTCTTTTCTGTATATATTTGTATAGCTATTTGAAATACATAAAATAACTATTATAAATATAAACAAAGGTGTATATGGTCTCTTTTCCTTTTGGCATCATCATAACCCTTCCCTATTGCGATTGTGCATACTTTTACCAAAATATAAAACTGTACTATTCCGCTTGAAACCATTGTTTCTGTTGCTAATTGATTACCCTGGTTCCTTGTGAGTAGGGTGTCCCTTGTTCTTGTTCTCCACAAGCTCCTTAGAGGCAGTGGTCACAAGGCCTTTGAATCCTTGAATAGGCAATCAGAATGTAAAATAAAATAAAAAGCATTTCCTGAATGACTTCCCATGGACGACGTCTAATGAGGGAATTTAAGCGTGGTTGCAGACTGTCTCTGGGAGAACATGACTGATGTGTGGTCTCCTGCTGGCCGTGGAAGTGCAGAACATAGTGTGTCTGTGTACAGCAGGTGTTGTCCAGTTGACTCCTCTTTGTCAGAAAGGGTGTAGTGGTCCAAAGAAGACACCTAGACACAGTAAAGTATCAAATCCAGCTTTAATATATTAGCTCCAACAAACAAACAACTCTTCTCCCAGCTACCTCAACTCCTTCTCCATTTGAATCCCAAAATTACAACCCACACCACATACTTCTAGAAGACCGAAGCTACAGTCTTTTAATGCCTCCCAATCACAAGACCATAATAGAGGGCCTTAGCAAACTAATTACATCAGTAAAATGTCCCCAGCTTCAACCAATAAGAATAAGGCTGCAGTCCACTCCACCCAGAGGGCACTATACCTCAGATTTCTACAACACAGCATGAGAAAATGCGGCCTATGTTCTGTCTTCTGCTTCACAAGTAGATTGTCCTAGTTCCCTGGAAATTTCTCCATCTCTAATGACATCTTCTCTTTGAGTTTGCTGCTTTTAGACTTTGTTCCAGAGGAAAGTGTCTTTTTTCAGTGCAATGGAAGATTTTCCTAAGAAAGCAGTCTTCAGGGCCAGTAACTCTTAAAGGAAAAAGAGTCTATACATGGACGACCCACCCAGGGACTGTATATACTACCTTCACCCAAGGCGTAAAGCAGTGTACAGTAAGATCGGGTGACTTCTGAGGTGTCTGCAGAAAATGGCTATGGCCAGTGATTTAAATCCTATCACTCAGGTCCATGTAAGCAGTCACAGAACAGCTGCTGGGAAGAATGTAAGGCTTTAAACAATGGGCATCAGCTGAAGAGAGAGACACTATTAACCTAGGCAGAACCACAGAGTAAAGGCTCTAAGAAATTGTACAAGAAGGGGGACAGGCCTTCTAAGACACATGAAGAAGCACTTTCTTTGCCATCTTTCTCTACACCTTTTTCCTTGACAAAAAGTGGTGTCACAAAGCCCAGCCGCCTCGACCTTTGCAAACTTCTGCAGGTCTTCCTTTGCCTTTGACAGCAGTTCAGTCAACAAGGACACAATTGGTAAGGTCGCCATCAATGCCAGCACTATCAATAATAACACCAGTAGACTCAATGGTGGAGGCCATGCAGCTCTCCTTCAACACTGAGGGGGCCTATGCATCTTTGATTATCTTAGCCCATTTGTGTTAGTGGGGGGAAACTCCCCTAATGGTGGTGAGGAGGATGGGTGGTGGTCCACAGGGAAAAGGACACTTTAAATTTGAAAGGCTGAAAGGCCTTTGCTGGCTAGACTGGAGGGGTGGGGGATATGTGACTGATACACCCTGGGTGGCACTAGATAATTTGCACATAATCAATGTAATTTTGTGTTGCAGGAAGACATTATCCATCATGGGATCAAACAAGTTCTTTCCAATTGAAGGGGAAACTGAACACTTTATCCTCAGACTCCAGCTTTAGGTATAAAGATGTTAACCATGATGCCAATGCATGGCCAGTCTAGTGGCTAGTCCTGGAGGTAATTTCAAGGAGAATCCCGAACATGACAGTTTATGCTGCACAGCTTCCTTGCCCAGGTTGAGCTTGAATTTGTGCTCTTCCATGCCCCAGTCTGGGAGCAAGGTTGCAGAGCAGTCAAATCTGTATAAAATGTGGATACCATAACTAGTCCTATAGATGTTAGTATTGATCTGCCACAGGGAGTGATTACCAGACTGGAATATCTTCTTCACATGCATCTCTAGCCGATTCATATACTTGTCCACATGGAAGGATGCTGCTTTACCCTTCAAGGAAACTACCATCGCCACCAGAGGCTAAGATTCTTGGACACAAATGCCAGGCATTCCTTGGCAGCCCTAGATCTGATATCCAATGAGTACAAGAGGGCATGCTCAGGAGAAGAGGTTCTTCCAAATTTCCTTAGCTTGCTTGAAAACCTCAGGTTATTAGACCAGCTCCCCTAGACATGGTCAGGGGAGCTGTTAAGACCACAAGGCATAAATGTCCTTATTCTGTTGCATAGGCACTTGTGAAGTAATGCACAGTGACTCCAGAGCGTTGGCATGACAGCAATACAGTATTTTATTACACTTAGGTACTTTGGCCATTGGTACAAGACTCCTGATTGGATTTGGATCATTGTTTGTATTTTCAGTTGGACACCCTTGTGGAAAGGGTGCATAAACGGGACATCCACTGAACAATTACCCATCCCTGAAGGGAGTGTAGATGCAATTGCGGCTAAAATCTGAGCTAGTACCTAAACCAGGGCCAGTTGTTCAAGATGAGGTGGAGGACTGGTGCAGAGAGCTGGTCCTCTTGGCTCTCAGCTGCCCCAGGGATGGTGGAAGCAACACCAGAGTAGCTGAAAGCTGCACAAGTGACAGAGGGGACTGCAACAGGACCTGAGTCAGAGGGGCTGTGGAGTACTCTCTTGCCATCAGCTTCATACTCAGCATCCTGAAAGTATTCTAAGAAGAGTATTGAGGGCATCTGGGAGGCAAATCTTTTACCTGGGGCCAAAGGGAGCTTCAATATATTTGTCCTCTACTCCAGCTGCTCCTTGTCTGAAAGGTAAAATGATCTGACCTTTCTGCCCTGATGATCACAACTCTTAACGGAAGAACATCCAGAGGATTGAGTCGCAGTGTCAGAATAAATAACTGTGACTGTATTATGTACAGCGCCCTAGGGGGTACAACAGGCATGTCAAGCAAAAAAAGTCCAAAAAAACTGTTCGAACTCATCAAGTCCCAAGCTAACAGTCATCCTAATCTCTCACCTCTGGGCCAAGGGACACTGCCGAACTGCGAAGAATTCACTGACTTCTTCACGGATAAGACTATTAAGATTGAAACTGAATTATGCTCTGCCCTTGATCACCTCTTGATCAGTCCACTGAACACCCTCCTTCCCCCAGAGTTGGTTATCACTGACCATGCGCAGCCCTACCTCCCCAAAAACAACGCATCCTGGAGTATTTTCCAAACCTTGGATGAATGCACTATACGCAAAATGCTGTCAACTTTGAAACCTTCTAATCACTACAACAACCCTCTGCCATCGAGCCTTTTCCCGGAAGTTAGAACCTCCTTACTAACACTTTGGACTACGATCATCAATGCATCACTTCGGCAAGGTGCTATTCCGGATTGCCTAAAATCGGGTCAAGTTACCCCGATTCTAAAGAAACAATCTGCTGGTCCCATGGACCTTCATAACTTTCGCCTTATCTCTAACATCCCCACCTTGGCAAAGCTCCTGGAAAAATGTGTGCTCGTCCAACTCTGTAACCACATCGACCATTTCCAACTCCTGGAACTCCTGGTTTCCACCCGGGCCATAGTACAGAGTCTGCACTAACGCACATTGTCGATGATGCGCTAAGAATGTTGGACCATAATGAGTCGTGCTCACTGATTCTTCTTGGCCTTTTGTCAGCATTCGATACTGTCAAACACGATAACCTAATTGACCTCCTAGAATACAGGATGGGGCTGTCTGGGCTTGTACTAAACTGGTTCTCTTCATTTCTTCATAAAAGATCACAAAGCTTCAAGGTGAACCAATCCCTGTCCCATCAAACGCCGGTCACTCTGGGGGTTTCTAAAGGTTGCAGTGCAAGCATTAGTGATCTCAAAGCTGGACTATGGTAGCGCAACGCTTTGCGGCTTGCCCAGAGTGAACATGGCTCCTCTTAGGGTTGTCCTCAATTCTGCTGCTAGGCTCATAACAAAATACAACCATATTTCTCCAGACTTGCTGGCCCTGAACTGGCTTCCATATGAAGCTTGGATACAGTTATAAATTGCATGCATGGCACACAAAGCCATCCACTTCAATACCCCGCTGTACCTCGCTCAGAAACTGGAGCTCTCATGTGGTTCGAGAGCCTCCAGAAGCGCCAGCACCCTATTGCTCAAACCACAAAAAGTAAAAAAAGAAAAGACCTACAATCAAGCCTTCTCAGGGATGGCTCAGATGATCTGGAACTCCCTTCACCCCCGAAGTCAGGGTGAGCCCTTCCACTGTCCTCTTCAAAAAAGAAGTCAAAGGGCTCCTGATGAAGAAATTTCTGCCTCAGTCTGGCTACTCCATTTGATATTGGGAATTTGCTGTTGATTTGTAGCCCCGCTGCTTGGTTCATGAGAACGTCGGACTTTATAAGACTATGAATTTTTCGCTCTGTTGATTCTGTTTTGTCTGCTTGTACCCTCCTTGATGTATAAACAGTAAGGCGCTCCGATACCCTCGGTGGTCATGTTCGCGCTATATAAAAATTTATAAATAAATGTGTGCCTGTTTTTTTGCACCAATGGGGCACTATAGTGCTACAGAAGGTTGTGAGGCCCCTTCAGTAACACAAATAGCGCAGAGGCACATATAGCGCCAGCACTAACTTAAGAGCGTACATTGGCAAAGAGGCCACCAGGAGATGCACAAATTGCGCACCACAAAATGTGGTGCATAGTCACTGCGTCCCTGAGGGCGGCCCTCTGGATGGGGGTAAAAGTGTCCCATGAACCACCAAGCTTCCCCCTGCAGGCAGAAGAAGTCACTCACTGCACCTGCCTGCAGGGAGATCTGTGTCCCTTTGAAGTGCAGGTGGATGCCACCTGCACAGTAAAAGATGAAGCGTTTGGTCAAGCAGCCACTCTGTATTTCACTAATGCACTGCCCCCATGGCAGCCACAAGTTTACACCTGGTCTGGGGCCATTGCATTGATAGTAATAGAGCATGCTGTCCCTATTTTCACTCAGCACACCAATTCAAAGGTGCCCCGTGGTGCAAACAGGGATTACGGAAATTCAGTATTTTTAGGTGCACCGAAATATGTAACCAACAGACTTTAAGTGGTCCAGAATGCAGCAGCCAGACTACTGTGTCAGGCCCCAGCTCGGGAATCTGCCTTAAGGAGCTACATTGGCTCCCGGTGGAGGCCAGAATTAAGTTTAAGGCATTGATAATAGCCCACCGTGCCATTCACAACAAAGGCCCCATAAAAATCAGGAATCTGGTTTCACCATATGTCCCAACTAGAAACCTTAGGTCGAGTGGAAAAGGGCTTCTAAAATCAATCTCCACAAAGAAAGTGAGGTGGGGGGAGATCCTTTTCCTGCCTTGCCCCCAAACTCTGGAACACCTTACCGAAGGAATGCCAGTCCCTGGACAAGGAACTAGAATACTAGCTATTGAGTGGCTGACTAGCCAGTGCTTGACATTAATAAGGCGGGAAACATGCTCCTAGAGCAGAGATAATGGCTTCAGTGTGGGGAGGTGTTTTTCTTCCCCTTGCAGGAAGACCAGTTAGGGTGCACCCAGGATCTTCATTAACTTCTAATGGGGCCAGCCCTTTCACCAGTAAATGTAAGGTGAGAGTTGGAGAAGGAAATCCATTCTTCCCTTAGCCAGACTAGCTCCAAACCCAGTGGGAGGGAAGCTACCCCTACAATCAGCTATGAGTGGCCACAGAGGAGGGGTCTCCTCATTTTCCTGTCCACACCTCAGGTTGGGCACACAGGCCCTGCACAAGGCAGAAAAGGTTTCCACATTTTGGATTTTATGAGTAAGGTGCACTGTAGGATTATTTACAGTAGAGCAAAAAGTAAATGCTGCAAAGGTAAGTAGGGTTACCCCTGTGAGCTTTTACCCCATTGGTTAGGAGAATCCAGGTGTCACCCAGAGCCACTAACTACTGCCAACCATAAATTATGCACCCCCAAGATACCCTCAAAACACTTTCTGGACTTACGGAAGAAAAGAAGAAGGATTGCATCTGCTGTTTGAGACCTGGGAGAAGACCTGAAGGGCTAGACTTGCCCCCACTTGTACCACGGAAAATGAAGTGGACTCCAAGGGTCAGCTGGTTGACTTCCTGTGTGCCTATGGGGATCTAACAAGTTGCATGAGACCTATTCCCTGAAGTGTCCTGCTGACAAGTAGCAACCTGAACAGAACTGGACCCTGCCAGTGGCCTCTGCTAGTGAGTCCTGACCTCCAAGTGCTGTTTTTGAGGTGCTTGAACCCTTGGCTATATCTAACTGGGCTTCTCTTAATAACTTTGGAGAGTTGGCACTTAGAAAATGTTTTGACTTCCAGATCTCTGGAGGACAGGCTGAACCAATCGAGCCAATCTGCTGAAGAAACAATTTCACTGGACTGAAGAAAGATTTTTCTACCACTTCAAGCTTATCCACCATAGCTAATCTGCTTCAGCTTCACACACTTTCTTTAAATTAAGCTTGTCTACTCCATGCCATAACTACCAGGGATTAAGTTCCAGTTTAAATTACTGAAACCTATGACTAGACCTAAAAGGTCAGTGACACTACTACTTGTGGTGGAATTCCACCCGTCTCAATTAATAATTCACTTTCTTACTGATCCTATTCTAAGAATGTGGTCATGCTGACACATGTTTTGGGGAATTGTTTTGGTGGACTCAGCTGTATTGTGAATGGCTTGCTGTCACTTGAAAAATCAAAACAACACACAGCATCTGTGAATTTGGGCCTGTTTTAGATCTTGCCAGATGGGGTACTCCGTCACAATGGTGACGGATAGCCCGTCCACCGAAAAATAAATCCCATTATATCCTACAGGATTTATATTTCGGCGGACGGGATATCCATCACCATTGGGATGGAGGAACTCGTCCGCCAAGATCTACATCAGGCACTCTGCCATCCTAAATGATGGATGAAGCAATTGGAGCAAACTTTGACAAAACCCGTAGGTTTGGCGAATAGCTCTGTAAATGTCTTTTGTAATTATGCTTTTGGATCCATTTCTTATCAACAAACATAAGGGTATGCCACACAGAGATCTGACACTAAGATGCAACTTCTGCAAAGCCTACGCACATTAATGATGCTTAAGAAGTCAATGAACTACAGATTTGCATAGAAAGCACCTCGCCACAAACGCATGGCACATGAAGAGAATGCGCATTTCATGTTTGAAAATAGTTTTATCATCAATACATTTGGGGGTTATAGACAGTTGGTTCTACTTCATTACAGAATAAAAGACATCTTTACAATATACTCTCATTTTGCTATGTCTGGAAAATAACTTACCATAGTCAGAAAGAGTACACGCATGGGCAAACGACAGCAGCATATCTAGCATTGAAACTGTGTCAGACAGTTTATAGAGGCAATGTATGTGTTCGTATATCTCACCAAGTAGTTTGCACACCACCCTGCAAACATAAAATTACGAGGGAAATTATATTTATTTTAAAATAGACACGTTTAGTATTCTTTTTTTGCTTATTTCAATGTACTGCTTATATGGCTTAAAAATTTACCCTAACATAACTGATATGTATCATAACATACAAATTCAGACCTGATTGCCCTAAAAAATAATCATTACTGACCATAAATTACTTCTTCAGAAAGGTATTTAATTTAGGTTAGTAAGCTTTACAAAAGCTTCCTCAGAATCTGAGAGATTCTAGATCATGTGAAACAATTTAAAAACAAAATGTTCTTCCAAAATTCCAGGATCTGTTATAGCCCAATCTCAGTACACAGCACTCTAAACTGGTTAATTTTTAGAATGTGGAAGGAGATAAACATCAGTCTCCAACAAATAAGACATTTATGATGCCAAAGAAGACACCAGTACTAAAGCACTTTGTTAAAGTACCTGCTCCACCAAGGTTCTTCCTCAGATGCATAGCTTTTAGCAATAGAACAAATATAGAGGATCACTTTAAATGTACAATTACCTGTACATGTTGAAAATATTCTGGGCCTAATTTAGATTTTGGCGGGTAAATTACTCCATCACCTTGACGGAAGTGCCACCCACCAAATTTAGAAATGACAGCCAAGTGGTTGTATGATGGCGGCACGCATGGCTAAACCACGTGTGCCTCTGCCATGCAGCCTGAACCATGAATGCGTCTTAACCACACATTTCTTTACCACACAAATTTGTGGTAAAGGCATCAATGGTAAAGGGGCATATGTGGCTAAGGTCGTGACACCCCTACAACCAGCCCTAAGCTACAAACTCCTTACCTTCCCCCCACCCTGAGGTCCAAATACCCGACCCCCTCCCAACCCCCATGCTGTCCCTAACCCTTAATAAACACTATCAGACCCCCTCCCACCCTCCTGTGCTGTCCCTAAAACTACCCCAGTCCCTTCTACTGCCTTTAGGCCTAAAACCCAAACCCCTATTTTAAAAAACTACCCCGACCCCCTCCCCCGAGCCCTAAAAACGACTCCTTCCTCCCCTAGGCCCTAAAAACTACCCTGACTACTCATTCACCTCCCTCTGCCTGAGGCCTAAAACCCTGTCCCTTAACAAACATTTCCCCGACCCCCTCCCACCCTCCACACTGTCCCTAAAACTATCCCTAACCCTTCCACTGCCCTTAGGCCTAACACTCTAACCCCTAATTAAGAAAACTACACTGACCCTCCCCAGCCCTAAAAAACTACTCAACCATCCCCCAGCCCTGTAAACTACCCCCGCACCCCCTGACCCCCCCAGCCCTGAAAACTACCCTGTCCCCCCTTGTCCTGAAAACTACCTGACCCCCCAGCCCTGAAAACTACCCTGACCTCCCTAGTCTTGAAAACTACCCAGCCCCACTTACCTCACCGCGACTCTCTTCCTGGCAAGGTCTTCCTGCTTCGGCTCAGCAGAAGCTATATCGCACACCTCCTTAAGCACGCATATGCGTGGTTAAGGCAAGTGTGGTTATGCTTGCGATGTCGGAACACACGTGGCTGAGGCTGTGGTGTTCCGACTGTTTCCCCCGCCAAGTTGGTGGTCATTTCTAAAGTATTGCTAGTAGCTGCTCTCCCAGACGTTCCTGTCAATGTTTCTTTAAGTTTGGAGCACAGCTGTGTCAACACAATGGAGCCTAGAACCAAGGTGGCTCCTTTTTTATTTTCATAAAGAAAATGCTCCTTTCGCCATGGCAGGGGACTTAACAGGTGATTAATGCTGAGTATGCCTCATGTTATGCTTCACTTTATTCTCAACCTCAGAGAACTGGGGCTGGTGCTGCAGCTTCATATGTGCTAAACATTTCTCTGCCCACACAGAACAGGGCACAGTGGAGTGACCTGTGTGAGCGTCTTACAGCTATTGAAATTACAGAAGCAATTGACCTCCTTGCTAAAAACAAGATCCAGTAACGGATGGGCTCCCAACAGAGTTCTATGTGACCTATAGGCAACAGCTGGCACCACAGTTCTTGACATTATACAATGAATCGGCCACTGCAGCAGCGCCCCCCATGTCTACTAGGTAAGCTACTGTCATCGTTTTGTTCCTTCAGGGATGTGATCCTTTAGACTCGCTCTTACAGACCTCTTTCCCTACTTAACTCAGAATCCAAAATCCTGGGAAACGTATTGGCTAGTTGCCTCGCATCCTTGACCACTGCACCCGTGCACCCTGACCAATACAGATTCAATACAGGTAGACACACATACAGGAACATAAAGGGCATTTTCATATTCTAGACCAAGCCACCAATAGTCACCGGACATGGTGGCATCTCTTGATATTTAAAAGAAGTTTGGCTGGATTTCGCCATATTTTTCAAAGGTCTGCGTAAAATGGGACTAGGGAATGGGTTTCTAAAATGGGTACAATGGCTCTATGCTACTACACCAGTTGCAAGGGTCTATTAGGAATTTGTGTTTTCGGCTCTATAGTCTACTATATCTGGCAGTCTAAAGGGTGTGATGGAGCTCTTTCCCAATTTTGGAAACACGTTCAACTTATGGACTACTTAAGGTAAGTCTTGTCTTTTCATGATACAAGTCAAGGATTTGGAGTACTCCAAAGCTAATTGCCAAGCCAAACCAAATTTCGCTAAGTGCTGGAAAGCAAAGGTGGACTCAGACATACACAAAAGGCTTTTTGATGTTGTTAAACGGTCTAGAGCAGAGGTGGACGCCCTAGCGACCTTAGGCAGACGTAATAATAAGAGCCCTTCGTCAGACGGCTGGGACACACTCCTACTTGAAGGGAAATCCGGCGAGCAAACGACCTGAAGAACAAGTTACTTACCTTCGGTAACAATGTATCTGTAAGAAACATTAGTTAGTTAGATTCCTCACCTTAGAATATCCCCAGGCGTCAGGCTGGATCCGGAAAGATTTTTCGTCAGCAATACCCCTTGCGCGTCGCTAGGCGTCGTCTGCGGCTCCGCGTCTGTCGTCGGCGCCGTGCGCCGGAATGACGTCATCGGAGTACTTAGACTCCGCCCTCGCGCACTGACGTCAGTTCTTGTACATAGCTTTCCGCGCCAGGAACGCAGAGCCATGCAAGAGACCGACACTGGTGCCAAAAAATCTAGGGCCCTGAAAAGGATAGCCTTAACCCTAGATGTCAGTTCGCAGAACGGGGAGGATGGGTGGGTCGGTGAGGAATCTAACTAACTAATGTTTCTTACAGATACATCGTTACCGAAGGTAAGTAACTTGTTCATCTGAAAGAAACACGTTAGTTAGATTCCTCACCTTAGAATAGATACCCCAACAATACCAACCCCGGTGGTGGGTCTGCGAACCAAGATCACACCAAAAAGTACTGGAGAACAGAACGGCCAAAGAAGCCGTCTCTCCGTACTTGGCTGTCCAGGCAATAGTGCTTGGCAAACGTGTGCAGTGAAGCCCACGTCGCCGCCTGACAGATGTCCCGCAAGGGAACTCCCCGGCCCAGGGCAGTAGTAGCCGCTGTGGCCCGGGTGGAATGGGCCCTCAAACCAACAGGAGGGTCCTTTTTAGCCAAGGAGTAACAAATTTTAATATACAACACGACCCACCGCGAGATGGTGTGTTTGTGTACCGCTTTCCCCTTCTTAGCTCCTACGTATCCAACAAATCAATCAATCAATCAACGACATTTATAGAGCGCACTACTTACCCGTAGGGTCTCAAGGCGCTGGGGGAAGGGGGGTGCCGTTACTGCTCGAACAGCCAGGTCTTCAGCTTCTTCCTGAAGGAGGCAGGTCGGACGGGAGGGAGTTCCAGGTCTTGGCGGCCAGGTAGGAGAAGGATCTTCCTCCTGTAGTCGCTCTTCGGATGCGGGGGACGGCGGCGAGGGCGTGGCGAGGGCGTGGTTGGCTGATCGGAGGTGGCGTTTGGGAGCGTAGAAGTTGATTCGGCTGTTGAGGTAGCTCGGGCCTTGGTCGTGCAGGGCTTTGTGTGCGTGGGTGAGGAGGCGGAAGGTGATTCTTTTGTTGACGGGGAGCCAGTGAAGGTCTCTCAGATGTCCGGAGATGTGGCTGGTTCGTGGGATGTCGAGGATGAGTCTGGCTGAGGCGTTCTGGATCCGCTGGAGTCTCTTCTGGAGCTTGGCGGTGGTACCGGCGTAGAGGGCGTTGCCGTAGTCCAGTCGGCTAGTGACGAGGGCCTGGGTGACGGTCTTCCTGGTCTCGGTGGGGATCCACCAGAAGATCTTCCGTAGCATGCGTAGGATGTTGAAGCACGCCGAGGAGACGTTGTTGACTTGCCTGGTCATGGAGAGGGAGGAGTCCAAGATGAAGCCCAGGTTGTGTGCATGGTCTGTCGGTTTGGGTGCGGTGCCCAGGGCGGGAGGCCACCAGGAGTCGTCCCAGGCGGAGGGTGAAGAGCCCAGGATGAGGACCTCCGTCTTGTCCGAGTTCAGTTTCAGGCGGCTGGTCGTCATCCACTCGGCTACCTCTTTCATCCCTTCGTGCAGGTTAGCTCTGGCGGCGGCGGGGTCGTTGGTCAGGGAGAGGATCAGCTGGGTGTCGTCGGCGTAGGAGATTATGTTGAGGTTGTGTTGGCGTGCGATGGCCGCGAGGGGGCTCATGTAGACGTTGAAGAGGGTGGGGCTCAGTGAGGATCCTTGAGGGACGCCGCAGATGACTTCGGTGGCCTCTGACTTGTACGGTGGTAGGCGGACTCTCTGTGTTCTTCCGTCGAGGAAGGAGATGATCCATTCCAGCGCCTTGTCCAGGATACCGACGTTGCTGAGGCGCTGTACTAGGGTGCGGTGGCAGACAGTGTCGAATGCCGCGGAGAGGTCTAGGAGGATGAGGGCCGCTGTTTCTCCGTTGTCCATCAGGGCTCGGATGTCATCGGTGGCGGCGATGAGGGCGGTCTCGGTGCTGTGATTGGCTCGGAAGCCGGACTGTGAGGGGTCGAGGGATCCATTCGTCTCGAGGAAGGCGGCCATCTGCTTGTTGACGGTCTTCTCGATGACTTTGGCAGGAAATGGGAGGAGCGAGATGGGGCGGTAATTCTTGAGTTCGGTAGGGTCCGCAGTGGGTTTCTTGAGTAGAGCGCTGAGTTCGGCGTGCTTCCAGCTCTCAGGGAAGGTGGCGGTGTCGAAGGATGTGTTGATGATGTCTCGCAGGTGGGGTGCGATGACAGCGTCGGCCTTGTTGAAGACGTGGTGAGGGCAGGGGTCGGTCGGTGATCCGGAGTAGATGGAGTTCATCGTGCGGATGGTGTCTTCGGTGCTGATCGGGGTCCAGGTGTGGAGGGTGGTGGTGGGGGGTGGTTGTTCGGTCTTGGTGTGCGTTGGTTGGTTGTTGAAGCTGTTGTGTATGTCCGCGATCTTGTTGTGGAAGTATGAAGCGAGGGAGTTGCAGAGGTCTCGCGATGGGGTGATGTCGTTGTTTCCTGCGCTGGGGTTGGATAGCTCTTTCACGATGTTGAAGAGTTCCTTGCAGTTGTGTGCGTTGTTGTCCAGCCAGTCCTTGAATGCAGTTTTCTTGGCGGTGCGGATCAGCTGGTGGTGCTTCCGGGTGGCCAGCTTGAAGGTGGTCCTGTTGTCCGGTGTAGGTTCCCTTCTCCAGACTTTCTCGAGGGCTCGGCAGTTCTTCTTGGAGCTCTTGAGTTCGTCGGTGAACCACGGGGCTTTCTTGCTGCCGGGTCTGCTGGGCGGGGTCATCAGCGGGGCGAGTTCGTCTGCGCAGATGCTGATCCACTTCGTGAGGTTGTCGGCGGCCTGGCTGGGGTTTGCTGAGCTGGCAGGAGGGTGCTGGCTCAGGGAGGTGGCGAGCTGGTCTGCTGTGATCTTGTTCCAGCTTCTGCGGGCGGCCTGTTGCTGGTGGTGGTGGGTCGTTGTTCTCTTGAAGGTGAAGTGGACGCAGCTGTGGTCCGTCCATTGAAGCTCTGTGGCGTGGCTGAAGTCGATGTCTGTGCAGGAAGAGAAGACTGCGTCGAGTGTGTGTCCGGCGAGGTGGGTGGGGGTGGACACCAGCTGCTTGAGTCCAAGATTGGCGAGGTTGTCGAGCAGGGTGCTGGTGTTGCGGTCGTTGTTGTTCTCCAGGTGGAAGTTGAGGTCCCCCAGGAGGATGTAGTCAGCGGAGGGGAGGGCATGCGGGCTGACGAAGTCGGCGATGTCCTCGCTGAATTGGGTGCGTGGTCCCGGAGGTCGGTAGATCAGGGTGCCTCTGAGGGTGGTGTTCGGGTCGGTGTGGATCTGGAAATGCAGGTGTTCGGCGGTGGTCAGGGTGTTGTCGGTGCTGGTCGTGAGACGGATGGTGTTCCTGTGGATGATGGCGATGCCTCCTCCCATCTGGTTGGCGGTGCGGTCCCTCCGGACGATCTTGTAGCCCTCTGGGATAGCGATGGCGATGTCGGGAGCTGAAGAGGCGTTCATCCAGGTCTCTGTGAGGAAGGCAACGTCAGGGGCTGTGGCGTCTAGGAGGTTCCAGAGTTCGATGGCGTGTCTGTGGACGGAGCCGGTGTTGAGCAGGATGCACTTGAGGTGGGTGCTGCTGGTGTTCGACTTGGCGGGTGCTGGTGCGAGGCAGGTCCGGATGCAGGAGAACTTGCAGGCGTGGCAGCTGAAGGGTCCGTGGGTGCGTCGTGGTGTGGCTTGGTGGCATCCCGGGAGTCGGCCGGTGTTGAGTGCGATGAGGGCGGCGGCGGAGTACGTCAGGCGGGTTGGTCGGGGTCTTCGTGGGCCAGGGGTCCTGGCGCTGGTCGCGATCCGGTCGCGGACGGGCGCAGACGGGCTTACCTTTGGCGCGCCTTCGGCGCACAGTCGGCGCACCGGCTGCGCGTGGCCGCTGCGCGTTCGCACGGTCGCCATATAAGGCGAAGTGCGCGGGTGGGCGGAGCAGCTGGGAGGCGGGAGCGGGGAGGGTACAGAAGAGAAAGGGGTGGGGTAAATGGCGGTGGCAGGAAGCGGGGAGGGAGAGCGGAGGGCGGCGAGGTAGGCGGGCAAACAGGAAGGAAACTGTTACCACGGCACAATAATTACAGAAAAACAAGCACAAATGGAGGGCAAAATCAAATGGCGAAAACAGGCAGAAAAACGTTAACACGGCACAATGATTACAGAAAAACAAGCACAAATGGGGGGCAAAACAAGTGGCGAAAACAAATGGGGAGAAACCAAGACGGCAGCGAGGCCGGCGGCGAGGCAGTTAGGCAAGGCAAAGGGGCACACGCAGCAGCTGGTGGCCGTGCGGCACGGGGGTGTCCCACAAGTGGGTCACACTCACCTGCGTCGCACGGTCGCCATATAAGGCCAAGTGCGCGGGTGGGCAGAGCAGCTGGGAGGCGGGGAGGGTACAGAAGAGAAAGGGGCGGGGTAAATGGCGGTGGCGGGAAGCGGGGAGGGAGAGCGGAGGGCGGCGAGGTAGGCGGGCAAACAGGAAGGAAACTGTTACCACGGCACAATAATTACAGAAAAACAAGCACAAATGGAGGGCAAAAACAAATGGCGAAAACAGGCAGAAAAACGTTAACACAGCACAATGATTACAGAAAAACAAGCACAAATGGGGGGCAAAACAAGTGGCGAAAACAAATGGGGAGAAACCAAGACGGCAGCGAGGCCGGCGGCGAGGCAGTTAGGCAAGGCAAAGGGGCACACGCAGCAGCTGGTGGCCGTGCGGCGCGGGAGTGTCCCACAAAAAGTTGGTCGTCCACCCAGAACTGTTTGGTGCGGTCTAAATAAAAGGACAGCGCCCATTTTGGGTCCAGACGGTGGAGCCTCTCTTCCTCTTTTGAAGGATGCGGAGGCGGAAAGAAGGTGGGCAACATGACAGATTGCCCGAGATGAAATGGGGTCACCTTTTTCGGTAGGAAAGAAGGACGAGACCGGAGGACAACCTTGTCCGGATGAACAGAAATAAAGGGAGGCTTAGATGACAGAGCCTGGAGCTCACTCACCCGTCTAGCCGAGGTGATAGCTACCAGGAAAGCAGTCTTTAGGGTCAGAAGACGAATGGGACAATTGTGAAGAGGCTCAAAAGAAACGCACATCAGAAAGGTCAGAACAAGATTCAAGTCCCACTGAGGCATTACGAAGGGGACAGGAGGGAACATGTGAGTAATGCCTTTGAGAAAACGTGAAACAACAGGGGACTTGAAGAGAGAAGGCTGATCAGGAAGCCGTAAGAAGGCAGAGATAGCAGCAAGATAACCTTTCAAGGTGCCCAGAGCAGAGCCCTGCTGGGCCAAATAAAGAAGAAAGAGTAAAACCTCAGAAAGAGGGGCGGAAAGGGGGTCCACAGCCTTTGCTGTGCACCATGCCACAAATTTGTTCCACCGGCAGGCGTATACCGTCTTTGTGGAGTGACGCCTGGCTGCCAGAATGACATCACAGTCTTCAGGAGACAAGTCAAATGGCATCAACTGCCGCCGCTCAATCTCCACGCATGGAGGTGGAGGCTGGACATGTTCGGGTGGAGGACCGTCCCCTGCTGCTGCGACAGAAGGTCCTCCTGAAGAGGCAGTCGTATCGGAGGATCGATTGACATACTGAGTAGCTCGGGATACCAGAACCTTCGTGCCCAATCCGGAGCCACTAAGATAACTTGGGCCCGGTCGCGTCTGATCTTCTTCAGCACTCTGGGCAGAAGTGGTATAGGCGGAAAGGCGTACAACAGACCGCAACTCCACTCGCGACGAAAAGCGTCTCCGAGCGAGTGCTGCCTTGGAAATTCCAATGCGCAGAACTGCTGACATTGCGCGTTCTCTTCGGAGGCGAATAGATCTAACCAAGGCTCTCCCCACTGCAGAAAGAGACCTTGCGCCACGTCCGAGTTCAGACGCCATTCGTGATCCATCGTGCAACGGCGGCTGAGTTCGTCTGCTCTGGCGTTCAGAGAGCCCGCCAGATGTTGAACCACCAGGGTGATGCGCTGGTGTTCCAGCCAGGTCCAAAGGCGCAGAGCCTCCTGACAAAGGGTCCACGACCCCACCCCGCCCTGTTTGTTGCAATACCACATGGCGGTGGTGTTGTCCGTGAACACCTGCACGACACTTCCCCGGACAGAGGGAAGGAAGGCTTTCAGTGCAAGCCGGATCGCTCTCAGCTCCAAAAGGTTGATATGGAGGTGAGACTCCGCCGGAGACCAGAGTCCTCTGATCTCCGCCTCTCCCATGTGGCCCCCCCATCCCAGGAGGGACGCGTCCGTCACTACTACGTGCTCCGGTTGGGGTAGGGAGAGGCATCTGCCGCTGACCCAATCGCGGACTTGGAGCAGAACAGACCTGCAGTTACAAACTGATGTGGCTACAAAAACATTGATGCCTCACGTTTCGTCTGCATCAAAAGCCGGGAGACAGAAGGGCAGCTTAGGTAAATTGCCGGGCTGTTCTCTTGACAAAATTTCCTCCTCGACTGGGACTTTGAGATGCTAAGCAACAAGAGCGTAGGAAAGCATAAGCGCCGACTGCAGAAGGCAGGTTAACAGTGCAGTAAAAACGCGGACAGTGCACTAGCAGTAAACAATAGTAACAGCAAGCCACAGGAAAGCAAAGCCCAGAATTGAAAAGGAGCCCAACCAGGCATAAAAGCAAGGGTAAAGGACCACAGAAGCACCGACACAGATCATCAGCCGACAGAATAGGACAACGGACATAAAAAGACAACATGAGGTCAGGAAGAGAAAGAAAACCTCCAACAAAGCAAACGGCGAAGAACAAAAGGAATAACATAACCTCAAGCGCAGGGCCATTAACAAAAAACAAACGATTATCCAACAGCTCCAACGACACAGACTTACATGGAAGTCTTAACACCGTAACTGACTCCAACATAGAAGAAAAACAGTTAACAGAGACAGACCAAATCAAGACCTTAACATCTGATCTACCATTAACCAAAAAAACGAGAAAGAGACAGGACTTAATCAACTTTGCAGGTCAGCATCCAACAACTAAATATGATCTCCAACCAAAAATTTATACCAAATTCACCTTTTTAAAGAACCCGGGAAATGTGATTTATTCATCAGATTATACTGCAACAGGTTTGCAAACTCCATTGCAACCCGCCGATGTAAGCAAACCTCTGCCCCAAGCCTCCAATCAAACTGTAGTCGAAATTCATAAGCCTCAAAGTCTAAGGGAGAATAAAGAACAAATCATAGATAAAATTGGGGCCAGAGAAGAACTGGAACTAGGCGACAGTGACCTAACGCCGAAAGAAGGCGTAACTAAACCAGGCGACATTAATCCAGCCCCGCTAACTGAAGGTCAAATCCAGGAACCAACTGCATCCTGCACAACGCCAAAAAATGTCAAACCAGGCAAACTCGCTTCAGAGCTGGAAGACTCACCAGGACTTCCCGGCAACCATACTCCAACTAGAAAGATCTCCCCAACTCAACTTCCAACTTCAAGCCCCGTGCCTACACAGAAAACGGCTAAGATGTACGCAAAAAAAGACTCAGGAATCAACCCACTTAGTGGTCACGAAGTTTGTTTCGATTCAGAACTAAATTATCCCTACGACAACAAGGGACACACTCTAGAGGAAAAAGCAACAGGCCCAAAAAACTCCTCCCCCATCAAAGCAACAAGGGACTCATTTTCCTTGGAAAAAGACATGTCTTTCCTGGTAACACAAGAATGGAACGATCTAGTGACCGCTTACAACGCAAAACAACCTGCGAACCGACCAAGAAATGAGAGCATACACCAGTCCCCAGAAGGGACAAGAGACCCCATTGATATTTTCTGGACATCCTTACTTAATACAATTCAACTATCATCCACAGCCCTCCAGTATCAATCAGACAAATTAGACTTACAACTGATAGTTTTACATAAGCTGGCAGAGGCTACAACGGGGATTGATAGAAATCTTGCCGATCTTAACGGCCTCATCAAAAGAGGACAAGAGTCAGTAAAACTGACTCAAATTGAAAGAACTAATTGCGTATGCTCACCGATAATTGACAAATTATCTTCATTACCAAAGATGCTAGGAAACCTCTTGGAGGATATAAAATCAACAACAGCAATGCCATTAATAAACAAGGCAAGGTTGGAAAGTCCATCTCGCGATAAAAGTCTAACTGTACAAGAAAACGATTTAGTCGGTGCCACACAGCAATGGCTCCAGCAGTCAAACCTAACAAATACAATAGAAGAGACCTCAGAGAACAACTCAGTAAAAGGTCAAGAAGAGCTAGTACAGGATTCAAAGAACGCGCGCACTCGAAGAAAACAAATAAGGAAGGGCAGGTATAATAAGCCAGCTAGCCAACCGCCCACACAAGAGATTGGCCCGGCAACCCCACCAAAGGTGCAGGAACAGTCGGGAGCTACAATTCAACCTATGGAACACAAAAACCCTTCACCTCAACACATAAATCAATCAGTTAAAGAGACACCATTGAAAACAAGAACAGGAACTTTGACAACTACAAATGACGAAACCAGGGAACAATCAGGGCAGGAGTTACAGCGTCAACCAAGATCCCCAACCCACAAGACCAATAGGGGCTACAGCGTAAGTCAAGCAGAGGAACCACCAGCGGCCCCAGAAGCCGACAAATATACCCAAGTGGGATCTGAAACCTCAAGAACATCGACTACAGTAACCGCCCATCTAACAAAAAGCACACACCCCAAATTACAGACAACAACCAATGAACCGATGGGCAACCTGCAAGCAGACATTACAACAGTAGAAGATAACAGTAAAATTAAGGAATCAAAACATAGCGCAAGAACAATTCATAGTCCAACATCACCCAATACCCAGAGCATACAAGAGAACAATACAACTAATCAACAATCACACCAGGAATCACGGCCCCTAAGGGAATCTGAATCAGATATAATACTTTTCATACCTGAATTTAAATCTAGAGGAAGAGCAGATACCCTAAATAGGGGCAACATACTGAAGTTAATTAATTCAATCGACAAATTAGGAAATATAAACACGCTCGACTTGCTTGCCATCGAATTCCATCCAGCCCAATTGCCCAACGGTAATGAAATAACGAAGACCTTCTGGTCAACTAATAATGTAGCTAACCAAATCATGCAGGAAACAAGTAGATTCTCCCATTGGGGAATTAAACTTCAAGCAGAAAAAAGACCAGCGTATCCCACTCCGCTACTTGAAGAAAAATATCAGGACCGCCATCAAAATGTCAAATCGATTCTGAAAGGTGCTCTCAGTCGATCGCCAGGAGTGGGAAACCATCAAACTAATCTTCAACGACTAAGCCCTAATCAACTAGCTCTATGCAGAACAACCATAACACGGACCGTAAATTGACATACAGTACCAGCACCAACCACTAATTTAGGAGATACTTCAAGACCAAAACTTAAAATTTGTAGTTGGAACATAAACGGCCTCATGGACAAACTAGAGGACCCCGAAATAATAAATTATTTAAAAACCTTCGACTTGATACTCCTTCAGGAAACATGGGAGTCAAATGAAATATCACTAAAAGGCTACACAAGTCAATCACATCCGGCAATCAGTAGCTCCCTATATGGACACAGGGCAGGTGGATTGGCAATATTCGCTTCAATATCAACAATAGGCGAAATAGAAACAATTACAGTAAACCTAACTCCACCAAATGCGATACAGGTACTATCATTAACACTTACATCCAATTCAACCATCAAAAAGCTATACATTGTCAATTTATATATACATCCAAAGCACAGACACTCCGGATCAACGGAACTCGTCAAAGTACTAACAAAACTAATGGAAGATAGGGACATGGAAAAGACGCTTGTAGCAGGCGACTTTAACCTTCACCTCCTTGATGACAAAACAACTGACGATATGACCAAGGAAATGGACAAAGCTTGGGATATTCCGAGTCAATCTTTCCCGACCCGAAGTAAACCTACAAAAACTGCTTGCCAACTATTGAAAGAGCTAGAGCACCTAAATTTGAGAGTACTCAACGGTCGCCATGAAGAAGACATCCCACCGGCACCAACATTCTTTTCTTCAATAACCACCTCATACCTAGACTATATGTTGGAGTCACTTCCACTTTACGAGAAAATAAGCGTGTTTAGGATAGGAGAAGGCTCTCAAAGTGACCATTTACCATTGGAAGCCAATCTGAGCTTGACTTGCAAAAACAAAGCAGAGGAGCAAAAAAGCCAAACTGGCACAGAGTACACAGCAAACTATAGACGAATAAGGTGTAAAACGTCAGATATCGAGAAGTTAGCAGTTAGCGCAAAAGTTATCATACATCAAACACCCAGCCCACACTCTAGTTTAACTAACATCTGGGCAAATCTCACACAGACACTGGGTGCTAAACACGGGACTGAACTAAAAACCCACAAAGGACACACCTCATGGTCTACTTTTGGTAAAATAACAACGCCAGAGATAAAAAACATAAAACGAGGTATAACAAAGATCCTCAAGCGGCTCCGGAAAGACCCCAACATCGAAACCCTACAACAGGAGCTTCGCACTCAAAAAGCTCAATTAAAAAAGGAAATTTGGGCAAGGGAAAGACAACTGAATGAGGATCTTTGGGTAAAAATCGCCTACAGTTCTAAACAAAAGAATAGCACCAACTTCTGGAAAATAATTCACAATCTTCAGCACCCGGGCCACAAAGGAATAGACTCTAATATATCAGAATCCGACTGGGCCAACTATCTAGTAGCACATTTCAACACAGTTGCTCTGGAAGAGGAGACCTCCATCGGCGATGATTGGCCTGATGAACCTAGAAAAGGTCTGTACATCTAACAAAGTAGAGAACTCACTATACACGAATAAGTCGACTCACCATCAAGCACAAAAGGAGTTCAGAGAACAACTATCGCCACCTAATTTAATAGAGCATAAGGAGGAAACCCATTACCAAGAAATAGCGGGCAGAATTATATCCCAAATATCTAAAGGTAAAACAGAGGGAGCCCCCGGTCCAAACGGGATACCGCCAATACTGTACAAAAACGATGCCACATTTTGGAGCAAAATTCTAGCACCAGTCTTCTGTGAAATTAGAACAACAACTATAATTCCATCATCCTGGAAAGGATCAATCATAAGTCCGATCTACAAAAAGGGGGCCAGGAATGATCCTAGAAGCTATCGCCTCATACCTTTATTCGACACCGAGGCGAAATACTATGCAGGCCTTATTTTGGAGGATTTAACAGCTTGGGCAACAGAAAGCTTTTGATAGAAGCGGCGAAAACCACCAAAACCTCCCTATTTCTAAGCTTCATCGATTACTCCGCCGCCTTCGATAATGTGGACCGGCACAAACTTTGGCAGAAACTGGAAAAATGGGGAATTCCAGGACCACTCTTACAGCAGCTGGTAATGCTCCATACCAACACCTGGGTCAGGATCAAATTAGGATCTGGGAGGTTTCTTTCCAGAAAAATACAGACCAACAAGGGACTGAAACAAGGCTGCGTCTTGGCCCCAATGTTGTTTAACCTTTTTCTAGCAGACCTTCCAAGAGAGCTCAAAACAATCACATCTCATGCACCACGGCTGGGTGACACTTCATTGTCTAATCTTCTTTACGCCGATGATCTGGTCCTCATCAGCCGGTCCCCTATTGGCCTTCAACATCTTTTAGACAAAACAAACAAATTCTCCAAAGTTAATTCATTAACAATCAACCTAAACAAAACCAAAATAATGACAATAAATTATCATAAAAAAAGGAAATGTCTATGGCGTTTGGATAGTCAGAGGCTAGAGCAGGTACTTACCTACAAATATTTAGGCATTATATTAGACTGCAACGGCTCCTTTAAACAGCAATTAGAAGCCATTCGTCGGAAGGGCACAACTTTTTCCATGTCGATAAAGCCACTTCAGAAAGCCCTTCCAGACCGGTCCCTGGGTCCTCTCTTGCAGGTAATAAAAGCTCGCTTACAACCTATGCTTACTTATGGCTTCGAATCTATGCAAGGCAAAGACGCAACAACATTGGATAACACCATTAGTCGTGCATATAGAGCAATATTCCACCTTGCCACTTACTCGTCACCAGCTGAAATTCGCCTAGAGTTCGGCTTACAAAAACAAACAGTGGCGAGAAGAGACGCATACATAAAAAGCTGGTGGAAAATCAGAAAAGCTGAACAAGGAACACTAAATGCACATCTCTGGATTGAACTGATAAAACGAGACAAATCCCCAGCAAGGACCTATTTAATGGAATCACTGGTCATCTTGGGTCTAACAGAACTGTGGGAATCTCCAACCGATGCCGGTACCTTCAAAAGAGTGGTAACAAAAGTCACCAAGGCGATCTCGTTAAAAGAGGATAAGGCAACTTTAGCCAATAGAGAGCATGGATGGGGAGTTTTGAAAGATCACACAACTCTCAAACCCCAACAGTACCTAACAATGGGCCTCACACACAAAACAAAAAACAAGTTCCTTAACCTCCGCTTAGGAAACATACCCATAATGCCACATTTAGCACCCTGGAAGAGGGATAAAACAATAAATCTTTGCAGACTATGCCTCTCCGGCAAGGAGGATCTAATACACATTATTTGTATTTGTAAAAACCTTCTGGACATAAGGCGCTCCCTGCTCCGGACCCTTTGGAATCATAGGAGGATAACCAGCTGCAGACAGGCCGTGTTGCTCTGTTTTAACCCCACGGAAACTCAACTAAATTGTAGAACAACAAAAATTTTTGATATAGTTGCGGAAAGACTCAAAGAAAAAACGGGACACTAACAGACTCAAACTAAGACTTTTAAAAACCTTTTAAAGACTTCAAATAAGCTGATATTTACTTTTTAATAAGTTTGTTTTAAATCCAAATTTTTATCAATGAATTATGCTATCAAATGTTGTGAGTTTTTATTAACTGTGCAATAAACTAAACCTAACCTAAACCAATCGCGGTCCGTGAGCCACCACTGCAACTGTTTCGCAGTGCCCTCCGAGATCAAGACATGGTCGGACAGGTTGCCTCGATGCTGGGCCCACTGAAACTTCAGGTCCCACTGCAGAGCCCGCATTCGCCACCTGGCGTAATGCACCAACAGGATGCAGGAAATATCCCGGACCCGCTGTTTCGGAGGATAAGCCCGGAACTGCGCCGAATCGAGAACCGCTCCGATGAAGAGGAGCTTCTGGGAGGGACTCAGGTGTGACTCCGGCACGTTGATGGAGAACCCCAGCAAATGCAGGAGGTTGGCCGTAGTCTAGAGGTGGGAGACGACTTGCTGGGGCGAGCCCGCCTTCAACAGCCAGTCGTCGAGATAGGGGAAGACTGGAACCCTGATCTGCGCAGATGAGCTGCGACCACCGCCATCACTTTCGTGAACACCCGAGGGGCACTGGTGAGGCCGAAGGGGAGCAGGAGCACGGTGAACTGAAAGTGCTCCTGGCCCACCGTGAACCACAGGTAACGCCGGTGGGCTTGCAGGACGGGGATGTGAAAATAGGCGTCCTGCAAGTCCTACGCTACCATCCAGTCTCCAGGGTCGAGGGCAGCCAGAACCTGAGCTAAAGTTAGCATCTTGAACCGTTCCTTCCTGAGGAAGGTGTTGACGCTCCTGAGGTCCAAGATAGGGCGTAGGCCCCCTTTGCCCTTCTTGGGAACCAGAAAGTAGTGGAAATAGCAACCACGGCCTACTTCTGGACCAGGAACGCGCTTGACGGCCTCTTTGGCCAAGAGGGCCGTAACTTCCTCCCGCAGTAGATTCAAGTGATCCTCCGATATACGGTGGCACTGCGGTGGCATGGCTGGAGGGGTCGTCTCGAAGGGGAGGGAGTAGCCCCTTCGAACGATTTGCAGCACCCACCTGTCCGAAGTGATGGAGCGCCAGTGGAGGAGGTGATGGCGAACTCTGCCGCCCACTGGCATGGAATGGGCCTGAAAGCTCGGACTAGGAAGGCTTTGAGGCGGATGCTGCCGGGGTGGATGTGGACTGACCGGCGCGTTGTCCTCTAGAACCGCCACGGCGGAACCCACGTCCGCGACCGCGTGCAGGTTGGTTCTGCGGCCGGTGGCTAGGCGGACATGAGGAGGCACCCCTTCCTTGGCCACAAAAGGGGCGAAAGGCGGAAGCGTGCGGCCGTGGGGCCGAGAGACCCAAGGACGTGGCCGTAGCCCGGGAGTCCTTAAAACGAGCCAGCGCACTATCCGCCTTCTCACCAAAAAGGCGAGCGCCATCAAAGGGCATATCCATGAGGGTACTCTGGACATCCCCCGAAAAAGATGTGGACCTCAGCCAGGCGTGGCGCCGGAGCGCCACAGTGGTGGAAATCGCCCTACCCAGCGAGTCCGTGGTGTCAAGTCCACACCGTATGGCATGTTGCGCTGCATCTCGCCCATCAGCAAGTGCCTGGGAGAGACGTGTCCGGGCCTCCACCGGACACAGTGGCAGCACGTCCTCCACCGTATCCCACAGAGAGTGGGAGAAACGGTCCAAGAGGCAAGCGGTGTTCAAAGACCGCAGGCCCAAACTCAGGGAAGAGAACAGTTTCTTGCCGAACTGTTCCAGCCTCATGGATTCCCGATCCGGAGGAGCGGACGGGAAGGAGGATTGGGATATGGAGGCTTGGATAACCAGGCTCTCGGGGGTGGGGTGTTGGGACAGGAAACTGGGGTCGCCCGGAGCAGGGTGGTGGCGCCGGGCCACGTTCCGATCCACAGGAGGAACTGTGGGGGTCTTGGACCAAGTGCCCTGCAGAACGTCGACGAGGGCCTCATTGAACTGCAGCAGAGGCTCTGTGGAGCTTGCTGACGGTTGAAGTCCTCACGGCCACAGCAGGCAACTCGAGCCCCAGGGCTTTGGCCGCCTTGCGCAGCACCACGGAAAAAGCTGCACCTTCCTCTGAAGCCACAGTCGGAGGAGAGATGAAGCCAGCGTCCGGCGAAGTGTCCAGACCACTGGCATCCCCCAGTTCGTCTGCCCAGTCCTGTGCAAGTTGACCCTGGAGGGCCATAGGGTCCTCAGACCCCTCCCAGTCACCCCCGTCATCCGATTCCTGATAAACAGGAGGAACGATCGGAGCTGGATGGTAGATGAAACCTTCATCCATCGGCGTTGGTTGTGGCGCCGGGCGGCGCCGTGCCGGCGTCGGGTCCGGACAGGGACTAAACCGGGGAACGGCGTCGTCCGGAGACGGCGCCGGAGGTGGAACCGGTGTCGGCGGAGGAGGCATTGTGAGGTCGACCGGCGCCGACAGAGATCCAGGACTGGATCTCTCGGGGACCTGCGGCGTCGGGACCGAAGTAGTCGACGGCGCCGGGGCCGGAGCCGCCGGCACGCGAGGTCGCCCAGTCGAGCCCTCGGGGCCGAGAGGAAGGCACTGACCCCCGCCGGAGTCGCGTCAGTCCCAGGGACCGGCGGGTATGGAGACGGACGCGGCTCCTGTGGCTCCGGCGGAGCCGCGGGGGTGGGACCACCCTGACCCTCGGCCGAGTCGCGCGACCGGCAAGGGGAGTCCGAAGAGCGGTGCCGCCTCTTGGACTTCTTGGATCGCTTCGACTTACCCGAAGACTTCGAGCCCGACGAACGATGATGATGACTGCGGCTCTGCGACCGGTCCTTGGACCTCCTCCTGGACCGGGACCGTGAGCTGAGCGGAGCCGAGTGCCGAAGCTCGAGAACCTTACGGGACCCCTCCCGCCTAGCCTTCGAGGTCAAGGCCTGACAGTCGGGGCACGACTCCGCGTCGTGGTCGGCCCCCAGGCAGTAAAGGCACCGGCGATCCGTCACTGACATCAGGCGATGACAGGCGTCACAGGCCTTAAATCCAGGCATCCTACCGGCACCAGAGTCGAGTCGACAAAGACCAAAATGAGTAAAAAAATTGTAGTCAAAAATTGACTAAGGGGTAAGCTCTTCCCGGATCGGCGCTGTCTGGCGCGGAAAAAAGAAGAACTGACGTCAGCGCGCAAGGGCGGCGTCTAAGTACTCCGACAACGTCATTCCGGCGCACGACGCCGACGACGGACGCGGTGCCGCAGACGACGCCTAGCGACGCGCATGGGGTATTGCTGACGGAAAATCTTTCCGGATCCAGCCTGACGCCTGGGGATATTCTAAGGTGAGGAATCTAACTAACGTGTTTCTTTTAGATCTGAGCTTACTCCGATTTGACCACACAACACAGTTTCCGCTCATGCATAAAAGGTAACAACTGAGCTCCCCTTAATTGAGTACTTATCTGCTATGGCAACTCGGACCTCTTTGTTTTTTCTTTTATGGTGAAGCTCTGACTATAGATGGGGGTGGTTTGGGGGCAGGGGGGCGGGGTTTGTAAGTTTCTTATTTATATTCGGTCTCACATGACGCTATACAGACCTACAGACTATACAAGACCTTAGCAGTAATATGGCATAAAGACTGGATTGCAGCAGCAGCGACTGTATTGTTGACTCGTATATAAATTACACTTATAGGATTTGAACTGTATTCATTTCTGCCAGATAAATAAAAATCTATTTTAAAACAAGCATTTGCAATGCAAACAGGTCTCACATTTACGCGTGTTTGAGCTATTGGCATTGTAAATGAAATTGCCTTTTATTTGTGTTTTGTTTTTTAAAACATAAATAAAAGGAATTTTTATTTACAATGCCAATGGCTTAAAGGTTCGTAAATGCGAGACCCATTGCATTGCAAATGCTTTTTTTTCTTGTTTACAAGTAGGCGCTACCAGAGTAATGGCGCTAGAACCCCTTTCCTGCTTCTATGATTTTTTGCACAGATCATCCCTGGAAACGAACTTTCCACCAGGAATGGACTGAAAGGAAACATCCATTTAGGGAGAACAGTTTCTGGTGCCAACTGTAAAGACAACTCTACAACACCTTGCTACTAGTGCGGGGACTTGTACCCTTGCCTCAGAGGGGCCCACGACACCAAAAGCAGAAGACCTTTCCTGTGAGCTACAGATTCCAGTGCTCCATGACCAGGGGCAGAGTTGCATGGTATGCTGTGTTAACCCTGCTTTTTACTCTAATAGCTGCACAGTCACACCAAGAAAACGTACAAGGGCACTAACAAAATACATCATCTGACCTACGAATGTGCCTTTATCTCTCATCAGCACAACATCAACTAAGCACGTATCAAGTGAACCAACCAGAACAAAAGCCATATCTGTAAAAGACAAAACAAAATATTGCACATATAGGTGACTAAACACAAGTGGAAAGAATCGACGAGATAACTCCAGTGTGTGTTGCAAACTGCCCCTATTGTAACCCTAACTACACATTAAAGTTTGGTGTAAATTGGTCGTTAAAGTCAAGTGTATATTCCACCTAGAAGGTGCTTACCTGTGGAAGTGATATGTCAGTTTTAGCAAGAGGCATGAATGTGGACTCACATTTGCATAACACAGCTCTGCGGACAATGCACCCACTACTAAGTTTGTATTTTTGGTGCGACCTGCAGGCTGGAGGTGACTGGGGGTATTCAGTGCTGCTCTCCAGTGCCACATACCAGATGTAAAAAGACATCAGCATGTCCGAGACACATTAAACACACAGCAGTTCAAACAGCCGTTAGAAACAGGCAGAGTATTTAAGAGCATGTGGGCAGGTGTTATTTATACACCTGCATTTATTGAAGGCGCAGATAAACAAGTAAGAAACACATGGGCACTAAGAGGCAGTTATAAAATGATAGGGGGGTACACACTGGAGATGAGGGGCATGCAATGCGCACGGCAAACAAGAGTTAAAAAAAATTATTCGACATGACAACCTCTGCAAACACATGAAGCTTTCTCTAGCCGCACCTAAAAACTGGGACTCTTAATGTCTTCTGAGATGTTTGAGGGCGGGAGTAGGAAGTTTAATAGCATAAAACACAAATATGCCAAACTGAAATATCTGAAAGCTAAAGCAGCCATAGTCTGAACAGGAATCCCGAAAAGCACTCGGGTGTTAAGTGCGAATAACGAACGGCTCACCAGGAGGAAACAACGTCGGTATAATTTGAAAAAGGCACACATTTAATCACTATTTAAACTCACAAAGTCAAAATACAATGTGAAAAAAGTAGCACACCAGATTCAGAACTGCAGGGAGCAGAGAAGCAAACAGGTAGGGGCAGAAGGCAGAAAGTTGGATTCACAAGATGAATTTTGGAAGGTGCGAAGTCAGCAGTGAAAACCAAACGTCACGGAGGCCACAGCTTACTGCAGCCCACAAGTTGAAGTGAATCAGGAAGGAGCATTCCTTTTAGGGGAGTCATTGACAATGGCATGCTCGGAGATTAGAACGACCACACATTAACAAAGCCAGCTAGCAGACTGCATAGTGAAGTGAGCGAGTTCATGACTAATCAACCAAAGCATAACAGTACTAAACAGAAATCAAAGAGGAAAAAACTTGTTTTGGGAACGGTTAAATAGACAAGCGAGCAGCCATGCAGTAATGTGTACGAGCATACATTAGAAAGACGCCCACCAAGCTATGGAAATGCAGAGTTCAAAGAATGCCAATCAAAGAACGGCTGAAAATGAAACCAAATAGTAGCACGCAGTGGAATAAGCCGGGACATAAATAAGCCTGTCAAAACACTCAGCATAAACGCACTGGCTTTTATGTTGTTGTACATGCTGTTTTTGTTTTAAAACAAGCGCCGACCTCTGATGTGGCTTTAGCACTAAAGTGGGTGCCTGTTTTGGCCCTGAGGGGGCTGTTGGGTGTGCGTTGTGCTAGGGGGACTGGTGAGTGTTATTGAGATCGGAGCGTGCAGCTCCTGGTTTTATGGAGGGTATTATTCTAGTACAGCCACGGGGAACAAACAGGACGTGCTGTGCAGCCGTGGTGCACACTGGAGAGAACAAGCGCTGTGCAGGCAAAGGACAGAGCTGCCGGAAGGACAGGCTCGCGTCCAGCCTTCCCGTTTGTCCGTCCCTTGGAGCATAGCTGATCCTGACCTGGTATCGGAGTCTATTGAGGGCTGCAGCGCGGGATCACCAGAGAGCGGCCGGGCCAGCAAGGACCTCCGCTGCATGCAGAGAGCAGGGGCAGCTTACAGAAGCGCGGTGACTCAACCTAAGAGCCGAGGTGTGACTGCGCATGCTTTCGGCACAGACACTTTACCATCTTGTGCTGCACTCCTCACCTGAGTAGACAATATTATATTTGAATAGTCTCTTCTGGCCATATGTTCTCTGCACTGCACATAATATAACAAGGCAAAGGCTGGACCCCCGTAGTGGCATGAGCACCACCAGTAGTGCATGGAAGGGGGTGGGCCGCAATGAAGTCACGGACTGCGGGAGGGAGGAGGAGAGCGGCTGCGAGCAGCACAGCTCACACACACTCAGGAGGACTGTAATGCAACACGCCGGGCACGCAACAGCGGGGTGGGCTCCTGCTTCTCTCCTGCAGACAGGGGCAAACAAGGCAAAGGCTGGGCCCCGTAGTGGCACCAGCACCACCGGGAGTGCATGGAAGGGGGCGGGCCGCAAATAAGTCACGGACTCTGGGAGGGAGGGGGAGAGACTGGAAGAAAGTAGTCTGTTCAGTAAAGGGGTTGATAGCCGTGGAAGGATACAAATGATGACTGAGGAGGGACTAACAAGCCTCAAACCAATTGGATGGCAGCATTTAAGACAAAAGCAAATGGGCAGAGAGTGGGCGGAGCTTCCACAAAGCTTCCACACTACAGTGTCTACTGCATGAATCGCAAAGCGATGGCAGCACATTTGTGCTGCATCGCTAGACGAGACCTAAAAAGGGACAGATTGACCGATCATTTCCAGATTGAAAGGGAACTGTGTTACAGCCTTACAACCTGTGAAAACAACCCTGAAATTACCCAGTAAAATCTGGTCCTGTCTGGTGGCATACTGTTTACGTAAAACGTAATATTTCAGGTGACTGCCTAGGTTGAAACCATGACAATTCGAAGCTTCTAGGCAGCGATGACTCAAGATGACTGAGTGTGAGAAGTTGGCCTGATGTATGATGTCACTAGTTCTAGTGTACACCTTATATCAGTCCAAACAACCCTTATGGTGATTGGTTGTAAAGTCAACCTTATAGACCAGCTATCCTAGTGGTAGCATGGACAAGAGCAGTCTTAGGCTAAACTCTGAATGGCATGTGAAGCCAGCTGTGATACCATATATAATCCCTTGAATACCAAATGAAAGGACACCACAACAGATATATATATAAAATAAAGTGTATTTATTCTAGTCAAACCCTCAGCACTCTTTATGAGATTCGAGGTAAGTACAACACAGTCTTATTTAAGCATACATTAAGTCACACAGGTAAGTAATACACTTAGGCCTTAGGGGCCACGTAAACCATATACTAAAAAAGTGGTATAAGGACCACTGTCACGGAAATAGAATAGGCCTAGGCCTAGGGAATCGCTGGGGCTACACTACACTACCAACAGTTAGGAAGTGGGAGGCCCACGGGATTCAGGTGCAGAGTGGAAACCCTCACGCGTAATGCGTATAATCGATAGAAATAGTACAGTTCTGAAATAAGCAGTTTTAGGACACTTCTGGAGTAGCTAGAAAGTCGAGACTCGGAAACTAGACCCTAGGATAGTCACTACCCTTGTGTGCACCGAAGTACCCAAGTTACCTAGCCCACGGGCTGCGGGTGCATAGGTGTGAACTTGCGTCGGGTTTCGTCGTGGACTTCTATGGATGCCTGAAGGAAAGTTGCTGACAGGCAGTCAGTGCAGAGTGTCCGGTGGATCCCAAGGCCGGGATCAAGAAGGAAGGGTACCTGCAAGCAGAAGGGACAGAGTCAAGGTAACTAGCCAGTGACCACGTGGAACCAGGAAGGAACCAGGCGATGTCGTGAAGATTGCAGGTGAAGAGGTGAAGCTTGTCGCAGCAGCCACGGGTACCAGGAGACGTCGAGGACGATCAGGACCAGGAGGCGAGCTGTCCCACGAAGGCTCTTGCTGTTGGCGGCGTCGAAGTCGAACTAGGACTCACCAAGCCTTGGCAAGCGGAACCGACGAAGAATGGAGGACTTGCTTCTGGTGCTGACCAGGAAGGTCTGGGGTGCTTCTCTTTTGCAGGGAAGCGGGAGCCAGTCTGAAGGAGCCAAACCAGCAGTGAAGATTTAAAGGTGTGTCATCGCAAAGGCCGGTAGCCAACGGTCAAGCAACCGGACAGACGCGGCAAGCAGGAAAATGCAGAAGGGCCCCACGCAGGACTCGTGGAGTGTGGGGGGCTGATCTTCGGTGCAGATGGTGCTTGGGTTGGGGCTTCTCAATCCCCGGTGCACAACTTCGAGGGTACCTCAGAAGCTGCGCTGGAAGATACTCGCCACTTTTCCCAGGTAGCCGGTCCCACGTCTCTCGTCGCCTCCACGGATCTCAGCTCGGCTGTGGATGTGGATCAGGGTCGGAGAAGTCTGGAAGTCAAGGCTCTGGTCGGGCTCTGCAGTCGGTCCCTCGTAGAACTTCAGCAAAGCAAAGGGTAAGTCTCTTGATGGTGCCTGTTTGCACAGGGTAGCCACTCCTTGGCCACAAGGGAGATTCTTCAGTCTTCTTCTTTCGTCGAATGTCGAAGGTCCAGAGTTTCTGTTCAAGTTGCAGGTTCAGGATAATCTAATCTCCTGGGGCCCAGCTACCACTCTTATACTAATCTGGGGGGCTGGGTTGCCTGCTAGGTCACGCCTTATGGATGGGACCTGGGAGGGAGGTGGTTACACCCCCTTCCCTTTGTCCAGTTTCGCGCCAGGACTGGGGCTGGTGTGCCCCAGCACCGGTTTGAACTGGACTATGCATGGGACACCTTGTGTGCCCCAGGCAGTGTCTCGTTTCATTCATCCCTCCCTGCCCCAATACACTAAGGCCTGTCTGGGGTGGTGCTCGCACCTCCCAAGGCAGAAAACCTATTGTCCAAGCCTCCCGTGCCGGGATCACTCCCAGCAGCAGGAGGTCAGACTTGTGTCGTGGCAGCAGCATCCATTTTGTGATGCTGGGGCTCTGGTTAACTTTTAACCGGGTAAGTAGGTTTCAACATGTCTTCTCCCTCTAGAAGGGAGGGATAATATCCTCATCCCCAGAAATGGGATGGGGGTATTATTCCAAAGTGTTAGACACCTTACACGACATGTTTTGATAAAGCCAAACCATAGTTACCATAACTGTTTAAGATTATAAGGCACTTTAAGAGTATATGGTAGGCTATATCATAGAACAGCTATAAGGACATGGTTCCGAAAGCAGCAGACAGGCTCAGCTCATGCTAGAGCACCATCTCACATGTTACCAAGCACTCTGCCTCCAGGATTGTTAAGGCCTGCCATAGGAGTGGCTGATAGGTACACATGTGTCTATATATAAGATAGGTATAGGAATACTACACCTAAGCAAGGGGTGTTTACACGACCTTGCCCCAGCTGAGTGATCAGCCAGTTGTGTCATAATGGAAGGCCAGGCCAGGGGTGGCATAATACATGCTGCAGCCCCTGGTAGGCCTAGGATACACCTATGCCCTGGGTACCTAAGGTACACTGTACAGGGGCCAAAAAGGTGATCCTATCCAAATGGGTTATGCACCTAAAGTACATAGTATCAATTTAGAGAGAGAACAGCAGGGCTGTGGGTCTGATTAGCAGGCCCACAGCCACATCTAAGTCGAAAACCAGTAAAGCAAAAGCAAAAAGTGGGGGTGAACATAGAAAGCAGACCCTACTCTCCTACACAACCCCCCCCCCCCACCCCCCAAACTTAGGGACATTAAACTAACCTTGACCAGTTGAGTCTTCATGTTCTAAGTGGAAATATCTGGAGAGTCCATCTGCATTGGAATGGTCAGTCCCAGGTCTATGTTCCACTGTGAAGTCCATCCCCTGTAGGGAAATGGACCACCTAAGAAGTTTGGGATTTTCACCCTTCATCTGATTTAGCCACAAGAGGGGCTTATGGTCTGTCTGAATCTTGAAGTGAGTGCCAAACAAGTATGGCCTCAGCTTCTTCAGGACCCAAACCACAGCAAAGGCCTCCCTCTCAATAGCTGACCAACGTTTCCCTCTAGGGGTCAGCCTTCTACTTATAAAAGCAATGGGCTGGTTTTGACCATCTATATTAAGTTGTGGAAGAACAGCTCCCACACCCAACTCAGAAGCATCTGTCTGGACAATGAACTCTTTGGAGTAGTCTGGACTTTCAGAATAGGTGCACTGCACATGCCATGCTTCAGGTCATCAAATGCTTTTTGATAGCTCACGGTCCACTGAACTTTCTTTGGCATCTTCTTGGAGGTCAAGTCATTAAGTGGTGTCACAATGGACCCATAGTTCTTAACAAACTTTCTGTAGTACCCAGTCAGGCCCAAGAAAGCTCTGACCTGAGTCTGGGTAGTTGGAGGAGTCCAGTCCTTGATGGTCTGGATCTTGCTCTCCAGTGGTTGAACCTGACCCCCACCAACTAGGTGGCCCAGGTATACAACCTTGCTCTGCCCTATCTGGCACTTAGTGGCCTTGATAGTGAGGCCTGCCTTTTGCAGGGCCTCTAAAACATTCCTCAGGTGGACCAGGTGATCCTCCCAGGTGGAGCTAAAGACAGCAATATCATCAAGATAAGCTGCACAGTAATCATCCAACCCAGTAAGGACTTGATTCACCAACCTTTGGAAAGTGGCAGGTGCATTCTTCGAACCAAAGGGCATTACCACAAATTGATAATGTCCTCCTGGGTTCGAGAAAGCAGTTTTGGCCTTTGCATTCTCAGCTAGTCTGATTTGCCAGTAGCCTGCTGTCAGGTCAAATGTGCTCAAACACTTAGCAGCTGCCAGTCTGTCAATGAGCTCATCTGCCCTAGGTATTGGGTGGGCATCTGTTCTAGTGACAGCATTGAGACATCTGTAGTCCAAGCAAAACCTCATCTCTCTCTTACCATCTTGGGTGTGAGGTTTTGGCACAAGAACTACAGGACTAGCCCAAGGGCTCTCTGAAGGTTCAATGACTCCCAGCTCCAACATCTTTTGTACCTCAACTTTTATGCAGTCCCTGACATGGTCAGGTTGCCTGTAGATTTTACTCTTCACAGGCAGACTGTCACCAGTGTCCACCTCATGGGCGCACCAGTTTGTCTGACTTGGGGTCAGAGAGAACATATGTCTGTAGGATTGCAGAACTTGTCTGCAGTCCTGTTGCTGATGGACAGTGAGGCTGTCAGAAAAGACCACACCATCAACTGAGCCATCATCAGGGTTCTGAGTCAACAGGTCTGGGAGAGGGTCACTCTCATCCTCCTGCCCCTCATCTGTAGCCATGAGTAAGCCCATGTCTGCCCTGTCAACATATGCCTTCAATCTGTTGACATGAAGCACCCTGTGGGGGCTTCTGGGAGTCCCAAGGTCCACCAAGTAGGTGACTTCTCCCTTTTTCTCAACAATAGTGTGGGCTCCAGACCATTTGTCTTGGAGTGCTGCTGGGGCCACTGGCTCCAACACCCACACTTTCTGCCCTGGCTGGTAAACAGTCAGCACAGCCTTTTGGTTATGCCAAGCTTTTTGGAGTTCTTGGCTTGCCTCAAGGTTTTTAGAAGCCTTCTTCATATACTCTGCCATCCTGGAGCGGAGACCAAGTACATAATCCACTATATCAAGTTTGGGTTGTCTGAGAGGTCTCTCCCATCCTTCCCTTACTAAACATAGGGGTCCTCTTACAGGATGCCCAAACAAAAGCTCAAAAGGGCTGTAGCCAACCCCCTTTTGTGGGACCTCTCTGTAAGCAAACAGAAGGCAGGGTAAAAGGATGTCCCATCTTCGCCTAAGCTTGTCTGGTAAACCTTTTATCATTCCCTTTAGGGTCTTGTTGAATCTCTCAACAAGCCCATTGCACTGTGGGTGATAGGGTGTGGTGAATTTGTAGTTCACACCACACTCCTTCCACATTGCAGTCAAATATCCTGACATGAAGTTGGCACCTCTGTCAGAAATGACCTCCTTTGGAAAGCCCACTCTGGAGAATACTCCAAGCAGGGCCCTTGCCACAACAGGAGCTGTTGTGGTTCTCAGGGGAATAGCTTCTGGATACCTGGTGGCATGGTCCACTATCACCAGTATGACTCTGTGCCCGGATGCTGTTTGTGGGTCCATTGGTCCTACAATATCTATGCCCACTCTTTCAAAGGGAACCCCCACCACAGGTAGTGGTATGAGGGGGGCCTTTGTGGTGCCACCTGATTTGCCACTGGCTTGGCAGGTGACACAGGAGCGACAAAACTCCTTGGTATCTTCTGACATATGGGGCCAGTGAAAGTGAGGGACAAGCCTGTCCCAAGTCTTATTCTGGCCTAAGTGTCCTGCAAGGGGAATATCATGGGCCAAGGTAAGAAGGAAGCCTCTGAACGTCAGTGGTATGACCAACCTCCTGGATGCACCAGGCTTGGGGTCTCTAGCCTCTGAATACAGCAGCCCTTCATCCCAATACACTCTATGGGTACCTTGAGCATTCCCTGCAGCCTCAGCAGCAGCCTGCTGTCTGAGGGGTTCAAGAGAGGGGCAGTCTAATTGTGCTTGCCTCAGATCTGCCCTTGAAGGTCCCCCTGTCCCAAGAAACGCAACCTGATCAGGTTCAAGTTCTTCTAGGACAGTTCCTTCAGGGCTCTCAGAATCATCCTCCTGTGAGGGCTGATCCAGTGCCTGAGGCAGGGGGGAAGGCACAGCCTTTACCCTACTGCTCTTTCTCTTGGTTTGTGACTGGTCCATAGTTTCAGGATCCAGCACTTGTTCAGTGGTGCACTTTTTGGCCTGTGACCTGGTCACAGCAAGGACATGTGCATCTATCCCTAGCATTTCTGCATGGGTCCTATACTCCACTTCAGACCAAACTGAAGTTTCAAGATCATTGCCCAGTAAACACTCCACAGGAAGGTCTGAACTAACAACAACTTTCTTGAGGCCAGTTACCCCTCCCCAGGAGAAGTTAACAATCGCCACACTATGGGAGGTAGTGGCATTGCTAGCGTTGGTCACTAGGTAATTCTCACCTAGTATGATCTGTCCGGGGTCCACAAAGGCAGGTCTCACCATTGTGACACTAGCCCCAGTGTCCCTGTAGGCCTGAGCCATCCTATCATTGATAAAAGGAGTCTGTCTGTACTTGCCCAGGTTACTGGGGCCTACAGTAGAGGACAAAGCTATGTCCCCATCACAGATCAGAACAGCCTGAGTAGGTATCCTGACTAGGCCAGAATCCTCCTCAGTTCCCAGGGTTAACCCTACTACACCCTTTTGCTGGGAACCACCACTTACAGCTGAACTAGGGGGTACAGTTGCCTTAGGGGCAATGGTGGAAAGGGGCTTATCCTTTTTGGTGCACTCACTAAACCAATGTGAGTTGGACTTACAATAGTTGCACCATGGTTTCTTTTGGCCATCTTTCTTTTTATCCTTTTTGGGACCACCCTCCCCCTGAGCCTTTTGGGGGCCTGGTGAAGACTTCTGGTCTTTTTGTTTCTGATCATTACCCTTCTGGTCTGCCTTTTTCTGATCACCACCCTGGTTCTGGTTTTTCTGCTTTACTCTAGTCCTGACCCATCTATCTGCCTTCTTTCCCAATTCTTGGGGAGAAGTCAGATCAGAATCAATCAGGTGTTGATGCAGTAGCTGGTTTTGACAGTTGTTAAGGATTTGTTCTCTCATGATCAAATTATACAATCCTGTATAGTCCTTAACCTTACTTCCCACTAGCCAGCCTTCCAGAGCCTTAGTGGCACAATCTACAAAGTCAGTCCAGTCCTGAGTCTGTGTCTTCTGGGTATCCCTGAACAACAACCTGTATTGTTCAGTGGTTAGGCCAAACCCATCAATTAGAGCACTCTTCAGGACAGTGTAATTGTCTGCATCCTCATCACTAACTGTGAGGAGCTTGTCTCTACCTTTCTCAGAGAAGGAGAGCAACAAGATAGCTGCCCACTGACCTTGGGGTACCTGCTGTACTTTGCAAGCCCTCTCCAAAGCAGTTATCCATTTGTGGATGTCATCCCCACACTTGTAGGGAGGGACAATCTTGCTCAGGTTTCTATTATCATAGTGCCTGTCTCTATCCTTAGGGATATTGCTGCCACCAGTGGGTTCTAACCCACTTAACTTTTGCTCTCTAGCCAGAGCAAGCTTCTCCTTGGCAAGGGCAAGTTCTTCCCTCTCAATCCTTAGATTAGCTTCCCTCATTCTGGCTTCATGCTCTTTTCTCTGGGGGGAAGTCATTCCCCTGTGAGAAGAGGCATTAGAGATGCTAGAGACATGGGAGTGGATGGATTCCCTTGAAGGGGATCTGTCTCTCCTGCTTCTCTGGTTAAGCCCACTTGGGGGTCTGAATGGGGGGACCCCATGCAAACTCCCATGTAAGCTTAGGTTAGCCTGGCTAAGTCTTCCTACTTGGCCCTGGCTGTCTACCTCCTCCTTGAAGTCCCATCTCACTCATCTGTAGCGGGTAGACCCTCCCCTGTACCTAGGGTACCAGCCTGTGAGGCCCTAAGAGCATCATATTCCTCTAGGATCTGCACTAGCTGAAGGAGGGTAGGGTTTGCACCCTGTTTTAACTTTCTGGAGGTACACAATTGTCTCATCTCCTGAAAAGTTAGGGTATCATATCTAGAGGGGATCTTTCTCAGACCTGCCCCTCCTGAGAGAGAATCTCCTTGATCTCCTCCCAGAGACATGATCTAGTGAGGTTGTGGTGTGTGCACCTACCTACACTAGTTGTTTCTACTAAACCTCTCTAGTAGTTGTAGTCAGGGTGTGTTAGTCCCTTCAACCTACAACAACTAAGTCCAGTAGGACTTAAGTATTATAATCTATGTTATATGTACCTAAACAATATCTGTGTGATCTTTTAATTTAGTATCTCAAGATTACAATGGTATTACAACAGCAAGCTCAGATCCCAACCGCTACTCACCAATGTGAGAAGTTGGCCTGATGTATGATGTCACTAGTTCTAGTGTACACCTTATATCAGTCCAAACAACCCTTATAGTGATTGGTTGTAAAGTCAACCTTATAGACCAGCTATCCTAGTGGTAGCATGGACAAGAGCAGTTTTAGGCTAAACTCTGAATGGCATGTGAAGCCAGCTGTGATACCATATATAATCCCTTGAATTCCAAATGAAAGGACACCACAACAGATATATATATAAAATAAAGTGTATTTATTCTAGTCAAACCCTCAGCACTCTTTATGAGATTCGAGGTAAGTACAACACAGTCTTATTTAAGCATACATTAAGTCACACAGGTAAGTAATACAGTTAGGCCCTAGGGGCCACGCAAACCATATACTAAAGAAGTGGTATAAGGACCACTGTCACGGAAATGGAATAGGCCTAGGCCTAGGGAATCGCTGGGGCTACACTACACTACCAACATTTAGGAAGTGGGAGGCCCACGGCATTCAGGTGCAGAGTGGAAACACTCATGCGTAATGCGTATAATCGATAGAAATAGTACAGTTCTGAAATAAGCAGTTTTAGGACACTTCTGGAGTAGCTAGAAAGTCGAGACTCGGAAACTAGACCCTAGGATAGTCACTACCCTTGTGAGCACCGAAGTACCCAAGTTACCTAGCCCACGGGCTGCGGGTGCATAGGTGTGAACTTGCGTCGGGTTTCGTCGTGGACTTCTATGGATGCCTGAAGGAAAGTTGCTGACAGGCAGTCAGTGCAGAGTGTCCGGTGGATCCCAAGGCCGGGATCAAGAAGGAAGGGTACCTGCAAGCAGAAGGGACAGAGTCAAGGTAACTAGCCAGTGACCACGTGGAACCAGGAAGGAACCAGGCGATGTCGTGAAGATTGCAGGTGAAGAGGTGAAGCTTGTCGCAGCAGCCACGGGTACCAGGAGACGTCGAGGACGATCAGGACCAGGAGGCGAGCTGTCCCACGAAGGCTCTTGCTGTTGGCGGCGTCGAAGTCGAACTAGGACTCACCAAGCCTTGGCAAGCGGAACCGACGAAGAATGGAGGACTTGCTTCTGGTGCTGACCAGGAAGGTCTGGGGTGCTTCTCTTTTGCAGGGAAGCGGGAGCCAGTCTGAAGGAGCCAAACCAGCAGTGAAGATTTAAAGGTGTGTCATCGCAAAGGCCGGTAGCCAACGGGCAAGCAACCGGACAGACGCGGCAAGCAGGAAAATGCAGAAGGGCCCCACGCAGGACTCGTGGAGTGTGGGGGGCTGATCTTCGGTGCAGATGGTGCTTGGGTTGGGGCTTCTCAATCCCCGGTGCACAACTTCGAGGGTACCTCAGAAGCTGCGCTGGAAGATACTCGCCACTTTTCCCAGGTAGCCGGTCCCACGTCTCTCGTCGCCTCCACGGATCTCAGCTCGGCTGTGGATGTGGATCAGGGTCGGAGAAGTCTGGAAGTCAAGGCTCTGGTCGGGCTCTGCAGTCGGTCCCTCGTAGAACTTCAGCAAAGCAAAGGGTAAGTCTCTTGATGGTGCCTGTTTGCACAGGGTAGCCACTCCTTGGCCACAAGGGAGATTCTTCAGTCTTCTTCTTTCGTCGAATGTCGAAGGTCCAGAGTTTCTGTTCAAGTTGCAGGTTCAGGATAATCTAATCTCCTGGGGCCCAGCTACCACTCTTATACTAATCTGGGGGGCTGGGTTGCCTGCTAGGTCACGCCTTATGGATGGGACCTGGGAGGGAGGTGGTTACACCCCCTTCCCTTTGTCCAGTTTCGCGCCAGGACTGGGGCTGGTGTGCCCCAGCACCAGTTTGAACTGGACTATGCATGGGACACCTTGTGTGCCCCAGGCAGTGTCTCGTTTCATTCATCCCTCCCTGCCCCAATACACTAAGGCCTGTCTGGGGTGGTGCTCGCACCTCCCAAGGCAGAAAACCTATTGTCCAAGCCTCCCGTGCCGGGATCACTCCCAGCAGCAGGAGGTCAGACTTGTGTCGTGGCAGCAGCATCCATTTTGTGATGCTGGGGCTCTGGTTAACTTTTAACCGGGTAAGTAGGTTTCAACATGTCTTCTCCCTCTAGAAGGGAGGGATAATATCCTCATCCCCAGAAATGGGATGGGGGTATTATTCCAAAGTGTTAGACACCTTACACGACATGTTTTGATAAAGCCAAACCATAGTTACCATAACTGTTTAAGATTATAAGGCACTTTAAGAGTATATGGTAGGCTATATCATAGAACAGCTATAAGGACATGGTTCCGAAAGCAGCAGACAGGCTCAGCTCATGCTAGAGCACCATCTCACATGTTACCAAGCACTCTGCCTCCAGGATTGTTAAGGCCTGCCATAGGAGTGGCTGATAGGTACACATGTGTCTATATATAAGATAGGTATAGGAATACTACACCTAAGCAAGGGGTGTTTACACGACCTTGCCCCAGCTGAGTGATCAGCCAGTTGTGTCATAATGGAAGGCCAGGCCAGGGGTAGCATAATACATGCTGCAGCCCCTGGTAGGCCTAGAATACACCTATGCCCTGGGTACCTAAGGTACACTGTACAGGGGCCAATAAGGTGATCCTATCCAAATGGGTTATGCACCTAAAGTACATAGTATCAATTTAGAGAGAGAACAGCAGGGCTGTGGGTCTGATTAGCAGGCCCACAGCCACATCTAAGTCGAAAACCAGTAAAGCAAAAGCAAAAAGTGGGGGTGAACATTGAAAGCAGACCCTACTCTCCTACACTGAGGATGAGGACATCTTTAATAATACAAAGTTAATAGCATAAAATACTTATGAAATCAATGCTGTAGAAAGAAACAGTCTATTAGAAATGAACGTTGAAAAAACTGGATAGGGAGAATGAGCTATTGGCTAACCTGCAGCCTGTTAAAGTACGACCTTAGTTCATTACATTATATTTGAAATTATAACAGTGAAGAAAAGCCCCTTCAAACTTTACAAGAAACATAGAAAACCTAAACCGGAAAAGTGAAAATTTCTGCACAACTAGCCCCAACGATCAAAAAAATTAACACATCGAGAAAAAAAGCAAAAAATAACAGTAAATTGGACTTACTGCTTCCGCTCAATAAAAGACATACAAAATATCCCTCTGAAAAAGCAACACAATTCCAATTTACAATCAATCAATCAATCAGGAAATTTGTAGAGCGGATGCGGGGGACGGTAGCGAGGGCGTAGTCGGCGGAGCGTGTAGGAGAGTAGGGTCTGCTTTCTATGGTCACCCCCACTTTTTGCTTTTGCTTCACTGGTTTTCGACTTAGATGTGGCTGTGGGCCTGCTAATCAGACTCACAGCCCAGCTGTTCTCTCTCTAAATTCATACTATGTACTTTAGGTACATAGCCCTGGTAAGGATCACCTTATAGGGCCCTGTAAAGTGTACCTTAGGTACCCAGGGCATAGGTGTACCCTAGGCCTACCAGGGGCTGCAGCATGTATTATGCCACCCCTGGCTGGCCTCCCATCATGACACAACTGGCAGATCACTCAGCTGGGGCAAGGTCGTGTACTCACCCCTTGCTTAGGTATAGTATTCCTATACCTACCTTATATATAGACACATGGGTAACCTTTCAGTCACTCCTATGGCAGGCCTTAACAATCCTGAAGGCAGAGTGCTTGGTAACATGTGAGATGGTGCTCTAGCATGAGCTGAGCCTGTCTGCAGCTTTCGGAACCATGTCCTTATAGCTGTTCTATGATATCGCCTACCATATACTCTTAAAGTGCCTTATAATCCTCGCGGTTATGGTAACTATGATTTGGCTTTATCAAAACATGTCGTGTAAGGTGTCTAACACTTTAGAATACTAACCCCACACCATTTCTGGCGATGAGGATAGTATTCCCCCCTTCTAGAGGGAGAAGACATGTTGAAGACCTACTACCCGGTTAAAGTTAACCAGAGCCCCAGCATCACAAAATGGATGCTGCTGCCACAGACACAAGTCTGACCTCCTGCTGCTGGGAGTCCTTCCAGCGAGGGAGGCTTGGACAATAGGTTTCCTGCCTTGGGAGGTGCTAGCACCACCCCAGATAGGACTTAGTGTATTGGGGCAGGGAGGGATGAAAGAAACGAGACACTGCCTGGGGCACACAAGGTGTCCCATGCATAGTCCGGTTCAAACCGGTGCTTGGGCACTCCAGCCCCAGTCCTGGCGCGAAATTGGACAAAGGGAAGGGGGTGTAACCACCCCCCTCCCTGGTCCCACCCATAGGAGGGACCTAGCAGGTAACCCAGCCCCCCAGATTAGTATAAGAGTGAGAGCTGAGTCCCTAGGACTTTGGATTATCCTAAAAAACTGCAACTTGAACAGAAACTCTGGACCTTCGACATTCGACTACGGAAGAAGACTGAAGAATCTCCCTTGTGGCCAAGGAGTGGCCACCCTGTGCAAACAGGCACCAACAAGCGACCTGCCGTTTGCTTTGCCCAAGTTCTACGAGGAACCGACTGCAGAGCCCGACCAGCGCCTTGACTTCCAGACTTCTCCGACCCTGATCCACATCCACAGCAAAGCTGAGATCCGTGGAGGCGACGAGAGACGTGGGACCGGCTACCTGGGAAAATTGGCCACTAGCTTCCTGTGCAGCTTCTGCGGCATCCTCGAAGTTGTGCTCTAGGGATTGAGAAGCCCCAACCCCGAGCACCATCTGCACCGAAGATCAGCCCTCCACACTCCACGAGTTCTACGTGGGGCCCTTCTGCATTTCCCTGCTCAACGCATCTGTCCGGTTACTGGCCCGCTGGCTAGTAGCCTTAGTGACGACGAACCCTTAACTTTCCCCCATTGGTTTGGCTCCTCCAGACTGGCCCTTGCTTCCCTGCGAAGGAGAAGCACCTCAGGCCTTCCTGGTCTGCAACAGAAGCGAATCCTTCATCCTGCGTGGGTTGCGCTTGCCAAGTCTTGTTGGGTCCGAACTCGACAACGACGCCGCCAACAGCAAGAGCCCTCGTGGGACAGCTCGCCTCCTGGTTCTGGTTGTCCTCGACGCCTCCTGGTAGCCGTGGCTGCTGTGACAAGTTTCACCTCTTCACCTGCATCTTCACGACATCACCTGGTTCCTTCCTGGTTACTTCCCGGCTCCTGGCTGGTGACCTAGACTCTGTCCCCTCTGCTTGCAGTACCCTCCTTCTTGATTCCAACCTTGGAATCCACCGGACACTCTTCACTGACTGCCTGTCAGCACCTTTTCTTCAGACATCCATAGAAGTCAACGACGAAACCCGACACAAGTTCACACCTATGCACCCGCAGCCCGTGGGCTAGGTAAACTGAGTACTCCGGTGCTCACAAGGGTATTGACTATCCTAGGGTCTAGTTTCAAAGTCTCTAACTCCTAGCTCTTTCCGAAGTGTCCTAAAACTCTTTATTTCTAAACAGCACTATTTCTATCGACTTTAACGCATTACGCGTGAGTGTTTCCACTCTGTACCTGAATCCCGTGGGCCTCCCACTGCCTAGCAACTGGTGGTATAGTGTAGCCCCAGCGATTCCCTAGGCCTAGGCCTAACCTGTGTTCGTGACAGTGGTCCTTATACCACTTACTTAGTATATGGTTTGCGTGGCCCCTAGGGCCTAACTGTATTACTTACCTGTGTGACTTATGTATGCTTAAATAAGACTGTGTTGTACTTACCTCGAATCTCATAAAGAGTGCTAAGGGTATTTTAACTAGAATAAATACATTCTTTTTTCATATATATCTGTTGTGGTGTCCTTTCATTTGGTATTCAAGGGATTGCAAATTGTATAACAGCTGGCTTCACATGCCATACAGAGTTTAGCCTAAGACTGCTCTTGTCCATGCTACCACTAGGATAGCTGGTCTATAAGGTTGACTTTACAACCAATCACCATAAAGGTTGTTTGGACTGATACAAGGTGCACACTAGAACTAGTGACATCATATATCAGGCCAACTTCTCACAGAGCGGAGCTGGAGGTTCGGGGTGTAGAAGGTGAGTCGTATGTTGAGGTATGCTGGTCCGGTGTCGTGGAGAGCCTTGTGTGCGTGGGTGAGAAACTTGAAGGTGATCCTCTTGTTGACGGGCAGCCAGTGCAGGTCTCTCAGGTGGGGTGTGATGTGGCTGTGTCAAGGGATGTCAAGGATCAGGGGGGCAGAGGCGTTCTGTAATTGCAGTCGTTTCAGCAGTTTGGCCGGGGCTCCCGCATAGAGGGAGTTTCCGTAGTCCAGCCTGCTGCTGACGAGGACCTGGGTGACCGTTCTTCTTGTGTCGGTGGGGATCCACCTGAAGATCTTGCGGAGCATGCGGAGGGTGTTGAAGCAAGAGGATGAGACGGCGTTGACTTGCTTTGTCATGGAGAGCGTTGAGTCGAGGATGAACCCCAGGTTGCGTGCGTGGTCGGTGGGTGTCGGTGGTGTTCCCAGGGTGGTCGGCCACCAGGAGACATCCCAGGCTAAGGGTTTAGAGCCGAGGATGAGGACCTCCGTCTTGTCCGAGTTCAGCTTCAGACGGCTGTTCTTCATCCATTTGGCGACGGCTTTCATTCCTTCGTGGAGGTTGGATTTGGCGGTGAGGGCGTCCTTGGTGAGGGAAAGGATCAGCTGTGTTTCGTCGGCGTAGGAGATGATATTCTCATTAACACCGTCAAACTTCACTAATTATCTTCATATCGTTCATTCCCTTTCACTAGCAGGACATCTAAAGCCTCAGTACAAAGCTACAGATTTTTGCAAGGCAAAGAAATGTGGGATTGTTCTTGTAACTTAATGACTTGTGTCATCGATGTGCCAACCTAGTCAGGATTCACATGCAATATCAATAATTATGCATGGCTGAGGGAAATCCACCAGGATATGTCTTCATCACTGTGGGACCTGTGCTTGTAGCTGTCGCAATCCATGTTTGCTATATTGTTGTTATAAAAGAATGAAACATATATATATTTTTTAAAAATCTGCATGCCGAACTTCCATGTGAATAAAGTAATCAAGTACTTCTAAAGAAAGGCACACGTATACATGGATGCCTCCAACGAAAATTAGCAGGCGAAAATGTTATGACTGGTAGAAAAGCACAGGTGCAACAAAAAACTGTTCATCTTGAGATGGTTCTCAGGTAACAATCTTTCTGAAATCGAAGAAAAGGTTAGTACCATAGGATCTGATGTAAAAAATTCACATTTGCAAAAAGTGGTCGCAAACTGTGCATCAACTTTTTTGCACCTGGAAAATAATTTTGCAAGGTAACTATGGGGCACATTTACAAGCCCCTTGCGCCTCCTTGCACCGCCATTGCGTCACTTTTTTGGATGCACCGGCGGCGCTGCATCTGCTCCATATTTACATGGATGCAGATGCGTCACTTTTCTACAGGCTACTTTCGTTTTCACCTGCGTGAAAATCGCCTGCGCCGCCTTAGGTGTTCCGTCGGGAACGCCTACCTTGGAAATGCCGCAATGGTATTTATAACTTCTTCTGTTTATGGTGCTGTCTTTAGCTGTGCTGCCATTGCGTCACAGTCCCTACACCTGCTAAACGCAGGCGTAGGGATGATGCATTGGCTGTACCCAACGGACCACACCAGCTGCAGTGACTTGATTGCAATCTGCAATCAAGTCATGAGGTAAATGGGCCACAGAAGGTAAGTATATGCACGTAATGCCACAATGTGTGACATTACATGCTGATGTCACACATAAAAGTGGGCACTAGGCCCACTTGTATGCGTCACATTCAGGACCAATATGTTTGAGTGCAAAGTGACTTTGTCACCTTTTTATGCTCCAACACATTGGTCCCCATTCAGTAGTCGATGCGTCAGTTAAAACTGATGCAGTGCCTCTAATTTTGACGCATTGCTGGATTTGCATCGGTTTTCATGCCAACACCAACAATGCGCCAAAAACTCCTGCATCATGGTGCGCCGTATTGTAAATACGGCGCATCCATGGTGGCGCAAGAGTTTCTCCCGCAGGCGCAGAAAACTGACGCATCGCTGCTTTAACTCAGCGATGCGTCACTTCTTATAAATCTGCCCCTATGTACTTATAGGTTGGTTCACAATGTTTCGAATCATAGTGGGTCCGCAATCTGACCAACCTTATGTAGGTCAAGGTCATAAATTGCAACTCACTATGACTAGCTGCCTTCTCACAGATGGTGGCCTACTGTGGTCAATTTGCTACCATGTCTATAATCACATTCAAATCAATCAATCAATTAAAGCATTTATAGAGCACGCTACTCACCTGTGAGGGTCTCAAGGCGCTGAGGGGAAGGGGCGCGGGGGGTGCAGCTACTGTTCGAACAGCCAGGTCTTAAGGTGTTTCCTGAAGGTTAGATGGTCCTGGGTCAGTCGTAGGTGTGAGGGGAGGGAGTTCCATGTTTTGGCTGTCAGGTAGGAGAATGATCTTCCTCCGGCAGTGGTTCTGCGAATCCGTGGGATGGTGGCGAGGGCGAGGCTGGCGGAGCGGAGTTGTCGGGCGGGAGTGTAGAACGAGAGGCGGTCGTTGAGGTATTCGGGGCCCATGTCGTGGAGCGCTTTGTGTGCGTGAGTGAGGAGTCTGAACGTGATCCTCTTGCTGACAGGGAGCCAGTGCAGGTTTCTCAGGTGGGTTGATATGTGGCTGTGGCAAGGGATGTTTAGGATGAGTCGTGCGGAGGCGTTCTGTATGCGTTGTAGTCGTTTCTGAAGTTTGGCGGTGGTTCCTGCGTATAGGGCGTTTCCGTAGTCCAGCCGGCTGGTGACGAGGGCCTGGGTGACGGTCTTTTTGGTCTCAGTAGGGATCCATCTGAAAATCTTCCGGAGCATGCGCAGGGTGTTTAAGCAAGAGGACGAGACGGCGTTGACTTGCTTGGTCATCGTGAGGGAGGAGTCCAGGATGAATCCTAGGTTGCGTGCGTGGTCCGAGGGTGTTGGCACGGAGCCCAGAGCTGTGGGCCACCAGGAGTCGTCCCAGGCGGATGGGGATTGTCCTAGGATGAGGACCTCCGTCTTGTCTGAGTTCAGCTTAAGGCGGCTGTGCTTCATCCATTCTGCGATGTCTTTCATTCCTTCCTGGAGGTTGGTTTTGGAGGTGGTTGGGTCTTTAGTAAAGGAGAGTTTCAGCTGGGTGTCGTCGGCGTAGGAGATGATGTTGATGCTGTGTTTGCGTGCGATGGCGGCGAGTGGACTCATGTAGATATTGAAGAGTGTTGGGCTGAGCGAGGAGCCTTGGGGTACGCCGCAGATGATCGTGGTGGGTGCTGATCGGAAGGGAGGGAGGCGGACTCTCTGGGTTCTGTCGGAGAGGAACGAGGTGATCCAGTCCAGGGCCTTTCCTTGGATCCCAGTGTTGAAGAGGCGGGTTGCTAGGGTGCAGTGGCATACGGTATCAAAGGCTGCTGAGAGGTCCAAGAGGATGAGGGCGGTTGTCTCCCCGTTGTCCATCAGGGTCCTGATGTCGTCGGTGGCTGCTATGAGGGCTGTCTCGGTGCTGTGGTTGGCTCGAAATCCGGACTGGGACGGGTCGAGCAGGTGGTTTGCCTCGAGGAAAGCAGTCAGCTGTTTATTGATGGTCTTCTCAATGACTTTAGCCGGGAAGGGAAGAAGAGAGATGGGGCGGATGTTTTTGAGGTCTTTGGGGTCCGCTGTGGGTTTTTTCAGAAGAGCGTTGATTTCTGCGTGCTTCCAGCTCTCGGGGAAGGCGGCTGACGCGAAGGAGATGTTTATGACGTTCCGGAGGTGGGGTGCGATGATGGCGTCGGCTTTGTTGAAGATATGATGAGGGCATGGGTCGGAGGGGGAGCCGGAGTGGATGGAGTTCATGATGTTGGTGGTGTCTTCAGTGCTGATCGGGTTCCAGGCGCTGAGGGTGGTGGTGGGGGTCGTTGGTTCGGTGGTTGGAGGCGGAGTCTGGGGTCCGACGCTGTCATGTATATCTGTGATCTTTCGGTGGAAGAACGTGGCGAGGGAGTTGCAGAGTTCTTGTGATGGAGTGATGTCGTTGTTGCTAGCGCTGGGGTGGAGAGCTCTTTGACGATGTTGAAAAGTTCCTTGCTGTTTTGGGTGTTGTCGTCTAGGCGCTCTTTGAATGATGTCCTTTTGGTGGTGCGGATCAGCTGGTGGTGTTTGCGGGTTGCGTCCTTGAGGCTTGTCATGTTTTCTGTGGTTCGTTCGTGGCGCCAGGTCTTTTCGAGGGTCCGGCAGGATTTCTTTGAGTCTTTGAGGGCGTCTGTGAACCACTGGGTCTTCCTATTGCCAGTCTTGCCTGGGAGGTTTTTCAATGGAGCGAGGTTGTCTTCACTGTTGGTGATCCACTGCGTGAGGTTGTGGGCGGCGTCGTTGATGTCGGCGGTGTTGGCTGGCGGGTTCTGGCTCAGTGATGAGAGGAGCTGGTCTGTGGTGATTTTGCTCCAGCATCAGCGTGGGATTTGTTGAGTGCGGTGGTGGGATGTGTTCTTTTTGAAGGTGAAGTGGATGCATCGGTGGTCGGTCCAGTGCAGTCCGGTGGAGTGGCTGAAGGAGACGTGGGTGCTGGCGGAGAAGATGGGGTCGAGCGTGTGGCCAGCGAGGTGGGTGGGGGTGTTCACCAGTTGCTTGAGTCCGAGGTTGGCGAGGTTGTCCAGCAGGATGGTGGTGTTGTTGTCGCTGTTTTTCTCCAGGTGGAAGTTCAGGTCCCCTAGGAGGATGTATTCTGGGGCGGCTAGGGCGTGAGGGCTGATGAAGTCGGCGATGGTTTCGCTGAATTGTGTGCGCGGGCCCGGGGGTCTATAAATTAGCGTTCCTCTAAGGGTGGTCTTGGGGTCGGTGTGGATCTGGAAGTGTAGGTGTTCGGCGGCGGCGAGTGTGTCTTCAGTGTTGGTCGTGACGTTGATGGAGTTCTTGTAGATGATGGCGATTCCTCCTCCTGTCCGGTTGACGCGGTCCATCCGGGTGATCAAATAAAGTAAACCTGTTTTTAATGCAACCCGTTTTCCTTAAAGAAAATGGGTTTGCATTTTAAAAAGTTAATTTTTGTAAAAGTTTGCGATTTTGCAGTAGTCTATTGCCTGCTCCCCAACAAACTTATTTTTTACATTTACAGAACGGAAGAGGGTCCCAAGCAAACCTCAGTAACTTATAAATGTTTTGCGACCACATCACGGTTCACATAACATTGGTACACAACATAATGAATCACTACTATGACGGGACATCCTACAATGGGTTTAGTAGATTTAAAAAGACATTCTGTGGTCACAAACCATGTGATCTTGTGAATCCACCTCAAAAAGACTTTGTAAATCAGGCCCTATGTGACAGCAATGTTATGTTCAGGCTCCTATTTAGAGTCTCCTTACCACATGGAAAATTCTTATAGAGGGATATGTTTAAAACAATGTTAACAAAGTCTTGATAATCCAATGTGTTAGGGGTGATCAAAATTTGTGTGATTTGCATTCGTGTAATTAACTACAATTTCAGCAAAATTATGTGAGATTACACGTAATTACAAACAATGCTAGTCTGTCATATTGTGCTACAATTTATTGAGAATTTCATCCTGGCATAACATTTTCAAATGAGCATTCTACTATTCCTATACATTCTCTGTAAATTGTTACCGTGAATGGTGCACTTAAGGTACATTTATACGAGGAAAGGCATGTAATTACATGAAGTGCCAACAAGCATAACCAAAAATTGCCAAAAGCATTCAAATTAAACCGGTGTAATTTAAATTTCAATCAGGCCTATTCAAAAAATGTGTCAGTTCACACAGAAAGTGAACCTCAGTAACTGCTCTGTCTGGTTCTGGCCGAATTTTTTATTCATTCAACCAAGGAGTTTGATTTTAGTTTATTATATGACATAAACATATACAATTATGTGAAGATCACAGGCACATGCAAATAATTCTACAGAGAAATCAATTGTTAATATTCATAAATGCTGACAAGAAGTCAACGAATGGAACATAACTTAATACAAATCATTATGAAAACCAAGAGCTAATTCAAATTCCATAAGGTATTTTAAGGTGTGTGGCTTTAGCAAATACGTCAAACTATACAGGGCTTTATATGTGAAAGGATGAGTGCCAGTTCCCATTCCCAAAGCTCTGCTCGGAAACTCGCGGTCAGAGCAATTAAAAGTCAGCATGCCGAATACCAGGGCTGCGTAGTCCCAAATCCACCTCATGCCTCTTTAATCTACTGCCAGACACTCCATACCCATTTATCTAACTTTTGCAGGTTCATACGTTCTCCGATTGTTGCGTTTTTTCAGTCTTTGTCTTTATGTCGTTTCTGTGTTTTTCCCTCTCTTGCTCTCAGTAAACACGGATGTGAAAAAATAAGTGTCATTACCAAAATTGAGTGCGAGTGGCAACCACCGGCTCAAATTAAGCACGAAGCTATATATACTTAATTTCTCTATTTTAGTAGTATATGAATGTGCTCCCTGTGGCACCAGTTAGTAGGTAGTGGAGAGGTGACTCTGTGACACATTGGCTAAAGATTATACATGATTCCTTGGGCACAGTGTGTACTTGATTAGAATAGTACCGGTCTACAGCCCATGGAGAGCCATAGAAAAGCTATACAGATTTCAGCAGAATGCCATAACATGCCTTTGTTGTTACCCAATCCCTGTTTATTGTCTCTTGAAATAAAAGAAAATGTGCCTATTTGTATACGACCCCGCTTGCACTGTAACTTTATCAGCCAATAAGGTCCACTTCTCCAAGACTTTATACTATCAAAGAAAGATGGGAGTCTTGATCTATGTAGCGGATAAAAAAAACATTTACAGACATACAAAACATGATGGGACAGATGAGCTTCTACAAGGCCAGAGTCCTCAACAGGCCTTTCAAAAGAGAAGGACCTTTCTTGCAAAGATACTTCAGATGGCGTAGAAACTCTAAACAAATACTACTATAACAAATCTTTCTGCAGCAATATCAGCGCCCTTTCAGGGCTACAGGAAAAGTGTTTAATTTGAGCACAGATTACCCGCCCCCAACACTGTTGCAACATCCTCCATTACCCCACCCTGCCCCCAACCATTACATACATTCAGCAATACACCTAGGTGACTCACCAGTGCTTCAGATGATCTCACTGTCCAAATATAGAGGTGCCCACACAAAGAGAAACAGAAGCAAGCTTTTTAATTCCCTACTGGACCTTCAACTGTTGCTCTTCAGGGGAAGGAAAATATCAATTAATGCTACAAAATAGGAGGTCGTTTTAATGGGTACAGGGCCACATGTGCAGTTTATATTTAGGAATTCACAAAGAAACTGCAGTCACAAACCTGTTTCTTCGAGAAGAACCACAGGAGCATATTAATCTATTACATGAGAAGGTCAAAACTCTAATGGTCCGAGCACCAACAGAACAATCCCACTATACGAGTGAAACCGATGAAGCATAACAATTTCAGGCCTATCATGGGTCTAATGTTTGTGAATACATTTAAATGGACGTAGTCCTTCCAGATGGGCCACCTCATCTAACCTTTACCTTACATTACAAAAGGAAGAAGCTATGTATTATCTTGGCCTAATGGATAAAATATTTTAATTTTCCCATTTGAGAGAATCAACACAACTTCATAAGGTTTAATGTAGGACAATTCCACTGGCAATTCCAGATCGTTCCCTTGGGCCTCAGAATCTTTACAAACTAGCAGATACCAGTGGCAGCAGGTGTTAACAAGTTGAATACTTGTTTATACATTTTTGAGGACTTGCACATCAAGGCATACTTATGTTGAGGCCAAGAAAGCTGTGTATAGTGGTCTGTTGAACAAGTTACTTACCTTCGGTAACGATGTATCTGTAAGAAACATTAGTTAGTTAGATTCCTCACCTTAGAATATCCCCAGGCGTCAGGCTGGATCCGGAAAGATTTTTCGTCAGCAATACCCCTTGCGCGTCGCTAGGTGTCGTCTGCGGCTCCGCGTCCGTCGTTGGCGTCGTGCGCCGGAATGACGTCGTCGGAGTACTTAGACGCCACCCTCGCGCGCTGACGTCAGTTCTTGTACATAGCTTTCCGCGCCAGGAACGCAGAGCCATGCAAGAGACCGACACTGGTGCCAAAATGTCTAGGGCCCTGGAAAAGATAGCCTTAACCCTAGATGTCAGTTCGCAGAACGGGGAGGATGGGTGGGTCGGTGAGGAATCTAACTAACTAATGTTTCTTACAGATACATCGTTACCGAAGGTAAGTAACTTGTTCATCTGAAAGAAACATGTTAGTTAAATTCCTCGCCTTAGAATAGATACCCCAGGAATACCAACCCCGGTGGTGGGTCTGCGAACCAAGATCACACCAGAAAGTCCTGGAGAACAGAACGGCCAAAGAAGCCATCTCTCCGGACTTGGCTGTCCAGGCAATAATGCTTGGCAAACGTGTGCAGCGAGGTCCACGTCACCGCCTGACAGATGTCCTGCAAAGGAACTCCCCATCCTAGGGCAGTAGTTGCCGCTGTGGGCCGGGTGGAATGGGCTCTCAGCCCTACAGGAGGGTCCTTTTTAGCCAAGGAGTAACAAGCTTTTATACACAATACGACTCACCGCGAGATGGCCCGCTTGTGTACCGCCCTCCCCTTCTTAGCACCCACGTATCCACCCGGTCGTCCACCCGGAACTGGTTGGTGTGGTCCAAATAAAAGGACAGCGCCCGTTTTGGGTCCAGACGGTGGAGCCTCTCTTCTTCCTTCGAAGGATGCGGAGGCGGAAAGAAGGTGGGCAACGTGACAGATTGACCGATGTGAAAGGGAGTCAACACTTTTGGAAGAAAGGCAGGACGAGTCCGGAGGACAACCTTGTCCGGATGAATAGAAACAAAAGGGGGCATAGATGATAAGGCCTGGAGCTCACTCACCCGTCTAACCGAGGTGATTGCTACCAGGAAAGCAGTCTTAAGAGTCAGAAGATGAATGGGACAATTGTGAAGAGGCTCAAAGGGAGCGCACATTAGAAAAGTCAAGACTAGATTCAAATCCCAAGGGCACAGGAGGAAACATGTGAGTAATGCCCTTGAGTAAGCGAGAAACAACAGGGGATTTGAAAAGAGAAGGCTGATCAGGAAGCCGTAAAAAGGCAGAGATAGCAGAAAGATAATCCTTTAGGGTACCCAGAGCAGAGCCCTGCTGGGCCAGGGAAAGAAGAAAGAGGAGAACCTCAGAAAGAGGGGCGGAAAGGGAATCCACAGCCTTTGCTGTGCACCATGCCACAAATTTGTTCCACCTGCAGGCGTATACCGTTTTTGTGGAGGGACGCCTGGCTGCCAGAATGATATCACAGACTTCAGGAGGCAAGTCAAACGGCATCAACTGTCGCCACTCAATCTCCACGCATGGAGGTGGAGACTGGACAGGTTCGGGTGGAGGACCGTCCCCTGTTGATGCGACAGAAGGTCCTCCTGAAGACGCAGACGTATCGGGGGTTCGATTGACATACTGAGTAGCTCAGGATACCAGTACCTTCGTGCCCAGTCCGGGGCCACCAAGATGTCTTGAGCCTGGTCGCGCCTGATCTTCTTCAGCACTCTGGGCAGAAGTGGTATAGGCGGTAAGGCGTACAACAGACCGCTACTCCACTCGCGACGAAAGGCATCCCCGAGCGAGCGCCGCCTTGGAAACTCCAACGCGCAGAACTGCTGACATTGCGCGTTCTCTTCGGTGGTGAATAGATCTAACCAAGGCTCTCCCCACTGCCGAAAGAGGCCTTGCACCACGTCCGAGTTTAGACGCCATTCGTGATCCATCATGCACCGGCGGCTGAGTTTGTCTGCTCTGGCGTTCAGAAAGCCCACCAGATGTTGAACCACCAGAGTGATGCCCTGATGTTCCAGCCATGTCCAGAGGCGCAGAGCCTCCTGACAAAGGGTCCACGACCCCGCCCCGCCCTGTTTGTTGCAATACCACATGGCGGTGGTGTTCTCCGTGAACACCTGCACCACACTTCCTCGGATAACAGGAAGGAATGCCTTCCGTACAAGTCGGATCGCTCGCAGCTCCAAAAGGTTAATATGGAGCTGAGACTCCACCGGAGACCAGAGGCCTCTGATCACCGCCTCCCCCATGTGGCCCCCCATCCCAGGAGGGATGCATCCCTCACTACAACGTGCTCCGGTTGGGGTAGGGAGAAGGATCTGCCGCTGACCCAATCGCGGTCCGTGAGCTACCACTGCAACTGCTTCGCAGTGCCCTCCGAGATCAAGACATGGTCGGCCAGGTTGCCCCGATGCTGGGCCCACTGAAACTTCAGGTCCCACTGCAGAGCCCGCATTCGCCACCTGGCGTAATGCACTAACAGGATGCAGGAGGCCATCAGCCCCAGAAGCCGCAGCACCAACCTGACCAAAACCCGGGATAGAGGCTGAAAGATGGGAATCAGAGCCTGAATATCCCGGACCCGCTGTTCCGGAGGATAGGCCCGGAACTTCGCCGAATCCAGAACCGCTCCGATGAAGAGGAGCGCCTGGGAGGGTCTCAGGTGCAACTTTGGCACATTGATGGAGAACCCCAGCGAATGCAGGAGGTCAGCCGTAGTCTGGAGGTGGGAGACGACTTGCTGGGACGAGCCCGCGTTCAACAGCCAGTTAATGTTAATGTTACTAGATTTCTAAAGCGCATAGCTGCCCGTGAGCGTCCCAGCGCTGAATAAGTACAGATGAAGTCGAGGGGGGTTTCATGGGAACAGCCAGGTTTTCAAAGATTTTCGAAAGGCCAACAGGTTGGGCTGTGCACGAATGTCAGGAGGGAGGGAGTTCCATAATTTGGAGGCATTACAAGAGAAGCGCCGATCTCCTGATCGTGCTCTCTTAATCTTGGGTGTAAGAGTTAAATGAGCATTAGAGGAACGGAGAGGTCTAAGAGTGGTGTAGGGAGTCACCAGATCTTTAAAGATGGGAGGGGCCTTGCCATTGAGGATTTTGTGCGTAAGACAAAGTGCCTTAAATTGTACTCTTTCTACCACGGGTAGCCAATGAAGTGCTTTGATAGCTGGCTTGGCCGAGCACCGGGTCTTGGTGTTGGTGAGTATCCTTGCGGCTGAGTTCTGCACCACCTGCAATTTGGTAGTGACTTTCCGCGGGGCACCCAGAAAGAGAGCATTACCATAATCCAAGCGTGACAAAATGAGACCTTGGATAAGGAGTTTCCTTGATGGAAAAGGGAGTAGTGGCAGAATTTTTCGGGCAGATCGCAGGAGCCCATAGCAGATCCCCGCAGTTTTCCTAGCTTGAGTGTGCATGGTGAGATTTTGGTCAAGCCATAGTCCTAAACTTTTAATCTCCGTTTTAGCGGTAGGAGGCTTGCCCATGCATGGAGGCCATAGAGATTCTGGTCGAAAGTGTGCCTGGTTCCCCAATACCAGTATCTCCGTCTTGTTGCTGTTGAGCTTCAAGTGCAAGCTATCCATCCAGCTGACTATTTCTTTCAGACAGGAATAAAGGTTGGTGGTAGGGTTTTCCTGCTGAGAAAGGGAGACCACCAGCTGGGTGTCGTCCGCATACGTTAGTAGTTTAATCCCATGGGGGGTGACAATTTTTTCTAAAGGGGCCATATACACGTTGAAGAGCGTGGGGCTCAACGAGGAGCCCTGCGGTACTCCGCAACGTACAAGGGTCTCTCCGGATGTACAGCCACCCTCGATCACCTGGAATGAGCGATCATGAAGGAAGGATTTTAACCAGGTCAGGACGACACCCGTAATCCCAAGATCACTGAGTCGCTGGACCAGGGTTTGGTGATTGACAGTGTCGAAGGCCGTGCTAAGATCCAGGAGGATCACTGCCACTGATCCTCCTGAATCCATGATCTTCCTGGCCTCCTCGACCACTGTCACCATAGCTGTTTCCGTGCCCTGACCGGGACGAAAACCCATCTGAGATGGTTTAAGTAGTTTATTCAATTCCAGGTAATGGGTAAGCTGGATGTTTATGAATTTTTCTGTCATTTTACTGATGCAGGGGAGGAGCGAAATGGGCCTGAAATTGCCTAGGTTAAGGGGGTCTAGATTAGATTTTTTTAATAATGCTCTGACCTTAGCCTTTTTCCAGCTAGGGGGAACCACACCGAATGTCAATGAGGCATTAGTCAGGTGGACCAAAGGCTCAAAAATGGAAGATGTTACTTGCTTTAGGATTTTGACTGGTGCGGGGTCAGAAGGTGAGCCACTTTTAAGAGATTGAAGGATGGGGGCCAAGGTTTCCTTACTTATGGGAGTGAACGTCTCCAGTCTTGAGTTGAGGTTCTGGGCTTGTGTTAGGGATGTGGGAAATAGATCCTGAGGGATGGGCGGGAGCTGCTGCAGGATGTTTTGTATTTTTAGTTCAAAATACGTGGCCAGCTTATCGCAGTGGTTGTCTGTGAGGACAGATGGACAAGCGGGCTCCGGGGTTTTCAGGAGGAGTTTTACAATGCGAAAGGTCTCCCTCGAAGAGCAGGATGCATTATTAATTTTCTCTTGAAAGAACAAAGTTTGGGCGTTTTTCAAGGCTTTTTTATAATTGAGGATAGCCAATCTATAATCCGTCTTGCTTTTGGGGTCGAAATCTTTCCGCCAAGTTCTTTCAGCCCTTTTACATTGTTTCTTCAAGAGGCGGGTTTCCTGGGTGAACCATGGGGCGGAAGTTTTTTTGCGGGTTATACGATAAGGTTTGTAGGGAAGAATGGTATTAAGGGAATTTTCTATCCAAGATGAAAACTCTGCATCCGCTGTGATGGGATCACTAGCAAAGCTGGGCTTGGAGAGGTCCAAGATATATTCCCATTTATTGGGGTCTAGTTTAGCCCAGGGACGTGCCGGTTTGCCGGGAGACAAAGTGGGAGGAACGATGTGCGGGATCTCCGAACTAAAGGGAATGAGCCTGTGGTCAGACCAGGGCAGAGGAATCGGTGCATTGGTTTTCAGCGTGTTAATGTTACAGAAAATAGGGTCCAGTAGATGACCATGACTGTGTGTAGGTTGGTCATTCTGAAGGTGGAGGTGATGGGTGGCAAGGTCTAAGAGCAGCTCTGATGCAGTGTTTTCCTCCCCCTTATCAAAGTGGATATTAAAATCCCCTAGGACAAGTAGGTTAGACAGAGTGCTTGCCATAGCTGTAGAGAATTCCACGAGGGAACTACAAAAATGGCCCAAGGCTCCTGGGGGGCGGTAAATAAGGACTCCTGAGAGTGAATTGCAGGGGGACAATTGAATACTAAACTGGACATTTTCACAGTTCAATAAAGGACTGTCCCGAAATCTGCATGAGAGATGTTCCTTATGGATAATGGCTATCCCTCCCCCCTTTCCCTTCACTCGATCTAGGTGTTGTATAAGATATCCCTACGGCAATGCCAACACCAGGTCGGGATCAGAGTCTGGGGTGAGCCACGTCTCCGTGAGAAATAATATCTCAAATTGCTCTTCTTCTAAAAGCATGAAGAGTTCATGACTATGTTTGGGCAGGGATCTGCAATTTAGCAGGGCCATCTTGATGACGGTCCGGGGCGGATGAATTTCCAACACTGGGGTGAATTTATACAGGCAGTGCGCACAATGAGTAGAAGAACTCACACCATGAAGAATAGACGTACAAAGGGGCTGAGGAGGCCGGTGTAGTTGCATCAAGAAGTCTCTGGAGTATAATATCCTAGGATGGGTGGAGGAGACCAGGGTAGCTGGCCCTAGGCCCGTCGTGGCGCGGACGGGCGCAGACGGGCTTGCCTTAGGTGCTAACGGCGCGCCCGCTGCACTTGTCCGCTGCGCTTCCTCCAAAGACACATTTTATACAAGAGGAGAGTTAGGGGGGGGGGGGGTAGCCTCAGAGGGGGCGTGGCCTCGGTGCACGCCAGCAATGGCGTCCACAAGTGGGGTCTGTATCCTTGACAACGCTCAGGTCAGCTGTGCCAGAAGTAAGCGCTGCTTCCGCAGCGAGGTTACCAGATACAGAGTGAGTTTAAAAACACAAGAAAACTACAAACACTCAATCTTTAAAAGCATAACATGACACGTTCCCGGCTTCCGCCTCAGGAGTACTAATTCTATGAGGGTGCTCGTTCTCGATGCTTTTAACTGGGCGGGGGGGGGCGTGGCCTCAGAGGGGACGTGGCCTCTGTGCACGCTGGCAATGGCGTCCACAAGTGGCGTCTGTATCCTTGACAACGCTCGGGTCAGCTGTGCCAGAAGTAAGCGCTGCTTCCGCAGCGAGGTTACCAGATACAGAGTCAGTTTAAAAACACAAGACAACTACAAACACTCAATCTTTAAAAGCATAACATGACACGCTCCCGGCTTCCGCCTCAGGAGTACTAATTCTCTGAGGGAGCTTGTTCTCGATGCTTTTAACTGGGCGGGGGGGCGTGGCCTCAGAGGGGGCGTGGCCTCGGTGCACGCCGGCAATGGCGTCCACAAGTGGCATCCTCGGGTCAGCTGTGCCAGAAGTAAGCGCTGCTTCCGCAGCGAGGTTACCAGATACAGAGTGAGTTTAAAAATACAAGAAAACTACAAACACTCAATCTTTAAAAGCATAACATGACACGCTCCCGGCTTCCGCCTCAGGAGTACTAATTCTGTGAGGGAGCTCGTTCTCAATGCTTTTAACTGGGCGGGGGGGGGGCGTGGCCTCAGAGGGGGCGTGGCCTCGGTGCACGCCGGCAATGGCGTCCACAAGTGGCGTCTGTATCCTTGACAACGCTCGGGTCAGCTGTGCCAGAAGTAAGCGCTGCTTCCGCAGCGAGGTTACCAGATACAGAGTGAGTTTAAAAATACAAGAAAACTACAAACACTCAATCTTTAAAAGCATAACATGACACGCTCCCGGCTTCCGCCTCAGGAGTACTAATTCTGTGAGGGAGCTCGTTCTCAATGCTTTTAACTGGGCGGGGGGGGGCGTGGCCTCAGAGGGGGCGTGGCCTCGGTGCACGCCGGCAATGGCGTCCACAAGTGGCGTATGTATCCTTGACAACGCTCGGGTCAGCTGTGCCAGAAGTAAGCGCTGCTTCCGCAGCGAGGTTACCAGATACAGAGTGAGTTTAAAAACACAAGAAAACTACAAACACTCAATCTTTAAAAGCATAACATGACACGCTCCCGGCTTCCGCCTCAGGAGTACTAATTCTATGAGGGTGCTCGTTCTCGATGCTTTTAACTGGGCGGGGGGGGGCGTGGCCTCAGAGGGGACGTGGCCTCTGTGCACGCTGGCAATGGCGTCCACAAGTGGCGTCTGTATCCTTGACAACGCTCGGGTCAGCTGTGCCAGAAGTAAGCGCTGCTTCCGCAGCGAGGTTACCAGATACAGAGTCAGTTTAAAAACACAAGAAAACTACAAACACTCAATCTTTAAAAGCATAACATGACACGCTCCCGGCTTCCGCCTCAGGAGTACTAATTCTGTGAGGGAGCTCGTTCTCAATGCTTTTAACTGGGCGGGGGGGGCGTGGCCTCAGAGGGGGCGTGGCCTCGGTGCACGCCGGCAATGGCGTCCACAAGTGGCGTATGTATCCTTGACAACGCTCGGGTCAGCTGTGCCAGAAGTAAGCGCTGCTTCCGCAGCGAGGTTACCAGATACAGAGTGAGTTTAAAAACACAAGAAAACTACAAACACTCAATCTTTAAAAGCATAACATGACACGCTCCCGGCTTCCGCCTCAGGAGTACTAATTCTATGAGGGTGCTCGTTCTCGATGCTTTTAACTGGGCGGGGGGGGGCGTGGCCTCAGAGGGGACGTGGCCTCTGTGCACGCTGGCAATGGCGTCCACAAGTGGCGTCTGTATCCTTGACAACGCTCGGGTCAGCTGTGCCAGAAGTAAGCGCTGCTTCCGCAGCGAGGTTACCAGATACAGAGTCAGTTTAAAAACACAAGAAAACTACAAACACTCAATCTTTAAAAGCATAACATGACACGCTCCCGGCTTCCGCCTCAGGAGTACTAATTCTATGAGGGAGCTCGTTCTCAATGCTTTTAACTGGGCGGGGGGGGCTTGGCCTCAGAGGGGACGTGGCCTCGGTGCACGCCGGCAATGGCGTCCACAAGTGGCGTCTGTATCCTTGACAACGCTCGGGTCAGCTGTGCCAGAAGTAAGCGCTGCTTCCGCAGCGAGGTTACTAGATACAGAGTGAGTTTAAAAACACAAGAAAACTACAAACACTCAATCTTTAAAAGCATAACATGACACGCTCCCGGCTTCCGCCTCAGGAGTACTAATTCTATGAGGGAGCTCATTCTCGATGCTTTTAACTGGGTGGGGGGGGGCGTGGCCTCAGAGGGGGCATGGCCTCGGTGCACGCCGGCAATGGCGTCCACAAGTGGCGTCTGTATCCTTGACAACGCTCGGGTCAGCTGTGCCAGAAGTAAGCGCTGCTTCCGCAGCGAGGTTACCAGATACAGAGTGAGTTTAAAAACACAAGAAAACTACAAACACTCAATCTTTAAAAGCATAACATGACACGCTCCCGGCTTCCGCCTCAGGAGCCAGCCTTCGAGATAGGGAAAGACTGGAACCCCTGATCTGTGCAGATGAGCTGCGACCACCGCCATCACTTTCGTGAACCCCCGAGGGGCACTGGTGAGGCCGAAGGGGAGCACGGTGAACTGAAAGTGCTCCTTGTAGGAGAGTGGGTCTGCTCTCTATGTTCACCCCCACTTTTTGCTTTTGCTTTACTGGTTTTCGACTTAGATGTGGCTGTGGGCCTGCTAATCAGACCCACAGCCCTGCTGTTCTCTCTCTAAATTAATACTATGTACTTTAGGTGCATAACCCATTTGGATAGGATCACCTTATTGGCCCCTGTACAGTGTACCCTAGGTACCCAGGGCATAGGTGTACCCTAGGCCTACCAGGGGCTGCAGCATGTATTATGCCACCCCTGGCCTGGCCTTCCATTATGACACAACTGGCTGATCACTCAGCTGGGGCAAGGTCGTGTAATCACCCCTTGCTTAGGTGTAGTATTCCTATACCTGTCTTATATATAGACACATGTGTACCTATCAGCCTCTCCTATGGCAGGCCCTAACAATCCTGGAGGCAGAGTGCTTGGTAACATGTGAGATGGTGCTCTAGCATGAGCTGCGTTACAACAAACAAATGATGGACAGAATGCTGACAATGCAGACATTCTCCCCCAGTCAAGAGATCTGGGTTAAATCCATCGTTCTTTTGCCCACTACGCCACCCCAGTTTAGACATGGCCATATGCAAATCAGTCTTGACCCTGTGCCTCATGGGAACAGTCCAGTCCGAACTGCCAAGCCATGTCTTCCCTGGACCGGAATCAAGCATCCTAGGACCGGTTTCTGGCTATCAGCCGTCATCAGCCAGGATAGCTTGACTCCAGTGGCGTAGTGAGCACGGGTCCCACGTCTGGGAATACCCATCCCACTCAGGGCGAAAAGCGTTACAACAAACAAATGATGGACAGAATGCTGACAATGCAGACATTCTCCCCCAGTCAAGAGATCTGGGTTAAATCCATCGTTCTTTTGCCCACTACGCCACCCCAGTTTAGACATGGCCATATGCAAATCAGTCTTGACCCTGTGCCTGGGGTGGTGTAGTGGGCAAAAGAACGATGGATTTAACCCAGATCTCTTGACTGGGGGAGAATGTATGCATTGTCAGCATTCCGTCCATCATTTGTTTGTTGTAACGCTTTTCGCCCTAAGTGGGATGGGTATTCCCAGACGTGGGACCCGTGCTCACTACGCCACTGGAGTCAAGCTATCCTGGCTGATGACGGCTGATAGCCAGAAACCGGTCCTAGGATGCTTGATTCCGGTCCAGGGAAGACATGGCTTGGCAGTTCGGGCTGGACTGTTCCCATGAGGCACAGGGTCAAGACTGATTTGCATATGGCCATGTCTAAACTGGGGTGGTATAGTGGGCAAAAGAACGATGGATTTAACCCAGATCTCTTGACTGGGGGAGAATGTATGCATTGTCAGCATTCCGTCCATCATTTGTTTGTTGTAACGCTTTTCGCCCTAAGTGGGATGGGTATTTCCAGACGTGGGACCCGTGCTCACTACGCCACTGGAGTCAAGCTATCCTGGCTGATGACGGCTGATAGCCAGAAACCGGTCCTAGGATGCTTGATTCCGGTCCAGGGAAGACATGGCTTGGCAGTTCGGGCTGGACTGTTCCCATGAGGCACAGGGTCAAGACTGATTTGCATATGGCCATGTCTAAACTGGGGTGGTGTAGTGGGCAAAAGAACGATGGATTTAACCCAGATCTCTTGACTGGGGGAGAATGTATGCATTGTCAGCATTCCGTCCATCATTTGTTTGTTGTAACGCTTTTCGCCCTAAGTGGGATGGGTATTCCCAGACGTGGGACCCGTGCTCACTACGCCACTGGAGTCAAGCTATCCTGGCTGATGACGGCTGATAGCCAGAAACCGGTCCTAGGATGCTTGATTCCGGTCCAGGGAAGACATGGCTTGGCAGTTCGGGCTGGACTGTTCCCATGAGGCACAGGGTCAAGACTGATTTGCATATGGCCATGTCTAAACTGGGGTGGTGTAGTGGGCAAAAGAACGATGGATTTAACCCAGATCTCTTGACTGGGGGAGAATGTATGCATTGTCAGCATTCCGTCCATCATTTGTTTGTTGTAACGCTTTTCGCCCTAAGTGGGATGGGTATTCCCAGACGTGGGACCCGTGCTCACTACGCCACTGGAGTCAAGCTATCCTGGCTGATGACGGCTGATAGCCAGAAACCGGTCCTAGGATGCTTGATTCCGGTCCAGGGAAGACATGGCTTGGCAGTTCGGGCTGGACTGTTCCCATGAGGCACAGGGTCAAGACTGATTTGCATATGGCCATGTCTAAACTGGGGTGGTGTAGTGGGCAAAAGAACGATGGATTTAACCCAGATCTCTTGACTGGGGGAGAATGTATGCATTGTCAGCATTCCGTCCATCATTTGTTTGTTGTAACGCTTTTCGCCCTAAGTGGGATGGGTATTCCCAGACATGGGACCCGTGCTCACTACGCCACTGGAGTCAAGCTATCCTGGCTGATGACGGCTGATAGCCAGAAACCGGTCCTAGGATGCTTGATTCCGGTCCAGGGAAGACATGGCTTGGCAGTTCGGGCTGGACTGTTCCCATGAGGCACAGGGTCAAGACTGATTTGCATATGGCCATGTCTAAACTGGGGTGGTGTAGTGGGCAAAAGAACGATGGATTTAACCCAGATCTCTTGACTGGGGGAGAATGTATGCATTGTCAGCATTCCGTCCATCATTTGTTTGTTGTAACGCTAGCATGAGCTGAGCCTGTCTGCAGCTTTCGGAACCATGTCATTACAGCTGTTCTATGATATAGCCTACCATATACTCTTAAAGTGCCTTATAATCTTAAACGGTTATGGTAACTATGGTTTGGCTTTATCAAAACATGTCGTGTAAGGTGTCTAACACTTTGGAATAATACCCCCATCCCATTTCTGGGGATGAGGATATTATCCCTCCCTTCTAGAGGGAGAAGACATGTTGAAACCTACTTACCTGGTTAAAGTTAACCAGAGCCCCAGCATCACAAAATGGATGCTGCTGCCACGACACAAGTCTGACCTCCTGCTGCTGGGAGTGATCCCGGCAAGGGAGGCTTGGACAATAGGTTTCCTGCCTTGGGAGGTGCGAGCACCACCCCAGATAGGCCTTAGTGTATTGGGGCAGGGAGGGATGAAAGAAACGAGACACTGCCTGGGGCACACAAGGTGTCCCATGCATAGTCCAGTTCAAACCGGTGCTGGGGCACTCCAGCCCCAGTCCTGGCGCGAAACTGGACAAAGGGAAGGGGGTGTAACCACCCCCCTCCCAGGTCCCACCCATAAGGCGTGACCTAGCAGGCAACCCAGCCCCCCAGATTAGTATAAGAGTGGTAGCTGGGCCCCAGGAGATTAGATTGTCCTGAACCTGCAACTTGAACAGAAACTCTGGACCTTCGACATTCGACGAAAGAAGAAGACTGAAGAATCTCCCTTGTGGCCAAGGAGTGGCTACCCTGTGCAAACAGGCACCATCAAGAGACTTACCCTTTGCTTTGCTGAAGTTCTACGAGGGACCGACTGCAGAGCCCGACCAGAGCCTTGACTTCCAGACTTCTCTGACCCTGATCCACATCCACAGCCGAGCCGAGATCCGTGGAGGCGACGAGAGACGTGGGACCGGCTACCTGGGAAAAGTGGCGAGTATCTTCCAGCGCAGCTTCTGAGGTACCCTCGAAGTTGTGCACCGGGGATTGAGAAGCCCCAACCCCAAGCACCATCTGCACCGAAGATCAGCCCCCCACACTCCACGAGTCCTGCGTGGGGCCCTTCTGCATTTACCTGCTTGCCGCGTCTGTCCGGTTGCTTGCCCGTTGGCTAGCGGCCTTTGCGACGACACACCTTTAAATCTTCACTGCTGGTTTGGCTCCTCCAGACTGGCTCCCGCTTCTTTGCAAAAGAGAAGCACCCCAGACCTTCCTGGTCTGCACCAGAAGCAAGTCCTTCGTTCTTCGTGGGTTCCGCTTGCCAAGGCTTGGTGAGTCCTAGTTCAACTTCGACGCCGCCGACAACAAGAGCCTTCGTGGGACAGCTCGCCTCCTGGTCCTGGTCGTCCTCGACGTCTCCTGGCACCCGTGGCTGCTGCGACAAGCTTCACCCTTCACCTGCAATCTTCACGACATCGCCTGGTTCCTTCCTGGTTCCACGTGGTCACTGGCTAGTGACCTTGACTCTGTCCCTTCTGCTTGCAGGTACCCTATCTTCTTGATCCCGGCCTTGGGATCCACCAGACACTCTGCACTGACTGCCTGTCAGCAACTTTCCATCAGGAATCCATAGAAGTCCACGACGAAACCCGACGCAAGTTCACACCTATGCACCCGCAGCCTTTGGGCTAGGTAACGTGGGTACTTCGGTGCTCACAAGGGTAGTGACTATCCTAGGGTCTAGTTTCCGAGTCTTGACTTTCTAGCTTTATCAGAAGTGTCCTAAAACTGCTTATTTCAGAACTGTACTATTTCTATCGATTATACGCATTACGCGTGAGTGTTTCCACTCTGCACCTGAATCCCGTGGGCCTCCCACTTCCTAACTGTTGGTAGTGTAGTGTAGCCCCAGCGATTCCCTAGGCCTAGGCCTATCCTATTTCCGTGACAGTGATCCTTATACCACTTCTTTAGTATATGGTTTGCGTGGCCCCTAGGGCCTAACTGTATTACTTACCTGTGTGACTTATTGTATGCTTAAATAAGACTGTGTTGTACTTACCTCGAATCTCATAAAGAGTGCTGAGGGTTTGACTAGAATAAATACACTTTATTTTATATATATATCTGTTGTGGTGTCCTTTCATTTGGTATTCAGGGGATTATATATGGTATCACAGCTGGCTTCACATGCCATTCAGAGTTTAGCCTAAGACTGCTCTTGTCCATGCTACCACTAGGATAGCTGGTCTGTAAGGTTGACTTTACAACCAATCACCATGAGGGTTGTTTGGACTGATATAAGGTGTACACTAGAACTTGTGACATCATACATCAGGCCAACTTCTCACACTCCTGACCCACCGTGAACTGCAGGTAACGCCGGTGGGCCGGCAGGACGGGGATGTGAAAATAAGCGTCCTGCAAGTCTACCATCCAGTCGCAAGGGTCTAGGGCAGCCAGCACCTGAGCTATGGTGAGCATCTTGAACCTCTCCTTCCGGAGGAAGGCGTTTACGCTCCTGAGGTCCAAGATAGGGCGTAGGCCCCCCTTGCCCTTCTTGTGAACCAGAAAGTAGTGGGAATAGCAATCACGACCTACTTCTGGACCAGGAACGCGCTTGACGGCCCCTTTGGCCAAGAGGGCCGTAACTTCCTCCCACAGAAGATTCAAGTGATCCCCGACATACGGTGGTACTGCGGTGGCATGGCTGGAGGGGTTGTCTCGAAGGGGAGGGAGTAGCCCCTTCGGACGATTTGCAGCACCCACCTGTCCGAAGTGATGGAGCGCCAGTGGAGCAGGTGATGGCGAACTCTGCCGCCCACTGGAGTGGAATGGGCCTGAAAGCTCGGACTAGGAGGGCTTTGAGGCGGATGCTGCCGGGGTGGATGTGGAGTGACCGGCACGTTGTCCCCCAGCGTGCAGGATGGTTCTGCGGCCGGTGGCTAGGCGGACGTGAGGGGACGCCCCTTCATGGCCACGAAAGGGACGAAAGGCGGAAGTTTGCGGTCGCGGGGCCGAGAGACCCAAGGACTTGGCTGTAGCCCGGGATTCCTTGAAGCGAGCCAGCGCACTATCCGCCTTCTCGCCAAAAAGGCGAGTGCCATCAAAGGGCATATGAGGGTACTCTGGACATCCGCCGAGAAAGACGTGGACTATAGCCATGCGTGGCGACGTAGTGCCACCGTGGTTGAAATCACCCTACCCAGCGAGTCCATGGTGTCTAGTCCACATCGTATGGCATGGCGTGTTGCATCTCTCCCATCGGCAAGCGCCTGTGTGAGCCGTGACCGGGCCTCCTCCGGACACAAGGGCAGCACGTCCTCCACCGCATCCCACAGAGAGTGGGAATAACGGTCCAAGAGGCAAGCGGTATTCAAGGGCCGCAGTCCCAAACTAAGGGAAGAGAACAGCTTCTTCCCAAACTGTTCCAACATCTTGGATTCCCGATCCGGAGGAGCGGACGGGAAGGAGGATTGGGAAGTCGAGGCCTGGATAACCAGGCTCTCGGGCGTGGGGTGATGGGACAGAAAACTGGGGTCGCCCGGAGCAGGGAGGTGGCGCCGGGCCAAGTTCCGGTCCACATGAGGTACTGTGGAGGGCTTGGACCAGGTGCCCTGCAGAACGTCCACTAGTGCCTCATTGAACTGCAGCAGAGGCTCCATGGAGCTTGCTGACGGTTGAAGCACTTCTGTGAGGAGGTTAGGCTTCACGGCCACAGCAGGCAACTCCAGCCCAAGGGCTTCGGTCGCCTTGCGCAGCACCACTTAAAAAGCAGCACCTTCCCCCGAGGCCACAGTCGGAGGAGAGATGAAACCAGCGTCCGGGGAGGTGTCCAGACCACTGGCATCCCCCAGTTCGTCTGCCCAGTCCTGTGAAAGTTTGGCCTGCCTGGCCATAGGGTCCTCAGACCCCTCCCAGTCACCCCTGTTATCCGATTCCTGAAAAACAGGGGGAATAACTGGAGCCGGGTGGGAGATGAAATGCTCATCCATCGGTGTCAGATGCGGCGTCGAGCGACGCCGCACCGGCGCAGGGCCTGGACCGGGGCTGAACCAGGGAACGGTGTCGTCCGGAGACGGCGCCGGAGGTGGAACCGGTGTCAGCGCCGGCGGAGGAGGCGTCGTGAGATCGACCGGCGCCGGCAGAGATCCAGGCCTGGATCCCTCGGGGACCTGCGGCGTCGGGACCTTAATTGTCGATGGCGCCGGGGCCACAGCCGCCGGCTCGCGAGGTCGCCCAGTCGAGCCCGCGGGACCCGAAGGCGCGCCGGCAGGCGTCGACGGCAGAGCCAGGCCCCTCATGGCCGAGAGGAAGGCAATGATCTCCGCCGGAGTCGCGTCAGTCCCAGGGACCGGCGGGTATGGGGACGGACGCGGCTCCTGTGGCTCCGACGGAGCCGCGGGGGTGGGACCACCCTGACCCTCGACCGAATCGCGCGACCGGCGAGGGGAGTCCGAAGAGAGGTGTTGCCTCTTGGACTTCTTTGAGCGCTTCGACTTACCCGAAAACTTCGAGCCCGACGAGCGATGATGGTGGCTGCGGCTCCGCGACTGGTCCTTGGACCTCCTCCTGGACCGGGACCGTGAATGGCGTGGAGCCGAGTGCCGAAGCTCGAGAAGCTTATGGGACCGCTCCCGCCTAGCCTTCGAGGTCAAGGCCTGACAGTCGAGGCACGACTCCGCATCGTGGTCGGCCCCCAGGCAGTAAAGGCACCAGCGATGGTGGTCCGTCACCGGCATCAGTCGATGACAGGAGTCACAGGCCTTAAAACCAGGCATCCTACCGGCACCAGAGTCGAGTCGACAGAAGACCAAAAGGAGTCAAAAAAGTTTAGTCAAAAAGTGACTAAGGGGTAAGCTCTTCCCGGATCGGCGCTGTCTGACGCGGAAAAAAGAAGAACTGATGTCAGCGTGCGAGGGCGGCGTCTAAGTACTCCGACTACGTCATTCTGGCGCACAACGCCAACGACGCACGCGGAGCCGCAGACGACGCCTAGCGATGCGCAAGGGGTATTGCTGACAAAAAATCTTTCCGGATCCAGCCTGACGCCCGGGGATATTCTAAGGTGAGGAATCTAACTAACGTGTTTCTTTCAGATTCAGGGTTTGGAGTTCACAAATCTACCATGGAGCTAATGCAAAAAACAGAGCATTCCTAAACTTTGAAACTTGCTGCATAATACTAGAAGTTAAGGGGAGCACTCATAAATGCATTCTTGTATATCAAGACCAAAAAGGCAGACACAACGGTCTGTGTCTGTTCCAGAATCTCCAGTTAGAACTTTCAGAAACCCCCAGTGGAACAATAGAAGAAGTAACCTTCCTGGAAGTCAGCTGGAAGCCTTTGTCTTTCATTCATTAAGCCAGTTTTCAATGACTGAACACGTTGCCGTTGCGAAACCAAATATTTTTGTGGAAACAAATGGGAAATCTTCCAAGAACAGATAGGTATTTCACAAACCTACCTTTCCACTAAAATCACTAGACATATATCGACAGAAAAGCAACATTACCTGGGAGTGAGACATTTACCACGTCAGGTAAATACTATTAGTATGTGTGCTAAATACCTCTTATTCAAAGTTTTTCACTTGAAAACAGAGACATTTTAAGACATAGGTAAAGCGGGCGATTGCCCAGGCCCCCTACCTTTTAAGGTCCCTCTGTCAACGATCAGGACAGTGCAGCTATATTGACTACAATAACACTCCTCTTGTTTGAATTCATTTCAAGTACAGGCTGTAGGAGAGTAGGGTCTGCTTTCTATGTTCACCCCCACTTTTTGCTTTTGCTTCACTGGTTTTTGACTTAGATGTGGCTGTGGGCCTGCTAATCAGACCCACAGCCCAGCTGTTCTCTCTCTAAACTGATACGATGTACTTTAGGTGCATAACCCAATTGGATAGGATCACCTTATTGGCCCCTGTACAGTGTACCTTAGGTACCCAGGGCATAGGTGTACCCTAGGCCTACCAGGGGCTGCAGCATGTATTATGCCACCCCTGGCCTGGCGTTCCATTATGACACAACTGGCTGATCACTCAGCTGGCGCAAGGTCGTGTAATCACCCCTTGCTTAGATGTAGTATTCCTATACCTACCTTATATATGGACACATGTGTACCTATCAGCCACTCCTATGGCAGGCCTTAACAATCCTGGAGGCAGAGTGCTTGGTAACATGTGAGATGGTGCTCTAGCATGAGCTGAGCCTGTCTGCAGCTTTCGGAACCATGTCCTTATAGCTGTTCTATGATATAGCCTACCATATACTCTTAAAGTGCCTTATAATCTTAAACGGTTATGGTAACTATGGTTTGGCTTTATCGAAACATGTCGTGTAAGGTGTCTAACACTGTGGAATAATACCCCCATACCATTTCTGGCGATGAGGATATTATCCCTCCCTTCTAGAGGGAGAAGACATGTTGAAACCTACTTTCCCGGTTAAAGTTAACCAGAGCCCCATCATCACAAAATGGATGCTGCTGCCACAGACACAAGTCTGACCTCCTGCTGCTGGGAGTCCTTCCAGCGAGGGAGGCTTGGACAATAGGTTTCCTGCCTTGGGAGGTGCGAGCACCACCCTAGACAGGATTTAGTGTATTGGGGCAGGGAGGGTTGAATGAAACGAGACACTGCCTGGGGCACACAAGGTGTCCCATGCATAGTCCAGTTCAAACCGGTGCTGGGGCACGCCAGCCCCAGCTCTGGCGCGAAACTGGACAAAGCAAAGGGGGTGTAGCCACTCCCCTTCCTGGTCCCTCCCATAGGAGGGACCTTGCAGGTAGCCCAGCCCACTAGCCCAGTATATTAGTAGCTAGTTGGGCCCTGCTAAATTAGATTAACCTGAATCTGCAACTTGAACAGAAACTCTGGACCTTCGACATTCGACCTCAGGAAGAAGACTGAAGAAATCTCCCTTGTGGCCAAGGAGTGACCACCCTGGGCAACCAGGCACCATCCAGCGACCGCTGCTTGCTTTGCGACTGAATCCTACGAGGGACGACTGCAGAGACTGACCAGCGCCAAGACTTCCAGACACCTCTGAACCAGATCCACATCTCCAGTGAAGCTGAGACCCGTGGAAGTGACGAGGGACGTGGGACCGGCGACTTGGGAAAGTGGCTAGTACCTGACTAGCGCGACTTCGGATGCTCCCTCGAGGCTGTGCTTGGGGAATTGAGAAGCCCCACTCCAGAGCACCATCTGCAAAGAAGACCAGCTCCCCACACTTCACGTGTTCTGCGTGGGGCCCTTCTGCACCTGTGTAGCTTGACGTGTTGTCCGGTTGCTGGCCCGTTGGCTAGTAGCCTCTGCGATGACGAACCTTTGTTTTCCACTTGCTGGTCCGGCTCCTCCAGACTGGCACCCGCTCCTCTGTGAAAGAGAAGCACCCCAGACCTTCCTGGTCTGCACCAGAAGCAAGTCCTCCATTCTGCGTGGGTTCCGCTTGCCAAGGCTTGTTGGGTCCTGACTCGACTTCGACGCCGCCGACAGCAAGAGCCTTCGTGGGACAGCTCACCTCCTGGTCCTGGTCATCCTCGACATCTCCTGGTACCCGCGGCTGCTGCGACAAGCTTCACCTCTTCACCTGCATCTTCACGACATCGCCTGGCTCCTTCCCGGTTCCTTCCCGGCTCCTGGCTGGTGACCTAGACTCTGTCCCTTCTGCTTGCAGGTTCCTTCCTTCTTGATCCCCATCTTGGGATCCACCGGACACTCTTCACTGACTGCCTGTCAGCAACTTTCCTTCAGGCATCCATAGAAGTCCACGACGAAACCCGACGCAAGTTCACACCTATGCACCCGCAGCCCGTGGGCTAGGTAACTTGGGTACTTTGGTGCTCACAAGGGTATTGACTATCCTAGGGTCTAGTTTCCGAGTCTCGACTTTCTAGCTATACCAGAAGTGTCCTAAAACTGCTTATTTTTAACTACTAGTAATTCTATCGACTTTTACGCATTACGCGTGAGTGTTTCCACTCTGCACCTAGCCCCAGCGATTCCCTAGGCCTAGGCCTATCCTGTGTTCGTGACAGTGGTCCTTATACCACTCAGTATATGGTTTGCGTGGCCCCTAGGGCCTAACTGTATTACTTACCTGTGTGACTTAATGTATGCTTAAATAAGACTGTGTTGTACTTACCTCGAATCTCATAAAGAGTGCTGAGGGTTTGCCTAGAATAAATACATTCTATTTTTATATATATCTGTTGTGGTGTCCTTTCATTTGGTATTCAAGGGATTACATATGGTATAACAGCTGGCTTCACATGCCATTCAGAGTTTAGCCTAAGACTGCTCTTGTCCATGCTACCACTAGGATAGCTGGTCTAAAAGGTTGACTTTACAACCAATCACCATAAGGGTTGTTTGGACTGATACAAGGTGTACACTAGAATTAGTGACATCATATATCAGGCCAACTTCCCACATTGGTGAGCAGCGGTTGGGATCTGAGCTTGCTGTTGTAATACCATTGTAATCTTGAGATACTAAATTGAAAGATCACATAAGATATTGTTTAGGTACATATAAGATAGATTATAAATACTTAAGTCCTACTGGACTTAGTTGTTGTAGGTTGAAGGGCCTAGCACACCCTGACTACAACTACTAGAGAGGTTTAGTAGATACAACTTGTAGGTAGGTGCACACACCACACCCTCACTAGATCATGTCTCTGAGAGGAGATCAAGGTGATTCTCTCCCAGGAGGGGTAGATCTTAGAAAGATCCCCTCTAGATATGATACCCTAACTTTTCAGGAGATGAGACAATTGTGTACCTCCAGAAAGTTAAAACGGGGTTCAAACCCTACCCTCATTCAGCTAGTAGAGATCCTAGAGGAGTATGATGCTCTTAGGGCCTCCCAGGCTAGTACCCTAGGTACAGGTGAGGGTCTACCCACTACAGATGAGTCAGATGGGACTTCAGACGAGGAGGTAGACCGCCAGGTGAAAGTAGGAAGACTCAAGTGGGCTTAACCAGAGAAACAGGAGAGACAGATCCCCTTCGAGAGAATCCATCCACTCCCATGTCTCTAACAGCTCCAATGCCTGTTCTCACAGAGGAATGACTTCCCCCCAGAGAACGGAGCATGAAGCCAGAATGAGGGAAGCTAATCTAAGGATTGAGAGGGAAGAACTTGCCCTTGCCAAGGAGAAGCTTGCTCTGGCTAGAGAACAAAAGTTAAGTGGGTTAGAACCCACTGGTGGCAGCAATATCCCTAAGGATAGAGACAGGCACTATGATAATAGAAACCTGAGCAAGATTGTCCCTCCCTACAAGTGTGAGGATGACATCCACAAATGGATAACTGCTTTGGAGAGAGCTTGCAAAGTACAGCAGGTACCCCAAAGTCAGTGGGCAGCTATCTTGTGGCTCTGAGAAAGGTAGAGACAAGCTCCTCACAGTTAGTGATGAGGATGCAGACAATTACACTGTCCTGAAGAGTGCTCTGATTGATGGGTTTGGCCTAACCACTGAACAATACAGGTTGTTGTTCAGGGATACCCAGAAGACACAGACTCAGGACTGGACTGACTTTGTAGATTGTGCCACTAAGGCTCTGGAAGGCTGGTTATTGGGTAGTAAGGTTAAGGACTATACAGGATTGTATAATTTGATCATGAGAGAACAAATCCTTAATAACTGTCAAAACCAGCTGTTGCATCAACACTCGATTGACTCTGACCTAACTTCTCCCCAGGAATTGGGAAAGAAGGCAGATAGGTGGGTCAGGACTAGAGTTAAGCAGAAAAACCAAAACCAGGGCGGTGATCATAAAAAGGCAGACCAGAAGGGTAATGATCAGACACAAAAAGACCAGAAGTCTTCACCAGGCCCCCAAAAGGCTCAGGGGGAGGGTGGTCCCAAAAAGGATAAAAAGAAAGATGGCCAAAAGAAACCCTGGTGCAACTATTGTAAGTCAAACTCACATTGGTTTAGTGAGTGCACCAAAAAGGATAAGCCCCCAGCCGCCATTGCCCCTAAGGCAACTGTACCCCCTAGTCCAGCTGTAAGTGGTGGTTCCCAGCAAAAGGGTGTAGTAGGGTTAACCCTGGGAACTGAGGAGGGTCCTGGCCTAGTCCGGATACCTGCTCAGGCTGTTCTGATCTGTGATGGGGACATAGCTTTGTCCTCTACTGTAGGCCCCAGTAACCTGGGCACGTACAGACAGACTCCTTTTATCAATAATAGAATGGCTCAGGCCTACAGGGACACTGGGGCTAGTGTCACAATGGTGACACCTGCCTTTGTGGACCCTGGACAGATCATGCTAGGTGAGAACTACCTAGTGACCAACGCTAGCAATGCCACTACCTCCCATAGTGTGGCAATTGTTAACTTCTCCTGGGGAGGGGTAACTGGCCTCAAGAAAGTTGTGGTAAGTTCAGACCTTCCTGTAGAGTGTCTGTTAGGAAATGATCTTGAAACTTCAGTTTGGTCTGAAGTGGAGTATAGGACCCATGCAGAAATGCTTGGGATAGATGCACATGTCCTTGCTGTGACCAGGTCACAGGCCAAAAAGTGTAACACTGAACAAGTGCTGGATCCTGGGACTATGGACCAGACACAAACCAAGAGAAAGAGCAGTAGGGTAAAGGTTGTGCCTTCCCCCCTGCCTCAGGTGGTGGATCGGCCCTCCCAGGAGGATGATTCTGAGAGCCCTGAAGGAACTGTCCTAGAAGAACTGGAACCTGATCAGGTTGAGTTTCTTGGGACAGGGGGACCTTCAAGGGCAGATCTGAGGCAGGCTCAATTAGACGGCCCCTCTCTTGAACCCCTCAGACAGCAGGCTGCTGCTGAGGCTGCAGGGAATGCTCAAGGTACCCATAGAGTGTATTGGGATGAAGGGCTGCTGTACTCAGAGGCTAGAGACCCCAAGCCTGGTGCGTCCAGGAGGTTGGTAATACCCTTGAGTTTCAGAGGCTTCCTTCTTACCTTGGCCCATGATATTCCCCTTGCAGGACACTTAGGCCAGAACAAGACTTGGGACAGACTTGTCCCTCACTTTCACTGGCCTCACATGTCAGAAGATACCAAGGAGTTTTGTCGCTCCTGTGTCACCTGCCAAGCCAGTGGCAAATCAGGTGGCACCACAAAGGCCCCCCTCATACCACTGCCTGTGGTGGGGGTTCCCTTTGAGAGAGTGGGGATAGACATTGTAGGACCAATGGACCCCCCTACAGCATCTGGGCACAGATTTATACTGGTGATAGTGGACCATGCCACCAGGTATCCAGAAGCTATTCCCCTGAGGACCACAACAGCACCTGTTGTGGCAAGAGCCCTACTTGGAGTCTTCTCCAGAGTGGGTTTTCCAAAGGAGGTTGTGTCTGACAGAGGTGCCAACTTCATGTCAGGATATTTGACTGCAATGTGGAAGGAATGTGGTGTCAACTACAAGTTCACTACACCCTATCACCCACAGTGCAATGGGCTTGTGGAGAGATTCAACAAGACCCTAAAAGGGATGATAAAAGGTTTACCAGACAAGCTTAGGCGAAGATGGGACATCCTGTTACCCTGCCTTCTGTTTGCTTACAGAGAGGTCCCACAAAAGGGGGTTGGCTACAGCCCTTATGAGCTTTTGTTTAGGCACCCTGTAAGAGGACCCCTATGTTTAGTAAGGGAAGGATGGGAGAGACCTCTCAGACAACGCAAACTTGACATAGTGGATCATGTACTTGGTCTCCGCTCCAGGATGGCAGAGTATATGAAGAAGGCTTCTAAAAACCTTGAGGCAAGCCAAGAACTCCAAAAAGCTTGGCATGACCAAAAGGCTGTGCTGACTGTGTACCAGCCAGGGCAGAAAGTGTGGGTGTTGGAGCCAGTGGCCCCAGCAGCACTCCAAGACAAATGGTCTGGACCCCACACTATTGTTGAGCAAAAGGGAGAAGTCACCTACTTGGTGGACCTTGGGACTCCCAGAAGCCCCCACTGGGTGCTTCATGTCAACAGATTGTAGGCATATGTTGACAGGGCAGACATGGGCTTATTCATGGCTACAGATGAGGGGCAGGAGGAAGAGAGTGACCCTCTCCCAGACCTGTTGACTCAGAACCCTGATGATGGCTCAGTTGATGGTGTGGTCTTTTCTGACAGCCTCACTGTCCATCAGCAACAGGACTGTAGACAAGTTCTGCAATCCTACAGACATATGTTCTCTCTGACCCCAAGTCAGACAAACTGGTGCACCCATGAGGTGGACACTGATGACAGTCTGCCTGTGAAGAGTAAAATCTACAGGCAACCTGACCATGTCAGGGACTGCATAAAAGTTGAGGTACAAAAGATGTTGGAGCTGGGAGTCATTGAACCTTCAGAGAGCCCTTGGGCTAGTCCTGTAGTTCTTGTGTCAAAACCTCACACCCAAGATGGTAAGAGAGAGATGAGGTTTTGCGTGGACTACAGAGGTCTGAATGCTGTCACTAGGACAGATGCCCACCCAATACCTAGGGCAGATGAGCTCATTGACAGACTGGCAGCTGCTAAGTTTTTGAGCACATTTGACCTGACAGCAGGCTACTGGCAAATCAGACTAGCTGAGAATGCAAAGGCCAAAACTGCTTTCTCGACCCCAGGAGGACATTATCAATTTGTGGTAATGCCCTTTGGTTTGAAGAATGCACCTGCCACTTTCCAAAGGTTGGTGAATCAAGTCCTTACAGGCCTGGATGACTACTGTGCAGCTTATCTTGATGATATTGCTGTCTTTAGCTCCACCTGGGAGGATCACCTGGTCCACCTGAGGAATGTTTTAGAGGCCCTGCAAAAGGCAGGCCTCACTATCAAGGCCACTAAGTGCCAGATAGGGCAGAGCAAGGTTGTATACCTGGGCCACCTAGTCGGTGGGGGTCAGGTTCAACCACTGGAGAGCAAGATCCAGACCATAAAGGACTGGACTCCACCAACTACCCAGACTCAGGTCAGAACTTTCTTGTGCCTGACTGGATACTACAGAAAGTTTGTTAAGAACTATGGGTCCATTGTGACACCACTTAATGACATGACCTCTAAGAAGATGCCAAAGAAAGTTCAATGGACAGTGAGCTGTCAAAAAGCATTTGATGACCTGAAGCAGGCCATGTGCAGTGCACCTATTCTGAAAAGTCCAGACTACTCCAAAGAGTTCATAGTCCAGACAGATGCTTCTGAGTTGGGTGTGGGAGCTGTTCTTTCACAACTGAATGTAGATGGTCAAGACCAGCCCATTGCTTTTATTAGTAGAAGGCTGACCCCTAGAGAGAAATGTTGGTCAGCTATTGAGAGGGAGGCCTTTGCTGTGGTTTGGGCCCTGAAGAAGCTGAGGCCATACTTGTTTGGCACTCACTTCAAGATTCAGACAGACCATAAGCCCCTCTTGTGGCTAATCAGATGAAGGGTGAAAATCCCAAACTTCTTAGGTGGTCCATTTCCCTACAGGGGATGGACTTCACAGTGGAACATAGACCTGGGACTGACCATGCCAATGCAGATGGACTCTCCAGATATTTCCACTTAGAACATGAAGACTCAACTGGTCAAGGTTAGTTTAATGTCCCTAAGTTTGGGGGGGGGGGGGTTGTGTAGGAGAGTAGGGTCTGCTTTCTATGTTCACCCCCACTTTTGGCTTTTGCTTCACTGGTTTTTTACTTAGATGTGGCTGTGGGCCTGCTAATCAGACCCACAGCCCAGCTGTTCTCCCTCTAAACTGATACTATGTACTTTAGGTGCATAACCCAATTGGATAGGATCACCTTATTGGCCCCTGTACAGTGTACCTTAGGTACCCAGGGCATAGGTGTACCCTAGGCCTACCAGGGGCTGCAGCATGTATTATGCCACCCCTGGCCTGACCTTCCATTATGACACAACTGGCTGATCACTCAGCTGGGGCAAGGTCGTGTAATCACCCCTTGCTTAGGTGTAGTATTCCTATACCTACCTTATATATAGACACATGTGTACCTATCAGCCACTCCTATGGCAGGCCTTAACAATCCTGGAGGCAGAGTGCTTGGTAACATGTGAGATGGTGCTCTAGCATGAGCTGAGCCTGTCTGCAGCTTTCGGAACCATGTCCTTATAGCTGTTCTATGATATAGCCTACCATACACTCTTAAAGTGCCTTATAATCTTAAACGGTTATGGTAACTATGGTTTGGCTTTATCGAAACATGTTGTGTAAGGTGTCTAACACTGTGGAATAATACCCCCATACCATTTCTGGCGATGAGGATATTATCCCTCCCTTCTAGAGGGAGAAGACATGTTGAAACCTACTTACCCGGTTAAAGTTAACCAGAGCCCCAGCATCACAAAATGGATGCTGCTGCCACAGACACAAGTCTGACCTCCTGCTGCTGGGAGTCCTTCCAGCGAGGGAGGCTTGGACAATAGGTTTCCTGCCTTAGGAGGTGCGAGCACCACCCTAGATAGGATTTAGTGTATTGGGGCAGGGTGGGTTGAATGAAACGAGACACTGCCTGGGGCACACAAGGTGTCCCATGCATAGTCCAGTTCAAACCGGTGCTGGGGCACTCCAGCCCCAGCTCTGGCGCGAAACTGGACAAAGGAAAGGGGGTGTAGCCACTCCCCTTCCTGGTCCCACCCATAGGAGGGACCTTGCAGGTAGCCCAGCCCACTAGCCCAGTATATTAGTAGCTAGTTGGGCCCTGCTAAATTAGATTAACCTGAGTCTGCAACTTGAACAGAAACTCTGGACCTTCGACATTCGACCTCAGGAAGAAGACTGAAGAAATCTCCCTTGTGGCCAAGGAGTGACCACCCTGGGCAACCAGGCACCATCCAGCGACCGCTGCTTGCTTTGCGACTGAATCCTACGAGGGACGACTGCAGAGACTGACCAGCGCCGAGACTTCCAGACACCTCTGAACCAGATCCACATCTCCAGCGAAGCTGAGACCCGTGGAGGTGACGAGGGACATGGGACCGGCAACTTGGGAAAAGTGGCTAGTACCTGACTAGCGCAACATACGAGGCTCCCTCGAGGCTGTGCTTGGGGAATTGAGAAGCCCCACTCCCGAGCACCATCTGCAAAGAAGACCAGCTCCCCACACTTCACATGTTCTGCGTGGGGCCGTTCTGCACCTGTGTTGCTTGACGTGTCGTCCGGTTGCTGGCCCGTTGGCTAGTAGCCTCTGCGACGACGAACCTTTGTTTTCCACTTACTGGTCCGGCTCCTCCAGACTGGCACCCGCTCCTCTGTGAAAGAGAAGCACCCCAGACCTTCCTGGTCTGCACCAGAAGCAAGTCCTCCATCCTTCATGGGTTCCGCTTGCCAAGGCTTGTTGGGTCCTGACTCGACTTCGACGCCGCCGACAGCAAGAGCCTTCGTGGGACAGCTCACCACCTGGTCCTGGTCATCCTCGACGTCTCCTGGTACCCGTGGCTGCTGCGACAAGCTTCACCTCTTCACCTGCATCTTCACGACATCACCTGGTTCCTTCCTGGTTTCTTCCCGGCTCCTGGCTGGTGACCTAGACTCTGAGCCTTCTGCTTGCAGGTTCCTTCCTTCTTGATCCCCACCTTGGGATCCACCGGACACTCTTCACTGACTGCCTGTCAGCAACTTTCCTTCAGGCATCCATAGAAGTCCACGACGAAACCCGACGCAAGTTCACACCTATGCACCCGCAGGCCGTGGGCTAGGTAACTTGGGTTCTTCGGTGCTCACACGGGTATTGACTATCCTAGGGTCTAGTTTCCGAGTCTCTACTTTCTAGCTATACCAGAAGTGTCCTAAAACTGCTTATTTTTAACTACTAGTGATTCTATCGACTTTTACGCATTACGCGTGAGTGTTTCCACTCTGCACCTGAATCCCGTGGGCCTCCCACTTCCTAACTGTTGGTAGTGTAGTGTAGCCCCAGCGATTCCCTAGGCCTAGGCCTATCCTGTGTTCGTGGCAGTGGTCCTTATACCACTTACTTAGTATATGGTTTGCGTGGCCCCTAGGGCCTAACTGTATTACTTACCTGTGTGACTTAATGTATGCTTAAATAAGACTGTGTTGTACTTACCTCGAATCTCATAAAGAGTGCTGAGGGTTTGCCTAGAATAAATACATTCTATTTTTATACATATCTGTTGTGGTTTCCTTTCATTTGGTATTCAAGGGATTACATATGGTATAACAGCTGGCTTTACATGCCATTCAGAGTTTAGCCTAAGACTGCTCTTGTCCATGCTACCACTAGGATAGCTGGTCTATAAGGTTGACTTTACAACCAATCACCATACGGGTTGTTTGGACTGATACAAGGTGTACACTAGAATTAGTGACATCATATATCAGGCCAACTTCCCACACAGGCCGCAACACCCACTTAAGTCTCTCTTATTGTTATTGTGACTTGATGAAAAAATGTGTTTTCGTGAAAAACATTGAAATTAAACTGGTAATCTCTTTAAAATTGTATACATGTTTGTATTTTGAAAGAGTATTGCTATGTTCCATTAGAGGTAGTGAGGAATAGAGCATGCAGGAATAAGATGACAAGGCAGAAGATGTGCTTGTAGGTTCTTTTATTGTAGCACGAAGACAAGAGACCCCATCCTTCAACTCTCAAGAGCAACTGACAAATCGTTCAAGGAGTAACATTCTGACCCCAGTACATTCCACAACAGAACACAATAACCCAGCATGACATAGTAAAGTGACATATAAACAATCTAGAATACTTCATCACCTCCCTCTTTTAACCTAGAAAACTACATCACCTCCCTCTTTTCCAAACCAAACAAACACAACATAAAACAAAATACCAAAAAGTGCACAGTATAAACTAATAAGACTTAATCTTGAAATTGTTGAGGAACTCTCCTCAACCTGACAGGCCTCGTCGATACAGGAAGTGAGGGAAGAGAGGGAACAGGCAAAGCATGAGACAAACTTTCTTCTATACATTTAGAAGGACATTTCGCAATCCTGTTAAGATTCCACACTCTATGGTCTTGGGTTCTAACAGCATTGCCTAGAAGTCTGGTTACCTTAATTGGTTGACCAAATTTTGACTTTCCAAATTTCCTTTTAGGTAGTTTTACCCTGACCCAATCACCAACTTGAATGACCATTCTTTTAACAGCCTTCCTAGTGTCATACACCTTTCTCTTTACCATTTTTTCCACTTCACGATCCTTCCAACCTTCAGTTTTGTCAACAACACCACCCACTTCCAACCTTCTAGATGTCACCCAAAGAGGATTCAGCTGCGTACTAGGTACCCTTCCTCTAAATAAAGTAAAAGGAGATACTCCAGTAAAGGAATGGGGAGTAACCCTATACTCATATACTTTTTTATTGACCGCTTCCTCCCAGTCATAATCAGACATTAATGCCAACTGCATAGCCTCCTTGAGCACCCTCACAAACCTCTCAACAACACCATTACATTCTGGATAGTACAAAGCAGCCCGTTTGTGTGTAATACCTCGTTCACTGAAGAATTCCTCCACCACCCTGGACACAAACTGCACCCCATTGTCTGTCAACACAGATGCTGGCAAACCCTCACAAGCAAAAAGATCATCAAGGAAATTAATAACCGCAACAGAATCAACACTATTTACTATTTTAATGACTGGCCACCTCGAGAACATAACCACACAGACCAAAACATACTGATCTCGAGACTTCACTTTGACTGGACCAAGAATATCAACAGCTATATCTGTCCAGGGACCATTTGCTTGTTTCCTGATAACCATGGGTTGTGTCCTGCATTTAAGAACTTTGTCACTTCCAGCACACTGGGGACAAGAGCGCACCAATCTTTCCACCATGGTGTCCATTGCAGGCCACCAATAAATCTCCCTCAGTCTTTCCTTTGTTTTCGCAATGCCCATATGACTGGAGTGCGCACTTTCAACTAACTTTTGGCGCACAGCACCAGGAACAATCAGTCTACTTCCTCTAAAGAGAAGCCCATTCGAAAAAGACAATTCTTCCTTAACATTCCAAAAACCCCTAATCTCCTCATCACACAGACGTTTCTCACACCACCCATCACGCACAAAACAGACAACACGCTGAAGAATGGCATCATCCCTCATTACTGCATTCCATTCTTCCTCAGTAACAACCCCCTGAGTGACTAGACACACACTCCATTCTTCTCTAGAATGTTCCCCAAGAAAAGAATCTTCCTCATCTTCACCTTCATCAAAGACAGAAGTGCCACCAAGTCTTGACAAACAATCTGCGAGAATATTGTTAGCCCCTGGCAAATAATGAACATCAAACTCAAAATCTTGCAACGCCACAACCCATCTCCTTATCCTATGTGAAACACTGTCAATACCCTTTTTCCCGAATACTTCTTTCAATGGTTTGTGATCAGAGACTACAAAAAATCCTTTACCCCACAAAAATTTTCTCAGTTTACGAACAGCCCAATACACCGCTAGAGCCTCTTTCTCGACTACTGAGTAATTACACTCCGCCCCTCTAAGAGGCCTTGATACGAACAAAATTGTATTATCCCCTACTTCACCGGGTTGTAATAACACTGCACCCAGTCCTTTAGAGCTAGCATCAGTCATAACATAGGAGTCTTTTGTAGGATCAAAACTGGAAAGATTAGGTGCCTTGTTCAGACAATTTTTAATCAGATCAAACTCAGCACTACAAGATTCGTCCCACTTGAACTCACTACCTTTCTTTAGTAGTGACCTGATCTTTTCTGTATTCTGAGCAAAACCAGGAACAAACTTGTTATAAAACTCTGCCATCCCCAAAAATTTTGTGAGTTCATCTCTACTCGCAGGATAATTCAACTTAGAGATGGCTTCTACCAGAGACGGTTTTGGCTTGATCCCTGACCCAGAAGTCACATGCCCAAGGTACTCAATCTCCTTTACGTCAAATTTGCACTTATCTAACCTGAGGGTGAGACCAGAATCTTCCAACCTAGAGAGAACTTGATTAACCCTTTCATTGTGTTCAACCAAACTCGACCCATAAACAAGGACGTCGTCCTGATAGATCTTGACTCCACCAATATCCCGCAAAGCATTCTCCATCGCCCTTTGAAACACTGATGCGGCTGATATTAAACCAAAGGGCATTCTAAGAAACTTGAAGGTGCCAAACGGCGTGATGAAGGCCGTCAAATCTTGGCACGAGGGATGGAGTCTGACCTGATGGTAGGCCGAAGATAGGTCTAACGTAGAAAAGTGTGTGGCCCCACCTAATGAGGACAGCATTTCCGTTATATTCGGAAGAGGGTAATGATCTACAACCACAGCTTTATTCAGTTCTCTCAAATCAATACATAACCTGGCCTCTCCGTTAGCCTTCTGGGCCATAACAACCGGAGAAACCCACTCCGTAGCTTCAATCTCTTGAATGACCCCACTATCCAGCAACTTTTTTAACTCGTCCTTCATCTTGTCTCTTACCAACAAAGGAACATTCCTGACTTTGGCCACCACCGGAATGGAATCCTTTTTTAATTTAATAAGATGTACATACTTTCTAAGACACCCTAGTTTTCTCTCAAAAACTTTAGGAAACTTACTTATCCAGACACTGTTATCAGAGATGGATGCAACGGTGGATAGGTCTCTCAAACACACCGAAGGAGATTCATTGGGATCTAAAAAGACACCAAGATCACGTTGGTGTGACCAACTGATCAAAGAGTCCCCTTTCATTAAGACATAAATCTTCCCTGCCGTGATCCTCCCTCTAAAGTCTATTGTTCCCATCAAATATCCCAAAAGGTTTATGATTTGACCACCATAACCTCTAGGAGTAATATCTGGTTTAAATAGTTTCACCTTGGTGGTTAGATATTTTTCATAAAAAGTTTTTGGTACTAGAGTGATCTTGGCTCCAGAATCAAACAACATATCTGCATGATAGTCATTAACTAACACTCTTTCTATAGGTCCATCTGCCGCCTGACTGCAAATTTGAGATACAATCAGATCACCATCATCTTGCTCATAAATGTCTACTTCACTCACATTTTTTGTATTTTTGCTAGACCTGCAGCACTTAGAAAGATGACCCTTTTTTTTACAAATGGAACAGATTGTTTTCCATCCAGGACAGTCTTTGAAATTAGCTACATGTCCTGCATTCCCACACCGAAAGCACTTTACTGAACATTTAGAATTCCATTTTGAGCGTATGACCTTAGAGGAACCTGCACTAGTTTGTAAAGATGATTTAACCAGTTTGTCGGAATTTTCAGAAGGCTTTGTTTTAATCTCTTTGACATCAGTGTTCGCACTTTTGTCAGTGTCCAAAGCTTTCTTTATGGCTTCAGAACATGCTTTAGAGTGTTCGTGCATTTTCAACGTGGTGATAACTTCTTCTAAAGGCGGGTTATCTTTTTGCCAAAGAGCACCTTTCGCCTTTTCTATCGAAGAACCCAACATGAGTTGATCTCTAAGTCTTTCATCCAAACTACCAGCAAACGAGCAAGTGGAAGCAAGTTTGCGCAATGACGTAACATACTGCTCCACTGATTCATCATGCCTTTGAACTCTCTTGCCAAAATGATACCTTTCTAAAATCATGCTCATTTTAGCTAAATAATGTAAATCCATTTTCTTAATACAAATTTCATACTCATTGAGGGAGTCCCCATCAGGTAGGTCTGGAAGGTGTTCAAAGACCTCTTGGCCCTCTGAGCCTAGGCAATGTAAGAACAGAGCTGACTTTCTTTCCGCACTCAGGGATGTACCACAAACCCTAGCGTAATTAGCAAAAACCTTTTTTCCATTTTATCCATGGAATGGTGGGATCACCTGGAGTGGATAGAAAGAAAGGAGGAGCAGTCACGTTCTGCATAACAGCAAGGAGAGGAGTGAGGAGTAGAGAAAACAAGATAAAATATAAAATGAGTAATGTTTCCAACAAATCCAATCTTTTCTATAAAAACCAGTTGTGTTTGTCAGCGTTAAAACAAAAAAAACAACTTGCAAATGAGCTACATTAAAAATAGCAATGCAGATAAGCCAACAGAAAACTGTGGAATTAATTTGAGAAAAGTCAACCAAGCTGTGCAGATCAGCGCTAGAATGGAGGAAGAAAACTCTTCACACAGGCATAACTGGAAATGATCTGCGAGTAAGGAAAGAAAGCAAGCTGAGCAGATCAGCGCTGACGATAAAGAAACACTCCCACCATACTTTACATACAATATCCTCGAAACCTTCACGAAGATGAATCACCAAGATTGCTGGGAAAGTATCTGCAGTGAAAGACAACCAAGCTGTGCAGATCAGCGTTGCCAATAAGGAATAAATTCCCCCACAGTACCTTAAACTTGTTCTTGAAACCTTCAGGAGCCGAATCTTTCTTCTGTGTATTTAGACGCTTGAAAATGACGCTGCGGCAGTGCGTAGAGCGTTGTGAATGTCGGCACTTCGTTGGTTGCTACGCAGCAGAATGCAACATAGGCGAAGGAAATGCACTGGGCCTAACGCAGGATAGGTTGCTAGGCAACCATACAAAAGACTACGGAGACTGCGCGTTTACACCCCAGAAAAAAAAACTTTACTTGTGCCTTGAAGATTGCACGTCAGCAATCGGGATAGCCAGGCCCCAACAGGAGATCGGAAGAACAGCAGCGGACAGCTGTGCAACGCAGACACTTTCAGACGGTCAACAGGGAACCGGAAGCATAGCGGCGGTGATCCATGCCCCAACAGGGCATCGGACGCTTTCAGACGATCGTCATGGCACCGGAATCACAGCGGCGGTTAAAGAGACGCTTCTGCACGGTAGAGGAAGAAGCGTGGACGTTGTCCCTTAGCTTGAAAGCGAAACAGAGGCACAGAAGGACACAGTTCTTGACAGGCAAAGGCGGCCTGAGGTCCAAGGAAGACGTGAAACCAATGATCGGTGAGTTGGGGTCTCTTGTTAATTTCCACTCGTCGCCAAAATGAGGAATAGAGCATGCAGGAATAAGATGACAAGGCAGAAGATGTGCTTGTAGGTTCTTTTATTGTAGCACGAAGACAAGAGACCCCATCCTTCAACTCTCAAGAGCAACTGACAAATCGTTCAAGGAGTAACATTCTGACTCCAGTACACTCCACACCAGAACACAATAACCCAGCATGACATAGTAAAGTGACATATAAACAATCTAGAATACTACATCACCTCCCTCTTTTAACCTAGAACACTACAGGTAGTTTTTTAGGTCTCGCCTGACCCAGTGCATCCGCTGGTCTGGCGAGACTTTTTGAGAGGGCTCCAAAAAGTGCTATCAGGCCAGCATAGATCTACAGTGCATGTGCACGGGCGCGCGCGCCGCGCTTGACACGATTGCTTTCACTTTCGCGGTCGCTTTGATGTTTGATTGCGATCACTTTCGCGGCCACACAGCCGCTTTGATGTTTGATCGCGATCACTTTCGCGGCCGCTTGTTTAGGTCGAGCCTGAGTTACTGTTCATTTGAAACTGACTTTGTTGGTTACAAAAGGATAAACGTCTGACTCGGCCCAACTGGAATCTAACCCCGGACACTTCTTGTTGCACGTAGAATTCTGTGGTGTAGTTGACTTGCTGACGTGCCTTCACTTCATAGCTGGATAGAAAAAAAATGTAAGGAGGTAGCAAAAACAACGAGCACCTGCACGCCATCACATTTTTTAGACTGAGGACAGAACTGACAACAGTAAAACCATAGCTGGCGAGCAACATATACAATGTTGAACATGAATTGGAGCCAGCAATCACACAAAAAATTCAGAGTGGTTTACCTGTTGGCCTCTCGTTCTTCTGGTGCCTCGTTCGAGTTTTCACTTTTCAGTACACCCCATATCTCGTTGTTCTGACACTGATGGATTTCGTAAACCTCTGGCTCTTTTTTGGGCTATTTTGTGGAACAATGGTAGTTCTCTTTTTCCACTGATGCGATTGTATTTGGTTATGCATTTGCTCTGGTTTTGTTTTGGTGGTGTGGTTCTTTCTGGCACGATCACAGATATACTCTGACACAGCAGTTTTCTGTCTGGCATTGTTATGGTACAAGTTATAGGAACTGTTGTTCTAAATTTCTAACAAATCTTTATTATTTCTGGGGTACTTTTGGCCAGTGTCTGGCACTGGGATGGTTTTGGCCTGACACTCTTATGATGTGCTTCTGGCACAGCAAGTTTTGCTGTGGCATAGTGCTGATTCAGTTGTGGCACTTCGTTCTGTTTTGCAGTTTCTATGTGTCGACTGGCACTGTTGTTCTGGTACCCATCTAGCCCCTTACAGGCCCTGTCCCAGCTCTCTTCCTGTCCTTAGATGGTACGGCTTTCCTCCTGTCGCCTCCTACTGCCTCACGGTGAAAGTTAAGAAGCATACAGCAAACTGCACAAGGGATACTGGAATATCGAATTGTTAGGCAAAAGGTGATCATTTTAGAAAAAATACATTGGTATGCCAGTTCACTTTAAGAGCTCTCTTTCGCATGCAAACATACGCTCCAGAAATACCTCGCACCCACTCCCCTGCCCCTGAAAGCATTACCTGAGGTTATAAGACTGCCCATCAAGCTAGTGATAGGCGCTACTCTATTGGAGTCAGCATAACCAGCATTGTATCAAAGCGATGTTGCATTGGGAGGGGGGGGGGGGGGGGGGTACATGCAGGTTTTACTTAAGTGGGCTGCACTTGACCTTGAATAATTTAAAAAGACTACTTTGTACATGATCATGCCATTTATGTGTTTTGAAAATCTGCAAGCGGTGCATAAACACGCACGTTGTACTGATAGTCGTTGCTCACGAGAAGCAAGGCTGGCAGGAACTGTGCCTCTTTTGCAGGTTTTCAGAAAACAAATAAAAGGCATTGACATTTACGATGCAAATAGCTCAAACTTGTTTTATCTGTGTTTCTCTTTAAAAAAAAAATACATTAAACTCCTGATCACCTGGCCTCATCCCGTGGTGTGTGCTGCTGCAGTGCTTTAAATGGGCCGGTACTCACCGGTACTGAGTACCGGCACTTCTTTTTTTTACCCCCAAGAGTACCGGCACTTTTTCCTTACAAAGGAGAGTACCGGTACTCATTCAATCAGGTCGGCGTTTGTTTCAGGTACAGTGAGTATGCTTCACATTTTCGCACTGTGACACATGCTCACATGATGGCTGTAATGTGTGCCGTAGCGCAGCAGTGACGTGGCACAACCAAGCAACGTCTGACGTCACCCGCCAGGTAGTTGTTTGGCGCGAAGGATCGGAAGCCGTTTAAGCTGATTTTCCCGTTTCGGTTTCCCAGCGGCAGCGCAGGACGGAAAGCAGAGCCACAGGATCCGCACAGAAGAGCAGAATCGTGAAGGGATTTGCCATCGCCAGCGAGGAACCCTCTCCATCAACTCCTCGGTACATAGGTTACTACCCTACACGCTTTTTGTTTTGTTTCTGCCTGCACTTTAACTGCCTCATGCCACTTAAAAGCCTCCACTCTGCTACTCTGCCATCCAAAACACCGTGCAAAAATGAATTATGTCTGAAAGAAATAATTGCATTATTTCCGCATGCGCACTTTTAATCTTTTTCCAAGTTTATTTCCGCACTGAGAGGTTTTTTATTAATTAGCCAAATTAGAAAAATCGCCCTTCTTTCTGTCCAGATGCCTCTACTTGCCAGTCGCTGTTAGAATGGGGAACCCCTGGTTGGCACAGGTAGGGACTTGTGACAAGCAGTGGTCCCTTCTTCTATTCAGGGCGAGAGAATTACCCCTTCAGAACAACCCCTGCTCACCCTATAGGTAGTGTGGCGCGAGCAGTCAGGGCTAAACTTCAGGGCGCTAGTCAGTTAAGCATTTATGATCACACACAGTAAACCACAACGATCCCCCACAAATGGACACCAGGCGTAAGTGGTATCAAAAATACGGATGCTTTATATAAAAGATTCTTGGTTACGCAGGCATGTACAAGACCATCAATAACGGTTGCGAAATGGAAGCCACAAGATGATAATTAGGCACTGTTCTTTTCTTTGGTAACTTATTCAATCACGAGCGCTTCACAGGGCTCGGTTGAGTCGGTCCAGTCACGATGATGCGCAGTGCACCCGGGGTACAGTGATACGGGGAAATCAGAACGTTGCGGACCCCGAGTCCGATAGAGAGTTCACTGTACCTGGGAACGTGCGATGTGCTTGGACGAGTCTTCGGGGGAGATGCAGGTTCTGCACCTCGTGGGTCTTCCGGATCAAGAATTCAGCGGGCGGCTCTCGGTAGACAGGTGCGGCCCAGGGCCTCCGACACGGACTGTGCGGGAGGTCACTGCGGAGGGCGGCACGGTCAGACTCAGGCTGGGAGGTGAAGCGGGGCGGCCGGATACGTTACGACGTACGGGCGGCCGTCCGAGGCTGGATTTCACTTCCCCACTAGAAATCCGGCGGGAGGGCGAGAGGGCACCAAGCGCGCTCCAGTAGCAGGCAGGTGACAGGGAAGCGGGACGGCCAGACTCGATGGGTCCAGAGGGACTCAGGTAGAGCGGGGCTCTCGGCGAGTGGAGGCGGCCAGGCTTCTGGGTGTCACGGCCCTAGGAGGGATGCGAAGGTGCGCAGGGCACTCCGGCGGGAGAAAGCACACGGCTCGAATTCTCAGACGAGCGGAGACACGGTGAACCCACTGGTCCTGGGGTTCAGTTCAGGGGGCAAGCTCTTCTTCCAAGCCCTTGGAGATAGTTGAAGAACAAAGTGCAAAAGTCTCTTTCAGTCTTTTTCCTCTCCTTCCTCAGCAAGGCACCTACTGCAGGCCAGTCCCTCAGGTCAGGGAAAGTTGCTCCTCCTTCAGCTTCTTCCAGGTCCTTCTAGTCGGGCAGAGTTCCTTCGTGGTTCAATCTGGATCTGATCTCTTAGGAGCCAGGCTCCTACTTTTATACAGGGATTCTTTTGTTCTTTAGCGCCAGGGGGCCTGGGCCTGGCTCAGTCCAGTTTTGGAGCACTCTGTTGTGGTGACTCGGCTTGTTCCTTTCAGCAGCAGGGCAGAGACATCAGCCGCTCCACAGGGGGCGGCGCCGGCTTTGTGGTGGCAGAGCACAGGTCTATTCAAGAGTCAGGGTGCACTCCTCCCACCCATCCTGGTGTAATCTCTCTACCCACCACCTGGCAGCCAACCTGTCTCCTGGAATCCCCCAGCCCTGCTCCTGTACTGTTGCTAGGCAGAACACACACACACAGCAGAGGCGGACTGAGATGGTCAGGCACGCAAAGGCTAACTTTCTAAAAGTAGCATTTGCAAACCCAGGATATTAAAATAACCTTTACTAAAAGATGTATTTTATTATCCTGAGTTCAGGCATACTAAACATGACGTTCTACCATGCTCTCTGAGTCCACTGGGGTCACAGCGTGTAGCGATCCCAGCAGCCCATTCTGGCCTATGGAGAGCAGGTAGCCTTCAATAGTGAAAAACGAAAATGGCTGTAATTCACTACTAAGACATGCCACACACATCAGGGCATGTCCTACCTTATACCTACAATGCACCCTGCGCTTAGGCCTACCAGAGGGGTGACTAACATGTAGTTAAGGGAAGGTTTAGGGACTGGTAAGTGGGGACACTTGCTCAGTCAGCGCGACGGTACCAGACCGCGCGCAGGTTCTGCAGTGGCAGACCCTAGACACATTTTACCCCGCTGCTTCGGTGGGTGGCACAACCAGTGCTGCAAGCCCACTAGCAGCATTTGGATATACGAGCCCTTGGCACCCCTGGTGCACTCTACTAGGGACTGATAGTAAACCAAATAAACCAAACGTGGAAGTCAATTCACATAATACATTTTACCATAGGGAGCACTTGCACTGTGGCACTGGATGGCAGTGGCACAGTGCCCTGAGCAGCTAACACCAACACAAAAACACATTGAGGCACAGACAAAAATGGAAGGGTGACCCACGCCAATGGTGCCAGGTCTAACACGTGTCCCCTCCAGCTGAAAAGTGGGGAGAACTACCCTACCCCAGGGAGTTCTTCATCACTATGGCGGAAAAACCTGGACAGACCGTCAGCATTGGCGTGATCTGTGCCAGGACGATGCTCCACCGTAAAGTCCATACCCTGTAGGGAGATGGACCACCTCAACAGTTTTGGGTTCTCACCCCTCATTTGCATCAACCATCTGAGGGGCCTGTGGTCGGTCTGAACCCGGAACTGAGACCCAAACAAGTAGGGTCTTAGCTTCTTCAGCGCCCAGACCACAGCAAATGCTTCTCGTTCTATCGCACTCCACCTTTGTTCCCGGGGAAGTAGCCTCCTGCTAATAAAGGCTACGGGTTGGTCAAAGCCCTCCTCAGTGATCTGTGAGAGAACAGCCCCTACACCATGCTCTGATGCATCCGTCTGCACCAGGAACTCTTTGGAGAAGTCAGGAGCCAAGAGCACGGGCGCCGTGCACATGGCAGTTTTCAGGGTGTCGAAGGCTTTCTGACAGGTGTCAGTCCATATCACTTTTCTGGGCTGCTTCTTCGAAGTCAGCTCTGTCAAGGGGGCAACGATGCTGCCATACCCCTTGACAAACCTCCTGTAGTACCCGGTGAGTCCTAAAAAGGCCCTCACCTCCGTCTGGGTCTTTGGGGGCTCCCAAGCCAGGATGGTTTCAACTTTGGGCTGGAGGGGCGCCACCTGGCCGCTCCCCACTTGGTGTCCCAAGTACACCACTGAACCCTGCCCGATCTGACACTTGCTTGCCTTGATCGTGAGGCCTGCCTTGCGCAGCGCCATCAACACTTCCCAGAGATGTTGCAGGTGTTCTTCCCATGTGCCGCTGAACACTGCGATGTCATCCAGGTAGGCGGCGCTGAACTCGGTCAGCCCAGCCAACACCTGGTTGACCAACCTCTGGAAGGTGGCAGGGGCATTCTTCATCCCAAAGGGCATCACCCGGAACTGGTAATGCCCATCTGGTGTAGAGAATGCGGACCTCTCTTTGGCCCCCTCAGTTAAGGCGATCTGCCAGTACCCAGACGTTAAATCAAACGTGCTGAGGTACCGTGCAGCCCCTAACCGATCGATGAGCTCATCAGCTCTGGGGATGGGGTGCGCGTCAGTCTTCGTGACTGAGTTGAGTCCTCGGTAGTCCACACAGAACCGGAGTTCGGGCGTGGCACCCGGCGCTGCAGCCTTTGGGACCAAGACCACTGGGCTGGCCCAAGGACTGCTGGAGGACTCAACCACCCCTAGGGCAAGCATCTTCGAGACCTCCTCTTTGATGCAGGCTCTGACCCTGTCAGTTACCCGGTAGGCCTTGTGCTTCACAGGTAAGCTGTCTCCTGTATCTACATCATGGACGCACCAATTTGTGATACCAGGAACCAGGGAGAACAGGTCAGGGAACTGCCCCAGCAGCTGGCGACAGTCACCCTGTTGCTCAGGGGTCAGGGTGGGTGAGAGGTTAACTCCATCCACTGACCCGTCTCGCTCTGAGGCTACCAAGAGGTCAGGAAGAGGCTCGGACTCCTCTTCCGTCCCATCATCGGTGGCCAAGAGCATGCCCACTTCGGACCTCTCCAAGTGGGGCTTCAGTCGATTGACATGTAGGACCCTTAAGGGGTTCCTAGGAGACCGCAAGTTCACCAAGTAGGTGACAGAACTCTTGCGCTCCACAATCTCAAAGGGTCCGGTCCACTTGTCCTGGAGTGCACAAGGCTCCACAGGGGCCAGGACCCACACTTTTTGGCCAGGTTGAAGCTCAACTAGAGTGGCGTTCTGGTCGTACCACCGCTTCATTTCCTCCTGGCTGGCTTCCAGGTTTGCCTCAGCAAGTTGCCTGAAACGCCTAGTCTGGTTCCGGAAAGCCAGCATGTAACTGTATACATTCTGGGGAGGTTTCCTGGGAGATTGCTCCCAGCCTTCCTTGACCAGACTAAGAGGTCCTCGTACTGGGTGGCCATACAAAAGCTCAAAGGGACTGAACCCTAGAGACTTTTGTGGCACCTCGCGGTACGCAAAGAGAAGGCATGGTAAGAGGACGTCCCACTTACGCCTCATGGGTTCCTCGAGACCCATAATCATGCCCTTCAGGGTTCGGTTGAAGCGCTCAACCAACCCGTTTCCTTGGGGATGGTAAGGTGTGGTGAACTTGTAGGTTACACCACACTCTTGCCAAAGGGACTTCATATATTTCGATATGAAGTTGGTCCCCCTGTCAGACACCACCTCTAGAGGGAATCCTACTCGTGAGAAAATTCCCATCAGTGCCCGTCCCACCACGGGGGCCGTCACTGTCCTCAGAGGGATGGCTTCAGGGTACCGGGTGGCATGGTCCACCAAGACCAGGATAAACCTGTTGCCCATGGCTGTCTTGGGGTCCAGTGGCCCCACAATGTCAATCCCCACCCGCTGGAATGGGGTACTGACCACAGGGAAAGGTTGGAGTGGAGCCCTCAGCTTCCTTCCACTCTTGCCACTTGCCTGGCAAGTCTGGCATGTCCTGCAGTGAGTGTCAGAACTCCTGCGCATTTGGGGCCAATAAAAGTGGGTGACAAGCCTTTCAAAGGTCTTGTCCTGCCCCAAATGTCCTGCTAACGGTACGTCGTGAGCCAGCCCCAGTAGGAAGGCTCTGAACTTCTGGGGTACCACCAGCGCACGGGCTGACCCAGGTTCAGCAACCTTAGGCTCCGAGTATAGGAGGTCGTTCTCCCAGTAGATCAAGTGAGTTCCGGACTGATCACCATTGGCCTGGGCTGCAGCCTGCTGCCGCATACCCTCTAGAGAGGGGCACTCTTTCTGCTCCCTGCAGAATTCCTCCCTGGTGGGGCCTCCTTCTTGCTGCCAATGGGTCAGCTCAGGCAGGTCCCCCAGTTCGGCTATCTGTTCCCCGGTAGGCTCCAGGGCATCCCCCTCAAGGTCTGCTTCCTCCTGGGCCGTGGGAACTTCAGGAGCCGGATTCCCGTGCCTCCCTTGCCCTCTCTCTAAGGCCGGTTCCTGGGCCTCTCCCTCAGGCTCCAGGGTTCCTTCAACACCCCTACCGGCTGCCATCGACCGGGTGGTCACGCACGCCCAATCAGGCAAGCCCACCATCCGCAGGTGAGTTGTCTTCTCCACCTTTTCCCAAGGGGAGCTCTCCAAATCGTTACCTAGGAGACAATCAACAGGCATGGCCTCTCTCACAGCCACTTGCAGAGTACCAGAGACCCCCCCCACTCAAAGGGAACCTGAGCCATTGGACACTGACTCTCTGTGTTGTCGGCGTTGACAACACGGCAGAATGCGTGTGGGACAACCTGCTCTTGAGACACCAGGTGTTGCTTGACAGCAGTCACACTGGCTCCTGTATCTCTAAGAGCCCCCACCCTCTTGCCATTTATGGTCACCCACTGCCCATACTTTTGAGTATTGGGGGGCAGCTGGGCCTCAGCGACCATCTCACTGTCTCCTAATGAGACTAGGGTCATCTGTACGGGATCCCCCGCCCCTTGGACATCTATCTCCCTCCCCAAGGCTACACTATTCACCTGCTTGGGGGGTGGAGCACCAGAGGGTGCTGGTTTACCATACAGGGGGCACTTGGGATCCACGGAAATGTGCCCCAGGTTGTTACACTTGTAACATCTGAGGGGCCCTCTTTGAACAGGGTTACCTGTCGGGGCCCCGGTCTGCTTCGGGGGTGGGGGTGGCTGAGAACCTTTCCCTTGGTTCCCTTGGGAATTACTTTGGGGCCCTCTGTAGAACTCCCTCTGTTTACCCTTGTCCCCCCCACTCTTCTGCTGGGGACCCTGAACACCTTTGGCGGGGCCTCCCACGGGACCCTTGTGGACCCTGGTGCTGATCCAGCGGTCCGCCTCCTCAGCAAGCTTCCTCGGGTTGGACAGCTTGCTATCGATCAGGTGCTGGCGTAGCTCAGGAAAACAATTATCCGACAAGTGCTCCCATGCAATTAAATCAAACAGCCCTTGGTAATCGTTCACTTTGCTACCCTTCACCCAACCATCCAGCGCTCTGCAAAAAAAGGTCACATATTCTACATAAGTGGTACCAGGTTTCTTGGTGCAATCCCTAAATCTCTGTCTGAACAATTCAGGAGTTAACCCATACCTTGTCATAAGAGCCTCCTTCATGTGTGGATAGGATGTGTGGACATCAGAGGGGAGGTCTAGCAGTGTGTCCCGCCCCTCACTCAGGAACCTTCCCCACAACCCCGCTCCCCAATCCTTCTCAGGGACCCGGTGGGAGGACATGGCTACTTCATAGGCCCTGAACCACTGCCCAATATCATCCTGCTTATAATATTCTTTGACTACATCTTTAGGAATGTGCACCCTTGACTCTGTTGAATTGCTGCCACCAGAGGGTGAGTTGTCTAAACTCCTGGCCTTGAGATCCAACTCCCTCATTTTTACCTCATGCTCCATGGCCAGTTTCTGCCTTTCCATCTCCATTTGCAGTTTTGCCATCTCCACCTCATGTGCTCGTGCAGCACTCCTGTCGGCCATCTCCTCGGGCGACAGGCCTCTGCTAGGCTCAAAAGCACCTTCTGGGGGTATCACCTCTCGTGCATTCTCTGGAAACTTTGATTTGTGCCAGGCTCTCAGCGCCTTCACGTACTGATCCTTTGTCGTTAGTCCACTTTGCTTAATTCTGTACTTGGAGAGATATCCTTTCAGGACATCATTTGTGCACTTCCTCAGTGCCTCGGGCTCCCAATCGATGTCATCCACTCCAGAGAATACAGAGGATGCTCCGCCTCCACCGACTGAGCTAGGCATGGTTTCTTAAGGTGGAGATTCTTCTTTAGCAACAACTGTCAATTAATCTGTGGCTGCGTTATAGGTCTGCTCTACGTGGTGATCAATAATTCACTGTATGTAAATCATAAATGCAAATTCGAAATCCCACCGCTGCCACCAATGTTAGAATGGGGAACCCCTGGTTGGCACAGGTAGGGACTTGTGACAAGCAGTGGTCCCTTCTTCTATTCAGAGCGAGAGAATTACCCCTTCAGAACAACCCCTGCTCACCCTATAGGTAGTGTGGCGCGAGCAGTCAGGGCTAAACTTCAGGGCGCTAGTCAGTTAAGCATTTATGATCACACACAGTAAACCACAACGATCCCCCACAAATGGACACCAGGCGTAAGTGGTATCAAAAATACGGATGCTTTATATAAAAGATTCTTGGTTACGCAGGCATGTACAAGACCATCAATAACGGTTGCGAAATGGAAGCCACAAGATGATAATTAGGCACTGTTCTTTTCTTTGGTAACTTACTCGATCACGAGCGCTTCACAGGGCTCGGTTGAGTCGGTCCAGTCACGATGATGCGCAGTGCACCCGGGGTACAGTGATACGGGGAAATCAGAACGTTGCGGACCCCGAGTCCGATAGAGAGTTCACTGTACCTGGGAACGTGCGATGTGCTTGGACGAGTCTTCGGGGGAGATGCAGGTTCTGCACCTCGTGGGTCTTCCGGATCAAGAATTCAGCGGGCGGCTCTCGGTAGACAGGTGCGGCCCAGGGCCTCCGACACGGACTGTGCGGGAGGTCACTGCGGAGGGCGGCACGGTCAGACTCAGGCTGGGAGGTGAAGCGGGGCGGCCGGATACGTTACGACGTACGGGCGGCCGTCCGAGGCTGGATTTCACTTCCCCACTAGAAATCCGGCGGGAGGGCGAGAGGGCACCAAGCGCGCTCCAGTAGCAGGCAGGTGACAGGGAAGCGGGACGGCCAGACTCGATGGGTCCAGAGCGACTCAGGTAGAGCGGGGCTCTCGGCGAGTGGAGGCGGCCAGGCTTCTGGGTGTCACGGCCCTAGGAGGGATGCGAAGGTGCGCAGGGCACTCCGGCGGGAGAAAGCACACGGCTCGAATTCTCAGACGAGCGGAGACACGGTGAACCCACTGGTCCTGGGGTTCAGTTCAGGGGGCAAGCTCTTCTTCCAAGCCCTTGGAGATAGTTGAAGAACAAAGTGCAAAAGTCTCTTTCAGTCTTTTTCCTCTCCTTCCTCAGCAAGGCACCTACTGCAGGCCAGTCCCTCAGGTCAGGGAAAGTTGCTCCTCCTTCAGCTTCTTCCAGGTCCTTCTAGTCGGGCAGAGTTCCTTCGTGGTTCAATCTGGATCTGATCTCTTAGGAGCCAGGCTCCTACTTTTATACAGGGATTCTTTTGTTCTTTAGCGCCAGGGGGCCTGGGCCTGGCTCAGTCCAGTTTTGGAGCACTCTGTTGTGGTGACTCGGCTTGTTCCTTTCAGCAGCAGGGCAGAGACATCAGCCGCTCCACAGGGGGCGGCGCCGGCTTTGTGGTGGCAGAGCACAGGTCTATTCAAGAGTCAGGGTGCACTCCTCCCACCCATCCTGGTGTAATCTCTCTACCCACCACCTGGCAGCCAACCTGTCTCCTGGAATCCCCCAGCCCTGCCCCTGTACTGTTGCTAGGCAGAACACACACACACAGCAGAGGCGGACTGAGATGGTCAGGCACGCAAAGGCTAACTTTCTAAAAGTAGCATTTGCAAACCCAGGATATTAAAATAACCTTTACTAAAAGATGTATTTTATTATCCCGAGTTCAGGCATACTAAACATGACGTTCTACCATGCTCTCTGAGTCCACTGGGGTCACAGCGTGTAGCGATCCCAGCAGCCCATTCTGGCCTATGGAGAGCAGGTAGCCTTCAATAGTGAAAAACGAAAATGGCTGTAATTCACTACTAAGACATGCCACACACATCAGGGCATGTCCTACCTTATACCTACAATGCACCCTGCGCTTAGGCCTACCAGAGGGGTGACTAACATGTAGTTAAGGGAAGGTTTAGGGACTGGTAAGTGGGGACACTTGCTCAGTCAGCGCGACGGTACCAGACCGCGCGCACGTTCTGCAGTGGCAGACCCTAGACACATTTTACCCCGCTGCTTCGGTGGGTGGCACAACCAGTGCTGCAAGCCCACTAGCAGCATTTGGATATACGAGCCCTTGGCACCCCTGGTGCACTCTACTAGGGACTGATAGTAAACCAAATAAACCAAACGTGGAAGTCAATTCACATAATACATTTTACCATAGGGAGCACTTGCACTGTGGCACTGGATGGCAGTGGCACAGTGCCCTGAGCAGCTAACACCAACACAAAAACACATTGAGGCACAGACAAAAATGGAAGGGTGACCCACGCCAATGGTGCCAGGTCTAACAGTCGCCAACTTTTAAAACTGTCAATCTTTGTTTCATTAGTTCTGAAAAGTACGTTTTAAAAATACTTATTTAATTCTGGCCTGCACACGCTTCTTCCCTTACCACGTGGACATTTTTGTCTGCAAAGGTTTGACAAGATGTTCCTCAGTGTCCTTGGTTGTAAAGGTGTTTAGGTGTCATCAGTGCTTTACATGGGACGGTACTGTCCGGTACTGAGTATCAGCACTTTTTTATTTTGAGAGGGAGAGTGCCTGCACTTCTCAAGAGAGAGGTAAGCTCTAAGCCTCCGAGTCTTCGCTCTCTTTCTGTCTCGCTCCTCCGTTAGTGAAAACCGAGACTTCAAGAAAGTGGTATTAGTATTACCCTCTCTTTCCTTCTTTCGTTTATTTGCTCCCCTGTGAAATAGATCCAAAAAAGAAAAACATTTTTGCTGGAAACGTTGTCTTTTTCTGACACAAGTGCAGCCTCGGGGTGGAGAGAAATAAAACATTCCAAATGTGAAAAATAAATAACTAATTAAAGCAAGACAGGGTGGTTGCAAGGTGGCCAGATTGATTTATTTACACCTAAACACATTGGCGCCACTTTACAGTATTTGCCAGTGAAGGGATACTTTTGTTTTCTCCTCTCTCTCTTGAACAACATTGCTTACCTTGCCTGGAGGTACTGAAATACCTGCTTGATGGGTGAATTGGAAAACAAAATGTGTACAGCGACTGTGTGTTTACGAATGTGGTCTTTTTAAACCATATTGCCTATGTTTTGAAAGGATATAAGCAATGGGCACTAAAAACGGGTCCCTTCCGGGCCCTGTAGTCATGGCCTTACATTTTCATGCAAAAGCACTCACTAATTTCAGAATAATGAGTGTATAAGGAAAAAGGTAACCATGTTGTTCCTGCTTACATTTCACATGCTTTACTTAATCTTGCATTCCCTATGAGGGTTTGCTTTTTCTAGGATGTTGTTAATTTTTTTTAGGCTGCATATTGCTCTTGTCTAGTGCGTAATTAGAATTGAGTCACATCCAGGTGTTTATAGCGGGTCAGTGCAGTGCAAGTTTCTCTAAGTGGGGCAGTATGGTGTTCAGTGGGGGAGAGGATGTGGCGCTATGGTCAGAGCTGCTGAAATGGAACTGGTGAACCAGGTTCAGCCTTACTGACCAGGCTCCCAGACCACTCTCCTGAGGGAGCACATTCCTGTGCTACACCTTAGAAGGCGCCGCAAGAACTTAAAAGCCCTGGTGTCTTGGCACCAGCAGGTGGACCCTAGCGGTGGCAAGTGTGGATTAACCTTGAAGGCCTGTCCACCACTATCCATGAAGTTCACCTCCAGTCTTGGGGACAGACCTATGAAGCAGCACACCATAGAGTGACAGTGACTCTGTCACTGAGGTCACAGGACCCTTGAGCAGGGTGGCTCTAGGGCAGTGTGACCGCACCGGGCGCTAACTTCAGGTGGGGGCGTTGTGTTTGTAAGTATAATATGGTTTTAAAAGCACTTGCTGCCTCCTTCCTGGCTTCCAACATTTTTGGACAACAATAAAAATGTCATGATAACTCCAGTGATTAATGTTCTTAGTAGAGAGAGATGGTGTTTTGTCTAGTGTAAGGTTTGACTCATGAAATGGAATGGCAGAGGTGTAACGTGCATGCTGCTACGCACATCTGCCATGCAGATCACAAAGTGCACATAATGTGAATAGGTCAGTGGGTTACTGCTTTTGTCAGAGAGACCCTATTGTTACTTGCAGTTAATAAGTTTAAATCTTAACATAGAACAATGAGCTATTAACTGTCATGTAAGAGCTGCATGCAAACTCCAAGGTATAAATGAGAGCGTTATGTTTCTTTCCCCAGTCTTCGGTTATCCTAATGTGGCAAAAAAGGGTTAATTTGGGTAGAAATCAATTCTGATTATTAAAGAGAACCCCCAACCATGGTATTATGTTTTTAATTCTGAGTTTGTGTTTCTGCAGACCAATCACCATTAAACTATGCTGCCTACTAGTATGGTTGTCATGTGACTCCTACACCTTGCAGTCCTTTGTCTTATGTAACGTTTCCTACACAGTGATTTACACACATATGAATGATTGTATGCTAAGAGTGTTTCCCACTTTCTCATTAGAACTTAGAGAAAGACAATATAGAGGCATTTCATTTAAAAGTTGGAGGTTTCAAATCAAAATATGCTAGATTTCTGGGTGGTAGGGCAAAGTGGTAGATGGTGGGCCGCGCCGCCGGAGGAGGGGGGGCCCCCTCCATGCGCTTTGCAGGGGGGCACCCTCAAGTTTCGTTACGCCAGTGCCTGAAACAAATTAGTGTGCTTGTATAATGCAGGGGCGGCTGCTGCACTTCACCCCGGTGCTCGGCATTACATCTCTCCAAAGGGCCCATCAATCCTGCGTTCCAGTAGAGGCAGGAACAAAACGAAAGGAATTTAATAAATTCCTTTCCTGCTGTTGCTGTTTCTGCCTCTGCTGCTGTGTTTCACTCCGGTCCTCACTGCTGGCCCAGCTCCTCTCTCCATGGGCAGATATTTAGGAGGGTTTGTATGGGGCGGCCCCCCTCACCCCTCAACCCAAGTATACTTCTTTATTTGGTCCGGTTTTATGGCGTTTATTCAGGCCAGGTGTTTGTACAATTAAAACGTTTGGGCAGCAGCGACTGGTATCTGGGCTAGCAGGCCTTTAAAAAAATCACAGATGTGTAATTTGCCTTTTTGATGGCCCCTGGAGTGCACTACACTGTTTTGGTCTTCAGTATTTTGCCCTTTTCATAGTTGTTGTCCTTTATACAACTCTCAAATTTACGCCAGAAGTGGTGTTTAGATTTGTACCTAACAAGCGTATTAGTGAATATCATGGGTTCTCACTTACATTTTTGTTAGCCTAGGATCACACAATTTGGGTAAGTGGGGAAGACAGGATTAATCCCAGGTTTTCTGCTTTCACATTGCGCAGTTGACCAGAAATCAGAAAATCTGGGATTAATCCTGGCTTCCCCACTTTACCAAATTGTGTGATCCTACACAATTGTTTATACTTTCCCTCCTTTTACTTCATTACCACATATAGGAGAACGATGCAATATTACTTCAGGATATGCGCTTTACTAAATCCTCCCGTGTTTGATTGATAAATTATAGTGATCATGTATAATGTGACCCCAGGCTGTCAAGAGGATGAACATAAGTTCAATATCGGCATTGTTGTCACGTGGAGGGAAGAATTCATGTTTTTAAATTCACATTTGAAAACCATCACTTTTTTCTTTCAGTTTAACTGCCTCGGGCTTTGTGAGAGGTTGCGAACAGGGAGAGGCAGTCGGTGTCAGGCGTTGGGTTGCTACAGATCCAAGTTCAGTCTACGTAGTGAAAATGAGTTTGCTGAAGTGGTTGCAAAAGGATAATGCCTCTCAAGGCACTAAAAGGAAGCAAATGGAGCCGGAGTATGCTGACGATATTGAATGTGCTGTATCTGATGGTGGTAATACTAATCATAATGCAGATGATTATATTACTGACGACACTGCTGTGCCTCAATCTAGTGAGAATTTGTCCTGTTTGCCTGACAAAACACAGCTTTTTACCACATCTGCTACGAAGGAGCTCAAAGAGGTGGACATACAGGACTGCTGGAATATTGAGCAAATGCAATATTTCTGTAAAGAATATAGCTGGCTAATTGTTGAAAGTAAAAAATTAGGCTGCTCAACATGTAGATCGCTAACAACACTGGGTGCAAATAAAACCCAAGGTGTAAGATTTGCACACGAATGGTCCGATTGCAACGTAACTCATTATGGAAAAGAGAAATGTAAGCAGCAGATGTCCCTACGGAAAAAAATCAGAGAGCTCATGTCACTGCAGAAAAAATTGTACAAGAGTCCCTGAGACAGAGCATGGAAAATCATGCACATTTAATGTAAATTGCAGAACAGGAAACAACATGCCGTGTATTTCGTACAGCATATAAAATAGGGAAACATGGGCGGCCATTTGTAGATATGTCACTTGATGTTGATGTGCAACAGCTGAATGGATTACATATGGGCCGTGTTCTACACAGTAACAATTCATGTGCTGACATTAGACCATATAGCTTCAGGCATGAGGAAAAAACTTGTACAGGACATATTAGTAAAAAAAACGTAAAATATGCTTGTTAATTGACGAATCCACCACATTTAGTGGAAAATCTGTGCTTGTCCTTTGCTTGCGTGCTGCGGTCGCAAATGATTCTGATGTGCGTACTTTTTTTTTTTACTTACTTGAACTTGATGGCACCACAGCTAATGATATTATCACTGCTGTGACTGAGTGTCTACACAAGCATGGCTTTCATGAGGACTTTCTTCGAGAGTATTTGATCGCCTTGGCCTGTGATGGTGCATCAGTTATGCTTGGGAAGCAGGCTGGAGTTGCAACACAGCTTCAGATTCGCTATCCAGGATTATTTGTGTGGCACTGTAGCAATCATCGGTTGGAGCTAGCTGTGGGAGATGTTATGAAAGAAATTTCAGGCATAAATCACTTTCAGATTTTCTTTGACAAACTGTATTCTTTGTACCATGCTTCACCTAAAAATCAAAGGGAACTGAGGCAGTGTGCAAAGGAAATTGAACAGCGGTTTCTTGTAATTGGACGGATTCTTTCCATTTGCTGGGTTGCTTCCAGTGAAAGGAGCGTAAAGGCTGTTCGGCAGAGCTTTTCATCACTACACCAGCATTTCTCAAAAGCTGCTGCTGACCAAAAACGTGATGCCAGAGATAGAGCAAAATATGCTGGCCTTAACAATATTCTGACCTCTTGCTCATTTGTAAAGAATGTTGGTGTCATGTTGGACGCTCTAGCAGAATTGAGTGACTTTTCACGCCAGCTTCAGCGCAATGATACAACTTTTCCTGATGCTGAAAAATTGCTGACAAGGGCAGTCAGGGTCTTTGAATCAATGGTTAACACCCCTGGTCCATACACTGAGGAAGCCATGGAAGCCTGCAGCAGCCTAAAATGCAGGGGTGTAGAACTGCATGAAAAGAGTAAATTTCCAATGATAAATGCAGGTCAATTCTACAGGAGCTTAGCTGAAAACCTAAAAACAAGATTTTCCACTACAAAATCGTCCCATGTCAGCACTAAAATGACAGACACTCCCAAAGCAGATAACTTGAAATTGGTTATGCAGCACATAAAATTGCTTTATCCTGAAAACTGGCCAGAAGACAGCATGAATATACAATATGGTGACAAGGATGTGAGTCAGCTCTGTCAAATCGAGAGTAAATGTGGTTGATAGTATCAGGGGATTTAGAGAGTACAAGGAAGTCAAAGCTGTCTACATGCCTCTAGATTTTATGCCATTGATGAAAGCTGTTGAAACCATTGCTGTATCCACCAGTGAATGTGAAAGAAGCTTTAGCTCTATGAATGATCTGCTTACACCAAAGAGAAATTGTCTTTCCACAAATCGTCTGCCGTCTCTTCTGTTCTTGAAATGTGTAGGCCCACCTATTCAAAGGTTTGAACCACTACCATATGTTAAAACATGGTTGCAACTAGGAAGGAGATCAGCTGATGAGAAAGTTTGTCACTCACGCAACCAGGGGGAAGAAAAGTCTCCTTTTGAAGCTATGTGGACGCTTTTTTGATGAATGACAAACACTGCTGATCTTTTTATAACCTTTAATGGCAATTTCCAAGCTTCCAAATGCAGTCCCACAACATTTTCGTTTTTTTGTATTTATCCAGTACTTCAGCTCATATTTGCTGAATATGTCGGGCTTTAACTAAACTGTGTCCTGTTAGATTAATAAACTTTATTTTTTGCAATTTATCTTGGTGGACTGAATTCCTGACTGTACTTTCATTAGACCAATGCCTCTGATAAAAAGGAAAACCCGATGGCTACCTATTCAATAATCTGTCAACTAGTATTGGTCAGTAGAAAAATTGTCTACTTTTCTTCTATAATTTGGCCATGGTCGCTGAATCTGTGCATAATAAATGTGATTCATGTGCCATTTGTGCACCGGCAATTTCATATGCAATATTTGAAAGCGAATGTTAAAAGTATTCTAATACATGCAAGGGTATCAACAATATATTACAGATTGAAGCAGTTTGTCATTATTCGCACCCCAAAAAATTATTGCGCCTTTTAAAGTGACATTTGCTCCGCCCATTGTCCCGCCTCATAGCCCCGCCTTCTTGCCACGCCCCCATGTCACAGCTCAAATTGATGAGTACCTGCACTTTTTTTTCCCATTTAAAGCACTGGCCCTGCATTTATTTTTTACACATCCCTCCCCGTGGCCAGTGATCAGACCATCACTGCTGCATGATTCTTTTCTTCAGGGGCTTCTCGGCCACCACCTCCCTGCCTATTGTACTGTTAACAGTCAGCATCCACTGCGCCTCGGTGCAGACATGAAGGAGCGGAGGACCCCATCATCACCAGCTCCCACATCATTTCTTGAGCCGGCCCAGCCCCCTCCATATGAAACCATTACTCATGTGCGCCCATATCGCTCTGTCGAAATCTTTAGTGCTGCAGAGTTTTGAAAAGTGCAGCTTTTTCTGCAACCTGTTCGCATTGAGCTTCACCGATTTTGGGTGATAACAGGCGCTTCACCTCTCCCGCAGACCGGCCTGGAGTTTGCGTTTTTAATTATTGATTTTGATAATAGAGGTAACCACTATGACCAGAATGCTAATAGAAACATTTGGTCGAGTTCTACAGGGAGTGAGCCCTCAAACCGTTTTTCTGTTTTCTCATGATGTTTATCGACTGTGTGGCGCCTTTTTACCAGTTGTTTTAACCATATTCCTGGTAAAACAGAATACCCTTTGTACGATTTCGCTTTTATTCAACAAAAGCTGTCTGAAAACATGTACCCTATCAATCTATTGTTTTTTTTCTTCTAAAACATGGCCTTCTGCAGTCAAGTAGTTGCAGTGTCATTATGCAGACACTACTGACTTTGTAGGACTTTTCTCTTTGAGGACGTTTATTTGTTGAAACAGAAAGATAACCCCATATGAAAACACTGTCTGTACATTGGGCTTTTGTGAATAGTAGGGGATATCTTTTTTTAATGCTTGGATGGGTGTACCTGAATATGTGTAGCCTAGTTCTACAAACTACCTTGGCCATGATCCTAAGCTAATTGCTTTTTGGTTTAATTGGATTCTAATAACGTATAGCCCACTTAATGTTTTTCTCATGCTTGAAAGCATGTGATCTTAAACTGAGCTGGTGATGCTGTTTGAACTAAGTCACTGTTGTTGGTGAGATGTTGCCACGCACTGCAGCCTGGGTTTTATGTAGTCGTGTTGAAAGAGAATGCAGATAGAGTTTAGTGAAATCTCTCTCATTTGTTTGTGCTTTTTGTGTGTATACGTCTACTATTTTTAGATTCAGACGTAAAGCAGTGCAGTGCAATGCCTTGGCTTTTGAGCATGGAGACTGACTGTAGTAGGTGGTCGGGCCACTTGCAATATAATATCTTCCATATTTTGGAAAGCTCAGTACTTGTTAAAGTCCAGTCAACTTGCCGCCTGTCACCGGTTGTCTTTTTATTAGCCCTAAGAGAGATTTGTTTTTAATCACAAAATCACTGTTGGTGTTTGTTTTCTGAAATGTGTTTGATGTTACTTGTCTGTATCAGTTGCCAGGCACATGTTTTAATCGCTTTCCATTTATGGTGCAGCCTGAACTTGTCAATGTTCTTGAATGTTGCACTTCATTTGGACCTTGATAGTAGGGATGTAATTCCCCAGCCCCCCTTTTCACATCCACTGTACAAGAGCTTCACACAGAACTGCTGAATTGTGACTGGTAATGGGATGTTCAGCCAAAGCTGCTGACACGAGCTTTTCACATATCTTAGGGTTGACACAGGGGACAGCTCTTGTCCATCCCTAGGCTTTCCTTTAAGAAATTATCACATGGATTATTTTAGTAGGCTTTAGCACTGCTTTATAGGTCCTGCTTCAATACCTGCTGATGCCGATGCCCAAAGGCACCACAGCATCACTCAGTACCACCACAGCATTACTATGCGCTACCACAGCATCACTTAGAGCCACCCCATCAGCACTCAGAACCACCACAACATCACTCAGCGCCACAACAGCATCACTCAACACCACCACAGCATCACTCTGCACCACAATAGCTTCACTCAGTGACACCACATCATCGCTCAGGGACAACACTGCATCACTCAACACCACCACAGCATCACTCAGGGCCACCACAGCATCCATCAGCACCACCACAGCATCACTCTGCACCACCACAGCATCACTCAGGGCCACCACAGCATCACTCAGGAACATCACAGCTTCACTCAGTACCACCACAGCATCACGATGCGCTACCACAGCATCACTCTGCAGCACCACAGCATCAGTCAGGGCCACCACAGCATCAGTCAGGGCCACCACAGCATCAGTCAGGGCCACCACAGCATCACTCAGGGACACCACAGCATCACTCAACGCCACCGCTGCTTAACTCAGGGACAGCACAGCATCACTCAACAACACCACATTTTTACTCAGTGCTTCTTACACTTTTTAATTACAACTTTTCAGCATGCTGCACAGCAGACACACTTCTCTACAGCACAGGTTAGAAACATTGGTAAAGTCAATATCTCTACCTAAACACTTATAAGGCCCCCCAATGCATAGCCAATAGGTCTCGCCTTTGGGACATTATAAGCACAATATCCTTCATTAAACAACATCAAGTGTTGCATGGCTAGTCACTTATAAGGTCCCAAAAGCGAGACCTATTGGCTATGCCAATGCTTGTTTGGTTTGCTATTCTGTTTATATTGCTTTCAGAACCACATTAAGAACACAGCATGACTATGAAAGAATGTTTGTGTTTTATGTGTGATGAATATAGGAACACTTAAGTTTTCATTGTGCCCATGGGGCATTGTTGTGTGTCATATGTCAGGACATAAGGGCAGATGTATGAAGGCATTTAACAGTTGCAAAGGCTGTGGTTCGCTAAATCACTGGGTTTGCAACCACTAAGTGGCTTTCATGATGTACTCAACATAATTTGTGAATTGATATCAGGTTACCAAATACCAAACTGGGTTTTGAAATACTTTTCATATCACAATTTGGAAGGTGTGTGTTTAGGGGGTCCCTTCCAAATTATGATTTGAAAGACTATGTATAAATGGTTTGGAATCACTATTTCGATTGCAAACCATTGATTGGTCCCCACCTCTCAAAGGAAGTCTTAACCCATTCTCAAAGTACTACTTCCCCTGTGAATGAAAAAAAGTTAACTGTCAACTAAAGTAAACTTTTTTTTTTAAAGTGTAAATTTTTGTTAAATGAAGACATTTCCTAAGGAAAACGACCCACATTAAAAAAAAATACTTCATTAAAATAGGTTGTATGACTTAACAACACATGCATTTATAATGCATGCCTTTATCACGCATCTATTACTATGCAATGCAGGGCCGGCGCTATGCATGGGCAGTGTGGGCAGCTGCCCAGGGCCACGCAAGCAGCTTAAAAACAGGGGGCCCGCTTCACTGTGAGATGCCACACTTTCACAGTAAGCCCACCTGCTCCTCCAGCCCCCCCTGCCATACACAATCGCACTACAAATGCGAGATGTCTTGACCTTGATTGTCAGGGTGTGGTGGCATTCCTGGGGGTGCAGGGGTTGGCGGAAGGGGCAAACATATTGGGGAAGGCACAGCAGCCGGGCCAGCAATTATCCTGGCTCACAGTGTCAGGGGCGAGGCAACACCTCTGTTAAGTACCGGCCATTCCCTTTCTGCATTTTGTTTCCAGGCGACAGAAGACCCCTTTGTTTCCAGGACCAGCCAGACACAGGTAAGAAGAGGAGGGTGAGGGGAGGAGGGAGCAGGCAGATCAACTGGCTTTTGTTAACTTGTGCATTACCCGTTTTAAGATCTCGCCTGAGCCAGCGTGCATGCGCTGCTCTGCGAGACATTTAGTAAGGGCTTTAAACTTTGGAACACACGCTTGTGCGTGTGCTTTTGTTTTCTTCACCCGCTATTGGCGTATGCATGCGTCTTTCTAAGAAAGACAGCACGCAATTGGCCAAAGGCGGGTGCATGTCCCGCCTTCTCTCTGCCCTGGCCTAGGGTCCGCGGGAGCGAGCGCGGCTTTCCTCCCTCGTCATGGCTCATTAAGCACAGCGTGCACTTTCAGCTCCAAACGCTGTTGCTTTCACTTTCACGTACCGCGCTTGTTTTATTTATTTATTTACTAGAGCGCAGTAATGCCTTTCTGCAAAGAACACCCCTCACACCTCCCAAACATCGACCAGAGCAATGCCGTGGCTCGTTTCTTTTCTTTGTGAGCCATCTCACTGCAGGCACGACATATTTTTTTTTTATTAACGGAACATTGCGCTTTAATGCGCTTTACATTTTAAATGCAGTACTCGGCTGTACAGAGCCCTCATTGCTGTGCGCGGGCTACATGAATTGATATTTGTTTGTTGTGTAGTGTGCAGTACTGGGCTGTACAGAGCCCTCATTGCTGTGCGTGCGCTACATGAACGGATATTTGTTTGTTGTGTAGTGTGCAGTACTGGGCTGTACAGAGCCCTCATTGCTGTGCGTGCGCTACATGAACGGATATAATAGGCTCTTGCTCTACAAGGTCTGCTGGCTGTTTGTTTTGCAAATTCATACAGCGCAAATAACTCAAGAGTAGTAGAGACCTTTACAAGACACCCAGTTACATTACACAAGAGCACATTCACACAGGAACACATTGCCTTTTAGAATGCACAGGAGATTAATTAATTTGCCCAAAATCTCACATTGGTAAGCCAATGCCTTGACTTGAACAACCAGCTTCCGCACGCGATCATCACACGTGATCAATTAATCGCATGCGATCATCATGCGTGATTAATCAATTAATCTCCCCATGGTCCCCCCTTTTACTAAAAACTGGGTGCTAAGGAACATTCACATGCGCTATAAGAAGGGACGACCCCGTTAAATCTGTTTTGTGATCTATCTACTCTCCGTTTTTTTTGTATCTAATATTCGGCTTCTTTCTGCTCTCCCATGTGCCCCCTTCGAGATCGTCCTCTCCATCTGCATTCTGCCAGCACCCTCCTACCCAATAGTCGTCCACCACCACGTCCAACACCACCACCACGTCCACCACCACCACCACGTTCACCACCACCACCACTTCCACCACCACCACCATGTCCACCACGTCCTCCACCACCATCACGTCCACCGCCACCATGTCCACCACCACGTCCACTACCACCATGTCCACCACCACCATGTCCACCACCAACATGTCCACCACCACCACATCCACCACGTCCACCACCAACACGTCCACCACCACCACGTCCACCACCACCACCACCACGTCCACCACCACGTCCACAACCACCACTTCCAACACCACCACCTCCACCACGTCCACCATCACCACCACCACCACCACTACCCCCCTGACAGGGAAAGAGTCACTGGAGGGCAGGGGTAATAGGAGTGTCAACCCCGGCTGTACATGGGACATTTAAGGATGCATTGGGTGCGAGAAGACGGGAATAGGGGCTAGAAGTATTACACCAGACCCAAGATACATTTTGAAGAGGCGCAATGTCACCGGGGCTCCTGTAAAAACATTCACTGCATCTCTACCTCACAGTGGCATACCTGCACGAGCCACTCACTCAAAACAAGCATTGGCATAGCCAATAGGTCTCGCCTTTGGGACCTTATAAGTATTTAGTTATGCAGCAGATCCCAAAGGCGAGACCTGTTGGCTATGCCAATGCTTGTTTTTATGGGATTTTATGGGAATGTGCATTTAAAATGTATGTAGAACTGCCATAGTAGGGCAGTGTTTTATGAAATGCATCGTTACTGCTTCGAGGCCCAGGGGAGGGGACCCCTTTTCCCTGGGCCTCTAAGCACTAGAGCAAGCTGTAAGGTCCAGGTGTGGAGGCCCCCCTTCCCAGGGCCTTGTAGACATTATTCCTTCTTTCCTTTATTAAAAAAAAAAAACACTTTTGCTGGAAAGGTCGTCTTCTAGGACATTTTTCACTTCCAAAGTGCACCCTCGGGACAAATGTGAAAAAAAACTAAAGCAAGACAGAGTGGGTCGGAAAGGGCCCAGATTGATTGTATTCACACCCAAAACACATTAGCGCCACTTTACAGAGTTTGCCAGTGAAGCGCTACTTTTGCTTTCTTGTCTTTCTCTGAACAGCACTGTTTTCCTCGGGTGGGGAAGTGCACCATTCCTGGATGTACTGCAATACCTGCTTGACGCGTGGATTGGAAAACAAAATGCATACAGTGGCTCTGTATTCAGGGATGTGGTCTTGTGTTTTTTAAACCATACTGCTTATGTTTTTTCAGGATATAAGCAATGGACATTGAAACTGGTCCCTTCCGGCCCTGTAGTCATGTCCTTAACTTTTCGTGCAAAATAATTCATTGAATCCTGAATAATAAGTGCAGAAGAGTTAAGGTAACCAATTTTTTCCTTCTTACATTTCATATGCTTTACTTAATCTTGCATTCCCTATGAGTGTTTGCTTTTTCCAGGATGGTGTCATTTTTTTTTTTAGGCAGCATATTACTGTAGTCTAGTGCGTAATTTGAATTAAGTCCCATCCAGGTCTTTATAACAGGCGCAATTGGGTTGTAGTTGAGGCAGTGTGAGTTTCTCTCAGTGGGGCAGTATGGTGTTCAGTGGGAGTAGGATGTGGCACTATGACCAGAGCTGCCGACTTGGGAACTGGGGAACCAGGTTCAGCCTTCATGACCAGACCACTCTCCTGGGGGAGCACATTCCTGTTCCCGTGCTAAACCTTAGAAGGCCCTGCTAGACCTTAGAAGCCCTGGTGTCTTAGCACCAGCAGGTGGACCCTAGCGGTGGCAAATGTGGGTTAACCTTGAAGGCCTGTCCACCACAACCCCTATTGAAGCTCATCTCAAGTCTTTTGGGCAGGCCTATGAAGCAGCACACCCTAGAGCAACAGTGACTTAGTCATTGAGGTTGCAGGACCCTTGAGCAAGGAGGCTGTAGGGGGGTGCGACCGGTGAGATCACACTGAGCGCTGACTTCGGGTGGGGCGTCATGTTTGCAAGTATATTATGTTTTTAAAAGCTCTTGCTGCCTCCTTCCTGGCCTCCAGCAATTTTCGGCAACATAAAAATTTCATGACAACTCCGGTGCTTAATGTTCTTCCTAGAGAGAGATGGAGTTTTGTCAAGTGCAAGTTTTGACTCATGGAAAGGTAGCGCAGAGGGTTAATGAGCCTGCTACAAAGAATATGTACCATACAGATCACAAAGTGCACATAATGTAAATAGGTTATTGGGTTTCTGCTTTTTTCATTGAGATCTTTTTGTTACTTGCAGTTTATAAGTCGAAATCCTAACATTGAACAATGAGCTATTAACTGTCATCTAAGAGCTGCATGCAAATTGCAAAGTATAAATTAGAGCGTCATGGTTTTTTCCTCGGTCTCTGATTATCCTAATGTTGCAAAAAGGTTTCGTATGATGGACGGAGCACTGAAATGCTTCAGACACTCACCCCCAGTCACAGATCTGGTTTGAATCCATCATCATTCTTTAGCTCACTTTGCCACCTCAATTCAGGCCCAGCTATATGCAAATCAGTTTTGACCCTGTGACTCATGGGAACAGTCCAGCCCGAACTGCGAAGCCAGGTCTTCCCTGAACCGGAAACGAGCATCCTGGGACTGGTTTGGGGTAACACCTCTCATCAGCTAGGCTAGCTTGAATCCAGTGGCAAAGTAAGAAAGAAACCCACCTCTGGGCATACTCTGCCAACTTAGGGTGAACAAAGCAAACAAAAGGAGATGATGGACGGAGCGCTGAAACTTTTTAGACACCAACCCCCAGTCACAGATCTGGGTTAAATCCATTATCATTCTTTAGCTCACTTCGCCACCTCAGTACAGACCCAGCTGTATGCAAATCAGTCTTGATCCTGTGCCTCATGGGAACAGTCCAGCCTGAACTGCCAAGCCAGGTCTTCTCTGAACCGGAAACAAGCACCCTGGGACCGGTTTTGGGGTAACACCCCTCATCAGCCAGGCTAGCTTGAATCCAGTGGCAAAGTGAGTAAGGGACCCATGTCTGGGCATACCCTGCAAACTTGTGTTTGCTTTATTTGCCCTAAGTTGGTCCCAGGATGCTTGTTTCCGGTCCAGAGAAGACATTGCTTGACAGTTCGGGCTGGACTGTTCCCATGAGACACAGGGTCAAGGCTGATTTGCATATAGCTGTGTCTGAACTGGGGTGGCAAAGTGAGCTAAAGTACGATGATGGATTCAACCCAGATCTGTGACTGGGAGTGAGTGTCTGAAAAGTTTCAGCACTCTGTTCATCATCTCCTTGTGTTTGCTTTATTAAAGAGAACCCCCAACCATGGTATTACGTTCTAAATTTAGAGTTTGTGTTTCTCTAGACCAATCACTATTAAACTATACTGCCTACTATTATGATTGCCATATGACTCCTACACCTTGTAGTCCATTGTCTTATGTAACATTTCCTATACAGTGATTTACACACACATGATTGATTGTCTCTGTGTAGTGTGTGTGATATAAAGTTATAGATATAAAGTTCTCTGACACCCTACACTGGTATCAGTGGCGCTGTAAATCAAATTAAACGCATCTGAGTGAGACTGGGGTTATGGAGACTCGAGGGGCACTAATAAAGGGTGGTAGTGACGGAATCCTTCGCAGAGACTACCTCTGGGGGACCAACAACCATTGTGGTACAGCGCTCCACCAGCGCTAAAGCCGGCCACTTCCACTTCCTTCAGTTCTAACACCAAATCAAAAACATTGATTTGAAAACCCCTTAAATCTGCATCATACCTTCAAGTCAATGTACGAATTAACAGTGGTCGCGTTTGTTCTAGGTCTTTTTTTATATATGTACAATCTTTATTTGTATGCAATTGTGTCTTGTAATTTTGTATTATATGTGTTGTGTTTTTGCACTTACCATAATTCTGGCGAGTAGAGAGCCCGCAGTCAAAAAAGATTATCCTACAACTCTTAGCATGTGTGTGTGGAATACTGGTGAGAAGATTTATGTTAAAACAAATTACTAAGTATTAATGTCATCCGCAGGTGACACAATACTGGCACAGAATGATAAGGGAGCCTTTTGAAATTTGCGATTATATCCATGGTGTGAGAGGTTTTCTCTTGCATAATGTTATATTTTGAATGATCCTGCTCCTCTTTACCTCAACGGGATCTCTCCCCTTTATGAGACAGAACTGGAATTTTTATCATGCACTCATCTGGAAACAATCAGTTAACATGAAGTAAAAAACATCCATCTTTTTGAGACCTGCAACTAGCTTTTCCATCAAATGTGACACAGTTTTAAAATATATGGACTTATTTAATTTGTATATTTAGCTTTTTGTCCTTGTTACTTATATCCACATTAGGTCCCTTCAGTGATACCAAATAAGTATCAATAGTCCTGCGATGTCACTTTCTGTGATGTAACTTTGTGCGATTTTACATGCAAATTAGAGGGGCCTCACATCTTCCATTTCGCCCAGGGCCCCAAAAGTTGTAGGACAGGCCCTGACGCAATGCCTTTACCAAGCATTGCCTTCACAACACAAGCCTTTACCACAAATATGCAGTTACGACGCATGCCATAACAACACAAGGTAAGTAAATATAAGATAAGTGAAATACCTTTACATCAAAAAAACAAAAGTTAAAGTAGTAATATAGTTAGATGAAATGTTCAGTAAGAACGAAACGTTTTTAACTCTAAAAACCACAGAAATTCACTAGTTATAGTGATCTCAAGTAACTATAACTTGTGCTCTAAAGTAACTATAACTCGTCCCCCCACCATGCACAGTTTTCTCATCAATATTTTTGCTGCAAATGTTGCAGTGACATTATTAATGATGTCATAGAAGATGTCATGAGTGATGTAACATATTGGTTACGTAGCAGTGCATGGGAAGGGCTTGAGTTATAGTTACCTTGGAGCACCAGTAATAGTTACTTGAGGTAACTATAACTATAACTGGTGAATTTCTGTGTTTTTTTAAGAGTTTAAAACATTACATTGTTAGTGAACATTTCACCTAACTATAAAGTTACTTTAACCTTTCGTTTTCTCAGTGAATTTCTAGGTTTTTTAAACATAAAGTAAATTGTAATTACCATATGTAAATTCAACCCCTGGCCACACACGGTTAGCGGCCGTACAAGGCGGGGGCTTGGCTGCAGGGCCAGGCTCTGCAACTAGCCTCCTGCATATCTGCATACAGCCAATTCCACGCTGGGAACACCCATCAGCATTACAAATTATTTATTTGGGACTTTTCTGTAACACACATCACTGTACGGTACTGCAAAAACAAAAGTTCAGATCAACATCGCTGAACACCAGTGTTAGAAATTGAGTTGTTGGTTGACTGGAGTGTGAGCCCCGGTCAAGCACCAACCACAACCCCTTGCAGGCTGAACCAGGAAAAATCTCTAAATTAACCTGTGCTTAACCCTGGGTAGCTTGGAACAAAAAAAGCAGTCAGGCTTAACATAGAGGCAATGTACAAAGTATTTATGTAGCACACAAACAGTAATAAAGTGAAAACACAACATAAAGAAAATCCTAAACTAATTTAGAAAAAGAGAGTACATTTTAATAAATTAACACCAGAACAACAAAAATCTAATCAGTAGAAATGGGCTATGAATTTTTAAAGTTTTTAGTAAAAACTAGCGCCTAAAAGATCAAAGCGCCAACTGCAGAACCTAGTCATACGAGACTAGGTCAAAGTCGAAAAATATGGCCAACCACGATGGAGCACAGTTCAAATACAAGAAGTGAATTGGACCCAGTCACCACTTACATTCGGGTTAGAAATATTTCTGAGAAAAATGTTTTGACAAGGTAAAGTTCAGTTGGGCAAGGCTGCAGGAGGTGTCCGAAGAGGAAGCGTAAGCGTCAGATAGCCTTGGGTCAAAGCTGAGGTGAAGATCCCTACGTTTGGACTGAAATGGGAATCGAAAACTTCCAGCGGGATGAGGCAGAGGGCTGTAGCCAAAGACAGTTCCATGAGGTTGGATACCCCTTTTGCAGAGGATCGCTGTAAAGGACACCTCTTGGAGGGTCAGGGCTCACTAAGGCTGGGTCCAGTTGTGCATTCTAAATAGAGGAAGCTTTTATGTCCCAGTGGCACTGAACAGGCGGCCAGAAAACTAGCCCTTGTGAGTCACTCTGGAGGTCCTGTGACAGATGAAGATCCAGTCCTTGTACCCAGGCAGAAGAAGCAGAGCAGCAGGACAACAGGGCAGCAGCCCTTCAGAGCAGCACTCCGGGAGAGTTGATAGTTCTTCCAGCAGCAAAGCAGTGCTTCATCCTGGCAGTGTATCCACAGGTCCAGAATTGTACCTAAGAGCTGGTGTCTGTGATCCCCCTTTATACCCTGGTGCCCTCCTTCTGGATGGTGGGAGAAGCTTCTAAATAGTGGCTTTGAAGTGCATAGAATTTCCTGACCACCCCCCAGCCCACACTCCAAGCTGGCTACAGTGTTAATATGAGGTTGTTAGGCCCTTTGTGTAAAGGCACAGCACAGGCTATCAGATGGAAGTGAGGTTGTGCTCAGCTCTGCCCTCCACCCTGCCAGCAAGGGGCCAGTCAGGCACACCTAATCCCTCTATTGTGTGGAATTCACAAAGTCTAAATGTCAGTTACACCCAGTCAAGGGATCAAGTCCAGGCTGCAGGCACAAAAAGGCTAAGGGAAGGAAAACATCAACTTTTTAAAAGTGGAATTTTTTAAATTGTAATAAAACACCCGACTTTACCATTAAACAGGGTCTTTCATTACAATCCCAAAAACCCCAACCATAATATAGCTACAAGCTCCCATTTGGAAATTACAGCATATTAACCGATCGGAGGAGTAGGCCTCACAGTAGTGAAAAACAAATTTGGGAGTTTTTCACTACTAGAACAAGTAAAACTTAAAAGTACACGGCCAACCTTTTTATCACCCACCACCCTGTCCTGGGGCCTACCTTATGGGTGAAATGTATAATGAAAGGGGAGGTTAAGGCTTGGAAAAGGGGTGTAATACCAAGTCGACAAACTGCATTCAGGGGGCGTGGTCTCGCTGCAAATGAGGTGAGATGTGCGCCGCGGGAGCTCCGGCGGATCGCTACCTCCATTGGCTATCATAAGCGGAGCTGGGACTCAATTGATGCTGTTTTTTGGGGTGCACAGGTGGCGGAAGGTGAGGAGCGTCTCCTGGCGAGCTGAAGGCACTGAGCTTGCACCGGTTGCGGTGGCATGGCCGTGTTGCTCCGGCCGTCCACTACTGAACACAGCGGCCGCCATCTCGTGGCTTTCAGGCCTGGGGCATCCTGCGTGTCCAGTGGGAGCTGTCCTGACAATCCTGGGACCACATCGGTGCCGTGCCATCCTGGGAACGGTGATGGGATTCATCTGAGGCAGCGGATGCAGCGGAGGGTGTAGAGAGCTGCCTGGGAACCCTCCGGTCACGCCGGCTGTCCACCATCTTATATGCGGGCGCGGACCAGACTGCAACGGAGCCGGTCTTGAGTGGACGGCGGGCGAGATGAGCTACTGGCGGTTGGGCAACATGGCGGTGAGTGGCGAGGTTGAGAGGCAGGCAGTAGCTGGAGGTGGCGTGCAGAGGACCCTGAGTGCAGAGGGCCCGGCCCGATCCTGCTCCTAGCACGCTCTGGCTGTGCGTGCAGAGACCCTAAGACTTGGGGTGACGGGGGGCTGGGCCGCTGCATATGTGAAAAAGGCCGTTGTTCTGCTCGCGCGCCCTACCCGTTTGACCGGCCGTCTTCTGTCAGCAGCTTGATGATTCTCTTGTGAGAAGGTATCCCAGAGGTACTCTCGGCCTATACCAGCCACGCATCGGATCACGATGCCGGGGCCTGCGGGGAGACTGACCAGGCCCCACTACGCCTATCTATGCCCTTGTGAGATGCTCGCCGCTATGGCCACGCGCCCTGCCTGACTACCCAACCTATTCTCCACACTAGCCTGAAGACATCCTTGCGCTGCCCATGGGAGGGCCAACTCCTGCACTGCCATAGGGTGAAAGGCATGCCGCTGCACCTGTGAGCAACCCCTAGCTGTGACCGCGCACCTTGCCGGACTGCCCATTTACATCAGCCTGAAGACTTTCTTATGTAGGGGCCCACCTGAGACCTTCTGACCTGTGCTGACCGCGCTGGGCTGTGACACACCGGATCTCACGCGACTGGGGTCTGAAGGGAGACTGGCTTGACCCCGGTGCGCTTGCCGCCGCTCCTGGTAGATGATCACCGAATGCATGCCTTCTGGAGGTGAGGTGGGTCGGATGCGGGCCCTGGCTGGGACATTGTGCTGTGTTTTGGGGGCCCGACCACATAATCCCGCAGGCTCACCGTTGGCTTTAAAGGGACGCTGTGGGCTCGACGGGGATGCTGGACCTAAGTGCGGCTGCCAGCTGCAGAGCTGCTGCGACAGCCTGAGCGCTGGGGCCTTCTATGGTGAACCGCCTGGCCCGCCTGAACCTACTGTGGAGCCGGACTCCTCCGGGGGGGACCTGGTGCAAGGGACGGTGCCCCCGCTGGAGCCCTTGATCTGAAGATACTAGATAGGTGGGTCGTGGGTGGACCTCAAGGACCATAAGGAGGGATTGGGTGATTACCACCCTTGCGACTGCGGTATTGCTTGAGGACACACGCATTGTGAGGGTGGCGGGATCATTTGGCAATCGGGTGCCCTTGCAGGCTCTCACACAGACCCTCGCTACCCTCTGAGACTAGAAACCAGCAGAACAGCTGCAGCACAATAATGACATGCACCAATATAGGCAAAGACGTTTCAGGGCCAACCTCCAAAGACAACTCTGTGGCGGCAATGTGGGGTAAGGTGGGCCCGTCTGCCCCCGGTGAGGGGACCTCCCAGGCTGGAGGGGACTCGTCGCCGGTACAGCAGGCATTTATGGCTTCCTTCATGTCCGAGTTAAAGTCTGAAATCGGCTCCCTAAGTACCGAAGTGCACTCCTGTGTTCGAAAACTGGCTGGAAAAGACGGCTGACGCCCGCACAGAGGACGAGGAGCAACTCTAGCAACGCCTGGCCGTCCTGGAAGACCAACACATAGAATTGCAACTGAAGCAGGAGGACCTGGAAAATCGAAGCCGCCGGAATAATCTCCGCATCCGGGGGGTACCTCTCGGAGCGGACGGGAAAGACATTATGACCTATGTGGCACAGCTACTCCATAAGTTATGGGGAGATGACGACGCCTGCCCGCTGACTTTGGACCGGGCTCACCGAGTCTCCGGGCCCGCGGGCAGGCCGGGCCTCCTCCCGGACATTTTAACCATGGTCCACTTTTTCACAGAAAAAGAGGCTATTCGCCGGGCGGCGAGAGCCAAGCAGGATCTCACATATGAGGGGAACAAGATCCAGATTTTCCAGGACCTGGCACCCAATACCTTACGCCGCCGCCGTGACTTTAAGCCTGTGACAGATAAGCTGCAGAGCATGGACATCTCCTATCAGTGGGGCCACCCCTTCGCCCTTATTTTTACATGGGAGTCCAAGCGTAGGGTAATCCGGTCCTACAAAGATGCGGCTCAACTACTCCGACTTCCTTCCTCACGGCCCACCAGTCCCACTCACCCTCCACCTTCTGCACGGATGCCTGCCAAGCCGACCTGGTCGACCGTATACCGGCGCAGACGCTCAACACCCTTTAACGAACAAGCATCCTCGCAGGCTAAACAGGACATTATCAAACACATCAGATCCTTGGAGGGGGACAAATCAGAGAGAGGTCCGGATTCCCCAACCCCCTGATAAATAGCTCATGTACCTGTGACGGCCCTTGGAGCCTTCCTTTGTGTAACGCCCTGAACGTCTCAGGATCGTTTAACAGACACGACAATGAGGACGCAACCACTTGTGAAGGGTTAGTTCTTTTAATGAAGGCAAATAAAATACAAAGAACAAACAAAAGTTATAGTCACTGGAATCCTCCAGGCTAAGTACGTTACCAGCCCACAGCACGGATGGTCCTAACCGTCCTCTGCATATACGCCGATCCCGGCGTATGCCAACAGAGGGCAGAAATGAAATGGCCGACAATGCCAATCGGTAGGCTGTGAGGGGCACGAAGAGTGTTGGGGAGAATCGAGGAGTCAGGGAAACACCCAGCCGGGGTCTCTACCTGAAGGGAGCAGCCGCTCAACCTCTTCCTCAGACTGCACCGGGACGCGGAGTCACCTCCTGGTGATGCGTCACCGATACCCCAATCACAAGCAAGAAGACTGAACCGAGAGCAGCCGCTCGATCGATCCTGTGGACTTCCGAGTCTGTAACGCGGCAAACACCTCCTGGTGTGCGTTACAGCTGGCAGTCCCTGTGTCTCTGGTCGGGCTGGGAGTTACGACTCCAACCAGCAAAAGCGCCACTGCGCTTGGACTCAGCCGAGTCAAAAAGCGAAGCTCAATGGTTGACCGGTAGAGCTTCCGGGTCCTTCACAGGTGACGATGGGGCAAGACACGGCCCAGGGAGTAACGACTCGACCTACCTCCGTTCTTGCCTACTGGAGCACCACTCCGGAACACTGCTCTTCACGAAGCAGGTACGTCGGTGTAAACACAATATCCGACAGCCTTGTCCCTCCCGGTTCCTCCCTTTATAGGGCGTGTTTTCCTTGAGTTATGTAACAGCTCTCCTGTTTACATAAGGGCGTGTTTCCCTTGAGTTATGTAACAGCTCTCCTGTTTACATAAGGGCGTGTTTCCCTTGAGTTATGTAACAGCTCTCCTGTTTACATAAGGGCGTGTTTCCCTTGAGTTATGTAACAGCTCTCCTGTTTACATAAGGGCGTGTTTCCCTTGTATGACAGGAATTCTTGACAGTACATCCTCCCTCTCAGCGGCTCCCCACGGGTCCAGCGCTGGCAGGAAAACGCCGATGGAACAAGGAGACCAAGCGCGGAGCATGAACCCCTTCAGCCGGTTCCCATGAATGCTCCTCCGGGCCATAGCCTTTCCACGCAACCAGGTACCACAGCTTCCCCCTGCGCCATTTGGACGCCCGTATGCCCGACACTTCATACTCCACCTCCGACTCCACGCATACCGGCCTAGGTGTCCCAGACGGCTTGGAGGGTGCTGGTTTGAGCAATGATACATGAAAGACAGGGTGTATCCGCAATGACTGGGGCAAGCACACCTTCACGTTCACGGGACCCATACACTTGGTAATTCGATAGGGGCCCATGTACTTGGGATGGAACACACTGTTCTTTCGAAACCTCATGTTTCTTGTGGATATCCAGACGTAGTCTCCAGTGCGGTACAGTGGCCCGGGCCTTCTCTTCCTATCTGCCGCAGCCTTGTATCTTCTCTTGGCCTCTATTAGGACAGCCCTTGAGCGCGTCAACGTGTCTTTTATGTGTGCCACCCTGTCCGCTGTGGCGGGAATCCTGTCCTCTCTGAACGGATGTAGAAATGGCAAGAACCTGGGATGTTGGCCATAGTTGCTATAGAACGGAGATGACTGTGTGGAGCTGTGAGTGGCGTTGTTATAGGCTATCTCTGCAACCCATAGCAAGTCGACCCATTCTTCCCTGCCCTGGTCCACAAAACATCGCAGATACTGTTTGAGCGTTTGGTTCAGGCGCTCGGTTTGGCCGTCCGTTTGAGGGTGGTAGCTGGTGGACAGGGCGGTCTTAACATGCAGCGCAGTGCACCAAGTCTTCCAGAATTGCGCAGTAAACTGCGATCCCCGGTCCGACACGATCACCCCAGGTAATCCATGCAGTCGTACCACATTCTTTAGGAGTAGTGATGCCAATTCCCCGGCCGTAGGGACTCTCTTGCAGGGGATGAAGTGCCCCATTTTCGTCAAGTAATCCACCACCACCAGTATTGCCGTCATCCCCTGGTCTACCGGTAGGCCCACCACGAAGTCCAGTGATATGCTATCCCATGGTCTATCCGGGGTCGGAAGTGGATGTAAGAGCCCTTGGGTTCGGCCATGGTCGGCCTTCATGGTAGCACACGTAGGACACTCCTGTCCCCACCTCCTGACATCCACTCTCATGGTTGGCCACCAGAAATGCCGTCCCATGCTAGCCACCGTTTTTTCAAAGCCCAAATGACCTGCGCATGGAGAGTCATGGCACCAGATGAATGCTTGTTTCCTTAGCCTAGGCGTGGGTATCAATAGGCACCTGCCCTTCAGGGGTATCCCGTCCTTCAGCTGCCATTCTCTGTGACTGAGGAGCCACCTCCGCCATGCGAATGACCTGATCCCTCTCTTTATTCCCCTCAGGAAAGTATCCGGTTGGATAACCCCCAATACCATCCTCGGGGAAATGATGGAACGCTTGGTTGCAGGCAATGGTTCCTTAACTGCAGATTGACGGGACAGGGCGTCCGCCTTCCGGTTTTCCGTCCCCGGCCGATATGTGATGCGGAAGTTGAACCCCGCAAAGAAGATCATCCACCGCAGCTGCCTGGGAGAAAGGTGTCTAGTGGCCGTCATGAACTGTAGGTTCCGATGGTCCGTGTACACCGATACCACATGTCTTGCCCCCATCAACCAATGCCTCCATTCGGTGAAGGCGTCCTTGATTGCGAGAAGCTCCTTCTCCGCAATATGGTAGTTGCGTTCGGCGTCGTTGAGTTTGCGGGACATGTACGCAACGGGATGAAGCACCCCTGTGTCGTGGTTGCGTTGGGACAAGATAGCCCCCAGCGGCACATCCGACGCGTCCGCTTCCACCACGTAGGGGAGATCCGGATCGGGGTGAGCCAACACCGGCGCCTTACCAAAGGCGCTTTTCAGGGCCTCAAAGGCTTTGTTCGCTTCAGGGGACCAGACAAACTCCTTGGACTTCCTCAGTAGCTGTGTGATTGGGGCCACCACTCCTGAAAATCCATCTATAAACCGCCTGTAAAAGTTGGCGAAGCCAATGAAACTTTGGACGTCCTTCACGCTTTGGGGCACCGGCCATTCTTTCACCGCCTTGATCTTTCGTTCTGCCATCTCCTGTCCCTCTGGACTCAGCATCACTCCGAGGAATTCCACGGATGTGACGTGGAAGTCACACTTGCTGAGTTTACAAAACAGCATGTTTTCCCTCAGCTTTTGGAGCACAGCTTTGACGTGGTGTACGTGCTCCTCCACACTGGACGAATAGATGAGGATGTCGTCGATATATACGACCACGTAGATATCCAACTCCTCTCTGAATACCTCATTCAAAAAGTACTGAAAGGCTGCCGGGGCGTTGCACAGACCGAACGGCATGACGAGGTACTCAAAAAGGCCGAACCTGGTCTTAAAGGCGGTCTTCCACTCGTCTCCGTCCCTCATGCGCACCAGATGGTATGCCCCTTTCAAATCCAACTTGGTGTAGATACGAGCTTTCTTGACCTGTTCCAGAAGTACACTGATGAGAGGCAAGGGGTACCGATTTTTTATGGTTATCGCATTCAATGCCCTAAAGTCCACACAGGCTCTCAGCTCCCCATTAGCCTTCGGGATGAAGAAGAGTGGCGAGGCGGCCGGAGACTTGGACGGGCGGATGAATCCTAGCTTGAGGAGTTTATCCAGGTACCCCCGGAGATGCACGTTTTCAGGCTCCGTCAGGGCATACAGCCTGCCGCTGGGAACGCTGGCCCCTGGCACCAGGTCGATCTGGCAGTCAAACTGTCTATGTGGTGGTAGCACTTCCGCCTTCACCTCATCAAATACATCCTCAAAACTGTGATAAGCCTGGGGGAGAGCCACATCTTTTTCTGCCGCTGTAGCCACCGTCTGACTCCCGCTCTCATCTGCGTCAAGGGATTCCGTTCTTATTCCACAATGCAGGATGCAATACGGTGACGTCATTTCGATGCGATGTGTTGGCCAATCCACAAAGGGGTTGTGTTTCTGTAGCCACGGCAATCCCAATATGACGCCATATTGGGGCACTCGGATGATGTTAAAATCGATTTGTTCCAAATGGTTCCTCCCATATCTCATCGGAAGGACCCCCGTGTGCTGTCCGATGGGCCCCGTCACCAATCGCCTTCCGTCTACCGCATAGACGTCTTCGGGTACTGCTTTGGGAAGAAGCACTAGCCCTAGCCTGCATGCCTCGTTGTGGTCCATAAACATGCCAGTGGCCCCTGAATCCACCATGGCCACAACGGGTATCCACTGGTCATGCACTCCCACGTGCACCGTGATAAACAGGTGTCGTTGTCCCTTAGTGACCGAGTTGGAAAGTGAAGGGATGGATGAGTGACTTCGAGATGCCCCTTCTCTGGTCTTGGAGTCCTCTAGTTTTCCGCCGGTATGTCCACCACGGCTGTTACCGACCGGTTGGCCCGATAACGTGACGTCTTCGGTTTGGCAGGGCATTCACGTACGTAGTGGCCTTTTTTGCCACAATATAGGCACAATCCTTGTTTACGGCGTGACTCTTTCTCCGTGGCTGTGAGGCTCGCTCGTATTGCGCTGATGTCCATGGGTTCTCCCTTGGATGCGGTGGAAGTTTCAGGACTTCCCACCGTCACATAGGATGGAAGGGATTTTCCTTTTCTCCCATGATCCCCCTTTCTTTCACTTAGCCTATGTTCCAGCCGTAATACCAGGTTGATAAGGCCCTCACATGTCTTGGGTTGAGGGTCAATATGAGCCACGGCGTCCTTGAGCTCATCGCACAGCCCTTGATGGAAGAGCGCCGTCTGTTTAGCAACAGGCCACTTGGTTTCCGCAACCAGCCTTCGGAACGCGTTGAGATACTGCACCAGGTCGTTGGATCCCTGTCTCAACTCAAGCATTTCACGGTCCGCCGTGTACGAGTCAGCCCTTCTGTCGAATACCTTCAGGAATTCCTCGCGAAAAGCACCCCAATCACATAAGAGGGGGTCGTCCCTGCTCACCAGAGGTACGGCCCATTGTGCCGCGTTTCCAGCCAAATAGGATATAAGGAAAGCCACACGAGCCTGACTCGTGGGGAACGCCTTTGGTTTGCACGATAAATGTAGCGCCACTTGTGTGAGGAATACCTGCACTGTGTTAGGATCCCCACTGTACCTCTCTGGTGTTGCCAAGGGGATGGCTACCGGCATTTCCACTACTACCGCAGGGGTCTGGTTCGTGAGGGAGGTGCTGGGCGTGAGCGGGTCCAATTGGATAGCATCCAGTCTGGCTTTTACATCGGCTGTTTCTTGCCTAGAGGCAGCCACTTCAACTTGCATGGCCGCTAAAGCAGCCAGCACATCATCAAGTGTTGCCATGTCTGTTATCGACCGGGAGACAGTTAGTGTTATTAAGGTCGGATATTTTGTAACGCCCTGAACGTCTCAGGATCGTTTAACAGACACGACAATGAGGACGCAACCACTTGTGAAGGGTTAGTTCTTTTAATGAAGGCAAATAAAATACAAAGAACAAACAAAAGTTATAGTCACTGGAATCCTCCAGGCTAAGTACGTTACCAGCCCACAGCACGGATGGTCCTAACCGTCCTCTGCATATACGCCGATCCCGGCGTATGCCAACAGAGGGCAGAAATGAAATGGCCGACAATGCCAATCGGTAGGCTGTGAGGGGCACGAAGAGTGTTGGGGAGAATCGAGGAGTCAGGGAAACACCCAGCCGGGGTCTCTACCTGAAGGGAGCAGCCGCTCAACCTCTTCCTCAGACTGCACCGGGACGCGGAGTCACCTCCTGGTGATGCGTCACCGATACCCCAATCACAAGCAAGAAGACTGAACCGAGAGCAGCCGCTCGATCGATCCTGTGGACTTCCGAGTCTGTAACGCGGCAAACACCTCCTGGTGTGCGTTACAGCTGGCAGTCCCTGTGTCTCTGGTCGGGCTGGGAGTTACGACTCCAACCAGCAAAAGCGCCACTGCGCTTGGACTCAGCCGAGTCAAAAAGCGAAGCTCAATGGTTGACCGGTAGAGCTTCCGGGTCCTTCACAGGTGACGATGGGGCAAGACACGGCCCAGGGAGTAACGACTCGACCTACCTCCGTTCTTGCCTACTGGAGCACCACTCCGGAACACTGCTCTTCACGAAGCAGGTACGTCGGTGTAAACACAATATCCGACAGCCTTGTCCCTCCCGGTTCCTCCCTTTATAGGGCGTGTTTTCCTTGAGTTATGTAACAGCTCTCCTGTTTACATAAGGGCGTGTTTCCCTTGAGTCATGTAACAGCTCTCCTGTTTACATAAGGGCGTGTTTCCCTTGAGTTATGTAACAGCTCTCCTGTTTACATAAGGGCGTGTTTCCCTTGAGTTATGTAACAGCTCTCCTGTTTACATAAGGGCGTGTTTCCCTTGTATGACAGGAATTCTTGACACTTTGGGAGCACAGCTCTTCCTAGTCGGTTTTGATGTTTGCTGTTGTGACCTCAACGCTACCATAACTCCTCTTTCGCAGTGTAGCTGGTGCCGTACCATTCCGCCTGGATGAACTAGAGAGCAACAGATGACCTACTCCCCTCTGTTCCTGACAGAGTGACGTCTCTGGGCTCATCCGAACCTTAGGGTGTAGGCTGGCCCACGACTGGACCAGGATAATGTGGCCCGGTTGGCCAATGTTGGTTATCCACTTTTAGCCTTTCTATTTTCCTACTTGTCTGTACCTTTTCTGTCTCTCCTTTTTGTTTACTAGGTATGGCGGATGGGAGACCCCATGGCTATGATGCGCCCTTGTCGAGAGAGAAGGCTCACTTCTGAATCCCCCTTTCATTCCCCTGACATGCTTTCTGCAGTGGCATGATGGACTAACTTGGGATCCGTTCTACTTATGGCTCTTCCCCCCCCTTAATGTCAAGGGGCTTAACTCTCCTAATAAGCGGCAGCAAGTGTGGCGCTACCTACTTCAACACAGCCCAGACATTATCTTTCTTCAAGAGACCCACCTGCTGAAAATAGATACTCCCCGCATGGTGCACCCAAAATATCCCCTCCAGTTCTGGGCCACAGCAACCACCAAAACGGCTGGAGTGGCTATTCTATGCAGACATGGTATAAGGCAGGGGGACTCCAAAGTCTTCTGCAGTCCAGACGGACGTTTCGTCAGGGCAAGGGTGGTGATGGTGAAACGCCTATTTACACTGTGTAATGTCTACGCACCGAACCAGATGCAGGACTCCTACCTCCGAACGCTTCTGCTGGAACATGTGCCACATGGCGACCCCTCCTTAATTTTGGGGGGAGACTTTAACCTGGTGTGGGATCATGCGATGGACCGTAGTGAAGCCTCTTCGAACGGGACGGGGGCCATGTCCTCCGCGCTCTGGAAACAGATAACAGACCTTGGCTTGATGGACTCATGGCGATATTACTCCGGAGGTGCGGGATTATTCATACTACTCGCACGTCCACCGCTCATACTCGCGTATTGATTATCTTTTTATTTCACACGACCTAGTAAAGGACACGTTAGTGGCGTCTATGTCTGACATATCGCTATCTGACCATGCCCACGTGGAGCTCCTCTTGCAGGATCCGGCCGCTTGCCCCTTCCGCCTCCCGCGGTGACACCTGCCGCTGCATGTCTTGCGAGATCCAGCTGATGTGGAAAGCATACGAACCGCCATTGACTCTTATTTTACGAGCAATGACCTACCCGAGACTCCTGTTCCTGTGGTGTGGGATGCCTTCAAGGCTACAATCCGTGGCCACATCACCACTTTATCAATTGCACAGGTGCGGGAAACCCGCCGCCTAGAAGACAGCCTCTCCAAGGACATTAAGAAACTAGAGAAGCAGGATCAGGACCATTCCTCACTCGTGGGTCGGCGGCGACTTGCTAACCTTCGGGGTCAGCTCCGCACCCTGCGCACCAATAAAGCTGAGCGGTCCCTGTTAGCCTTAAAACAAAGATATTTTGAGGGGGAACAAAGTGGGCAGATTGCTGGCGAAACGCCTGAGGGCGCGTGCAGCGAAGGCCCACATAGCGAATATTCAATTGCCGGATGGAGAATGGGCCATCACGGAGCGAGCTAAATGCGAGGCCTTTAGGGCCTATTACACTGCCCTTTATACGGCGGAAGCACCCTCCCAAGCCCACATTGATGACATTCTGAACCAGTGCCCCTGGACTCCAATCCACCCACACCATGCCAAACAACTGGACGGTCCACTCATGGCAGATGAACTGATGGCAGCATTGAAAGATCTCCCTCTCGGGAAGACGCCAGGCCAAGATGGCCTACCACTAGTCTTCTACAGTATGTTCATAGCACAACTCCAGCCACACCTCCTGCGATTATATAATTCCTTTTCGGACACGGAAGGGACGACGCCCTCCATGGGCATGGCAGAAATAGCTCTTATTCCCAAACTGGGAAAGAATCCCACGTTAATTGCATCCTATCGTCCCATCGCTTTGCTGAACACGGACCTCATATCGACACCAAAATGCTTGCCAGACGCTTGGATCCCCACATGCCTGGCCTTGTGGAGCCGGATCAGGTTGGCTTCATCCGCAATAGACAAAGGGCGGACAATGTGTGTAGAATCGCGCACCTGGTGGGGAAAGCACATCACTGGAATATACCAGCCTGCCTTCTCTAGCTTGACGCGGAGAAGACGTTTGACCAGGTGGACTGCGGTTTTCTTCGCGCGGTGCTGCATAAGATCGGACTGGGCCGGAACATGATCTCTAAGATCATGGCCCCTTATCTATCCCCGCAAGCTAGGGTTCGGGTCAATGGACAACTTACAGACCCCTTTTCCATACATAGGGGTACGCGGCAGGGTTGGCCCCTGTCACCTCTGTTGTTTGCCCTGGTGGTAGAGCCTTTAGCAGAGATGATCAGGCAGAATGCGGACATACATGGCATCTCTCTAGGAGGCCGGCAGAATAAGGTAGCGCTCTTCGCAGATGACCTTATACTCACAATATCTCATCCACATACATCCCTCCCGGTGCTTCACACTCTGTTACAGTCCTCTGAGCAGGCTTCAGGCCTTAAAATTAATCATGGCAAATCTTGGGCTCTGAACCTTACGATCCTGAAAGAGGAGATACCAGTCTTGAAGACGCTCGCCCCCCGGAGCATATCAGGTACTTAGGGCTTCAATTGACCCCCGCCTTGGGCACATGGACCCAGGTAAATTGGTGTGCATGTAAGAGAACTGTCTTGGAAGACTTACGGGGATGGAAATCCCTAACTATCTCCTGGTTGGGTAGGCTTAACGCCGTGAAAATGTCGATACTCCCTAAAATCTTGTATTTATTTCAATGTCTCCCCACCCCTATCCCGCAACACCAAATACAGGGCCTTCAACAAGATCTTGCTAGCTTCATATGGGGCGGACGTAGGCCACGATTCTCTCCCAAGATCCTAATGTTGCGCGAGACAGGGGGGTTAGCGTGTCCTAACCTTCTGGACTATTATTGGGCCTCGCATCTCCGCTTTGTCTCAGAGTGGATAGCCATTGAAAGCGAAAAGATCTGGTTCCATATGGACAGGACAGTAACTGGGCGCACCATCTGGGATCTTGCATGGCTCCATCGTACAGCGCGCTCAAGCAGGGTCTATATTGCAGTACCTACTAAAACGGTCCTGGATATATGGGACAAGGTAGCCGTGCGTAAGGGCCTAATGACCTTCCCCTCCCCCCATACTCCCATTGCAGGTAACCCACTATTCCCTCCGGCCCTCCATTCACAAACGTTCGCCAACTGGCTACAGGGGGGATGCAGACTGATCGGAGACCTGTATGAGGGGGAACACTTAAGACATTTGCCCAGTGCAGGGAGGACTTTTGTCTTCCACTGGGAGTGGGACTACAATATGCACAGCTGCGGCACTGGGTGTCCTCACCAGAGATACAACAGGCTGCTGTCCGCCCATTCACCCCCTTTGAACAGCTGATCCGTTCCTTCGATGAATCGAAAGGCCTTATCTCTCGGACGTACCAGATCGTACAGCACCCTCCGATACTAACTACACACACATATCAACGCCAATGGCAATCCACGTCAACCACATAAATCACACCTACACAGTAGAATCGCCTTTGGCGAGACATTCCTAGGGTCTATCGCAGCATCCCGCAGAGGGAAAATGCGTATAAAATTATGACGCAATGGTATTACACGCCTACTCGACTGCACAAACTTTTTACTGCTGTGTCCCCCTTGTGCTGGAGGTGTTCAAATGCATCTGGAGATTTCATTCACATTTGGTGGGATTGTCCACTCCTGACCCTGCTCTGGAAGGAAGTCCTTAGTCATATTAAGGAGGTATTGGGCTTCCCCCTGCCTGAGTCTGCAACCACGATCCTTTTGGGCCTTAAACCTGCTAACCTAAAAGCGCTTACCCGCAGCGACTAGACTATAGCACTTCATATGCTTGGGGCGGCTAAACAACTTATAGCGTTGTACTGGAAAAAAACGGAGACTCCCTCAATAGCCGCTTGGTTCACGCACCTATGGCACGTAATAACCATGGAACTTTTTACAGCGCGACTGCAATCACGCGACACCCGCTTCGTTGCCGTTTGGCGACCCTTAGTCCAATACCTCTGTAAAATAGAGTATGCGCACTATCTGCCCTCCAAGCTTAGAACGTTACGACTCTTTGAAGACGCCATACTCCCGTCGGACCCCACTAGGCTCCTCACGTAACCAGACCAGCCCTGTGCGACGCTCCTTTCGACAAGCCTTAAGATATCCACTCTCAACGCCATGCACTGCGGCGCGCCTCTGCCCGTCCGCCCGCCTGGCCGCTTTTGTTGCTGTATACTTCTCTTTTCTACTACCCCCTCTTCTTTCGACTAATTTCTGTCTATTCACTGCTGTCCACTTTATATGGGCCTCTTGCCTGTGTTCTCATTGTTCTTGTTGTTAAAACAAAAAGGTCCTGAGACTTTCCACAACACGCTAATATTGCTATATATACTATGTCACGCGGCCGGCCCAACAAGTGTTGTAGGCAACATGCTGTGTTTCAAATTGTCTATTAATGCTTTTACATATTCTTGGAGAACCTTGGGTGAAATGCGACCAGCCCTAAATGGGTTGTGGGCTTAACGCTGTGTCATTCTGGACATCTGTTCCACTTTGTATTAAAAAAATAAAACAGATTTTAAAACAAAACTCCATTCAGATTGCAGTGGCAGGTCTTGGACATATTTTAAGGTGCTACTTAGTGGTTTGGCACAATAAGAGCTGCAGGCCCATAAGTAGCGTTTAATTTACAGGCACTAGGTATATGGTATACCATTCAACAAGGGACTTACAAGTAAATTAAATAAGCCAATTGGGTATAAACCAATTTAACCATGTTTTGAGGAGAAAGAACAATTTTTTAACATGCACATTAGACCTGGGTTAAACTTAAATTGCACCAGTGAAATTTGAATAATTTAAGGAATTTTGGGACATGCCTATTGGCACTTCTTCATCGTACAAATTTACCCTGAGTGCACTATTCAGTGTAAAGCGAATGTATGGGAATAATAGAATGTGAGCGACTGTTGTTCATAATGCTTTTTTTTTTTTGCACTATTTTCTTAGTGCAAAATGCATCATTGCTTGAAAAATGTATGCCAGGATGTATTTTTCAATAAAATATGGTGCAATGTGGCAGACTTTATTGTTTGTAATTACGTATAATTTCACATCATTTTGCCAAGACTTAATTATTTGAATTTCGTGTACGCCTAATACACATGTGATCATCGAAAATAATGTAGGAGGTGCCAAACATGTTGGTTATTTTATGGTCAAGACTTTGTTAACATTGCTTGAAACATTTTCATCTATAAGAACTTTAGATGTGGTAAACAAACTCTCTAAATAGGACCCTGAACATAACTGTGTTGTCACATGTGGCCTTATTTACTATGCCATTTTGTGGTGGCAAAGCCTACGATTCACATAATCACATGGTTCTTGATCACAGAATGTCTTTGTGAATCTACTAAACCCATTTCGCAATTCAGGAACATATTACCGAATAGCAAAATGAGTTTAGAAAGACATAACAAATTAATATTTCGATGGGGAATGTTTAGGCTGTCTCTCCTAATAACAATTCATTATGACGTGTATGAATATCATTATGCCTAATAGATTAAATGTTTGCAAGTTCTCTGTTAGGTGCTTTGGGCTTTGGTCCAGGATAAGGATATCATCCAGATACACAATGATGCACATGCCTCTCTGGCCCTGAGGTATTCCATCACTGATTTTAGAGCCTTTGTGGTGCACCACGTGCTGATGACAGGCCAAATGGGAGTGTTGCAAATTTGTATGCTTGATGCCTCCCGGGGAATTGCAAGAACCTGTGCTGTGGCGGGTAATAGAATTTGTCATGTAGGCATCCTTAAGGTTTTTATATACTCTCCAGTCCTGCTGTTAGATAATGTCATTGAAGAGGCAAATTCTCTCCATCCTGAAGTGGCAAAAAACTAGCCACTCGTTGAACTTTTTGAGGTTTATTACAGTAAATTACCAACCATCTTTCTTTTAGACCAGAAACAGTTTTCTCATGAAAAACCTGGGGTGGAGAGTTGTCTTGAAGACTGCATTCTTTGAGAGAAGCACTGTTACCTCCTGGTCTGTTAAGTAGCGGTCCTGCTGGGAAATATTGGTATGGTGCAGTTGGTGTACTTGATATAGAATTCAATAACATTCTATGTGAAAATCTTATGTTGTTTGGATGACCCAGGCTTCCAGGGTGAGGATGCAGCAATTAAGTATAAACTGTGCCAGCGTCCCTCTTACTTTTGGTCGGGAAGAAGGGGTAACACTCAAATTGCCTTGGGTGCTGTTGTTAAGGTAACTTCCTTTTGGGTCCCAGTGTTGCTGTGTCCCTTTCGAAGAGAAGAAACCTACGAATCTGAAATGGTCTTACCATTGACCACGTTTCGATCCTTGCCCTCTGCCTGGAGCTTGAGATGAGAACGCCCTCAAAGACAACCCACCCTGAAGAAAACGTTGGGGGTAACATTTTGTTTAATGGACGTCCGGGATTTGTCTAGGAACGTAAATGTGGATATAAATTTTCCTAATTCCTTGGTAAAGGAGTCTCTAAATTGAACCCTTTCTGCCACCTGGCCCGCTTCTGAGAGGGTTATGTCCCCCAAATTAGGATCCACCTTAATTAACAACGATCTACATCTTTCTGTGGAAATGGCACAAATGGCATTGCCTAAGAAAATGACAGCTCTTTGGGCCCATTATCTTTGGCTTCCTCAGCCATATCTTAGATTTTTGTAATTGGAGCCGCTAAGTTTAGGAGTTTATCTTGGCATGAGCACCAGGAGCAGTCAATGCCTATTTGAGGGTCGGGGCATATTTGGCCACGGAAGTGGCCATTGTGGCACCTATCTTAGGGGTGTGGGCTACTTTGCCCTCTAAGGTGGACCATGGACACTTCTTGTCTAGAGGTTTGCAGAGGCAACCCTTTAAATAGGCAGCTACGTTCCCCACAGGGGTCCCTTCTGAGGGTCTGCGATGTAGATTGTCCTCAGCGTCAAGCATTTCAGACATTCCCGGTTATCCTTAACCTCATTATCCGGTTGCGAGGGTTTAGTTGAGGGGCACCCTGGCCTAGGAGAGCTCAAATTACTTTCAGAGTCGCCATGTGAGTCATCCCCATTGACAGGGTTTAGGCTTCTTCTGGTATATGGGGAGGGGCCTAAGTAGGGTTTTCTGACGATTCATTATCAGGGAAAAAATCCCAGGGATTCGCTCGCAGGCTAGAAAGGCTCTTTTTAGACTGCCAAAAGTGAAGAGGTTTTGGCCTTATTTGTGCTTGCGCTTTAGAGAGTATGCAGCCTGTTGTCTCCTGAGGGTGTGGGACCGGTGATGGTCCAGGAGTTCCTCCACTCACCAGGAGGGTTTTGTAGCAAGCATGTGCCAATTGCAATAGTTTTGTCTCAAGGGGAACTAAAGCTGCAATGTGAATAACACCCTCCTCGATCAAGGTGTCCAATTGATGCATGATACAACAGACATGAAATGCTGGGAAAACCCAATAAATGTGGCAAGACTCAAGGGTCCATCTGAGGGTATAAGCATTAGAGATACTCTGACCTCCCTTATCTGTTTTGAAGGGAAATATTATTGCCTGGGTTGGTGTCCCAAAAGAAATTATAGATTTATAATTATCTTGTACAGACCCCAAACTGGAGCTTAAGACTCCAGGTAGAGCACCGTTAGTATTATTCTCCCCTTTGGACATGGTGCTAAAAGCAGTTCTGTGGAAGAGCTTCCTTTGACCGACCAGGGAGAAGAGAGCATGCGTCCTAGACTGAAAGGATCCAACATATGTTGCTGCACCCCCACGATGTGAGAGGACTGCACCGTGGGAGGCGGCAGTTGCAATTAAAATGCGTATTTAGGTTGTGTTGCGAGACCTGCCCTTGGTGTTACCCTGTTGCACTTGCAATTAATCGATCCTCGGCCGAAGCAACCAATCTACTTGAAAGAATAGCTGTATGAAAAAAGGACAAAAATAAATAAATTTAATCAAAACATCTAGGTATTTATATGATATGTGTTAGAGGTTTTTTAGGGATATGTATGTGATGTGTGCATAACAATGTAACAATGTAGAAATGGGGAAAGAACTGATATGCACTCCACCAAAACTGTACTGGCACCACAAACCACAAGAATGGTATAAACTAGTATAATGAATGTCTGCTCCTCTGGATTTGGGTCTAGCCTCTTTCTTGTTTGTAATTGACAGAGTAGTTCTATGTATACTGTCACACATCCCTATTTTCACCCTGTTCAATATGAAATGCAATTGTTGACTATGTTATATTAGTCTGATAAAACTGCTTTTAAAAATGTTATTGTAAGTGAAGAACTATAAAATAGCTGCTATGCCTTGACATAACATGCTCAGCAGGAGTTTCTGCGAGTCTCAAACCTTTTACTTATAGCATCAAAATACCATCTTCCTGTATATATAAGGATGTCTAACGCATCTACCTATATCTCTTATGTTATAGTTGTCTAATAAACCTGCTTTTAGAATTTGTATTGTAAGGGAAGAACTATAAAAAAGCTGTTATGCCTTCCCTTAACATGCTAAAGAGAAATGTCTGAGTCTCAAACTTTTTATTTATATCATCAAAATACCATCTTTATGTATATGTAAGGATGTCTTATACATCTATATATATCTCTCTCCTATGAGCTTCTGTCATGCAATAACCCCTGGTGCCCACCTTGTGAACATCAACACCGACATCATCAGGGGACATCATGGCAGCAGCAATCTGGCCCTCTAGCATCTGCTGGTGAGACACGTTTGGTAACCTCCAAACTTCACTTCTGCGCCTCATCATTCCTTCTTTCATTAACTTATTGTTTATATATTATTTTATATTATTTATGTTATAAAAAAATGTAAAGCATTTTTATTGGGGTTGATTGTTTTCCTTTCATATGTTTAGCTCTGATTTGTCAGCATTTAAGGTCAAGGTCACTTTTATAGTTTGTCAATAATCACTGAACATAACTATAACTGCTGGATCAGGAAGAGCATTAAAAACACCAACCACCAACCACCAAACTCCAACTACAAGGGCTATAGTTCACCAGCTGACATCAAGAGGTTCATCCAGAAATGAAACACTTATGGCTCAACCTAGTGAGTTGTCATTGTTAATATATAATAATTCCACACATTGATCAATCTTTAATTTCATATAGTTCTTCATGCTCACATTGTACTAACTTCATCATTTTTTTCCAAACAATGTCTATTAAAGTACTCTGCAGAACTGTAGACACGAAACTACATTTGATGTACTTTAAATGTTTACATCTTCTTCTTGCATGGACTGGAAGACTGTAATAGACGATGATGCAGAACCATCTACAACGGGCAGGACAACAGACAATCCAAGGAGAGAATCCAATCATCTTCCCAAGCAAATATTGCAGCAGCCAATACTGTTCAAGAAGAAGTCGTAGCAGGAGCTGGCAGATAAAGGGCAAGACCTGGACAACCAGGAGGACACTGTTGATCCCACAGAGAACATCAAAAAGAAGATCACGTCATCACTGGGAAATAGTCTTTCTCCAAAATCAACTCTGAGGATTGTCAGTCCCCGCTGTTGGCTAAGCATCCATACAGGCCATAGAGGCAGTACTGCATATCATATCACCTTCATTTAAAATGGATATTATATCCCTAAATAGAAGGAATTACACTGTGTAATATTTATCTATATTTTAGCATGCCAATGTTAATTTACTCATTTTATTTTAAACTTTCAAATGGTAAATATCTTAATATGCCAAAAATCTTTTGAATCAGGCTTTCAATGGAGGAGAAAGGTTTGGGCAAAGAGGGATGTTTTTGGCATAATTATTTGATTAGATTCTTAAAATGTTTTCCAACATCATCAACACATTGCCTACCTTAGATCTGAGTGTATTTTAATGAAGCAAAAAAAAGTTTCATAAGGATTCCTTACTATTATTAGATTTTTGTGTCAAAATCTAACAGAATATTTTACTTGTGTAAATATTTATATGTTTATTTAAACAATATGATGGATCGAACGTAAGGTAAAGGTACACAATGTCAGCATCACAGAGACACACTTTGACCGAATGGAATTGTTACATATCTCTACATTTAGGATGTTTTTTAAACGTAATGTAGCCACAAAATATAGAATGTGAAAAGCATTTCCATTATGTCACAATAAGATTATTAGTACAGCAAAAAAAACAACATTGCATGCATGTTAGCACATGCAAACTTTTATTCCATTTATAACAATAATAATGTAGATTAAGTACAACATGGAAGTTTGAACAAACCTCAGAATGCACACATGACTGGACACCACTCTCAAAACACATGAGCTCTTAAGTGATTATACAAATAATACAATTGCTGCATATCTGCTGCTCAAGCTATTCCAGCTGAGCCTGGAGGATTCACACAGCTTCTCTCAGAACCCTCCTGTACAGTGGTGTCATATGGGGGTCCCTAGAAAGTAGATGGGACCCACACAAAAGATCTTGTGGGATAACATGGGCCCAGCATTGAAGGTCCTCTTAGACTTCCGACATACCTTCCCAACACTGAACAGTAACACATGCTTATGTCCCTCGAAATTTGGGCTGGTGCTGCATTGCTAAGCTGGGTACCTGGACACCCATAAAGTTGAGGGTATCACTGGAGCACCTCTGAAAATATAATTTCTAATACTTCCTCAGCAAATCGGAAATAATCTCATTTTGTTCCTCAGCCATGTTGGGGTTTTTCTATATATGAAGGAGCACCAGGATGGAGTAGGATGCTGTATGGTGAAAGGATAGATAAGAATGACAACAAAATGTCTGAATTCCTCTTCCTGTATGTAATTTACTGTTTGTTGCAGTAGGTTGAGCTCTCCACCTGACTCTAGAGATGTCTGCATGCAGGGCAGTGAGTCGATATGCAGAAGGAAACCTCTGCATGTGAAGGAGAAACCTCCACATGCATGAGAGGAACCCCAACCTGTAGAGAAACACAACCTTTTTTAGAGGATTCCAAAAATTGAAACAGAGATTGCTTGTGTATATAATTTGTGTCGAAAGTAAGTTTTTTTTAGAATGTGTGTTTTAAAGTACGAGTGCACAATGTGAGAGTTTGTACTTAAGTGTTATAAATGAAAAGTGTTTGGTTGTTAGAGAAAATGAAGTGAACATTTTTTAACTAGAGCATAGAATGTTTGTTGATGACATTATAGAATTTAAACAGAGTTGACTCAGAATAGTGTATATGGATAGAGTGGTAGTAAACCATTCATCATTGACAACACACTGTCCAAAAACATAAATGTAAGAACTAAACTATGAACTAAAGCTATCTAGTTGATCCCGTAACAGTATATCTTGACTTCATTTCTGTACCCCACCTGGGTACCTGGATCATGGTTTATGGTGGGTCGAGGCATACATGTAAGCCCCATTGTATGGCAATGTTGTGCAACACACAATAGGCTACAACAATCTTGAACACAAGTCTAGGGGGAGCAAATCAGCACCCACCCTTCACCTGTATGGTCCAGCTATCAGAATCACAACTTAAGGATCCCGAAAGTGCACTCAATAATGGCTCATGTACATATGTGTGCCCTATTCTACCTCTATTAAAGTAGTGTGGTTGTATATCTGTAGGTTATGAGGAGATGGGGAGAAAGAGCATACTCAACATCACTTGCAACAAAAACATATGATCTTTCTTAAAAGGCAGTGTCAAGGTAATGTGTGTGTCTTATGTTGTAGTTATTAATGAGTATGTTTGAGATGCTACCCCCAGATGCACAGATAGCTCCAGTGTGATATGTTCTTACTTACCAATGAGCCACATGGGACCGAAATCCACAGCAACCAAGCGAAGTGTAAGAGGTAACTGATGGAAGATGAAACCATCGGGTGTCCTTTCATTAAAGGCAAACTATAAACGACTGAAGCAGTCCCTGGCATTGCAGACAGTTTGTACGCTGATCGACTACTGTAGTGTGGGTTAACCACGACCTATGTACAACGCTAAGTTAGCATAACCTCGATGGCTGTTAGAAAGCCAGCTTGCTGCTTCTGCTGCTTTTGCACGCGACACTGTTGTTACATGTTATTCATTCGAGAACTGCTGACTCGACTTTGATTCACATGAGAACCGTCTGTTGTTTAACATCTTTAACAGCGAGCAGTGACCTTGGTCTGTACACCGTGTAAGTATCGAGTCTGGGTCAATAGACGGGGCAGGTTGTTGTGTTCAGGTTGATCGTACCACTTTTTAGACATAACATACATACAGCTGCCAATGCCTGAAAGACGAGCCCTTTAATATTACAGAGCAGCATGTTTTCTGTCACATTCGAAACGAAGAGCTGAAGCAGGAAGAGCCTAGCTGATTCTGTGATGTGATTCCACTAAGCTGATCTATAAGGTATGGGGTCCCCCATGCAAGCCTAAGAGACCTTCTATTAGTCTAATAATACCTTATTAGTTGCTAGAGAAAGGAGGGTGGTAGTGTTCCACAGTCATTATTATTATGATTGCTCCTTTCATTTTCTATGGTATTGTAACAATGCTGATGGTGCTGATCCTAACCATTTGTCTGCTTGTGTTAGCCAAAGTACTGCATCTTAGGACGCGAGGTTTATAAAATAAACTCTTTAAACTTTTACCGTGTCTTTGTTATTCTGTTGTGGACTGATATATAGCTACCAACGGGTATTTTGGGTTCCCACCACTCCTGAGAGTATCTAAGTAGCTTGTTCTGGGTTGTCTATACATTGGGACCGCCAAGCCAAATCTCGGATAACGAATGTGACACTAAGCTAGTCGGATAGGGGTTCTTAGTTCTGAGGGGAGTTTCTGGTACACCACAATTCTCTGAGGTCCTGGTTTCCTGCGCATAGTTCTGTGCATAAGCAGAATCCCTGTAACATGGCGCACCTAACGTTTGGTCTTTTGATCTGAAACGCCTTAGTAGTGCTTTTATTAGTCCACAACGCCCTCACTCTAGTTTCCGGATAACTTGAGTGACGGCTTAAACCTACCTAGGTTTCGACTAAAGGTTCTTTCAAGCTTGATAATTAAAAAGGTTTTCTTTTTCTGAACCCAGTGCTACAGTATAGCTTTTCGTTGTTCTTTCAAGTGTTCCGATGGCGGTCAACGTTTCCGCGCATAGTAGGGTTCCCCTGACCGCACATTTGAGGGTCTATGGGGTCCCGGATGATGGCTTGGCTGTTATTTTAGTAGTAGGCGCTGATGCGGCGTTCCCGTATGAGTTGTTTTACTCTTGGGTGACGTTTGACAAAGTGGATGCAAATGACAATTTGTTCCACGATTATACTCACACCGCGATGCCTGCTGCCTATGCCCCTTATCGGACACTTGAAATTCCCCTTAGTGCCTGGCAGCATACTATTTGGTTTAATAGCGCCCTCCCCCATGTGGTAGCGCCGGCGAGAATGGGCCCGTTGTTAATTGCAGGGGCCACATGGCCGGTGCTAGCCGGTTATGCTCTCCATCCCCGCTACATGGCTGTGGCGGTGGCGGAGTTAAGAGTGCTACACACTGCCCTGATTACGGTCCATAGGGCGTTAGTGCAGTACGTGTCTCGCAATGTGCAGGTGGGGGCACCTGCGGTTGCGGGACACACGACTGACCATCATGCGACGGTCATTAGTCCAGTAATGGTTAATTCGGTTGTCGGCAAGCGCCCCCATCAGAGGGATGAATTCCCTTACTGGCTTGCTGAAAAATTTGATCAATTTGAAGCCGTTTTTCCCAATACTTCTCCTGTGGATAAACACAGGATACTCACTATAACATTACCTAAGGACCTGGTCCCGGATATTGTCGACTGTGACAATTGGGGCAAGGTCTTTGCTGCGACCTATGCGAAGTGTTACGGCACTCCGTCTATGTCTGTACTGCCCTTGGTCATCAAGAAGGTCCAAGACAATCATGGTGCCGAGGCAGCGATTGAGTTGGGATTGAGGCTTGTCGATAGCTTCGATGTGGTTAGTTCCATGGTTATGGGCAACCTCAAAGGAGATGCCATGCAATTCCAGGTGTGCAATATGATGGCACTTGTGGATCCTGGCGACAGGCCAAAGGAGTTCGCTAAAGTAATAGCGAAAGCCTACAGAATGGTGGGTCGTAGCGCCTTGGGTGTGAAACCCACCGTAGTCATTCCGACTGCAGTACAGCAGCCTAAAGTGAGTTCGTCAACAAAAGACGAAAAGCCCAACTTTCCAAAACACAGTTGGCGAGCTAAGAAACAGGGGAAGCAGCAAGAGAAACGGAGGTCTCGTTCTGCATCTCCGGTGCAGACACAGAGTGAACGCACTTATGATTTGCGCGATCGTTCTAACATTAAGTCACCTGATAGATTTCAGGTTCCTGAACAACGCTCTCCTCGTTCTTCACAGGAAACATCGGCTTATCAATCCGGTGGCGGAGATCGTGGAAAGGGAAAGGGTGCTCAAGGTCGTGAGCAGCCCCGTCAGACTGACGGTAAAGGCAAACAGGACGAGTCTGCACGTCAAAGACCACCGTTTCAAAAGAAGAAAGTTGCTGCACTGACTGCGAGATATGCCTCAGATGGTACTGACACAGCTTCTGAACCAGACATGGGCATTAACGCTGCTAGACAGCGCGGCGGAAGTTACAATAGTGCGACAAGCGCTGCGTCCGTTTCTGGCGGCGACAGCAACTGATACATTTGTAAGTGTTGAAACTGCTGATACTCGCGTAGCTCCCCCTGAAAGAATGTTTAAAATTACCCGTTTAATTGAAGGTGACATACAGCGTAAAAGTAAGGTGGTATTTTGGGATCATCTAACCTCCACCTATGATATACTTTTGGCGGAGGCAGATTGGCCCCCGGCTTTCGTGTTGGAGGCTCCTAGAGGGGAGGTGGTAATCCTCCCTTCCTTTGGGCACACTGTGCCATTGGAACATTCTAACAGGTTAGCCGGGGAGTGGGCGCAGGTGCTTACGCCTGCGTTGTACCGTACTCAGGTTGGTTGGGACAAATTTTCTCCCAATCATAAGATTCCGTTGCGGTCGGAGCCCCAGCCACAACCCCAATACCCCATGCGTCGCGAGGCTAGGTCTCACGTCGCGTCTATCCTTGAACAATTGGAATATCAGGGAGTGATTGAAACATGTGTGTCACCCATGAATAATCCTTTATTTACTGTGACGAAGCCTGACGGTTCGTACCGCCTAGATTTGGATTACCGGCACTTAAATTCGCACTGCCGGACATGTGCGGTACACACAGTTCGGCTCTCGTCGATAGTCTTGTGAGAAAACGTTTTAAAACTACACTTGACATCTCCAATGGCTTTTATAGCCACAACCTGTCTCCTCATAGCTATGAGTGGACTGCGTTTACCTCGGGTGGCAAACAAAAATGGTTCAAGAGGCTCCCAATGGGCTATAAAACCAGCCCTGGGGTCTTTGCTGCTCGTGTGGTCTCACTCTTGGAGATGATTGACTCGGAAGCATATTCGTATGTAGATGATATCTACCTAACGGACGACGAGTTGCTTCCACACCTTGCTCGTGTGGATAATATAATAACTATGTTTGCTGACTATGGTTACAAGTTCAACTTTGCCAAGTCCCACATTGCTGAGTTCACAGTGTTGTTTTTGGGGTACGAACTCAATAATGAGGGTCGAGGCTTGGCTCCGCAGTTCCTTGAGAAATGCGCACGCCTCAGTACTCCTTCGACGCTGAAGAAATTACAATCTTTGCTGGGTTTTCTGAATTTCGGTCGTACCTACATTCCTGATTATGCCCAGCGTATCATGCCGCTTTATGCCTTGGTACAACCTACTTATACCAAATCTTGCTGGCTGCCTGAGCATTCGGCTGCATTGCAATCATTGCAGTCTGATCTTCTAGCTTCAAAGTTTTTGCAAACTCGTGATAACCACACTAACCTGGTCATTAGAATCGTACCGGGTGCAGTGGGTTTCACCTACTTGACGTTCAATGAGGGCGACACAGTCCCCATTGCATACAAATCTCATCTGTACACTTCGGCTGAGCTGCGCTTTTCCGCTGTCGAGAAAGTACTGACAGCAGTTCAGATGGCGATCTTGAAAGAGCGAGCGCTATCACAGGGAAAGCACATGCTTGTGGTAACACCGTACCCTGCCCTTGAGGCGGTTACTAAAGCCAGTGTACCCAATTCAAAGGCTTTGCATCCAAGGTGGATACAATGGGCAACCTCCTTGACTTCGCCGGATGTCACATATATCTTTGACGCTGCATTACAGACACAGGAGTTCTTGGAGTATGAATTTGTTCATCCGGCTCCTCTGACTTTGCGCCCGCTCGAGGAGTACCATTGTGTCATATACACTGATGGGTCTGCGCAACCTGAAACTGGATCAAAGCACGCCTATTCAGCGGCCTGCGCAATTGTAGTAGGTACTTTCGTGAACGGTGAGTTCCAGTCTGATGTCGTGCATACGCAGTCATTGGGTGATTGTACCGCGCAGTTGGCAGAGCTGAGAGCTCTGGTGCTTTCACTGGAGTTTGCTGATGCTCGGGTCACCACTCTTATAGTGAGTGACTCGTTTTATTGTGTTCAATCATACAACGAGAATTTACACTTTTGGAGTCAGAATGACTTTCATGATTCGAAAGGTAGCACAGTTAAGCACAAGATGCTTTGGGTTCGAGTGGCAGAACTTAAAGAAGGCCTGCCCCTCGTGAATGTAGTTCACACTCTTGGTCACCAGCGTGTTGGTGTCCATGCTGTCGGTAACAGTTTGGCTGACGAGGCAGCAAAAACAGCAGTGGCAACATATTTAGTAGCAGCAGTTACAAGATCCAAAACTAGGATAGATGATGACATCTTGGCAGCTATTGCTGCGTCCGAGACAGGGACGGGCTTTCCAAAAGGATTCCCTTCCCGCTACCATTATCGTTTAAGTCCTGATAACGTCCCGTTAGTGAGGATTAACGACGTTGGTGACAGATTGATTCCCAACGTGGACTGCAGACCATCTCTGATTACAGCTGCCCACGAAGGTGTTGCGTCAGCGCACGCCGGCGTTTCGGCGACTGTGTCTCTTTTACAGCAGCGTTACTGGTGGTACGGTTTGTACAAACAAGCGCGTGCTTATGTCCTTTTATGTGACATTTGCCAGCAGATTAAACCTTCTACTGTCGCGCGTCCACCACAAATGCAGCTGTTTATATCTAATCAACCACTTGCGTGTGTTTATATAGATCACTGCGGTCCTTTTTCCTCTGATACTGCGTACAAGTTTATCTTGGTTGCAGTGGATTCGTGCACACGTTTTCTGTGGGTATGGCCGCAAAGGAGTACTGATGCCCGGACGGTCATCAAGGATTTGCGTGTCTTTATTGGGAGTTTTGCATGTGGTACCCTTCATTCTGATCAGGGCCCTGCGTTTGCCTCTAGGGCTTACAAAGAAGCCATGAGAAGTTTGGGGGTCCAAGTCAAATTTTCGTCTCCATACCGGCCTGAGGGCAATAGTGTTGTGGAGCGAATGAACCGTGACCTAAAGCAGTCTTTGACAGCAAGGGTATTAGGTACAGGCCAAAGCTGGCTGACCCACTTGTATGACGTGCAACGTGCACTTAATAATCTCCCTAGAAGGTTTCTGGTTGGGCGGACCCCATACATGATGCTCTTTGGAGTACGAATGTTTGTCCCGGACGTTGAGGGTCTAGTCATAGCGGCGGCTGCCGCGCCTTTTGACCTAGATGATCACTGTGCTGTATTACAGAATCTACAAGAAGCAAGAGACATTCTGGTGAAGGAACACGTACCCTCTGCATGCGAAGCTGAGCTCCAGATTCCGGTAGTCGGCTGGCTACCTCGAGTTGGTGATCTGGTCCGTGAGAAGGTGGAGAACAAGAAATAGTTTGGCCCCTCTTATCGTGCACCAGTCCCGGTGCTTGGAGTCCAGGGTACCCATACAGTCATTTTACCACCACTTCCTGGTCGCAAGGAAAACAGGTACATCTCGATTGACAATGTCAAGCTACAGCGAGTGGCCGATACTTCATAGTATGACACCTTCAGTTTCTTGCCCTTCCATTCTGCGAAATTCTGTTGTGCTGCCGCCCTCGACCATCATGCCTGAGGTTGCAGTTGAGATGCAAGCTGTTGCTTCCCCTCTTATACCGCCCGTTGATGGTGGTTTGCCTGATGATCCTGAGTATGTTTATCCTGCAAGTGTTCCATTGCCTCTTTTACATTCAACAGCGATTGACCAGTCCCGTTCTTCCTTTGACACTGAATCAATGACTTCCACTGCCCCATCCAAAATTGCTATATTTTTTGCCTGGTTCAAGAGACATTTTTTAGTGGCACCATGGACTTACATCTGGCTGGTGCTAATCTGTGTTTTTTTGTTCATGACAATTGGCTTTGTGGTAGTGTTTTTTAAAATTATAAATGGACACTACCTGAATGAGCGATCTTCGATTGAATCCATTGCTGGAACTTTGGCCCCCCCATTCCTCATCACACATTATGAAAAGGGACCAGACTTTTGTGAACATTACTGCCTGGCCTGTGCGTGATGGGATTGCTTGGGATGCTGTTAAATTTCAAATTCATGGACCTACAGAAGTGATTAATGTGCCTAATATATTTCGTGTTTCTATGGGTGATGTCGTTAAACAGAATATTAGATCTGATGATTGGGATGTACACGCAATAGAAGCACTGTTTTCTGATTTAAAATATTATGCTGCATTTGATGCTGAGGATTTATATTTAAATTCTGCTAATTATGGTGAACAATTTTGTTATCAACATTATGGCACACATTTCCTACACAGAGCAAATACATTTCGGAATTTTGTTAATTACACACAATGGGAACATTGTCCCACCCCTCATCAGGGCAGTTCTACAACGTTAGTGAACAAGTTCACATACTTTTCGGATTTCAGTGTGTCTAAACCGGCCTCCTTTTATTTTAAGATGGCACCTGAAACTGCCTCGAAGGTATGGTTGACACATACCAAATTATTATATTCCAAATCCTTTATGGACGAATTGGCAGTCGGAGGCTATGAGCAATGGAAAACTACTGTCGATCTTAAATCGGTTTGGGGTACTAAACCGTGGCAGGTTCAGGGGACAGAAGCTCTGCATCGTGCCTGTCTTATCCCTAACCACATGTTGTTTTTAAATTCATCTATTTTTCAGACGACTTGCTTTGGCTTGTCTACGTCTAAAAGGATGAATTCCCCCGCAATCCCGGATCTGGGTGCTTATCCCGGTTGGGGTAATTACACAGATCTTTCCCTTATTAGGTTGCAGTCCCTTATTTCCAACTCCACCTTTAATGTTTCGGCATTTAATCCTGAGGGTTGGTTGGTTTGGCAAACTGGTTCAGATTCTTGTCAACGTCGATTTTTAGCACTGACACCTGGGTACACTCAAGTCAGGGTAGATCCTCGTTTTGAATCATCACACACTGTAACTACCTACTCTGTGGGTAAGTTATGCCAGTCGTGGCTGCAACATTCCACATTAGCGTCTGTTAAGCTACATTTGTCATGTTTAGACGACATCTTTTTTCAGTTTTTTTTTCTTTTCGAACTTACACTTACCTTATATGGACTTATAGTTCATGCCCTTGGTTCCGTTCTTTCTAACTTGAACTCTGCGTTCTTGATAAAGTGCGCCCCTAGTGGTTAGTAGTCCGATCAAAGGGAGATGTAGTGTGGGTTAACCACGCCCTATGTACAACGCTAAGTTAGCATAACCTCGATGGCTGTTAGAAAGCCAGCTTGCTGCTTCTGCTGCTTTTGCACGCGACACTGTTGTTACATGTTATTCATTCGAGAACTGCTGACTCGACTTTGATTCACATGAGAACCATCTGTTGTTTAACATCTTTAACAGCGAGCAGTTACCTTGGTCTGTACACCGTGTAAGGAACGAGTCTGGGTCACTAGACGGGGCAGGTTGTTGTGTTCAGGTTTATCGTACCACTTTTTAGACATAACATACATACAACTGCCAATGCCTGAAAGACGAGCCCTTTAATATTACAGAGCAGCATGTTTTCTGTCACATTCGAAACGAAGAGCTGAAGCAGGAAGAGCCTAGCTGATTCTGTGATGTGATTCCACTAAGCTGATCTATAAGGTATGGGGTCCCCCATGCAAGCCTAAGAGACCTTCTATTAGTCTAATAATACCTTATTAGTTGCTAGAGAAAGGAGGGTGGTCGCTTTCCACTGTCATTATTATTATGATTGCTCCTTTCATTTTCTATGGTATTGTAACAATGCTGATGGTGCTGATCCTAACCATTTGTCTGCTTGTGTTAGCCAAAGTACTGCATCTTAGGACGCGAGGTTTATAAAATAAACTCTTTAAACTTTTACCGTGTCTTTGTTATTCTGTTGTGGACTGATATATAGCTACCAACGGGTATTTTGGGTTCCCACCACTCCTGAGAGTATCTAAGTCGCTTGTTCTGGGTTGTCTATACATTGGGACCGCCGAGCCAAATCTCGGATAACGAATGTGACACTAAGCTAGTCGGATAGGGGTTCTTAGTTCTGAGGGGAGTTTCTGGTACACCACAATTCTCTGAGGTCCTGGTTTCCTGCGCATAGTTCTGTGCATAAGCACAATCCCTGCAACACTACTAGCCGTGTCTGTTGCGGAAAGGCATTGCTCACTGGTGAGGTGACTGAGTGACAGGTGGGTGCAGTCAATGACACCTTCTACACGAAGGAAGTGGGCAAAGACATACAAATCCTATGCCACCTTTTGCCCTTTCGTCATTGACTGGTGGTATGGAAAAAAACTATTGAACTCTTCTGTTGATGCATCTAAATACATGTTAAAATTGGGTCTCTAGTTGGCAGAGATTTGCACCCTGTCCAAGTAGGGACCACAAACCTAGTCGGGGTAAGCTAGATACACACTTTAAATTAACCTGTGCTTGCCCTCTGATAGCTAGGCACAGGGCAGGCAGGATTAACTTAAGAGGCAATATGTAAAGTACTTGTGCAAAACGCACACAGTTGCACAATGAATACACCACAAAAAGACTTCACAGAGGTTTAGAAAAATAGAGAATATTTATCTGAGTAAAATACGACCACAACAACAAAAATACAATAAGGAGAAGTCCAGATATGAATTTATTAAACATAAATTAAAAAACAGTGCTTTGAAGTCAATAGCGCTAAAAGTTACGCAAGGTTGCGAGGGACCGGGGTAAATCCAAAGTTCAGGCCAACCGTGTTGGAGGGCAGGCCGGCTACGAGACTCACGCAGGTCCCTCTGAAACAGTACCCTGATGGAACAAAGCGTCGACGCTGAGGGCACTATGCATCAATCTTTTCCACGCAGTCGGGTCACTGCATCATCGTCGAGCTCCGTTGAAATGCAGGCAATGCATTGTTGTTGAGCCACGCAGAGTGTCATCGTCAGGCCACACAGGCAGTAGAACCGCTGTCGTCGAACAGCCTCTGCGTCAACATTGAAGGGCGATGCATTGGTTTCACTGGCCGCAAAGATGATGATGCGTTGGTTCTGCAGCAAAACAGAAGCAGAACCCACTTCTGAGGCCCAAGACTGGAGGGGGCACCTCAGGCAAGGGTAGGACCTACATATGGCAGAGTCTAGCAGCACCAGCAGACTTGCAGGAGGTCTTTTGTGTCCCTAAGACTTCAGGAAACAGGAGGCAAGCCAGCAAGCCCTTTGAGTCACTCTGGGTTCAAGTGAGATGGATCCAGTCCTAGTACTCAGCAGGGCAGAGATCAGAAGGCAGAAGGTCAGCTCAACAAAGCAGATAAGCTGTTCCTCAGAATAGTCAGTCAAGGGAAAGGGGCAATCCTTACAGCACAACAGTCTTTACTCCACCAGAGTTCTTCCCAAGTCCAATAGTATACTGATTTGGTAGGGTCAGAGCCCAGTACGTATACCAAAATGTGCCCTTGAAGTGGGGGGTGATTTCAAAGCAGCTCCTTGAAGTGCCCAAGTCCCTTTTCATCCCAGCCCTGTCTGCCAAGTTATCTGTGGGGGTTAATCATTTCTTTGTGAGGGGACAGGACACAGCCTATGCAGATGTGAGTGAGGGCTTCCTCTCACCTTCCTGCCCAGGAAGGCTATCAGAATCCAGATGAATGCAGATGAGTCCACTATCACACCCAACCTTCCTGTGTTTGTGGGTATCTAGAGGGAATGCACAAAGTGTAGTTGTCACCCAGCCCAGACGTGTATTGGAGAAAGGCTGAAGGCACACAGGGCTAAGTTAAAAGCAGAGAAATGCCACTTTCTTAAAGTGGCATTTCTAAAATAGTAATGTTAAATCTAAATTTACCACTAAAGAGGATTTATCACTTCCATTGCAAAGATATGAAACCTGATTTAGCTACTCCTTTATAATCAGGAATTACAGGTTAGATTGTATTTAAGGAATTCCCAGAGCTAGCCTATGAGAGTGTAGTAAGGACTCCCTTAATACGTACATACATTGTTAAGTTAGCATAACCACGTTAGATGTTAGAAAGCCATCTTGCTGCTTTTGCGCACGACACTGCGTTTACATGTTATTGCTTAAACAAACTGCTGACTCGAGCTTTGCCTCACACGAGAGCAATCTGTTGTTACCATCCAGAGCTCTGCGCAGCGACCTTGGTCTGTACATGATGTGACAAACAGTCTGGGTTGTTAGACAATGCATGTTTTCCACTCTAGGTTGATCGACTCACTATTTAGCCATAACACACAGGCAGCTGCAAAATACCTGAAAGTTGGTGCTTTTAATATTGCAGCCCTCATGTTTAGTATTCAGACCGAAGACGAGCCTTCCTGCGAGAAGACTCCTGATGCTCCTGTGATGTGATTTCACTAAGCTGATCTTTGAGGTATGGGGTCCCCTATTCAAGCCTAAGAGACCTTCTATTAGCATAATAATAATATTAGCTTCTTAGTAAAGGGAAGGTGGTAGTATCCACTGTCATTATAACATGATCACCCCTTTTATATTCTATGGTATTGTAACGATGCTGATGGTTTTGATTCTAATCATTTGTCTGCTTGTATTAGCCAAAGTACTGCATCTTAGGACACGTGGTCTATAAAAATAAACTCTTTTTATTTTCACCGTGTCTCTGTTGATTCTTGTTGTGGACTGATGTGAGAATAATATACGAACAGGTATTTCCGATTCCCACCATTCCTGAGAGTACACTGAGTAGCGTGTTCTGGGTTGTCTTTTCATTGGGATCGCCGAGCCAAATCTCGGATAACGAATGGGACACTTATGCTAGCCGGATACTGGGTTCTGGGTTCTAAGGTGAGTTTCTGGTAAACCACAATTCACTGAGGTCCTGGGGTTCTACGTATAGTTCTGTATATAAGCAGAATCCCTGCAACATGGCGCACCTAACGTTTGGTCTATGAGTTGAAACGCCTTAGTAGTGCTTATATTAGTCCACAACACCCTCATTCTTGTTTCCGGATAACAAGTCTGACGGATTTAAACCTACCTATTTCTGTTGATATAGGTTTCTTCAAGCTTGATCATTAAAAAGGTTATTGAACCCTTGTGCTACTGAATGCTTCAAGTGTAGCTTGTCCTTATGGCGGTAGATATTGCGGCGCATAGCCGTGCAGCTCTGAAACGTCATTTGACGCAGTATGGGGTGCCGGACACTGGTATGAACGTCATCTTTGTGGTAGGAGCCGATGCGGCTCATCCCTATGAGTTGTTCTACTCTTGGGTGACGATTCCGGCTGTGAGTGAGGATGATAATACCTTTCATTCTTACACTGCCACTGCCGTGCCAGCGAATTATACACCGTATAGGACACAAGAAATACCAATATCTGCTTGGCAGCATCTTATTTGGTTTAATGGCGCCCTTCCCCATGTGGTTATACCGCCAAGAATGGGCCCTTTATCAATAGCAGGGGCCACTTGGCCGGTACTAGCCGGATTTACGCCTCACCCCCGTTACCTCACGGTGACGGTGGCTGAGTTGCGTGTACTACACACTGCCCTTATTACGGTATATAGGGCGTTAGTGCAGTACGTGTCGCGCAATATGCAGGCGGGGGCACCTGCTGTTGCGGGACAACCAACTGACCACCACGCGGTAGTCATTAGTCCTGTTATGGTTAATTCTGTTATGGGCAAGCGCCCCCAAACTAGGGATGATTTCCCCTTTTGGCTTGCTGAAAAATTTGACCAACTAGAAGCGGTATACCCGAATACATCTCCTGTGGAGAAACACAGGATCCTTACCATTAGTTTGCCTAAAGACTTGGTCCCCGACGTTGATGATTGTGTGAACTGGGGCAAGGTCTTTGCAGCGACGTACGCGCAGTGCTTTGGCACTCCGTCTATGTTGATGCTGCCCTCCGTTATTAAACGTGTTCAAGAGAACCACGGTGCGGAGTCTGCGATAGAATGAGGAATGCGGCTCCTCGGACAGTTTGACCTGGTGGCTACCATGATAATGGGTAACCTTAAGGGTGATGCTTTGCAGTTCCAAGTTCGTAATGAACTGAAGAAAGTTGCTGATGAGGATAAGCCGCGGGAATTTGCGAAAATAATCTCGTGTGCGTACAGAGATTTGGGTCGTAGCTCTTTAGGAGTTAAGCCTGTGATCAAAACTCCCGATATTAAGCAGCTGGGTAAGGCGGAAGCCTCTGGTAAGGATGACCGTCCAAACTTTCAGAAACAGAATTGGCGGTCGAAACAACAGGGAAAGCAGCAGCAGAAACAGGGATCTCGGCCTGCCTCTCCCGTTCAGTCAGGTAGTGAGCGCACTTATGATCTGCGTGATCGTGCTACTATTAAGTCTCCTGATAGATTTCAGGTTTCTGAACAACGTGCTCCTCATTCTTCACAGGAAACATCGGCTTCACAGTCCGGTGGCGGAGGCGGTGGCAAAGGTCGGGGTGCTCCACAAACACGTGACCAGCCCCGACAGACTGAGGGTAAAGGCAAGCAGGACGAATTTGCACGACAAAGACCCCCGTTTCAGAAGAAGAAAGTGGCTGCTCTGACGGCGAGGTATGCCTCAGATAGTGCGGACACAGCTTCGGAACCAGACATGGGCGCTGACGCTACTGGACAGCGCGGTGGAAATTACCATAGTCCGTCAAGCTCTGCGTCCATTTCTGGCGGCGACAGCAACTGATATAATGGTTACTGTTGAAACAGCTGACACCAGAGTGGCTCCCCCTGACAGACTTTATGAAATAGTCTTACTAATTGAGGGTGACATATAACGTACAATTAAGGGGATTTTTTGGGATAATCTGACTACCACCTATGATATCCTCCTAGCGGAGGCAGATTGGCCCCCAGCTTTCATTTTAGAAGCTCCTAGAGGGGAGGAAGTAATCCTCCCGTCCTTTGCGCACACAGTGCCTAAGGACCAGGCTGAAGTGTACGCTGAGGAGTGGGCGCTGGCGCTTGCGCCGGCGGTATATCGTACTCAGGTGGGATGGGACCGGTTGTCCCCCTGCCATGAGATTCCATTACGGTCTATGCCCCAGCCTCAACCCCAATATCCCATGCGTCGTGAAGCTAGGCCACACGTCGCGGCGATCCTTGAACAATTGGAATATCAGGGTGTTATTGAAACTTGTGTGTCCCCTATGAATAACCCTTTATTCACTGTAACGAAGCCTGAAGGCTCGTACCGTTTAGTTTTGGATTACCGGCACCTAAATTCCCATTGCCGGACCTGCGCGGTTCAAAATACACACAGCTCGGCTCTTGTCGACAGTCTCGTGCGTAAAAGATTTAAAACGACACTTGACATTTCCAATGGCTTTTTTAGCCACAACCTGTCCACACTGACGGCCAGTGGACGGCGTTTACTTCGGGCGGCAAACAAAAACAGTTTACGAGATTGGCCATGGGCTACAAAAACAGCCCTGGCGTCTTTTCCGCTCGCGTGGTCTCTCTCTTAGAGAGAATAGACCCCGATGCATACTCCTATGTTGACGATATCTATCTCACGGATGATGAGCTGATGCCACATCTGTCTCGAGTCGACAATATTATTGTGAGTTTTGCAGACTATGGCTACAAATTTAATTTTGCGAAGTCACACATCGCGGAATATACAGTGTTGTTTTTGGGCTACGAGCTCAACAATGAGGGTAAGGGATTAGCTCCTCACTTTCTGGAGAAGTGCGCATGCTTGCGCGCTCCTACAACGCTGAAAAAATTACAATCTCTCCTGGGCTTTCTGAATTTCGGACGTACGTATATTCCTGATTATGCCCAATGTATCAAACCGCTTTATGCCTTGGTACAACCTTCCTTTTCGAAGTCTAGCTGGCAGCTGGAACACTCTGCTATTCTACAGTCTTTACAGGCTGATCTTCTTGCTTCACAATACTTGCTGACGCGTGATAACCGCACTAACCTGGTAATAAGAATAGTACCAGGCGCAGTGGGTTTCACGTATTTGACGTTTAATGAGGGCGATACAGTCCCCATTGCGTATAAATCACACTTGTACACCTCTGCTGAATTACGTTTTTCCACGGTCGAGAAAGTTCTGACTTCTGTACAGATGGCGATCCTTAAAGAACGCGCACTGTCGCATGGGAAACAGATTCTGGTTGTAACACCGTATCCTGCCCTAGAGGCAGTGACTAAAGCGAGTGTACCAAATTCTAAAGCTTTGCATCCACGGTGGATACAATGGGCCACAACTCTGACGTCGCCAGATGTCACTTATATCTTTGACGCCTCATTACAGACTCAAGCGTACTTGCAGTATGAATTCGTTCATCCGGCTCCTCTGTCTTTGCGCCCGCTCGAAGAATACCATTGTGTCATATACACTGACGGCTCGGCGCGATTGGATCAAAGCACGCTTATTCTGCGGCTTGCGCAATTGTCGTAGGTACATTCGTAAATGGTGAATTCCAATCTGATGCAGTGCATACGCAGTCATTGGGTGATTGTACCGCGCAATTTGCGGAGCTTTGGGCTCTGGTGCTTGCACTGGAGTTTGCTGATCCCCCGTGTCACGACTTTAATAGTAAGTGACTCTTTTTATTGTGTCCAGTCCTACAATGACAACTTACACTTCTGGTCTCAAAATGATTATCGAGACACCAAAGGTAGTACAATTAAGCATAAACTGCTTTGGGTTCGAGTGGCAGACTTTAAAGACCGTCTCCCTCTCGTGAATGTTATTCACACTCTTGGTCACCAACGACTTGGTGTCCATGCTGTCGGTAACAGCTTGGCTGACGAGGCAGCAAAAACCGCAGTGGCTACATACTTAGTGGCAGCAGTTACAAGATCCAAAAGTAAGATTGATGATGACATCTTGGCAGCTATTGCTGCTACAGAGAAGGGAAGTGATTACCCAAAGGGTTTTCCTTCTCGTTATTTTTATCACTTAAGTCCTGATAACGTCCCGTTAGTGAGGATTAATGACGTTGGTGACAGAATTATTCCCAACGCGGACTGCAGACCAGCTCTGATATTAGCAGCGCACGAGGGGTTGGCGTCAGCCCACGCCGGCGTGTCCGCTACTATATCTCTGTTACAACAACGTTACTGGTGGTTTGGTTTATATAAACAAGCGCGCGCTTATGTTCTTGATTGTGACATTTGCCAACAGATTAAACCTTCTTCTGTTGCGCGCCCACCACAAACACAGTTGTACATATCTAATAAGCCATTTGGTTGTGTTTATTTAGATCACTGTGGTCCTTTTTCTTCTGATACTGCGTACAAGTATATCTTGGTTGCAGTGGATTCGTGCACACGTTTTCTGTGGGTATGGCCACAAAGGAGTGCTGACTCGCGGACTGTCATCAGGGATTTGCGTGTCTTTGTGGGAACTTTTGCGTGTGGTACCTTCCATTCTGATCAGGGCCCTGCGTTCGCCTCTAAGGCTTACAAGGAGGCTATGAGAAATTTGGGGGTCCTAGTCAAATTTTCGTCCCCCTACCGACCTGAGGGTAATAGTGTGGTGGAGCGAATGAACCGTGACTTAAAGCAATCATTGACAGCACGTGTTTTAGGCACAGGCCGGAACTGGCTAGCCCATTTGTATAACGTCCAACGTGCACTTAATAATCTCCCTAGAAGGTCTCTGGGTGGGCGGACCCCATACATGATGCTCTTCGGAATCAGAATGTTTGTTCCAGACCTTGATGGTCTAGACATGGCGGCGTCGACCGCACCCTTTGACGTAGATGATCACTGTGCTGTTTTGCAGACTCTACAAGAAGCCAGAGACACTCTTTCGAAGGAACACTTGCCCTCCACGTCTGAAGCTGAGGTTCAGATTCCGGTAGTCGGCTGGCTACCCCGAGTTGGAGACCTGGTCCGTGAGAAGGTGGAGAACAAGAAGGAGTTCGGCCCATCTTACCGTGCACCGGTTCCAGTGCTTGGAGTGCAGGGTACAAGAACAGTCATTTTACCTCCACTTCCTGGTCGAAAGGAAAACAGGTACATCTCTATTGACAATGTCAAACTTCAGCGAGTGGCCGATACTTCTTAGCCTGACTCCAGCAGTTTCATGCCAGACGATGCAAAGAAATTCAATGTTGGTTCCTGCTTCTGCCACCTTGTCTGATGTTGCCATCGAGATGCAGTCAGTTACTGATCCCTTGTTAATACCACCGGCTGGTGGTCTGCCCGACGAGACTGAGTATGCTTATCATACAAATGGTCACTCACCTGTGTTACACTCGACGGCGGTTGACCAGTCCCGTTTCTCCTTTGACACTAACTCATTGCCCTCCACTCCCCCTTCGAACATTGCTGTTTTTGCAAGCTGGTTTAAAAGACATTTTTTGGTCACCCCTTGGACATACATTTGGCTGTTGCTCTTCAGTATTTTTTTGTTTATGTCCATTGGATTTGTAATAGTGTTTTTCCGTCTGGTGGATGGTCACTATCTCAAAGAGAGATCAACAATTAGACTTATTAATGGAACTTTGGCCCCCCACTCCTCGTCCCACATCATGAAAAGGGACCAGACTTTTGTGAATATTACTGCCTGGCCCGTCTTGGATGGAATCGCGTGGGATGCTGTTAAATTTCAGATTCATGGGCCTACAGAGGTCATTAATGTACCTAATGTATTTCGTGTTTCTATGGGTGATGTGGTTAAGCAGAACATCCGTTCTGATGATTGGGATGTTCACGCCATTGAAGCACTGTTTTCAGATTTGAAATATTATGCCGCTTTTGATGCTGAAGATTTATATGAAAATGCGGCTAACTATGCGGAACAGTATTGTTTTCAGCATTATGGAAATCACTTCCTGCATAAAGCGAATACATTTAGAAATTTTGTAAATTTTACCCAATGGGAACACTGTCCCACCCCCTCTTTCGGCAGTTCGCCTACACTAGTTGATAAGTATACTTATTTTTCTGATTTTAGTGTTTCCGACCCGGCATCCTTTTATTTTAAGGTTATGCCTGAGTCTGCCTCGAAGGTTAGACTGACACACACCAAATTACTTTATTCTAAATCCTTTATGGATGAGTTGTCAATCAAAGGTTATGATTTATGGAAGGCTACTATTGATCTTAAGTCGGTTTGGGGTTCCAAACCGTGGCAGGTTCAGGGAACTGAAGCTTTACACCGTGCCTGTCTCGTACCAAATCATATGTTGTTTTTAAATTCAACCATCTTCCAAACCACCTGTTTCGGATTGGCCACTTCTAAAAAACTAAATTCACCTTCTGTGCCGGATCTGGGCGCTTACCCCAATTGGGATAACCACACAGATCTGTCCCTTCCTGCTTTGCAGTCATTGGTTTCTAATACATCTTTCAATATTTCGAAATTTAGTGGTGAGGGATGGTTACTTTGGCAAAGCAGTTCTGATACCTGTCAACGTCGTTTTCTGGGGCTGAAACCAGGGTATACTCAGGAACGCGTAGACCCTAGGTTTGAGTCATCACATACAGTAACTACATACTCTGTAGGGAAATGATGTCAGTCCTGGCTGCGACATTCCACCTTGGCTTCTGTCAAAGTTCATTTATCGAAATTACATGACAAAATAGATTTGAATGATTTTGTTAAAGGTCCTGTGGGTGGCAGAACCAAAAGGTGGGCGTATGCTGTTTACAACGAAGTATGGAAATTGTCGCAAGTTGAGGCGGCTTCAAGATTGAGAGCTATTGATCAAGCTAATATGGAAAAGGTATTAGCAGTTATTGACAACAGCATTAGCACTCTGTCTTCTCGAATTTATACATTAGACAATATTGTTTCGTCGATTGTTGATATTGTACATGATGATATGTCGGTATTGTATCATGGTCAAAACCAATTGCGTTCTGTTATGCAGTTTGCATGGACATTGTTAGACCTGGCGATTTCTGGTTGGCTAAGGCTTGCGCCAAAGCCAGGCAGAAACCACCACTCTAGTCAGGGCAAGGAAGGTACACGCCAAAGATAACCCCTGCTCACCCCCTTGGTAGCTTGGCACGAGCAGTCAGGCTTATCTCTGAGGCGATGTGTAAAGCGTTTTGCGCGCGCACCCAGCAACAACACCCAAGGCCCACCACAAAGGAAACTCCACACAAGGTATTCTATAAAAATAGCCTTTGTATTATACACAACACATTAGATAAAAACACACACTTTACAATGTGCCAACAGGCACGGGCAGAATTTACAAGGGATTATGTACAAGACAGGGCCACCTGGACCACTGTCAGGAATTAGCACTTTTTAGACGTAGCACAAAAATATATAAGATCACTGTAGCACAAAAATAATATGTATAGCACACAACCAGTACTTACTGGTATCAGGGAAGTACCACCTACGTAACCCTAACCACCTTAGGAGCGGTCACGCAGGGAACTAGAACCTCACTAGCACCACCTGTACTAGGAGAAAGCAAACAACCACCTAAGTATCACAATACCTGTAGGGGTAATAGAACGTTACACATGATGCATCGCAACACATTCAGAGGTGTAGGGAAGGAAAACACATGATGCCTAAAAACATTCAGCGGTGTAAGAACAAGGCACATGATGCATCAACACACATTCAGAGGTGCAGGTAGGAACATTAGCGCAAAACTCATAGTCGCCACCACCTGTGGCAGTCCCTGGGCCAACTGGCCTTGTAGGGGCTAGGACGCCCTGTGTTCAGTCGAGCTGCGCCAGCTGCGCAGACTAAAACGAAAATGGTCCCCCACCTAAACGTGGCAGCTGCCCACTAAGTGCTGGGCAGCTGGGAAACGAAACTTCAGGCACTCTGCGTGCCTCTGGAGCCCTCTCTGGGCTCTGACCATTCAAAATGCCCCCTAGAGCCTCGCAGGCTCTAAACAAATACTGGGCTACTCGTGGGAGTCTCACCGGACTCAGTAAACTACTGCCACCACGTTAGAGCCACACGGGGCTCAAGGCACACTGTGGACCCGTTGGAGCGCCACGCGCTCAGAAACGACAATGTCCCCCACGTTGGAGCGTCTAGCGCTCTAGACACTCATGCTCCCCTTCGTTGGAGCCACACGGGGCTCAGGACACACTGTTGGCCCGTTGGAGCGCCACGCGCTCAGCAACTCGGTCCCTCAAGCGTTGCCGCTGCCCCCTGTCAGGCGGGGCAGCGGGAGGGATGAAGGAGCACTGCGCCCGCAGTGCTCAATGTCCACACGAGGACGGCCCCGGACGATGCGTCCCACCACACCCCCAGCCACCCCAGCTGAGCCGTACTCACCGGCTCAGAGGCAGACAGCACACGGAGGCGGGGTGGGCTCCCGGTCCTCCTCTCGATGGGGGCACTTCACTCGCGGCGTCACTTCTCCTCAGGGCCCCGGGGCGCAGGGTAGGCTCCTGCCGGCTCCGGGGCTTCCAGATCAGCGCAAGTCTCTGGAAGGAGGCGGGGTAGGCTCCCGCCCTCCTACTTCCTGTTCTGGGCGTCCCGGTCAGCGCTGCCAGACTTCCTTGTTCCTCGGCCGCGGCGGTGATTTCCAAACGGCAGCCCACAGAGGGGTAGGCTCCCTCGGTAGAGATGATATACGGCGGGGTGGGCACCCGCCGTCAGTATAACCAAATAAGCGGGGTGGGCACCCGCAAATTAAATAATTAAAGGAGCGGGGTGGGCACCCGCTATCAGGATGAAAGCGCTCACACAGCAAAACAGCGCTCCCAGCGCTCTAGAGCCCATAAAAGCGCTCCCAGCGCTAGAAATCCCAACAAGCGCTCCCAGGCGCTACAAAGATAGCAAGTCCAGGAAAACAGCGCGCACAGCGCTACAAAGTTCAAGGAGCGCTCCCAGGCGCTGTAGATCAACAAAAAGGTCCAGTAAAGAGTCCTTAAAGAACAGGGGGCAAAGGCTGGGCCCAGAGCCAGCACACAGGGCCCTCCAGCAGGGAGGCAGTCCCCAGTGGCGGTCTCTCCTGGCGCCCAGCAGCAGCAGGCCCCCCCCCTCAGATGATCCTGCAAGAGAACACCAAATGTAAGGGGACACAGCCCCTTTTTATACAGTACAAGTCTTTGTCTGAAGGTGCAGGGAAGGGGCGAACCAGTTCCAACAGGTTCCTGAGCACTTTGTTTTGCTCAGCCCCTCTCCCTATTCACTGGCAGGGCTAGGGTCGTCAGTCGCACCACAGGGGGCGGAGCCAGCATTGTGTGTGGAAAACCCTGTCCTATTCAGGACCCAGGTGTACTCCTCCCACCCATCTAGCTGCTGATCTCCCCATTCACCACTGGGTGACTCATCCTGACTCTGGGGAATCCCTAGCCCGTCACATGACATGACCAGCCAATCACGCGACAGACACACTGCACACAGAAGTGCCCACCTCTAGAAGTGGCACTTCCACACTAGGTACATGCACGCCGCACACATCATCGCGCAGCATTCACTCCCACGAGTCCGCACATACCAAACTCGGGCCTGCACACCCCACGCATCAGGAACTACTAGGGACATATACATTCCCCATGCATTCCTATGGGAGGGCAGGCCTATCTCACCACATGCACTCAGAGCACGCACGCACTTTACCCTGGGACACAGGGAAAGTGCGCAGAGACCAAAAAATTACCACACCAAGTCACCAGTAAAAAGCAAAAAAAGTTCAGGGGTGAACCTGCCAGAAGGGCCAAGTCCAACAGACATTACAAACGTTAAAGGCAGGGAAGGTCCCCTGGGACTATCTGAATACAACATCGTTATTTCTTCCCTTTAACCTTACTGACAAACAGCAGTTAATGTCCATGAAAGATGCTTCATATTCCTTGTTACATATTGAAAAATTGGAGCCGTTACCTTTCTCTGCGGCGGAATTGGATTCAGCTGTGTGGTTATTAAATGGGTTGATCACTCTCCCATTCGCGCTTTTTAAGTTTACGTCCTGTATGAAACACTATGCTCTGGGTAGATATGAACAGCTGGGTACCGCTTGCATACATGAGGTTTGGTCCCTCCCTTTTACGTATAGATGTACAAGAGACGGTACTGAGGTTTATCTGAAAGGTGAGGACTGTACGACAACACCTGATCATTCTGTAGTATGTAGGCACATTCAGTTACACGGTGCTTGTAATATACACGCCCCGAATTTGGCCTGCGTCCTCAAAGGTATCCCGGTGCCAGTGATTACACCATCTTTCACGCTGCTTGCAAACGGTAGTTATTTACTTTTGAATAATGAAGCTTGCTGCGGGATGTTAGTGGGAATCCCATATATAGTAACTGTATCACAGAGAGCTGTCTGCTGCAATAATGTTCTGTTTCCTCCCCCGCATGGGCGGCTGGATGTTTCCATCTGGCCTTCGATTCTGACCTTGAAAGCAGAGTTCAACAAGATGAGCAGAATAAGAGCTCTATTGTCCCAAAAGGAGGTGCCATTGACTTCCTCCCGAGAAACATTTGTCCTTCACATAGCAAATACGCGCACTGAGGTACAGGCGCTTTTAAATACTGACCTCCCCCTGCATTTTGGATCTTTGATCCAAACAATTTTCAATGCCTCGTCCACAACCGGCCTGGCTCATTTTTTTAAACTTGTGGGCTCAGGCCTCGTGACCTCTTTCCAAACTATTTTTGGTGTGATTCTGGCATTTTTTCATTCTATTTTCTCGAGCGTCTTTGGAGGTGTCCCGTTGATTCTGGCGCTAGTGGCAGGTGTGCTACTTTTACTTTTCATACTACGGAATGGCTGCTCTTTCTGTGCCACACGACAGCCTGTCCCGTCTGCAGCTTCTTCGTGACAGGATGCTTGAATACTATGGCGTCCTGCCATTGGCGACTTTGAGCCTGGCATATGGATTATCCTTCCGGTATTCCTACTTCACCTGCATGCAACCTGTCTTTCACTGCCTAGATTGTCCCTTTGAATGGCCTCTGGATTTGTGCTTAACCAACACGGTGTCTCCGGACCCGGATTATGATCGACTGATGAGGCCCTTAGTGTCTCACGAGTTCGCCGGTTCTGGTGTTCGGATTATGGCCTGTGGTGCGGCGCATGGAATCCTGGGTAATTGGGACATCGCAAGGGCGGCATATGACTTCTTGGATATGAGTTATTTGGAAGTACACGCTGGTTGCCCTCTGATGGTGCTAGAGGCTCCGCTAATTGAAGACCATGTATGTTCTTTTTCTTTGATTAACTGGATGGCTGAAACCTTTAGTGGCCGTGCCAACGATTTTCTGCTGGAAGCAGTGGCCACGTATGCTGCATATACGTTCAGGGATTGAGTGAACTGTCGTCCACTGTGTTTTTCCTCACGTGTCTTGAACAGTACCTGTGCCTCTGCACTGCTGCCCGGTGCTGCGTTTTTTCATTTTTTTTTCTCCCCCCGCTGCACGTTTGAGGTTTTTTGTTTTTTCTCTCCACTTTTGGTTTTTCATACTCGGACTTTGCCTGAACTGAAACTTGTTTTTTAAATTGGATACGCCTTGTTCTGCTCTGTCGCACTTGAACTCTGCGTTCTCTCTTTTCTTGCATACTAAGTAGTGCTTCGATCAAGGGGGCATGTAGTAAGGACTCCCTTAATACGTGCATACATTGTTAAGTTAGCATAACCACGTTAGATGTTAGAAAGCCATCTTGCTGCTTTTGCGCACGACACTGCGTTTACATGTTATTGCTTAAACAAACTGCTGACTCGAGCTTTGCCTCACACGAGAGCAATCTGTTGTTACCATCCAGAGCTCTGCGCAGCGACCTTGGTCTGTACATGATGTGACAAACAGTCTGGGTTGTTAGACAATGCATGTTTTCCACTCTAGGTTGATCGACTCACTATTTAGCCATAACACACAGGCAGCTGCAAAATACCTGAAAGTTGGTGCTTTTAATATTGCAGCCCTCATGTTTAGTATTCAGACCGAAGACGAGCCTTCCTGCGAGAAGACTCCTGATGCTCCTGTGATGTGATTTCACTAAGCTGATCTTTGAGGTATGGGGTCCCCTATTCAAGCCTAAGAGACCTTCTATTAGCATAATAATATTAGCTTCTTAGTAAAGGGAAGGTGGTAGTATCCACTGTCATTATAACATGATCACCCCTTTTATATTCTATGGTATTGTAACGATGCTGATGGTTTTGATTCTAATCATTTGTCTGCTTGTATTAGCCAAAGTACTGCATCTTAGGACACGTGGTCTATAAAAATAAACTCTTTTTATTTTCACCGTGTCTCTGTTGATTCTTGTTGTGGACTGATGTGAGAATAATATACGAACAGGTATTTCCGATTCCCACCATTCCTGAGAGTACACTGAGTAGCTTGTTCTGGGTTGTCTTTTCATTGGGATCGCCGAGCCAAATCTCGGATAACGAATGGGACACTTATGCTAGCCGGATACTGGGTTCTGGGTTCTAAGGTGAGTTTCTGGTACACCACAATTCACTGAGGTCCTGGGGTTCTACGCATGGTTCTGTATATAAGCAGAATCCCTGCAACAAGAGGAGTAGGCCTCACAGTAGTGAAAAATGAATTTAGCTGTTTGTCACAACCAGGACATGTAAAACGTAAAAGTACATGTTCTACCTTTTACTTACACAGCATTCTACCCTTAGGGGTAGCCTATGTGTAATACAAGGGGAGTTTAAGGCGTGGCAGGTGGTTTTAAATGCCAAGTCAAAGTCTCAATAAACTGCCCACACTGGCAGTGCAATGGCAGGCCTGAGATATGTTTGAAAGGCTACTTGCATGGGTGGCACAATCAGGGCTACAGGCACACGGCGCATTTAAATTGCATGCCCTGGGTATATGGTAAACCCCTTTACAAGGGACTCATAAGAAAACTAAATATGCCAATCAGGAATATACCAATGTCACCATGTTTAGGGAAGAAGCAAATTCACTTTAGCACTGGTTAGCAGTTGTAAAGTGCTCAGAGTCCCAAGGCCAACAAAAAGATACAGCGAAAAGGGGAGATAAGTAGACAGAAAGTTGGGAAAAGATCACCCTAAGGATGGCAGGTCTAACAGTACCTGATGCAAGTATCATATCTAGCTTCTCTGTGATATGCCTACAATGTCAGAGCCATAGTTTAAATGTAAAGGGGTTCCCCTTTTAGCTATAGTAGGTTTTAAGACAGGGACAGTTCAATAAATTGTACATCAAATTCCTAGGCAACTGTATTATTCAACAAAGGTAAATGTCATCTGTATACTGTTAGGACATCAATCTAAATGACCACAGAAACAGGACTATACAAATGTAATACATTTATTCATCTAAAATTATTCTTATATGCATCTCTGAGCATGTTACATCAATAATTTAAATAACAACTAAAAGATTTTTTATCAAGATTCCATTTCATTATACTTAGAAACATATTAACATTCATACCCATACATCCTTCTACACAGCACAGTATTTCAGAAACGTCTATTCCTAATGTAGTCCATACATAAATATAGCATGTCTCTCTTCATGGACTCTCAAAAGCTTAACCAGGTAATCTTAATGATGATTCTATTTAGTCAAGGACTTTTTATGTTAAAGTGATCGACAAAGGGTAAATGATTCCTCTTTAGTTAGTCGAAATTATCATCAAATGGCTTAATAATTCATTCCTCTACGCGTGTTTCGCCTGGAAGCTTTTATCAGGAAGCCACATATTTGCCAAGCAGGTCCTGTATCTGTGAACAACATACATCTGAATCAAGGTCATGTTAGCCCTTAAAATATTTATTTAAAACAATAGTTGTATTCCAAGGTTATGCCAAGTCACCCTTTGTCCCCTAGAACTCATAAAGATATAGGGCCATGACTATGGGATAAATCAAATTGGACCGATATCATATGGTGTTCAAAAAGTAGAATATGGTGAACACCAATAATCAACAAAAATAGAATAATTAATCTAATGCAGAAAAATTCACCAGATACAGATCTAGGCCACTACCACACCACGGGTTAAAAGATAGTTAATCAAAAAGTAAATAATTGTCCAATCAGGTCAAAAAAAGTGCAAGGAGATTCATAGATATTATCTTACAGCCCACTGACACCAACCGGCTTGAGGTAAGAACAAAGAATAAGAACACATGTGTGAGCACAGATATCATGCAGTACTCCAGTATGTGGTAAGAGGGAAGTGCTTGCAAACTTGATGAGTAGCAAGTAAGTTGTTATGCTCAGTTGCTCTGATGTCTCGAGGTTGGTTATAGTCTAGCATCTGTATTTGTATTATTATCCATTTAGATCTTCCAAGAAAAACAGAAAAACAGAGATGGCCTGTTATATGTACATGTGCTGATGCTGCCAATGCATTTGGGTTATATTTCTATATGAAAACTGATTGATGTCATATACAGAGACGACACTCACCCTGAACCATCATTCACAGAAGGTATGTTAATTGATAATGTGGACAGCGGCTCATTCAGTTGCAATCTGCTATGGAAAAAGACATCTTAATTAAGATGGGTTGTACTCAGGGGAATTGTCTATTTTAAATATTTTAAATCAGCATGTGGCCATTTGCTGTATTTAGAGACAGCTGGCTGTAAATCGATTGGCCAGTATAGGCATTTACTTAATGGAAATATAACTCAGCGATGGTTGTGTGATGACAATAAAAAAATGAAGAATGATGGGTAAAAAATATTGTTGCCGTAAATAGGAGAAATGATTTTTAACTATTTTAAAAATTCGGCAGAAATGTATAGATAAATGAGAACAGCTCGATGTCAAACTGATTTTTAATTATTGAAAACAGTAGCCTGTTAATTGTGGATAACTAAGAGTAGATCGGTATAATCGAGTGTGCGATGTTTAAAAAGGCAAGCAATTCATTCCACAATTATGTACTTACCGTACCGAAATTGACGAGTGGCTGCCACTGCTTTTCTTTTACAATATATTTTTTGTGTTCGTTGGTGGGTCCATTGTTTTCTATGCCAATTCGTAAAGATGTATTGCAGTGGTGTAACAAAACTTGAGGGGCACCCCCTGCAAAGTGCATGGAGGGGGTGCCCCACGCTCCAGACCCAGTCAGGAGCTCTCAGGCCCACCCGTGCACATCGCCGAAGGGGGCCCCCTGGAGCTCGGGGGCCTCCTGCACCATGGGGGTTGTGGGGGCTACTGTTACGGCACTAATGTATTGTTAAAGGAAATTCCCCAGACAAGCCTAACCAAAAATGCCTAGACCTGCATGCAATGTCTAGGTACCCAAATTCCATTTTGCAAGTCTCAGGCTTGCAAGATAGAGTATAGATTTGGTCAACTTCCACTGTCATCTTTCTGTTTCCTCTAACTGTAGCTCAGTCTCAAATGCCATTGTAGCTCAATGACCTATCATATGTTTTCTTGAGGTACATTTGTATTTAAGGATTCCATACTCATTGCGACTAGTATGTGTTTTGCATCATTAAATGGGAATTCTTCAGTCATATCAACTGGTTCTTTAGAGAAGGCCCTTGCTGCAAATAGATACAATTTCAAACATCTGTCCACATATGTGGACAAAGGTTTAAGAACAGACTAAAATGTATTGTAGTCTTTTCATTCATCAGCAGGGGTGGCTCCTCTACGTGGGCGGAGGAGCTTCGCCCCACTGCTTTCTCGCAGTGCGAGACGCAGAACCATAAAATGGTATTATGAATACCATTTTATGGTTCTGCGTCTCGCATTGTGAGAAAGCAGAAGGCAGGATTTGGTTGGGGGCTGGTGGTCCTGCTCCAGGCAGGGGAGGAGTGGCTCGCCCACTGTTGTAGGCGCTGACTGTTTGGTCAGCCCCAGGGCCGACCAAACCAGTCATGCACACTCTGCATTTTCTCTATGTAGGCTGCAGGCAGCCTATATAGAGAAAATGGCCTCCCCATAGACGCCTGTGGCGTCCCAGCCAATCATTGGATTAGGGGAGGGGAGGAAGGCTGGCTGATTCCTGCATTGAGTGGAGAGATGAGGCGCGACGTGACGTGGGACTAGAGCCGAAGGTAAGTTTCATTTAAAAACAAAAAATTCAATTACCCCCCTCCCCGTGCGACCCCCTCCCTGCACGACCCTCTTCCTGACCCCCCACCCGCGAGTCATGCCGGCCGCTACTCGTCATCGGAGGTTGAAGTAGTGCAAATTTTTCAAAAAACTGTGTCACCAGGCTTTTGCCTTTGCTTGACAACTTGTATCCCAGAAATAGAACACTGAGAGAAAACAGTCAACAGGGAACTGACACGATTCATCGAACACAATGCCGTCCTCGACCGGTCCCAATCTGGATTCCGAAGCAACCACAGCACAGAGACCGCCCTACTCATCGCCACAGACATCCGCACCCTCCTGGACCAAGGCCAATCTGCAGTCCTTATCCTACTCGACCTATAAGCGGCCTTCGACACCGTCTCCCACCGTACACTAGCCACCAGACTACACAACACAGGCATACAAGGAACAGCCCTGGACTGGATCCGATCTTTTATCACTGGAAGAAGCCAAAGGATCAGGCTACCACCCTTCCTCTCCGACCCCACGATAATCCCCTGCGGAGTCCCATAGCGCTCATCACTGAGCCCGGCCCTCTTAAACATCTACATGGCCCCCTCGCAGCCATCGTCCGACAACACAGACTAAACATCGTATCCTATGCTGACGACACCCAACTCATCCAAAGACCCCACCACCACCAAACTCAACTTCCAAAAAGGAATGCAAGATGTTGCAGACTGGATGACCAACAGCTGCCTGAAGCTCAACACCGAGAAGACAGAAATCCTCGTCCTAGGTACCACCCCCTCAGCATGGGATAGCTTCTGGTCGCCGACCGCTCTCGGAAGCCCGCCTACCCCCGTAAATCACGCCAAGAACCTTGGCATCGTACTCGACTCATCACTCACCATGAACCGACAGGTCAATGCTGTCATCTCCAGCTGCTTCAACACCCTACACATCCTCCGCAAGACCTTCAAATGGATCCCACCTGGGTCAAGGAAGACAGTCACCCACACACTCATCACCAGCAGACTAGACTACGGAAACGCACTCTGCGCCAGCATCAACAAGTCCCTACTCTGCAAACTCCGGAACACCGCCACCAGACTCGTCCTTAGCATCCCCCGGCACGAACACATCTGCCAGCACCTATGAAGACGAAGCTTCCCGTGGAGAAAAGAGTCACCTTCAAAATCTTCACTCACGCCTACAAATGCCTACACAACGATGGACCCAAATACCTCAACGACAGAATCAACTTCCACGTACCCAAAAGAGACCTCCGATCTTCCAACCTTGCACTGGCCGAAACCCCGTGCATCCACAGAGCCAGAGCAGGCGGATGATCTTTCTCCCACATTGCTCCCAAGACCTGAAACAAGCTACCGGCAGACATCAGACGAGTCCCCTCCCTGAACACCTTCAGGAAGACCCTCAAGATCTGGCTCTTTGGCTAGGCAGATCTACGGACCTCGCCCCCCTCAGCGCCTTGAGACCCTCATGGGTGAGTACCGCGCATACAATTCCCTGATTGATTGAATGAGGTGGGAAATTTTTGATTTTTTAAAATTACATTTGATGCCCAGATGAGCAAACCCAAGAATTATGTGGTTTACTCTAGCCAAGTGTTCCATCAATTCATCGTCCGTCAGATAGGTATCATCTGCGTAGGACAGTGCCTCCTCATTAAAATTTTGAAGTTACTCTGTCACTCTGGCTGAAAACACCCCGGGGCTATATTTAAACCCCTGAGGTAATCGACAAAATTGGTTCTGTGAACCTAGCGCTGAGAATGCTGTCAAATATCTTCTCCCAGGCACTATATTTTGGCAGAAAAATCAATCTCAGGTATCTAATCTTGTTTTGTATTTGTTCCGTACGATGTTATTCATTAGTGCGGCACAATGTGCATTTTGTACTGCAAATGTGCTTGTGGAAGCATTCAAATTTCTATAGTCTAAAACTAGACAGTATGAATTATCGGGTTTCATTAACTGGAAACAAGGGATTATTCATGGATAAGGTGCAGTTTTCTATCACCCTCTGGTATTCAAGTTGATCTAGGATCTCCCTGACTTGTTTATTTGCTTCATGTTTTAATGGGTATTGTCTCTGTGGTTAAGGAATGGATTTTAATGGGATTTCATGATGAGGCGACTCATCATCCCTCCCAATATGGTATTGGTAAAGAGCAGGAGCTCGCGCTAACGCCCACTGTGCGTATTAATTTTTAACTGATTCTGGCACGAGGTCGAAGAAAGCAGGTAAAATTGCATCTTCCCTCATTGGGCAATCCATTACGAACTCAATTAGCCAATCTTTTTCAGCCAAAAGAATGTTGTAACAATATGTCAGGGTTCTCCCAAAAGAGACCCTTCACTTGTCTGAGAATGTCCCCCTCTATTTAGAGAGTTATTTCGTATAAACAATGTAAATGTAAATGTAAATGTCAAGGTACTTATAGAGCGCACTGTCACCAGACGGCCACCTTGTGGTGTCGCCTTTGCGGTTTCCTGGCGCTGATACTCATACCGCTGTGGAACCCCTCCTGGCTTTCCCTGTGAAGTGTCCACTCCTGGGCACCCCCAGGGTGAAGCCAGACATCATTAGCACTGTTGGGGCCGGTGTGGAGGCTAAGCAAGATATTGCCCAGAGTTGCAGCATGGGGCCCGTGATTAGAATAGGCACCGAGGCGAGAATAGACAGGTCCGAGGAAAAATTGAGCCAGAGCCCCGCCAAGGCGGGAATCAAACCCTGGTCCCTGGCCAGAACTCTGCTTCAGGGTCTGCCGCTCTAACCATTGAGCCACACTCCTCCACGTTTTCTGAAGAAGATGACTTCTGAAAGAAAAGAGAGGACCATGTATCAGTATCCTTATACCTGTCAGGCTATATAATATTGTCATTGTTTCTTAAATGGGGGGGGCGTGGTCATGTGCCGCGGCATGAGGGCGCCTCTGACCTGAGATTTGCTCAGATGTGGATTTCTCTATGGACTGGTGCAGGATTCTGGTTCCCGAAAGGTCGGAGCGGCATGTGAGCCGTTCTGACCATATTTCCGACTTATGAAGAACCAGCGGCAGCGGCGGTGTTTTTGCCTCACCCTAACACGAGTGACCGCCATTTTATAGCTGCTGCTCGCTGCAGCCACATTCTCCTCAGGTAAACCGGCGTCTTTTTGTTTTTTTGTATTTAAACGCACTGCAATGTATTTTCCCCTCTTCTCATCAATTTATTGTTTTAAATGCCTGCTCTGCTTGAGACTTTGATATAGGAATAAGAATATTACAACCATAAATCTGCAATGTTTTGTACAACATATTGATCCTCTAATGTAGAGGTTGTACAAAAGGCATTCTTCACTACGTTCTCCATCGAATTTGATTTCCTCCAGCAACAGCATAAGTCACTGTATTACTCGCATGGAAATCCTCGATTATGTTGCTCCTTTTTATTCTATTTTCGATCTTCAGACCTCCTCTTCATACAAAATGAATGTTACTGCCTTTTTATCCTTGTCATACCGAGACATCCCGGCGTTTTGTCTACTAAACGTACAGCAACTTTGTTCTTTTTGAACCCTTTCAACAAATGTGAGAGTGCGGACGGAGGGTGACATATTTTTCTCTGATTCATGAAATTTTTTCTGGATCCTCACATTCCTATGCTGTGTTCTTACTAAGCTTATGGGCAGACTGAAATCTCTATTAAAAGTTACCTCTCGCCCTTCACGACATTTCAAGATGGCTCGTGAGGCTCCACTTTCTGTCAGAGCCTCGCCTTCAGGTACTAAGCCCAAGAGAGTTAAGAATGATCCCCCTCTCCCATCTTATCATCTCAAAATCTGTCCTTGATACCATTTTAGATGAGGTGAGGGGGTTGAAATCTTTTATGTCCACAACTAATGAGAAACTTCAGCAAATAGAAGATAGATGGATTAATATGGAAGCTAAGGTACTTGATATGGAGCAACGCATTAGTGATCTATACGATGTATTTACTAAGATTCCAATTTTGGAACAGGAAATCCACCGTATCAAGCTTCACACTGAGGATCTTGCAAATCATAATAGACGGAATAACCTACATCTTTATGGTCTACCAGAAAATCTTGAGGGTCCAGACATTCTTCTTTTCCTAAAGAGATTTCTGTCAGAACTTTCATGTATTACCCCTCCATCCCTCCAATATGTGTAATGTTGTTACGTGGAATGTTCGTGGTCTTGGACAACCCGTCAAAAGACAGAAGGTACTCTCTCATTTATCAAAATTAAATTCTCACGTTTCTTTCACTCAAGAAACACATTGTAATGAAGCAGAATCGCTAAAGGTAAAAAGACAATGGGTGGGTCAAGTTCTTTACTCTCCTTCATCTAATAAGAAAGGGGGTGTTGCTATATTCTTTCATAAATCATTGCGTGTACACATTTTATCTACACAAAGTGATACTAATGGACGATGGGTAATGACTAAGGTTGTTATACAAAATAAAGAACTAGTTTTATTGAATATATATGGCCCAGTCAGACCAGATCCGGAATTTTTGAATAATATTAAAATTTTACTTTCCTCCATTGATTGCTCTAATATTATTGTTGCTGGTGATTTTAACCAATGGATGGACCCTTTCTCTGATAGACAATCAAAGTGTAAATTTAATACAGATAAATCCCACAAATCATTTCAATCTGCCATTGCCTCTCGTTCATTATATGATGTTTGGAAGACTTGTAACCCTGATTCCCTTGAATTCACTTGTTTTCCAATGTTTATCAAACGCGTTCTAGAATTGATTATATTTTGGTTAGTAAATCCTTACTTCCTTCTATTCAATCCTCGGAGATTGGATCTATTTTTATTTCTGATCATGCTCCTGTCCTTTCTGTTCTGCACCTCTCCCTAGGTTCTCCAAAATGTAGTTGTTGGAAACATAATCATTTTTTGCTATCAGATACCATTTTTATTACCGAAGCCACTGCTTTTATTAATGAATTTTTCAATTTCAATAATCCCTCAGACACCTCTATTTCTAATAATTGGGATGCTTTTAAGGCCTCTTTCCGTGCCTTTACTATCTCATATGCAGCACAAAAAAAGAACTTTGCACAGAATAAGTATACAGTTTTATTACAACAACTCAAACTGTTGGAACATACTTATTTTACTTCTAAATCTCCCTCTGCTCTTCATGAACTGATTAAGGCCAACTCTGATCTTAACAAACTTGCTACAGTTGATGCTTGCAATGGCCTTCTTAAAATAAATCTAAATATCACAGGGGCCAAAATAAAGCTGGTAAGATGCTGGCCAATTACTTAAAAATCAGATCTGAACGTAAATATATTGTACCCATTTTAAATGAATCTACAAACAACTTAGCGTCCTCTGATGAGGATATTGCTACTGTATTTCATGAATATTACCAATCACTTTATTCTGATGATACGAATCCCTCTAATCAAAATTTACAAACCTTTTTTTCAGGTCTTCCTACTCCCCCTTACTTGCCTGCTGAATTTGAATTAGTAGAAAAGGAAGTTACTCTTCAAGAGATAACTGAAGCCATTAAATCTTTAAAAAAATCGAAAGCACCAGGTCCTGGTGGCCTTTCTGTTGAATTGTTTTCTACTTTTTCCTCTAATTTTGTTCCTATACTTCTGGCCCTTTTTAATTCATTTCTTGTTGAATCTAAAGCTTCTGGTTTCTTTATGGAGGCCTTGATTGTTCTCATTCCCAAGCCTGATAAGGATCATTCCCTTTGTAAAAACTATCGTCCAATATAATTAATTAATTATGATTCTAAGATATTAGCTAAAATCCTCGCCTCTCGACTTGAGACTATTATCCCATTATTGGTCAAAACTGATCAAGTTGGTTTTGTGAAGGGCAGATTGGCAAACATACGAGCATTGTCCGCAGCCAATGTTATTTCCTTAGGAAAAAACGTAATTATCCACTTGCAGCGTTGTCCTTCAATGGTTTGGTTTTGGTCCAACTTTCATTTCTTATGGTAAATTGTTATATTCTTACCCCTGTGGTAGTATTTTTGTAAATAATCGTGTCTCAATTTTTTTTTCTTTATCTAGGGGTACACGAAAGAGTTGTCCTCTTTCTCCCTTGTTATTTGTTTTATGTCTTGAACCCTTCCTTGAACGTATTCGGGTTAATACACTTATTTGATGAGGTTCAGTTATATTCCATTATTTCTGGATATATATTGAACTTTTCTAAAAACAGAAGTATTACCTCTGAATTCACTCAGTTACAATATATGTTTAATGATACTAATTTTACTTGGTGTCCCACAAAAATTAAATACCTTGGTATTTGGTTTTCTGCTACTTTGTCTACCACAACTAGATACACGTTTCATGCACTAACTACCAAAATTCAGTCACTCCTATCTTCCTGGTCTCCTCTTCACTTGTCATGGTAGGGTCGATTAGATACTATTAAAATGATGATTGTGCCTCATGTCCTCTATACATTAGCTATGTTACCCTTTCGAATCCTCATTTCATATTTTTCACAAATTAATTCTATCTGTACAAAGTTTTTATGGCATAACAAACATCCACGCATTGCTCTTATGAAACTTAAATGCCCCAAATCAGAAGGAATTTTCTGTATTTTTAATTCGACAATTTTTTGCTCTATCTATTTTGCTGATATCCCTGTACCTCGATGGATTATTTTTGAACGCTCCTTATTAAAAGATTTTTCTTTCAGAAATATAATATATATGTCTAATTGTACTTTCATATCAGATAATCCTATTTTAAAATATACCCAAAATCTACTATACAATATATTCTCTGATGGTCTAGATCCTTTCCAATGTTTTTTATCCCCTACTATCTGGTATAATACATTTGTCAAATATAAACGTAAGTCATTTTATTACAAACATTGGAAGGAGAAGGGAATTATTTTTATTCATCAATTGATTCACCAAAATTCCATTATTCCCTTCCCTGAATTACAATTGAGCTATCACTTACCTGACACATTCCTCCATGAGTACTTTTTAATTTCAACAGCTTTGCAATCCTACTATTGTTTACCCCTCACTTATTTCACCTACACCGCTACATAGTATTTCTCAAGAACATAAACCTAAAGCTGCTCACATTTATAAGTTATTGTTAGTGCATGTTACTGAACGACCAAAATCTCTGACAGAACTAGCCTGGGAAACAAACTTATCTTTATCACCTATCTCTGTTTGGGATAAATTGTGGTCTAAGTTATTTAAAATTTCTATTGCTGCTCGTATAATTCAATCTCTCTATTTTATTTACAATAGAGCAGTTATTACTCCTGTTTGTATATCCAAGTTTTCCCCTACCTCCTTGCCCTTGTGTTGGTCTTGTTCTGAATCCACCGGCACCTTAAGGCATCAACTTTATGATTGTTCTAATGTATTGACATTTTGGCAATTTATTTGGTCTAAATGCATGACAATTTTCAAATGTGAAATTCCGTTATCATTGCAAAATGTTTTCCTAGGTTCATCTTCACCTGATTTGGATGATTCTACTCCTATTTCTCTGCTGTTTGACCTATTTATTGCATTAGCATTCAAAGTTATTTTGTCATGCTGGAAAGATAATTCTAAGTTATGCTTGTTAATTTGGTGGAACTATATTTGTGATGAACACAGAATTGCTAATGTTTCCGCTTCTATTCTCTCTCAAAAAATTAAATCTAATCTTCTCTGGCTACCTTTTACATCTTATCTTTCTACACGTGCACCTGAGTTTTAAAATATTTCTTTTTACTATTTCCCTATTTGATTTTTATGCATCTACATCTTCTTCTTATTTCTCTTCTCTGTTTATTTCCCTTTCCCTTCTTTCTTCTTTTCTTTTTCTCTCCTCTTTACCTTTTCATCCTTCACTTATATATTGATTGCTATATATTATTTGTAGTATGTTCACCTGTTTGATAATGTTCTCTCTTTCGGTTTTTGTTTCTCCTTGAAAATTCAATAAAAAGCTTAAACAAAAAGAAAATTGTTTCTTAAACAGTATTTTCTCTCAGTGTGTTCATACTGAGGAGACCCACCCCGTGACTTTGTTTTGTTTTATTTTTTTTGTTTGTTATCCCATTTCTTTGTGAAAGAATCGGGTGCCTGCTTAGAATTATTATTCTCAGAATTGCTCCTAACTATTGGTTTCCCAGGTCTGGCTCCTAGATAATCTCTACCTAGTGAAGCATATGTGTCCTCGATAATCTTAGGTAATTCTTGCTCCTGCTGTGCAGGAGTGAAGTACCTCAGGTGCTGGAGTATACTCACTGCTGCTGCCTCCCCTTTTATGTTACTTAACATAATTGCAGATACTGGGGCAAAATTGCCCATTAGTTTCATCCCCAGATCCAGGGCAGGCTCTGCCGTGTACTCATTCTGTATTTGTTCCTCTACATCTGGTATTACTGCTACTGAAGGGGTACCATGAGTTCTGGTGCACAAGTTACTACTTGTGTAACAATATATCTGTAAGAGACATTAGTTAGTGATAGATTCCTTACCTAAGAATAATCCCCAGGCGTCAGACTGGATCCGGAAAGTTTTGCTAGCAGTACCTCTGCGCATCAGTAGGTGGCGTTGTGCGGCTCCGTGTCCGTCGCTGGCGTCGTAAGCACCGAGATGACATCACGGAGACTACTTAGGTGCCACCCATGCGCGCTGACGTTAGTTCTGTACACGACTTTCCGCGCCAGGAACGCAGAGCCATGCAAGAAACTGACCACTGGTGCCAAGAAACTAGGGCCCTGAAAGGGATGACCTCAACCCTAGAAATCAGTTCGCAGAACGGGGAGGATGGGTGGGGCGGTAAGGAATCTATCACTAACTAATGTCTCTTACAGATATATCCTTACACAAGTAGTAACTTGTGCATCTGAAAGAGACATGTTAGTGATAGATTCCTTACCTTAGAATAGATACCCCAGCAATACCAACCCCGGTGGAGGGTCTGTGAACAGATTACACCAGAAAGTCACAGAGAATCGAACGCCCAAAGAAGCTGTCTCTCCGGACCTGACTGTCAAGGCAGTAATGCTTGGTAAACGTGTGCAGCGAAGCCCACGTAGCTGCCTGACAAATGTCCTGCAAGGGGACGCCACGTCCCAAGGCAGTAGTGGCTGGCGTCGCCCTGGTAGAATGGGCACGCTGCCCCACAGGAGGCTCCTTGTTAGCCAAGGAGTAACAGGCCTAAGAACGACCCACCGAGAGAGGGTCCGTTTATGCACAGCCCAACCTTTTTTGGTACCCACGTAGCCAACAAGGAGCTGGTCATCCACCCGGAACTGTCGTGTGCGCTGCAGGTAGAATGAGAGTGCACGTTTTGGGTCCAGACGGTGGGGCCTCTCTTCCTCTTTCGAAGGATGCAGAGGCAGAAAGAAGGTGGGCAAAGTGATGGTTTGCCCGATGTGGAAGGGTGTGACAACCTTTGGCAAAAAAGTAGGACGGTTCCTTAAACCCACCTTGTCCGGATGAACAGAAAGGAAAGGAGGTTTGGAAGAAAGAGCCTGGAGCTCACTCACTCTTCTGGCAGAGGTGATAGCTACCAGGAAAGCCATCTTGAGAGTGAGAAGACGCAAAGGACAGGTATGAAGGGGCCTCGAAGGGAGCGCACATCAGATTTGTCAATACAAGGTTTAAGTCCCATTGGGGCTTTATAAACGGCACGGGAGGAAACGTATGCGTAATGCCTTTCAGGAAACGGTTAACAACCGGGGACTTAAAAAGAGAAGGCTGATCTGGAAGCCGTAAAAAGGTGGAGATGGCCGAAAGATAACCTTTGATAGTGCCCAGAACAGAGCCTTGCTGGGCCAAAGAAAGAAGGAACAGAAGGACCTCGGAAAGAGGGGCAGAAAGGGGATCTACAGCCTTTGCTGTGCACCATGCCACAAACTTGTTCCACCTGCAGGCGTATACCGTTTTAGTGGAGGGACGCCTGGCTGCCAGAATGACATTACAGACTTCGGGAGGAAGATCGAAGGTGGTCAACTGTCACCGCTCAATCTCCACGCATGGAGGTGGAGGCTGGACAGGTTTGGGTGGAGGACCGTCCCCTGCTGCTGCGACAGAAGATTCTCCAGAAGAGGCAATCGGATCGGGGGATCGATTGCCATGCTGAGTAGCTCAGGATACCAGTATCTTCGTGCCCAAACCGGAGCCACAAGGATGACTTGGGCCCAGTCGCGCCGAATCTTCTTCAGCACTCTGGGCAGAAGTGGTACAGGCGGAAAGGCGTACAACAGACCGCAAATCCACTTGCGATTAAAAGCGTCGCCTAGCGACTGCCGCCTTGGAAATTCCAACGCGCAAAACTGAAGACATTGCGCTATCTCTTCGGTGGCGAATAGATCTAACCAAGGCTCTCCCCACTGCAGAAAGAGACCTTGCACCACTTCCGAGTGAAGACGCCATTCGTGATCCATCAAGCACTAGCGGCTGAGTTTGTCCGCCCTGGCCTTCAGAGAACCTGCCAGGTGTTGAACCATCAAGGGGATGCTGTGAAGTTCCAGCCATGTCCAGAGGCACAGAGCCTCCTGACATAGGGTCCAGGACCCCACCCCGCCCTGTTTGCTGCAATACCACATGGCGGTGGTGTTGTCCGTGAACACCTGCACCACACTTCCCTGGACAGAGGGAAGGAATGCCTTCAGTGCAAGTCGGATCGTCTGAAGCTCCAACAGATTGATATGGAGCCGGTACTCCGCTGGAGACCAGAGTCCTCTGATCTCCGCCTCTCCCAAGTGGCCTCCCCATCCCAGGAGGGATGCATCCGTCACTACTGTGTGCTCCGGTTGGGGAAGGGAGACGGAACTGCCATTGACCCAATCGCGATTCATGAGCCACCACTGCAATTGCCGTGCAGTGCCCTCCGAGATCTAGACATGATCGGACAGGTTGCCCTGATGCTGCGCCCACTTGAACTTCAGGTCCCACTGCAGAGCCCGCATATGCCATCTGACATGTGTCACCAGCAGGATGCAGGAGGCCATCAGGCCCAGAACCTGGAGGGTCATCCTGACTGAAACCTGGGACAGAGGCTGAAAGATCGGAATCATAGTCTGAATATCCTGGACTCGCTGCTCGGGAGCATAAACCAAAAACAGCGTAGAATCCAGAACCGCTCCGATGAAGGGGAGCTTCTGAGAGGGACTCAGGTGTGACTTCAGCACGTTGATGGAGAAACCCAGCAAATTTATGAGGACGGCCATAGTCTGAAGGTGGTTGATGACTGCCCGCCTTCAACAAACAGTCATCGAGGTAAGGGAAGACTGACACCCCCGACCTGCGCAGGTGAGCTGCGACCACCGCCATCACCTTCATGAACACCCAAGGGGCGCTGATAAGGCCGAAGGGGAGCACGGCAAACTGGAAATGCTCCTGGCCGACCGTGAACAGCAGCTAACGCTGGTGGTCCGGCAGGACGGGGATGTGAAAACATGCGTCCTGCAAGTCCAACGCTACCATCCAGTCTCCAGGGTCGAGGGCAGCCAGGACCTGAGCCAGAGTCAGCATTTTGAACTTCTCCTTCCGGAGGAAGCGATTGACGTTCCAGAGGTCCAAGATGGGGCGCAGGCCCCCTTTGTCCTTCTTGGGGACCAGAAAGTAGTGGGAATAACAACCACTCCCTACTTCCGGCCCAGGAACGCACTCGATGGCCCCCTTGGCCAAGTGGGCTGTAACTTCCTGCTGGAGAAGCACCAAGTGATCCCCCGACCATGCGGTGGCACCGAGGTGGCATGGCTGGAGGGGAGGACTGAAAGGGAAGGGAGTATCCCCTGAGGATGATCTGCAAACCCACTTGTCCAATGTGATATCGCGCCAGTGGGGGAGGTGGTGGCGGATCCTGCCACCCACTGGCGTGGGGTGTTCCACAAAGCTCGGATTAGGAAGGTTTGGAGCGGAAGCAGAGGGGCGGATGTGGACTGACCCCCACACTGATTCCCAGACCCGCCCCTGCGGAAGCCGCGTCAGCGGCCGCGCTGTGGCTGGTTCTGCACAGGCTTGCTGAAGTAACGAGCCTGGGTGCCTCTGCCGTGGCCACGAAAGGAACGAAAACCAGGAGTGGCCGGGCTCTTTGCAGAAAGACCCAAGGACTTGCCCGTGGCTCGCGAGTCCTTAAAACGCTCCAGTGCACTGTCGGCCTTATCGCCAAACAGGCGAGTGCCATTAAAGGGCATGTCCATGAGCGAGCTCTGGACATCGGGCGAGAACCCAGTAGATCGTAACCAGGCGTTGCGACGCAGCACCACAGTCGTAGAAATCGCCCTACCCAGTGAGTCCGTGCTGTCCAAACCACACCGAATGGTGAACTTAGCCGCATGGTTACCCTCTGCAACAGCTTGGAACAGCACAGCGTGAATCTCCTCAGGACACTGAGGCAACACCTGTGCAACTGTATCTCACACCACGTGGGAATAGCGGCCCAATAAGCAGGCGGTGTTCACCGACCGCAGCCCTAAGCTGGCCGAATAGAACAACCGCTTACAGAAACGGCACCCGCTTCTTAGAGTCCTTATCCGGCGGAGCTGTGAGAAAGGCACTCTATGACGTTGAGGCTTGGATGACCAGGCTCTCAGGCGTAGGATGAGTGGTCAAAAACGCAGGGTCCAAATGCCCAACAAGACGTCAGTGAGGGCATTGTTAAAGGGGAGCAGGGGCTCCGACGAAGTGGACGCCGTCTGGAGCACCTCAATGAGGAGATTAGTTTTGAGGGCCACCATAGGAAGATCGAGGTTGAGGACCTCAGCTGCCCGATGGAACACCATCGTGTAGGAGGCGCCCACCTCCATGGTAGGCGGGGGAGAGGCAAACCCCGGGTCAGAAGAGACATCGAGGTTGCCGGTGTCCTCCAAGTCGTCCACCCAGTCTTGCTCGGAGTCACACTGACGGACAAGAGGGTCCTCGGACCCCTCCCAGTCATTCTCCACCTCTGTTGCATGGGGAACAGACCGCGGGGGCAGAGCTGGAGCCGAAGAAGGAACATACGGTGTCGGAAACGGCGCCGGGAACAGCGCCGGCCGGGGCAGAGCCAATAAAGCGTCCCAATGCGGATCCCAGGTAGGAACAAAATGGTCCTGGAACCGGGGCACGTGGGACAAATGGCACCCACTGCGGCGCCGGAGGTGGAGCCGCGGGTGGCGCTGGGACCGGAGCCGGCAGCGCTGGACCTTGTGGCGCCGGGGCCAGAGCCAACGTCGCAAGATCCTGTGGTGCCGAAGCTGGATCCGCCGGCGGCCCAACATGATCCGGACACGGGACTGAGGGCCCGAAAGCACACCGGTGGGAGCCCAAGGCCTAAAATGGCGGTCCATGATAGCAAGAAAGTCTTGCACCTGTTCGGGAGTCGACGACGGACCCGGGTAAGGCAGGTAGGCCGCGGGACTCCCATACTCCAAAGGAGCCGCATGGGCAGAACCCTTGTCCCCATCGTTCGCATCCGAGGACCGATGGGGGGATGTCGGAGAGCAAACAAGCTTATTCGACTTCTTTTTATGTCGTCGCTTACCCGAATCCGAGGACGAAGACTTGGAGCCCAAGGAGCGATGACTGCGGCCCCGCGAGCGTTCCCGGGAACGGTCCCTGGACCTGGAACGGTGCTGGGATGAGTGCCGGACCTCCAGCAGCTTCCGACGCCACTCCCTCAAGGCCTTCAGGGCCATGGCCCACGAATCCCGGCAGGACCGGGAGTCGTGGTCGGTCTTCAGGCAGTAGAGGCAAACATCATGGGGTCCGCCACCGACATATTGCGACAGCAGGCCCCACAAGACTTAAATCCAGGCATCCCTACGTGCACCAAGGAGAAAAGGAGACAAAAAGTCTCAAAAAGGGTAGTCAAAAAGTGACTAAGGTACACGCTCTAACCGGATCTGCGCTTGCTGGCACAGAAAAAGAAAACTGACGTCAGCGCGCATGGGTGGCACCTAAGTAGTCTCCGTGACGTCATCTCGGCACTTACAGCGACGGACGCGGAGCTGCACAACGCCACCTACTGACGCGAAGGGGTACTGCTAGCAAAACTTTCCAGATCCAGTCTGACGCCTGGGGATTATTCTAAGTTCAGGAATCTATCACTAACGTGTCTCTTTCAGATATATACGGCAGCGAAGATTGTACCCCAAGTGGCACAGTCTTCTATCGGGGGAGCCATCCCCATCAGCAAGCAAATTGTTAATATTCTATGTTTTTCCTGCAGGCCTGTAGGAGGAAAAACTGCTTCAAGCTGAGAGTTTGCTCCCAACTGGTGGGAATCCTTCCCATAACGGTGTCAGCATTCTGGGGCTGATACCTGTAGCCACCAATTGAGGTTGTGCAGCCTGACCAGCCCTTGCAGGTTGAACTGTCAGAGTTTTCCTTATGTATTGTGTAAGATTTGTGTACATTTTTACTAAGTCTCTATACAGTGTATGCATTCCTGTTGCTAAAAGAGTATCAATGTCTGGATGCGGTGTATAAGAAGCTAAGACCGGCCAGGTCGCTCCTTCTTTACTGAGCGGACTGAGTCTCAAGTGCTCTGTGGTATGGGGTAGGGAGTCTTTAAACCAATTACTATGCTCTTGGTAAGTTAACAGGACTTCTATGTCCACGTATGGAAAATATTCTCCAGGTGGTTCATCTTGAATGTAAGTGTGTAAAAACTGTGTTTGTGCATCTGCAGGCAGGAATTTAACCCAAACGTAGAATACCTCTGTTCTGAATGCTTCATGTGGTCAAAACCGATTACCCATTACCGGGAGTCCATGTTGTAGTAATTTCATGGTAACTGCCTGTCTGTAATTTGCTGTAATGTTTAGAGCAACTACCTGCTCCTCAATGCCCACAGCTGCTTGTTCATTTACAGACATTGTGTGGAAAGAAAAGGTATTTTATTTATATGATTTTTATAGAGATGGTATGCACAATGTGGGAAACTTTTAAGCCTTCAAGCTTAAATAACCTACAGCCAATTCATAGGGTATACCTACTCAGCTGAGGCGGATTTATTTCCCTTCCCACTTTGGACGTCTCTGGTTAAAATGTGAGTAGGGTTCTCTGAGAAAGTACGACTGAACTACTCAGATTGACCCCTAAATAAGAACCCAACCAACAATGGGCGCAATGCCGTGAAGTTCCAACTAATCGGTAGTATCTGCGTGTTTGTTGGACAACATAAACTAGGGGCTTGGTGCCTAGACAGATTCTGGTCACCCCCACAGGATATCTGCGTCTAGAGACTAGCTAGCTCACCATAAGCCCCCCCAACCTTACCATGGTGCAAAAGGTTCCTGGCAGCCACCGAACATGACAACGCTGACCCCTCAGGGATCCAGGAAACTGTACAGAACCTTTCACTCAGTCACTCATGCTCACTTATTCTCGGCGAGGTATACAGAGAATACTCAGTGGGACGTTTTCAATATATTTTTTGAACCAACATTATTCTTGTATAAAATACATGTGCTGCAATGATTAATAGACAGAAAGCAGATAAAAGTAATTACAAGCACCAAACGCGTGAATAGTAGATATAGTTCTGCCATGGTGCTAAGATAATGTAAATTTGCAGGCATATAAATCAAGGCAGTAATCAAGCATACTCCTACTATGCGAACCCTACTCTAAGTGAACCTAGAGTGAGTGTAGGTGTTGAGCCATGAATCCCCCCAAGGAACGATCTAACCCCATTACCTGATGGAAGATAATGAAGTACACCTCACGAGATGCCAGACCGATGCGTGGTGAATTTACAGTATGCAAGGACCCTCGGTGTCAGCGTAAGTGCCTCCTCTCCTAATCTATCAGGATGCTCATCTTTTATAATAGAAAGCAGCCATATGATGTGCGTATAGATTAGTGCTGTTATGGATATATAGATAGCCCTGTCGCCCAGTGGATGAAGCTAGAGATGACATTTTTTAAAATAGTGTGAGAAGAGACACTGTACATGATGTTTAGGGCATTGTGATAATGTTGTGCAAAGCTAGTTGTGTAAACAAGCTTAATTCAGGAAAACTAATCCAACATTGTCGGGCACACAAATATGTCCAAAAGATTGCTGCTGAAAAATAGGACAATGTAAGAAATAAGCTGCTTCGCTACATGGGCCTAACTCTGAAATATAGCACCCGGACTGTGAAGATTAACAGTACAAGCAAAATACTCATGTCAAGGGATATGCCATGAAGGGGGTTAAAGTACTAGGGGTGGGCGGAATTTGCGAAATCCACTTTCGCAAATTATCGTGAAAATGTTTAAAATTATCGCAAACAAGCAGAAATATCGCGAAGATGCGGAAGTTTTTTTCCCGCATGTTCGCGAGATTTTCTGCATGGTTGCGGGTCGCCAACTTACCCATCTGGTTGCTCGCGGGCGCGGCCATCTTGTTTTGAGTTGTCTCGCGGTGCATGATCGCGAGAAGAAAGACGTGATCGCGCGACGCATGACGTTCCTGCGGGCGCGAACTGTTGCGAGACAGCGCAAATGGCTAAAAACAATACAACATCTCATGGAGAACGCGACCGGATAAAGAAAACTTGTCGGCGAACGCAGGGATTCAGGTAAGGCGATCGCGCGCGTGCCAGAATGTATTATTTTACAGCGTGAGCAAGAAACAAATTATCGCCAAGCTGCGGAAAGCGGAAATTTTGACATTTTCGCGCTCTCCGCGGAACGCTAAAATGTCAAATTATCGCAATTTCCGCGAACGGAACGAAATTTTAGCCAAGGCCTAGGTTAAACCTCTTCATTGACATTAATAAACCTGTTGGTCATACACACAGCATCCCTACAAACCCGTGACTGCCTATTTGACATGTGTCGAAATTTCTACTCTCAAAAGTAAGAACTGACTTGTATTAATTTGATAATCACAATATATTACAATACAGGATAAACTCCATTGCATATCCAAAGGTACATCTCTCCTTCTGTGTCTAGTGTAGTTAAAAAACATAATCCACCTGTAAACTGTCCCACATATACTATGGTACCTTTTTTAGGTCGAGCATCAGTGCATGCGCTACCGAGTGTGATTACAGCTGCTGCTTGCCATTGGGTAAAAATTATTTTGTGCTTTTTTCCCGGCTCATTATTGGCCGGTGCTCTCGATACATCACTTCCGTTTGTAGGCGAGGAGCACAGGCCAACTACAGTCTCCTTACACTGGATGTTGGAGGTTTTTATTAACTTTTAGTTTAGGGATCTATTTCTTTTTTTTTACAAGCGCCCCATTATGCGCTTTACCGTTAATGGTGGCTGTGCACCTTTCTATGGGCGCGGTTCATCTAACGAAAGGGGCGCGGGCGCTATTAAAGTGAAAGCGCGAATGGGGCCGTTTTACATAAAAGAACATTTGTTTGTCAACTAGAGAAATAAATGGGATTTTTTTCGTAAAAGTGCCCCATTCGCACTTTTTCTTTATAAGCTGCCATGCCCCTTTCTTTAGAAGAGCCGCATATAAAGAAAATTAGTTGCTGGCCAAGAAAATGCCAACCTTCACCCTCCCTTACTCCTTCCCCTGCCTCTGCCGCACCCTCAGCGCTACCTCTCCCAGGCCTGCAGCTTCCGAAGACCGCCTACGCCACTTTCACCTAGCAGCCGGCCATGGACGAGGGAGAGGAGAATAAGGAAGGATCCATCCCACAGAACATCCAAGGGGCTCAGGTAAGGAAGTCATTCCCCAATATAATAACTGTAGGTAAGGGTAAGACGTGTGTGTGTGTTTAATTAGCAATTTTGTTTTCAGCTGATCCTCGTTAATTGTTTCAAACTTACCAGGATTACCTGAAAACACAACCACTTGTTTTAACTGTTGTCAAGCTTGAATTGTTCTTACACAAGAAAGTGGCATGAAAATTATAACTCTAAATGTGTGTTTTCCTTTTTAAATGTTTTGTGAGAAAAAAATCATTATTGGGATTTCAAACAAGTACATTGTTGTTCTTTAAATTGTACATCTTTCATGTTTCTCAGGCTCCAATAGATGAACTGTAACCAAACACCATAAAGCCAGCTCACAATCTACCACACCGTCCTGCTTGCTAACGCTGTCCAGATCAGGTGATCTTAGATCATATATGGTGCTCCAGTGGCATCAGGCACGAGGCACTGAATTTATTTCTACAAATATAGTGCAACCATGTCCAGAATCAACTGTCCTGTCGCTTTTCTGCTCAGACCGCTTAATTATATCCCACATCCACAGACAGCAATGTTGCGCGCTCCTGGGTTTCCAGATCATTACTGCATGTTCAGCAGTGGGCCCTCGTGTTCATAAATCATTTGCATACTTTTACTATTATCTCTAATTTTAACATTAATCTATCTCGGGAGATTACTAGCGTAGTGTACTGGTATCCCAACTGGTGTCTAGGGGCTGGTCTCACAACAAGGCTCCCTTCTAACATTAATATCCCGGTATATGCTACCTGGCGCTGACACCAAAGGCTGTATCACCTATTTCCTGCACCCCTTAAGAGCTATCACAAGTCTGCGCAGGTCGGGCTTTTGACCTGGTGACACCGAGTGGGTCAATCTTTTTTCACGCCTTGCACTCCATCATATCCTCCTCCTTGGACTCCCTAATGTCTCCATAGCCCCTCTCTCACATACTTTTCATTTGTTTTAATGCCTTTTATATTTGTGTTGGTTTGCAAAACAGAGAAACAAGCACTTGCAATGGAATAGGTCTTGCATTTACGCAAGTTTGAGCTATTGGCATTGTAAAGGACAATGCCTATTATTTAAGTTTTGGTTTTTAAAACATAAATAAAAGGCATTGTCATTTACAATGCCAATAGCTTAAACTCGCGTAAATGTGAGACCAATTGCATTGCAAATGCTTGTATTTTTCTGTATCACTATATATAGTATATTAATCCAGGAATAGTGGTATGCTATATATCTAAATGAAACACAAAGATCAGCAGTCATTTTCCATAACATACTCGCCCTGTAATCAACATATTGTTAGAATTTGCCAGACAGTAGGTAGATATAAAAGTAAACATGTTCTACAAAAAAAACGGAACTTAACCATTTATTCATTCTTTTAGGATGATACGACTATTAACGTTCAATCAGCGAAAGCTCTGTCTGCAAAAGACTGTTCTTAATATCTCTGATTGATTTAATCACCACCTAATGAATTTGGAATTTGATCTGGCTTGTATCATGTCTCACCTCATTGTTTTTTTGTTTTGTTTTTTAAGTTCAGAAAACGTTTTATTAAAAAGAAAAGGGTGTCAATAAACAGTATATACAATTAATCACAAGTCATTACATTACAAATTTACTCCAAGAGAAATACATAAATTGGATTATTGAATGGAGCAACTGAACACAAAGTGGTGAAAAGGAAATATAACTAATATTGAAATATATATCTAAGGAACATTTGGGGAATTCATGGTGGTTTAAGTACTTCTTGATGAGAGGGCTGCAACGAGAGATTTTTTAGCACTTGCATCAATGTACAATGTAACAGGTGACCATATTTCTAAACGTTTCGTAGCCATATGTATAGGATAGACAAAGGAGGTGTCTAACCTATGATTGTGGCAAATAGTGTAACACCAAGCCTTATAAGAGATTTTAGTGAAATCTTTCCAATGTTTAGTAATCTGTTGGAAAGCAACCGCTACTAACAAATCAATAATTTTGACATTGGATGTATAATTGTTCCAAATAGGTAAAAGACTGCCCAAAAATACATGGGTGAGGGAAAAGGAAAAGTTAGTACCAAAGACTAAATTAATTTGAGTCCATACATGTTTCCAAAAACTACGCACAAATGAACAGGAGAATAGCATATGAAATATGGCAGCGTTTGGAGATGAACATGTCCAGCAAGTATCTTGTACAGTGGAAAACCTTTTACTTAATGTAATCGGGGATAATAAAAGTCTATTATATACAAAAAATAGTGTTTGCGTAATATTAGCAGCTCTTGAAGATTTTCGTATTTTAGTCCAGATGTTATTCCAAAGAGATAATGGCCAAGATGCTTTAAAATCTTGTTCCCAAGCAGTCTCTATTTTAGATTTTTGTCTAATAGTGTCGGTACATTGTAAATGATTATAAATAAGGGATGCTTTGGGTAAAGTGTGCAACAGGGTGTATAAGTGTTGAGATGGATCTGGAGTATGAACATTAACCGATATAATGGTAAATTGAGCACATGTATCTAACACAGCTGTCTTAAGGAGGTTATATTTAGAATTAAAAGGGGTAGGTAGTCCAAATAATTGACTAAGTGTAGGAAAGGGTATGAAATCTGATTGTGAGAATAATTTATGGACCCAAATTAAACCTTTTTGCCTCCATGTTTTCCAATAGAAAGGTTTGTTACGTATTAACATTTTATTGTGCCAAATTGTTGAGTTGAGGAAGGAATTAAGGGTCCCGTGAATTAAAGGGGAAGTTGACCCAAGGAGTTTAGAAGTAAGTTTGATTATAGGAGTGGAGAGTGATAGTGGCTTACGAGAGAAAAAAAGATATTCTTGAAAGGAGAAAAGGGATAGAAATAAGCGTTCAACTGAGGTCCATAAAGGAGAATCTTCTATGGAATCAAGCAACCAATATGAAGCTTGACGTAAAAGAAATGCTTTTTGATAAGCAGAAAAATTGGGAAAGTTAACTCCCCCCTTCGTTTTTAGGACGAGTTAGTTTTGATAAAGATATACGAGGTCTCTTATTACTCCACAAGAAGGAGGAGAGGATGGAGTTTATTTTTTTTAAAGTTTAGCAGAAATAGGGACTGGAATGTTGGAGATGGTGTATAATACAATGGGGGAGAGCATCATCTTTATAGTGTCTAGGCGACCCCACCAAGACAAGTAAAGAGGATGCCATTTAGTTGTGAGCTCTGAATTTTTTTGAATACATTTATTCATGCATAAAGCTACTGTGTCAGAAATTAAAGTGCAACCCTAAATATTTAAAATGGTTGGGACTCCACATAAAGTTAGACGGGGTAAAATCCGCTTTGAAAGTGTATTTAGTCAGGGGCAAAATCTCGCACTTATCAGTATTTAATTTGAAACCAGAGATTGAAGAAAAGGATTGCACCTCTGCTTAAAAAGCAGGAATCGAATCACTTGGTCTTGAAATAAAAAGCAAAATATCATCATCATAGGCTGAAAGTTTAATGTGAGATGTTGTTGTTTCAAAGCCATGTATATGTGGGTTTTGACGTATTTTAGAAAGAAAAGGGTCTAGAGCCAAGTTGAAAAGGAAAGGGGATAGGGGGCAGCCTTGGCGTACTCCACTACCTAAATCAAAAAATAGAGAAATTAGGCCATTAGCGCAAAACAGCAGCGCGAGGATTAGAGTAGAGGAGAGAGATTAGGGAAATAAATTTAGAGCCAAAACCGAACCATCTAAGGGTAAAAAATAGATAAGGCCATTCAACTCTATCAAACGCTTTTTCCTCATCTAATGCTATTGCTGCAAGGGGGTGCTTTAGATGGGAAGATTTGGATAAAATATCGAAAAGAGTCGTGTGTTATCAGTTATAACTCGTCCCTTAACAAAGCCGGCTTGCTCTTTGCCTAATCACTTTGACAAATATGAATCTAGACAAAGAGCTAGTGTTTTAGAGAAAATGTTGTAATCGATGTTAACAAGGGAAACGGGTCTGTAGTTTTTACAATACTTCGAGTCCTTACCCTCTTTAGGGATAAGGCAAATATGCACTTCCGAAAAAGAGCCAACAGAACTATTCATGGAGCAAAAAGAATTTACCAGAAATGCAGTTTGGGCAATAATAACTTAGAAAAATGAAGATAGAATAAGATGTTGGAGAGCAGTCAGGAGTTCCTGTTGTGTTAAATCTGATTCTAAGGAGGATAAATCAGGAGGAATGCGTTCTGGTTTTTGTATGGTGGGAAAAAAAAGTGTGTCATCAAATGATCTGTGGAGCTCGTTTCGGCGATGTATAATGATTTGTAAAACAGAGCAAATTCATTCAGTATTTCTACATCCTTAAATTTTAAAACAGAGTGTTCATCGTAAATAGACTCAATGTTCAGTTTGTTCTGTTTGATTTTCAGATAATTAGCCAAAATTTTCCCTGCTTTATTTCTGCCTCCATAAATTTCGCACTAGATTTTAATAGGTATAAAGAGGCATTATCTGTTGATTCTTTATTAAACTGAAGTTGAGCTTTTATGAGAGATGTTAGACAATCTTTTCAATTGGAAGAGTAGTAGGAGTGCTCTAGTCTCTTTATGTCTTGAAGGAGAGCATTGATTTGTTTACGTGCTATTTTATGCTTCTTGGTAACATAACTTATGATGAAGTCTCTTGCTGAGGCCTTAAAGGCCTCCCAAATGGTCGATAGGGATAGAGAATCATTTTGGTTTAGCAAGAAGTATTCATTAAAAAAGGTAGTCGAGGCAGATGTAAATGCTGGATCCAAAAGAAGGGTATTATTAAAACGCCATCTTCTGGGAGCATTAACCCTAGGTAATATATCAAGGCCAATTGAAATAGGGGCATGATCCGATAATAGTATAGGACCAATTTCTGCATACATAAGGGTTTGTGATAAATTATAGGAAACAAAAAAGTAGTCAATTTGTGATTGGGTATGGTGAATGGGAGAATAAAAAGTGTATTCCCTGGTAGTAGGATTGCATAATCTCCATGCATCCAGGAGTTTATGTTGGGAAATAGTCTGAACAAAGGATTTGTGGGATTTATTAGAGATAAAAGAAACTTTAGAGTTCCGATTGATAAATGGGTCAAAAAACTGATTACAGTCCCAAACCAGTATAAAATTATCTTCAATACTGAGAGTAATTTGCTTAGTTAATGAGGACCAAAAAGATGGGTCACCTCCGGTGGGAACATAGACGTTAAGAAAAGAGACCAGAACACCCCTCAATAACAGTTTAACAACCCGAACACCACCCTCAGAGGCACCCTGATCTACCGACCCCCTGGACCACGCACACAATTCAGCGAGGACATCGCCGACTTCGTCAGCCCGCATGCCCTCCCCTCCGCTGACTACATCCTCCTGGGAGACCTCAACTTCCATCTAGAGAACAACAACGACCGCAACACCAGCACCCTGCTCGACAACCTCGCCAACCTGGGACTCAAGCAACTGGTGTCCACCCCCACCCACCTCGCCGGACACACACTCGACGCAGTCTTCTCTTCCAGCACAGACATCGACTTCAGCCACGCCACAGAGCTTCAATGGACGGACCACAGCTGCGTCCACTTCACCTTCAAGAGAACGACGACCCACCAACACCAGCAACAGGCCGCCCACAGAAGCTGGAACAAGATCACAGCAGACCAGCTCGCCACCTCCCTGAGCCAGCACCCTCCTGCCAGCTCAGCGAACCCCAGCCAGGCCGCCGACAACCTCACGAAGTGGATCAGCAACTGCGCGGACGAACTCGCCCCACTGAGGACCCCGCCTAGCAGACCCGGCAGCAAGAAGGCTCCATGGTTCACCGACGAACTCAAGAGCTCCAAGAAGAACTGCCGAGCCTTCGAGAAAGTCTGGAGAAAGGAACCGACACCGGACAACAGGACCTCCTTCAAACTTGCCACCCGGAAACACCACCAGCTGATCCGCGCCGCCAAGAAAACAGCATTCAAGGACCGGTTGGACAACAACGCACACAACTGCAAGGAACTCTTCAACATCGTGAAAGAGCTTTCCAACCCCAGCGCAGGAAACAACGACATCACCCCATCGCAAGACCTCTGCAACTCCCTCGCTTCATACTTCCACAACAAGATCGCGGACATACACAACAGCTTCTACAACCAACCAACGCACACCATGACCGAACAACCACCCCCCACCACCACCCTCCACGCCTGGACCCCGATCAGCACCGAAGACACCATCCGCACGATGAACTCCATCCACTCCGGATCACCGACCGACCCCTGCCCTCACCACGTCTTCAACAAGGCCGACGCTGTCATCGCACCCCACCTGCGAGACATCATCAACACATCCTTCGACACCACCATCTTCCCTGAGAGCTGGAAACACGCCGAACTCAGCGCTCTACTCAAGAAACCAACAGCGGACCCCACCGACCTCAAGAACTACCGCCCCATCTCGCTCCTCCCGTTTCCAGCCAAAGTCATCGAGAAGACCGTCAACAAGCAGATGGCCGCCTTCCTCGAGACGAACGGATCCCTCGACCCCTCACAGTCCGGCTTCCGAGCCAATCACAGCACCGAGACCGCCCTCATCGCCGCCACCGATGACATCCGAGCCCTGATGGACAATGGAGAAACACCGGCCCTCATCCTCCTAGACCTCTCCGCGGCATTCGACACGGTCTGCCACCGCACCCTAGTACGGCGCCTCAGCAACATCGGAATCCAGGACAAGGCGCTGGAATGGATCATCTCCTTCCTCGACGGAAGAACACAGAGAGTCCGCCTACCACCGTACAAGTCAGAGGCCTCCGAAGTCATCTGCGGCGTCCCTCAAGGATCATCTCTGAGCCCCACCCTCTTCAACGTCTACATGAGCCCCCTCGCGGCCATCGTACGCAAACACAACCTCAGCATAATCTCCTACGCCGACGACACCCAGCTGATCCTCTCCCTGACCAACGACCCCACCGCCGCCAGAGCCAACCTGCACGAAGGGATGAAAGAGGTAGCCGAGTGGATGACGACCAGCCGCCTGAAACTGAACTCGGACAAGACGGAGGTCCTCATCCTGGGCCCCTCACCCTCCGCCTGGGACGACTCCTGGTGGCCTCCCGCCCTGGGCACCGCACCCAAACCGACAGACCATGCACGCAACCTGGGCTTCATCCTGGACTCCTCCCTCTCCATGACCAGGCAAGTCAACAACGTCTCCTCGGCGTGCTTCAACATCCTACGCATGCTACGGAAGATCTTCTGGTGGATCCCCACCGAGACCAGGAAAACCGTCACCCAGGCCCTCGTCACCAGCCGACTGGACTACGGCAACGCCCTCTACGCCGGTACCACCGCCAAGCTCCAGAAGAGACTCCAGCGGATCCAGAACGCCTCAGCCAGACTCATCCTCGACATCCCACGAACCAGCCACATCTCCGGACATCTGAGAGACCTTCACTGGCTCCCCGTCAACAAAAGAATCACCTTCCGCCTCCTCACCCACGCACACAAAGCCCTACACGACCAAGGCCCGAGCTACCTCAACAGCCGAGTCAACTTCTACGCTCCCAAACGCCACCTCCGATCAGCCAACCACGCCCTCGCCGCCGTCCCCCGCATCCGAAGAGCGACTACAGGAGGAAGGTCCTTCTCCTACCTGGCCGCCAAGACCTGGAACTCCCTCCCGACCGACCTGCGCCTGACCCAAGACCACCTCTCCTTCAGGAAGAAGCTGAAGACCTGGCTGTTAGAGCAGTAGCGGCACCCCCCCCCCCCCCCCCCCCCCCCCCAGCGCCTTGAGACCCTACGGGTATGTAGCGCGCTTTATAAGTGTCATTGATTGATTGATTGATTGACATTTAGCCATCGACCACTTGTATCAGACTCTTGTGATATAAGTTTAACAGGTAGCGAGTTACGACAAAGTATCATTACTCCATTACGTTTACCATCCCCTTGAGAAAAGAAAACTTGCCCCACCCAACCCTTTTTTAGTTTCAATGATTCAACATCTGTGAGATGAGTTTCTTGAAGAAACACTATATCAGCATCTAATTTGGCCAGGTGAGTTAAGACTCTCTGTCGTTTGATAGGAGAGTTTAAACCCCCCAAAAGATTGAGCAATAATCCAATTCAGTAAAATACCAAATATTTGAACTATAGGATGAAGTGAGGAAGATATAAAGATTAATAGAAGCAAACAGTGGAATTGATAGAAAAAGACATTTGAATAAGTTAATACATTAGAGAGGTTATGAGTGAGAGAAAAAATAGGAGAGGCTAGAAGAATGATGACAAAGATGTTTATGGAGAAGAATGGAAAGGAAAAGACGTCAACAAAGAAGACACCTGAAAGAAGAGAAGAAAAAGAACACAAAAGGCAACAAAGATAAAAAGATAAAATTGGCTGCGAAGAGCGATTGCCCCTGCCATCTGCCGGAAAGCCACCCAAAGACGCTCAAGAAAACCAACAGAGAACAGAAGAACTTTAGAGACAAAGAACACAACCAAGTACATATTAAAAACAACAGCAAACTACACGCTTATCAAGTTCTAAAGCGAACATATATTTAAGATAAATGACCTAGAACCTGAAATGGAAGAGAGGAGACATATAAAAGGAATCAAAGATTCAGGTAACGTGTGAGGATGGATGTCTAGAAGATTCCATCTGATCTGTCTTAAACGAGTTTCTGAAACTTTGTAGACGCAGTGGATCTTCGTATGTTGTTGTCCTGTTGTTATACGTAACTTTAAATAGGCAAGGATGGAATAAACCATAGCGGGCTCCCATCGAGCGAAGATCAGGTCTCAGGGGAAGTTGGTTTAGGCGGAGATGGAGGGTCCTTTTTTAGACGCTTCATGGTGGCTTTTCCTGATGAAAGAGGAGGGGGATCCATTGTTGTTAGATTCCTCAGGTGGTACAATCAGAGAATCTTCCAGCTTAGAAAATTCAGTGAAAAGCTTAGAGTTTTTATTAAAGATACGCTTTGGCTTGGATGAGGTAGAAAGAATTCCCCTCAGTCTGCCCATGAATCTTGAGGCTGGTTGTAAACGAAGAACCTGAGCAGAAAATCGTGACTCCTAAGTTAGATGTATTGAGTTGAGAAACAAAACTGAGGCCCAGAGGTACCATTTAGGAAACCGCAAAAAACCCACAGACGAAGTGCAAGGAGGGGTAGCCAAAAACACGAGTGGGTAAAAAATCTAGGCTGCAAAGTGGCAACACGAAAAGGTAGATAATTTGCCCTGTCATGCCGACTATGATTTGACTGCCCCAGCTGTGATTAATGAATTGAGTGTTATAAATCTGTCCTCCAAGAAATTATAACATGAGATAAATGTATTATGTAAAGGTCTCAGCTATTGTCCAACGAACAAATGTGAATTTGAGAATGTTCATTTAGATTTGTGTAAATTTATACGCAAATTGAAAATAAAAAAATATTTTGAAGAGAAACAAAACTGAGGAGTAAATTGGTCCAGGAAGAGGTTGAGTTATGGAGAGAAAATATTGACTGAACTGTGCCCAAAGAGTAGGTTCAAAGTCAGTAATTACCAAAAAGTCATTAGTTATGTTTGACTAAAAAGACCAATGCAGTTGAAGAAGAATTAATGAGGTTATAGTGGCCGTTGAGAGTGCCTCATTTCAAGTTGAGAAAAAATAAAAAAAAGCATTGATTGAAGACTTTCGCATCAATGATCAACGCAAGATTCAGGCAAACTGAATGAAAGCAGATGAAGTGTTTCCAAGCGTCGGTTAGAAATGCTGTACAAAATGGCGGCCATAACCACAATAACTCAAATTAATCCGTATGCCGAGGAGAAGCGGTGCTGTCGAGCTGCTTATAATGTTTGCTAGAGAAGGGTAGCCTAGTCATGGCATAATCAGATAGCTGAGGCGCGTACCAAAATAAACCATCGTTACGGCGGTTGAAGGCGGCTGTTATTTAGGCATTTATCAGTGATACAAAAATACAATTATCAACACACTTAATTCACACATGTTACAGCATATGTTTGCTTGTTCCATTGCATGGTACCATGTGATGAGGGTTGTATAGGAAATGGGAAGGTATAGGGGGGAAGGGAATGATGAGTAACAAGGGAGGTGGGCATCATGGGATGGACACAGGATAAGCCATAATGGCCCGGAGTTGGCTCCCTGATCACCAGTTGAGCCTGTGCATGGGTTTAAATGGCACAATTGATGAGTGGGGGAGGCGGACTAGGAGGAGTAGAGGCCAAGAACCAAAAGCTACCACTGATGTGCCAGTAAACCATCTCCGGTCGCCTTGCGGGAAGGGTCACAATATGAGGAGGAATGTATCAGCCTTTTCTTTCAGATTATAGATGAGTTTCTCGTAAGTGCACATGTAGGTTTGGCCGGCATTCTTGCTACGGCCAACCTGACATGTGCAATTCAAACGTCTCCAAACCCAGTCAGCCAGGTTAGGGAGCAGACCCAGGCCTCCAGTGCCTTTCAGAGCGCTAAGGCAGCCAGCTCCAGCCAATCTAGGTGCTTCACTCATGCTGCTTAATAATATGAGAGAAACATCTGAATTGAAAGTAATTGGCTGTGTGACGTCACCTCGTACTCAGAGGAGTCTGAAGTCAGGGACAGGAGAGCATTGAGGACGTGCTGAAGGATAAGTTAAGTTAATCTTAATTTTTCTCTCTTGTAATCTTTTTATGTAATGTGATTTTTGGTTTGTTTTAATGTATGTAGGACCCCCCACTGTTTTTCAAGCCACCAACCGCCACTGGATGCTATTGATTTGAAGATGTAGGTAAACGAACGTGTCCCCTGTTAATGTGAATATTCGAATGTTTACCTTTTTAAAACCGCATAATCCTATACGCTTAAAGGAGCGTGTGGTCTTGAACAAACCCAGTATTAGTAGTTTCTTCAGGATAGCAACAATTGTTTTTTACTGATTTAAAAGTGCAGTATCCTAAATGTTAGTGGCATCTGTGGACATGATAGTTTTGAAAAGCTAGGTTTTACAAGTTGGTGGGTCAAAAAGCTCAGTCGCAACTTAAAGTGATGGTATTACAAGATTACTGTATTTGTGCAGTGCACTGCTCCACTTATGGTTACCTGACTTTTTATTCCTTACCTCTTCTATCGCTTTGCTATAAGGGTGAATATAGTGCCTGTTTATCTCATACGAGTGCTATAAATTAAACTCGCTATATGGTAAGCCAGAATCTGTAATTAACACAATGCATGTTTTTTTTAAAACAGTGGTGTTTTGAGGAAGACCGAAGAAAATGGGTTTTAATGCAACAAAAAAACTATCAGGAACAAAAGTGAAATATAAGAAAGCTAATTGTTTCTCTGTGATAATGATTGAACTGTCAAAGGTAAGTGTGTGTGTTTAATTTTGTCAAGCGTCGTACTTCCAGAGCACAGGAGCTCTGTGATTTGTTAGCACTGTGTGCGAGCATGTGGTGCCTGTAGAATCTGGCCACAGACTGCATTCCGACAAGGGGTGCTACAGACTGCCTGCCAATCCAGAGTCACTTTAGGTTTAGGGCAAGATCTCCATCGAGTTATTAACTCAAATGACATTTATTAGCTTGGAACCGTTCACCCTCCTAAACCTGAACACTATGTTGGTGAATCACCTCACTGATGGTCGGCGCACAGCTGTGCACCATCTCTGTCAGCTCGTTGCACCATTTGAACCTCCCCTTTCTGTTAATGAGCCCTTCCTCTTAAGGGCTCAGTTTTCTAATGTCTAACAGAGCTATGGCAGACTGCTGAAGACAGCCACATACCTTCTCCTCCACAAATCATGTACAACAGCGTATTAACCACCACATTTGAGTTACATAGCACCCAGAAGTGTCCCCAAGGTGCAACAGTGGTGTGCTATAAAGCACTTTAACAACCGAATAGCATATTTGAGAGATGGGTCTTTCAGGCTGCTGTGACCATTGAGTTATGGCACTATATGATCCTTTTCTTGTAATCACTGAAGCTAAAGGCCAGACGTTCCCTCTTCAGAAACACACATAAAAGAGGGACTGGAGGTTCAGTCTGATGTGTGCTACATTCTACTCGTAGCCATAACTTCCTAACTGTAGCATTAATTTGCTTGTTACTTTATAGATAGAACATTTCAAAACATTGCACATATAGCCAGGAATATACAGGCCACACAAATACAATTCGAGCAAGAATCGGAATTTGCCTAGTATCGTGACGGTAAGTTCCAATTCTATTAAGGACAAGGAGGCAAGGATTATGCTAATCTCTCTTCGCTTTATTCTTACAACAAACACACAGCAGCCAGAGAGATTTCGTAACAATCATTGAAAAAATATCCATAAAAAATTACAACTCCCCACAACCAGGGAGACACACTGTAATATAGTCCATCATCTGTTTCCATAACACATTATCTAAAGTCCTCTGCCAGCTTCTCCCCTCCTCTTTCTTCGCGCAAGTCACGCCATTTTCTTATTGGTCTTGCTTGGATCCATCATTCCCTAAAAGCAACCAAGCAGGGAGGTGAGAACTGCGGGAATATTTGAGAGTGTACTACGCAATGGCAACATGTCAAAGAATCATCAGACAAGGAAGCAAGAATCTCTAGCAAGCCATTGACAAAGAAAAATAATTACTTACAAGGGTGCCCCGGAGAGGGATAATCCTCGCCTCCGTGTCCTTAATAGAATTGGAACTTACCGTCATGACACTAGGCAAATTCCGATTCTATGTCAGGACCGGAGGCTTCGGATTATGCTAGTTCAAAGCTTACTTACCACTAACTGTGCTACATTAAGAACCGGTTTAAAATAAAACCTCTTGAAAGTAGAGTCTGACGACCAGTCCGCCGCCCGCATTAAATCCTCTAAACGCGCACCCAGCGCGAAAGCCTTCGAGGCCATAGCACCTCTGGCAGAATGGGCACCAAATTGTTTCGTGTCAATGCCAGCCTCTTGCATAACCTATCGCACCCACCTAGCTATGGTGGGAGAAGAGACTGCTTTGTGTGGCTTCTTGAGAGCTATCAAGAGTTGCTGTTCGCCCGGAGGGCGGATTTCCTGCATTAAATCCTCGTATGCCTTTAGGCAGTCCACCACACATAATTTTGGAGAGTCCCGGAAGGCCGGGAACGTAATCGTCTGTGTATGCGACTTAGTCCTGCGACCAATCGTAAAAACAACCCCATCCGGGGAAAAAACCCGCGCCGAGACGTCCAGTGCGCGAACATCGAAAACTCTCCTGCAGGAGATCCAGCATAGAAGCATAGCAGGCTTGGAAGACTATTCTTTCAGGGAAAGATATCGATTAGGCTGCCAAGAAAGAAACAAATTCAAGACCCTGTTGATGTCCCACAGGATGGAATAACGAGGCTCCGGGGGTAGCGATAACCGTACACCCCGCAGAAGTCTGCAAATCATAGGATGTTCCCCAATAGGTGCTCCGTCCAAAGGCTCGTGACCGGCGGAAACCGCCGACCTGATAGCATTAATGGAGCGACATGCTAGACCGTCCGACGCCAAATTGGCGAAAAAGTTTTAGAGGGGAACGATTCCTGCGAGCACAGGATCCAGACCCCGTCGAAGACACCAACGGACCCAACGTGACCACGCGGATCTATAACGTTTCGTGGTGCTGTCCGCCCAAGCCTTTGACAGGAGGGCCTCAGCCTGTCCCGAAAGTCCCGGCAACGACCACCGTCGCCAGAAAGCCGCCACGCCATGAGCCGGAGCGTCCCCCGTGTGATCAGGTGGTGAAGATCCCCTTCCGGGTTCCGAAGAAGTTGAGGATACAGGGGAAGTAGGATTGGAGAATCCCAGGAACGGTGCAGAAGAACTGGAAACCAAGCTTGAGATCTCCACAGGGGGGTTACCGGGGTCACCTCTGCGCACTGTCGGCGGATCTGGGCCGTCGCTCTCATTATCATTGAGAACGGGGGAAACGCATATCTGCTCTCCGCCTTCCAGTCTTGAAGGAAGGCATCCGTGGCCAGAGCCATCGGGTCCGGCCTTCAACTGAAGAATCTTGGAACCTGATTGTCCAAGCGGGAGGCAAAGAGATCCGCTGAAAATGGTCCCCAGAGAGTGTTCAACCATCGGAAAACCGGGGGATCCAGCTTCCATAGGCTGGAGTCGTAGAGATGTCGGGAATGCCTGTCCGTTACTCGATTGTGTTGGCCCAGGAGGTACTCTGCCGTCACCGATATATGGTGATCCAGACAGAACCCCCAAAAGTCCTTCGCCAGGTTGGCCAGCGCCCGCGAACGGGGCCCTCCCAACCGATTGATGTAACGGACAGCGGAGATGTCGTCCATCTTCAGAAGGATGCAAGACTGCACTCTGTCTTTGGTCCAACAGCGTACCGCGAAAGAACCCGCTAGCAGTTCCAAGCAATTGATATGAAAATCTTGCTCGTCTGCTGACAAAACACTTCCGGTGGAAAAATCTCGGCATCGAGCCCCCCAACCCAGTCTGCTGGCGTCGGACTCGATGACCAAATCCGGAACGGATCCAAAGATCGCACGACCGTTCCATGCCTCCATATGGGTGAGTCACCAAAGAACTTCCTACTTGGCTTCTGCCGAAAGTGGCACCACGTAATCGTACGATTCTGAGGTGGTAAGCCTTGAGGCGTTGCAACGCTCGATAGTGTAAAGGGCCTGGAAAAATCGCCTGGATCGAGGACGACAGAAGGCCCACAATTCTGGCCAGGTGGCGGACAGAAATAGTGGGCTTGGACACCGTCTGGCGGAGTTCGTGACACATTTTTGCCATTTTCCGAGACGGAAGACTCCGAGTCGCTTGAACGGAGTCCACTACAAAGCCCAGAAAGGTGACCGACTGTGAAGGGTGAAGAATTGATTTCGATGTGTTGATAACGAACCCTAGGCCCTGAAGAAGAGACACGGTGTGCTGGAGTTGCAGCCACAGGAGTTGAGGAGACTGAGCCATCAGAAGAAGGTCGTCCAGATAGACGATCATGCGAATACCCCGCGCTCTGAGAAACTCCACCGCAGGGTGTAGCACTTTGGTGAAAAACCACGGTGCCGAGGAAAGTCCGAACGGAAGGGCCGTGAACTCGTACACCAGACCCCCCCAATGAAACTGAAGGAACCGTCAGTGGGGCGGATGAATGGGAATTACGAGGTAGGCGTCTTTTAAATCCAGACGCGCCATCCAATCAGAAGGACGCAGCAGATCGCGCAAGAGATGGATTCCCTCCATCTTGAAATGGCGATACACTAACCAAGCGTTGAATTCCTTGAGATTGATTACGGGACGACGACCTCCGTCGGCTTTGTCCACAAGGAATATATTGCTGAGAAACCCGTGAGGGTGCAGAGTTGTGCGACAAACGGCTCCCTTGCGAAGCAAGTCAGCAATCTCTTCGTCGATCAACCGTGCGTCCTGAGGGCTGAACTGCAGTGGACGCGGACGCGTTTCTTGACAAGGGTTGTCCAGAAATTCCACATAAAAGCCCCGAATCGTCTGAAGGACCCATGCATCGGAAGTGAGCGCCGCCCAAGCATCTTGGAAGCATGCCAGTCGCCCCCCTATACGTATCCGATCTGCGGGGAGGACACTTACCGTTTGAATTTCCGGCTCCGGGATTAGATATGAATCCTCCACGGCCTCTGAAGCGCTGTCCTCGCGTTGGATAAAAGTTGGTGTCGTTTGCGGTGGAGTTATATTGGCCAGAGCCTTGTCCCCTCGAAGGGTTTTGCTGGAACCCACGGCCGGACGAGCGGCCCCTGCCTCGACCGGCCCGTGGAAAATCCGCTGGGTAAACACTCTCTTAATACCGGACTGGGCCTTGTCCAATGAGGTAAAGGTGGACACAAACTTCCCCAGTTCCTTAACGAAGGCCTCGCCAAAAAGGCCCCCCTGGGCTACAGCCCCAGCTTCCGAAGAAGCTAAATCCCCAAGTTTGGGGTCTAACTTAATCAACAAGGAGCGGCGACGCTCCGTTGAAAGAGCGCAATTTGCGTTCCCCATAAAAATGATGGCACGTTGGGCCCAATTAGATAAGACCTTAGGAGAAATTGTTGTGCCTGTCACTTTAGCCTCCTCCGCCATGTCCAAGATTTTTGCCATTGGACCGACGGCGTCAAGGAGTCATCTTGGCAGGACCGCCAAGACCTATCAATGCCCTTCCGGGGATCTTTCACAAATTTCGCTAAAAAGGTGGCCATTTTTGAGTCTAGCTCCGGAGTAAACGTGATTTTGTCCGGCAAGGAGGTCGCGGGCATTCCGCCCTCAAACAGCTCCGCGCCTCTTTCTCCAGAGGTTTACGGAGACGGTTCCCAAGGAACCTAACGACCTTATCCCCTGGGACCCAAGCTGAAGACCTGGGATGCATGATATCGTCCGGGTTCAGCATATCGGCATCCTCCTCCGGCGCCGCCAAAGAGGTCGCCGGGGTCTGGCGCCAAGGACAGGAAGAACCCGCCTTCTCATCAGTACCCCCTTGGGTATAATTGTCCGTTGCCGGGGATGGGGGGTCTGGGATGTCCTTGGACTGACCATCCGTTGGAATAAGGGGAGCACATGGGGTCGTCTTCACTAAAAACGCTGTCTTAAGGCATGCAAAGGCATCCGCATCCACCCCATCCGGACGCCGTTTCTTGGGGGGTGGAGGGGCACCCTCAGTAAATTCTCCGGGGGCCGGCGCCGCGCTCCCACGTGCCACGCCAAGCGGTTGCATTCCTGCACTATTCTATCTGAGAGGCGTTGCTCCATGGGCCCCACTACCTCATTAACCACTTGATAAATGGAGTCATCAACTGCATCAAAGAAGTCATCGCTAAACGGTAAGTATTCCTGAAATCCCTCCTCATAGTATTTTTTTGCAGACGTAAAGCTGCAGGAATTAGGGTAGCCCAAAGGGTTACAATAGGGCTGCACCAGACCCTACAACGCGTACAACCCTCAGGGAATAACCTGACCGGGTGGCTGCCCCCCTAGCGCGTTGATATTTACAAATTTACGTGACTTTCATGTGAATTTTTATGCCCAGATGTATATACAAATTCCCCGCGAGATGCGTGGGATTTAGCAGGTGCTACAATGCTTGCAATACCAGCGCGTTCAACGCGGTTGTAAGACCGCAATACGGACCCCCACCGGGGCGTGTGAAAAGCAGGGAAATATACAGTCCGCGATGCGGACGTTCGTGGTGAGGCAGCAGGGGCAAGGCTCGCTGACCGTTACTCTAGCGGCACGCTCCTCAACTGAAGAGGCGCAACGCGAGAGCAACGAGACGGTCGAGCGCCCCTAGCGGCATACGAGGACGCCACACCAGCGGGGAAGCCGGCCGCGTAAGGAGCGAGGACATTCCCGCCGGCAGGGGCTCTGCAAACGAAAGGCAAGGTTAAGGCATGCAGCAAAAGGCAAAATACCAAAGATAAGCGATATTAATTCTTATACAAAGTATGAATGACACTAAGAGAAAACAAGAGCACTTAACTGGCTGCGCAGCAGCGAAGAAAGAGGAGGGGAGAAGCTGACAGAGGACTTTAGATAATGTGTTATGGAAACAGATGATGGACTATATTACAGTGTGCCCCCCTGGTTGTAGGGAGTTGTAGTTTTTTATGGATATTTTTTCAATGATTGTTACGAAATCTCTCTGGCTGCTGTGTGTTTGTTGTAAGAATAAAGCAAAGAGAGATTAACATAATCCGAAGCCTCTGGTCCTGACATAGAATTATGTTTAATTAAAACTTGTACTCAATTCACCGATGCTTCGTTTAATCCTTCATTTTATTATTGCTTTATTGGCCCAGTTTACAGGTTGCCAAGAGTTGTCAATTACTGCTAATTCCATATTTCTGGCACAGTTTTTCAAATATTACTACCTTTAGTTCAACACAGCAATTGACGGTCTGATCAACTGTTCACAAGCCCATCCCAGAAATGTTTTCTTTAGTGGGTGGGGAGGGGGCTGTATTGTGTTAGCTGAGTTCAGGCGGAACTATTTCGTGTTTATGTGTGTTTTTCCTGTTGCTGTTGTCTTGTTTGTCATGAAATGTGGGGTCCCCAGCAGCAGGATGCAACAGCCATAACAATATGGGCCCCTTGAAGAGAGAGGTGTCTGTACATGACCAACCAACATTAACATGCTGCAAGCAATAATTGGGAGCAGAGTAGACAATGGGAATTCCAGGCGTAGAAACCCATGAGAAATGTCAGCTTCACTCAGAAATATGTGTTAATTGGTCTTACCCCATCCCCCTCCCCTGCCCAACACACACACATTTTCTGTCAGAATAACTAGCTATACTGCAGATCCCCAATAAGCTATTTTAGGTGAAAACGAATCTCAGGGAAAAATGACGTTTTTCTGTTATTTTAATATACAGATCCCTGACCCACCTGTACAAAATTCTTTTTACTAAATCATGAAAGGTTATCTAATAGTTAATTACATTTTCACTGAATCATGACAAGTATTCAGGCAGTCATCAAATAGTTTTAATTGCTCACCAGTGCCATTCCAATTCCCCATATATCACATATATGCCAACTACACTAGGAGTTGCTTCCAATCAACATTCAGCAACATTTTCTGTTTGACGTTATGCTTAGCTTGGTGCCATATTGCTGCCCATTGAAACACCTAATGTCTGTAGGAATTACTAACACAGTATTACTTATTTCAAAATTCCTCCGATTGTAACAAGAGATCTTTCACTGTTTCTTCGGCTGCCTCATGAGAGACACTCCCAGATCACTTATTTACATCCCAGGTGAACAGTGTATATTCATTCTCCTGTATATATGCATTCTTCCAGCTTTAAAAGCAAAGTGACTTGAATAAAAGTTGGGGTATATGTTAATAGTTGTTAAAACGGACTTTGGCACCTAATATGAATTAAGGCTGAATAAATGACCTTCAAGAATTAAACGTGTGGGTTCCCTTACATTTGAGAAAAAACTCACCATAAAACGATGACATGACAAATAAGGTTCCACTCGTCTCACTTATATATAACAAGCATTTGCAATGCAATAGGTCTCACACTTACGTGAGTTTAAGCTATTGCCATTGTAAATGACAATGTCTTTTATTTATGTTTTAAAAACCAAAACATAAATAAAAGGTATTGTCATTTACAATGCCAATAGCTCAAAGTCGCGTAAATGCAAGACCTATTGCATTGGAAATAGGTAATCGCAAATTCCGAATGCAATTGCAAGGGTACTAGGTGGCCTAAGGCCCCCCTGCTGCACCCCCAAAACAGGTAAGTGTGCACATGTGGCTCACACACATGCCCTAATGGCATGTGTATGTGCCACATGGCATTTTGTGCATTTATCTAAGGATTTGCAAATTACCCTCAACTTGGAGTTGATGGTAATTTGTGATTCCTTAATGCAAAGTCGCATTTTGAAAACGCTTCTTGCATTGCATTTAGGGAATCGCAAATTGCAATTACCTAAAATTAATTCGCAAAATAGGTAATCGCAAAAATTGCGATTACCTATTTTGGGAATGCATTTTGAGTTGATGCATCGGAAATGGCTTTTTACCGAACTGGGGTGGCAGAGTGGGCTAAAGAACGGTGATGGATTAAACCCAGATCAGTTGACTGGGGGTGAGTGCTTGCAATGTTCAACACTCCGTCCATCATTTCCTTTGGTTTTGCTTTGTTCGCCATAAGTTGGCAGGGTATGCTCAGACGTGAGTCCCTTGCTCACTTTGCCACTGGAGTCAAGCAAGCCTGGCTGCAGACGGCTGAAATGCCAGAAACCGGTCCTAGGAAGCTTGTTTCCGGTCCAGGGAAGACATGGCTTGGTAGTTCGGGCTGGACTGTTCCCATGAGGCACAGGGTCAGACTGATTTGCATATGGCCATGTCTGAACTGGGGTGGCAGAGTGGGCTAAAGAACGGTGATGGATTAAACCCAGATCAGTTGACTGGGGGTGAGTGCTTGCAATGTTCAACACTCCGTCCATCATTTCCTTTGGTTTTGCTTTGAATCATTGCTGCAACACATATATTGCTTGCTCCGTAAATTAAATGTAATCAGTGGCAGAAACCCACAATTCTCCAAACTAAAGGAACATCTCTCAATCATGCAAACCAATGGCCATGGTTGCATTATTGTAATCCGGTCTAAATAAGGGCCCCCAAAGAAGCTCACAGATAGACTTCAAAGGCTCAAATATCATGAAGACAAGCTGTCTCAGCCTTCAGAAAGGTAATTATGTGAAAGCGGCTTGTAAAAAATAAACTCTGTTGCTCCCAATGGTTTTGTGGCAATGAATGATTATGTGGCATGTCCGTGTTTTAGAAACGTCCTCAATAAACAAATTAATTCAGTTCACTGTATTTAGCTCAGGCCCTTTTCCATTTCATTCACTTATGTTGTTGTATACACTCACTTTTCTGTTAAAAAAATATTAAATTCCACCACATGTCCCACCCAAATCTCAACCGTGACCCATAGCAGTTGGCTCTTATTCCATACAATGAAAGTCCAGAAACAGTTTTTCTCTGAATTTGAAGGTCTCTCTGTCCTACCCCCACACCACACAGGCTTTTCTCTGGAGTAGAGAAGGCAAGATTATTAGGCCTCCCAATTGAATTATGGGATAAACAATGCATTGTTCTGGTGGCCAGTCTCCTAGCTGTATCCAATTTGTATTTAACCTCCTGGGATCACGGTGCACTAAATGGGACGTGGTTTGTTAAAGACACAGATAGTATTGAGTAGCATGCATTGTGGGACAAGCTTGATGGGGAGGGTCAGCGTATATGTTTACTTCCAGCTCTGGTCTTCAATGCCAGCTTTTCCCTTTACGTATGTGATCTTGAGCTAATAATCAACCATAAGTAAAAGGATGATGCACTTTGAGCTCTGAGCAAGACCCTCCTGAGGAGTCACGCCCGACATGGAAGAAGGAACAAATTACACACGGTGTTCAAGCTGGCACAGTGACAGCTAGCTTCAGCAAACAGACACAGCCAAATGCTTATTTGCTTATACGTAGTAATTTTAGGAAGTACTTAATACAAACACAAAGTATACAAAATTAGTAAGTTGTCCGCATGTGTAGATCTGGGAAACATTAGCATCAGATAAGGTAGCTCAAAGGATTAGTGGGCCTGTTGCAAATATCTGTGTGTAACATGAAGGCATGTGTTCTAAAAGCAATGCAACAAGGCAGATCAGTGAATTAATGCAGTTGCTACCGCGATCTATGTCGCGAATACAGGTGGCATGCACTCAACCGTTCATAATTTCGCAAGTAATTCATAAAATCAATCATCTGGTTATCAGCACTAAAATGTAATTGCAGAACAACAAAATAAATATATTCAACAGCAAGCACTAAAAGCAACTATTAGCAGTCCCGGTGTGAGTCTATCCTTTGAAAATCAGTACATATGCAAATCCCCTCAGCTTTGTTAAAATGCCTTGGCCACCTAAGATCGCCTTGAAAAAACTAATAATGAGTCCCTACTGTGAAGAGACTGTGCTTCAGGAAGTCCCCCAATGCATCTTTAGGGTGCGTTTGGCCTTAGTACAGTGTATAAAAAGTGATAGCTTAGAAGTTGATGCACGCCCCCTACAGGAGAGTGAACATAAGCATAAGGTCACTAACAATGTACCCGGTAAGACAAATCAACTAGTAAATACCACTGAGTTGAATCATATGAACACCTGTTATTTAAAGAGTGTTTACACTTCCGCGAGTTTGCCTTATTTAATAATATATTAATGGTACATCAACATAGCACTGTAACTTGCAGTTGCTTGAAGCGGCCCTCTAGGACGTTGGCATACTGCGCTGCATTGAAGAAGACGGCAGGAGACAGCCCTGAGGAAGAGGGTGTATGGCGAACATCCAACTGCCCCTATTCGAACTGGAACATCTTCAATTAATTAGTTATAGCTCCTCAACAGCGACGGTGGCACACAAGAGTAGAAAAAAAAGAATCCACTTATGCAAGCAAAGCTGCTTGTCGCTGCTCAATGAATTAGGTTGTAGGTTTTTCTTAATTTAGAAAAAGAGGTCCAATGAGGGCTCTCTTAGCAAGCTACAGGTCAAGTGTTAGCATGGTAGAAGGTCGGAATCAGAGGCGCCTCGGGGTAGACTGAGGTTTTCAGCGCGATTCCAGTGCAACAGGAGGTGCTCCGTTGTCTTCAGGGGTAACAGGCATTCTTGAACTGCAGCAAGGGGTGTTCCGATGCCCTGCGTGGGCACCTGAGGCGCGCGGTGTATGGAGGTCTCTCCAGGGGAGCGCGGGGTTCTTCCTTGGCGGCGGCCGAGGTGTGCTGAGGTCCTTCTTTGGCTGTCGCAGGCACATGCAGAGGGCTCTCACGGGCCCCAAACTGCCGAATCCTGGGAGGGGGGGATTGGTTGCAGTCTGTGGTGCGGCGGCCAAGGTCTGTAGTGTTGTCTCCGCCTGGGCTGGACCATGTAAGGTGAAGGTCCCCAGGTGGTTCATGCCAAAACCCCCCTGAACGTGTGTGTAGTGGAAACGCCCAACGTCCCCTCAGACGGCGTGCTAACCACGGCAATAAATAGCCCGGAGCACTGGGCGTGGCAAGGATTATACTGGCCACTACATCAGTAACACGTGTGGTGTGACCTTATTGCTAGGCCGTAGGTTGCATCACGACATTGGCGATGAGGTGGTCTCGCCCACCCCATCGCGTGCGTTGCCTCCCTCCGATCACGCTCTTGCCCAAGGAGCAGATCGGCGCATGCCCTGCAGCCCTGCTGCCTGCCCCTCGCCGGCGCTGCTCCTGCACGTGGCCCCCGCTACCTAGGGGCCGCTGACGCCCTGCCCAGCCTCCCTGGTTGCCTCACTGGTCGGGCCGTGCCCACCCAGCCCTGGTACCTGCTTCCTACCGGCCTGGACGCCTACCGGGTGTGCGGAGCTGGCACACGCGGAGCCCCGGAACGAGCCTGCCGTTTCTCACGCATCTCGCGTGCAACGAAGTACCCGAGCCTGCCGTTTCTCACGCATCTCGCGTGAGGCGCCGATTCAACGCTTGGAAGCCCCCGGGTCGCCCTCCCTGGCATCCCAGGTGCCACTGGTCACCAGAACTGCACGGGGCACCCGCGATCAATGCCAGAGAGGTTAGTGCGTGCCCCCGGAAGTTTGCAAGTGAAGCCCCTGCGGCCCGCGCCCCTCCTCTGCGGCCATGGCCAACGTGCCCCCCCTGGAGCCGTTCGCAGTCACCGGCACCCCCCGTCGCAAGCCGCCCGGTGGAAGAAGTGGGTGGAACGGCTGGAGAACTACTTTGTCGCGGCGGAAGTGGCGGCCGAGCGGAGGCGTGCCATGCTGTTACACCTTGGAGGGGAGGCGATCCACGACATCTCGAAGGACGTAGCTGAAGGTGGCCCACCCAGGACGTACGAAACACTGTGCGACGCCATCACGGCGTATTTTAAACCGTTTGCGAGCGCTGATTATGAGAGGTTCCTGCTCCGCCAGGCCCCCCAGCTCCCAGAAGAATCGGTGGATGTCTTCTACGCAAGGTTGAAGAAGCTAGCCAGCACGTGCACCCTCCCAGATGCGGACGACAAAATCCGCGCTCAGTTCATCCAAGGCTGCGCGTCCTCGAAGTTATGCCAGAGGGTGCTGGAGGCGGACAACATGCCCATGCGCGACATCCTCACGCTGGGACGATCGAAGGAGCTGTCCAAGGCCAGGGCCGCGCACATGGTGCCTAAGCAGGCGGTCGCAATCAAGACAGAGCCGGTGTGCGCCCTCAAGACCGAGGCTCCCGACTTTCGCACGAAACAATCCCGGCGCAGAACTCCAAGACCGGCTCAGGCCTCCCCTGGCCGCGCCTGCGCGTGATGCGGCGGAGCGACGCCACACAGAGGAGCATGCCCGGCACAAGGCAAGATCTGCAGCGCATGTGGCAAGGCCAACCATTTTGCAAGCGTGTGCCTGTCGACGCCAAGGAAAAAGCAGGGTGGCCCACCGGGAGGGTAAGACAGCTGGAACCGCTACCCAGCACCCCGGCCAGCAGTGACATGGACAACAATGAAGCGGATGTGGCCTCCGTCCATCTCGTGCGGATGCTCAACACCCTGGCAGCCAGGCCGTCCCCAGAACCCATGTGCACAGTCACAGTACAAGACCAGGCTGTAGCTGCCTTGATTGACACCGGCGCGTCAATCAACTTGATGGCTGCTAGCGTATACCAGACCCTGAAAAACGCACCGACACTCAATCCGACTAGGGTGCAAGTATACGCCTACGGTACCAGTCGCCCGCTACGCCTGTGCGGGGTGTTCAGGACGGACCTGTCCCACGACGCCACACAGCTACAAACCAAAATCTACGTGTCGCAAGAAGGAGCTGGGTTCCTGCTCGGCTGCCGAACAGCCCAGGACCTCGGGCTAATCCACTTTGCACTCACAGTCCAAACCCGCAATTTGGACCAACTAGCACTGGAACATGCGTCACAATTTGAAGGAATCGGATGTCTGAAGGGACCTGCCATTCACCTCCATATAGACAAGTCAGTCGCCCCGGTGGCCCTCCGGCACCAACGCATTGCGTTCCACCTACGGCCCAAGGTTGAGGCAGAACTATGGACACTCGAGCGCGCGGGAATTATCGAAAGGGTGAGTGGGCCCACTCCATGGGTGTCACCTGTGAGAAGTTGGCCTGGTATATGCTGTTCACTAGTTCTAGTGACCACCTTGTACCATGCCAAGCAACCCTTATGGTGTGGTTGTAAGTCAACCTTTTTGGACTAGCTGCCCTAGTGGTAGCGTAGGCTAAGCAGTCTTTGAGGCTAAACTCGTGAAGCGTGTTAAGCAAGCTGTTTTACCAATAGTAACCCCCTTTTATACCAATGAAAGGACACCACACAGATATATATTCAAAATATATATGTATTTATTTCTCAAAGTAACCCCTAGTCTCTTTATGAGCACAGGAGCACAAATCGTCAAACAAGATTATCACAGAATACACAGAAGTTGCACTTTATATGGATAGGCCCTGGTGGCCACTCGAACCATATACTAAAATAGTGGTATAAGTACCACGAACAGAAAAGGGAAAAGGCCTAGGGCCTCTAGAATCGCTGGGCCTACAAGGAGCTAACGTCAGTTAGTGACCAGGAGGTCCACGGGTGGCGTGTGCAGAGCAAATAGTCACACGCGTGCTCCCATAGGTTTCAATGGGTGCGTAAAAAGTACAAAGTTACTGCAAAAGGAATCTTCCGGATGACCTAGGAACTTAAGATTTGGAACACAGGCACTAGAGATGTAATACTACACTTGGGCACAGGAGTGCCAGCTTTACCTCACCCACAGGAAGCGGGTGCATAGGCCTCGAAGTGCGTCGGGTTTCTTCTATCGGTTCCGTGGGGCCTGTAGACAAAAGTGCTGCAGGCGGTCGGTCGGGAAGAGATGCAGTGGATCCAAGAGTGGATCGGAGATGTGGAAGACCTGTAAGCAGAGGGGACAGTGTTCACAGTCACTAGCCAGTGACCAGCGTGGCACCAGGTGGGTACCAGGCGATGTCGGGTGCAAACAGGAAGGAAGGTGTAGCTTGACTCTGCAGCCACGTGGTCCCTGAAGGTCGACGACGTCCAGGAGTCGAGTCACGAGCTGTCCCACGCAGGCTCTCGCTGTCGGCGGTGTCGGCGACTGGATCGAGGCAAACAAGCCTTGGCAAAAGCAATTGTTGTAGGCAAGGAGTTTAAGCTGATGGTTCTGACCAGCAAGGTCAGAGGAACTGCTCCTTTGGAGGGGAGCAAGGGCCAGTCTGGAGCAACCAGACCAGCGGTGTTTGTCGTAGATTTCGTCGCCAAGATGGCCACTAGCCAGCGGGCCAGCAACCGGTTAGGCGCGTCGAGTGGCAAAATGCGGAAGGGCCCCACGCAGATCGTGGAGATGCTGGAGGGCTCACCTTTGGTGCAGATGCTGCTCGAGGGTTGGGCTTCTCAGGACCCAAAGCACAACTTGGAGGGAGCCTCGGTTGTTGCACTGGTCAGCTTGTCGTAGTCGTTTCAAGATGGCTGGCTCCACGTGTCTCGGTGCCTCCACGGGTCTCCTCTTTGCAGGGACTGTGGATCGGGCGGTGAGAGGTCTGGAGGTCCAGGTCTTGTCAGTCTCTGGGCTCGGGCTCCGGCGGGAGGCGGCGGCAAAGCAGACGTTGATTCGCTGGATGGTGCTTGCGTTAGCAAGGTGGTCACTCCCTGACCACAGGGGAGATTGGCTTCAGTCCTCTGTGCAGCAGAGCGTCGAAGTTCCCGTCTTCTTCTTAGTTTTAAGTTGATTCCAGGATGTCTGAAGTCTTAGGACACAGCTCCTACCTTTAAGCGGATTCTAGGGGCCGGACTACCTGCTAGGTCCCTCCCTATGGGTGGGACCAGGAAGGGGGGTGGTTACACCCCCAATCCTTTGTCCAGCTCGCCCCAGGCCCGGGACTGGTGTGCCCCAGGACCGGTTTGAACTGGCATATGCACCGAGGCTCCTTGTGAGCCACAGGCATGTCTGGTTTCTTTCAAGCCCTACCTGACCAATACACAAAATCCTGTCTGGGGTGGTGCACGCACCTCCCCTGGCAGGAAACCCTTTGTCCACACCTCCCAAGCTGGAAGGACTCCCAGCAGCAGGAGGGCAGACTTGTGTCTGTGGTGGCAGCATCCATTTTGTGGAGCTGAGGCTATGTCTGATTTTACCCGGGTTTCAGGTACTGTACATGTCGTGTCCCTCTAGAAGGGTGGAATGCTAACCCCGTCGCCAGAATTGGCGAGGGGTTAGTATTCCAATTCGTATGACACCTTACTCGACATGTTTTGATAAAGCCAAACCAAAGATAGCATTTAACCGCGAGGTTCATAATGCACTTAAGAGTATATGGTATGACGATATCTGGAAACAGTAGAAGGAAGCTGTTCCGACCACTGCAGACAGGCTCAGCTCATGCCAGAGCACCATCTCACATGGAACCAAGCACTCTGCCTTCAGGATTGTTAAGGCCTGCCATAGGAGTGACTTATAGGTTACCAGGTGTCCCATTTAAGGTTAGGTATAGGTATACTACACCTAAGTAAGAGGTGATTACACCAACTTACCCCAGCTGAGTGATCAGCCAGTTGTGTCAAATTGTTAGGCCAAGCCTGGGGTGGCATAATACATGCTGCAGCCCTTGGCAGGCCTTGGGTACACCAATGCCCTGGGGACCTAGTGTACACTGGTACAGGGGCTGACAGGGTGATCCACTTCCAATTGGTTATGCACCTAGGGTGCATAGTTTTAATTTAGTAGAGAGAACAGCAGGCTGGGGGTCTGATTGGCAGGCCCACAGCCTCAATATGTCCAAAACCAGTGAAGCAAAAAGCAAAAATTTGGGGTGACCATAGGATAGCAGACCCTACTCTCCTACACATCCCCCCCCCCAAACGCTGGGACATTAAACTAGCCTTGACCAGTCTCGTCTTCATGTCCTAAGTGGAAGTACCTGGAGAGACCATCTGCATTCCCATGGTCAGTACCTGGCCGGTGCTCCACTGTAAAGTCCATCCCCTGTAGGGAAATGGACCACCTAAGCAGTTTGGGGTTTTCACCCTTCATGTGATTTAGCCACAAGAGGGGCTTATGGTCGGTCTGAATCTTGAAGTGAGTGCCAAACAAGTATGGCCTCAGCTTCTTCAGGGCCCACACCACAGCAAAGGCCTCCCTCTCAATAGCTGACCAATTCTTCTCTCTGGGGGTCAACCTTCTGCTAATAAAAGCAATGGGTTGGTCTTGACCATCTACATTAAGTTGTGACAGCACAGCTCCCACACCCAACTCAGAAGCATCTGTTTGGACAATAAACTCTTTGGAGTAGTCAGGACTTTTCAGGATAGGTGCAGAGCACATGGCCTCCTTCAGGTCATCAAATGCCTTTTGACAGCTTACTGTCCACTGAACCTTTTTGGGCATCTTCTTGGATGTCAGATCATTAAGAGGAGTCACAATGGACCCATAGTTCTTAACAAACTTCCTGTAGTACCCAGTCAAGCCCAAGAAAGCTCGAACTTGAGTCTGGGTGGTTGGAGGGGACCAGTCCTTGATGGATTGTATCTTACTCTCCAGTGGTTGAACTTGGCCTCCACCTACAAGGTGGCCCAAATACACAACCTTACTCTGCCCTATCTGGCACTTAGTAGCCTTGATAGTGAGGCCTGCCCTCTGCAGAGCCTCAAGAGCCTTCTTCAGGTGGATCAGGTGATCCTCCCAGGTGGAGCTAAAGACAGCAATGTCATCAAGATATGCTGCGCAAAAGTCATCCAACCCAGTAAGGACTTGGTTCACCAGCCTTTGGAAGGTGGCAGGTGCATTCTTCAGACCAAAGGGCATCACCACAAACTGGTAGTGCCCACCTGGGGTTGAGAATGCTGTTTTGGCCTTAGACTCCTCAGCTAATCTGATTTGCCAATAGCCAGCTGTTAAGTCAAATGTGCTCAAAAACTTGGCAGAAGCTAGTTTGTCTATGAGCTCATCTGCCCTTGGAATAGGGTGTGCATCTGTCCTGGTGACAGCATTGAGTCCTCTGTAATCCACACAGAACCTCATCTCTCTCTTGCCATCTTTGGTGTGAGGTTTGGGGACCAGAACCACTGGGCTAGCCCAGGGGCTCTCTGAGGGTTCAATGACACCTAATTCCAGCATTTTATGTACCTCAGCCTTTATACAGTCCCTGACGTGGTCAGGTTGTCTGTAAAGTTTGTTCTTTACAGGCAGACTGTCACCAGTGTCCACCACATGGGTACACCAGTCAGTTTGACTAGGTATCAAGGAAAACATATGTGAAAATGATTGTAGAACCTGTCTACATTCAGTCTGCTGATGGGCAGTGAGGTTGCCTCCAAGGGTCACTCCTTCAACTGAGCCATCTTCAGGGTTCTGAGACAACAGGTCTGGGAGAGGGTCACTCTCTTCCTCCTGTCCCTCATCTGTAGCCATGAGCAAGCCCATGTCTGCCCTGTCAACATATGCTTTAAGCCTGTTAACATGGAGTACCCTGTGGGGACTCCGGGGAGTTCCTAGGTCGACCAAGTAGGTGACCTCTCCCTTCTTTTCCAGGATTGTAAGGGGTCCAGACCATTTGTCTTGGAGTGCTGCTGGGGCCACTGGCTCCAACACCCATACCTTCTGTCCTGGCTGAAACTCAACCAAGACAGCCTTTTGGTCATGCCAAGCTTTCTGTAAGGCCTGGCTTGCCTCAAGGTTTTTGGATGCCTTCTCCATATACTCAGCCATCCTGGAGCGGAGACCAAGTACATAGTCCACTATGTCTAGCTTAGGCTTTTTGAGAGGTAACTCCCAGCCTTCCTTCACCAAACACAGTGGGCCTCTCACAGGGTGCCCAAACAACAATTCAAAGGGGCTGTAGCCAACTCCTTTTTGTGGGACCTCTCTGTAAGCAAACAGAAGGCAGGGTAGAAGGATGTCCCATCTTCGCCTGAGCTTTTCAGGTAATCCTTTGATCATACCCTTTAGGGTCTTGTTGAATCTCTCAACAAGCCCATTGCATTGTGGGTGATAAGGGGTGGTGAACTTGTAGTTGACACCACATTCCTTCCACATAGCTGTTAAGTATCCTGACATAAAGTTGGTACCTCTGTCAGATACTACCTCCTTAGGAAACCCCACTCTGGAGAATACTCCCAGCAGGGCCCTGGCCACAACAGGTGCTGTAGTGGTCCTAAGGGGAATTGCCTCTGGATACCTGGTGGCATGATCCACTACCACCAGTATAAATCTGTGCCCAGATGCAGTGGGAGGATCCATGGGACCCACTATGTCTATTCCCACTCTTTCAAAGGGAACCCCCACCACAGGTAGTGGTATCAGGGGGGCCTTTGTTGTGCCACCTGATTTGCCACTGGCTTGGCAGGTAACACAGGAGCGACAAAACTCCTTTGTATCTTCATTCATATGAGGCCAGTGAAAGTGAGGGACAAGTCTGTCCCAGGTCTTGTTCTGGCCTAGGTGTCCTGCTAAAGGAATATCATGGGCCAAGGTAAGAAGGAAGCCCCTAAATTGCAGAGGTATAACCAACCTCCTGGTTGCACCAGGCTTGGGGTCTCTAGCCTCTGAATAAAGGAGCCCTTCATCCCAATACACTTTATGGGTACCTTGAGCATTCCCAGCAGCCTCAGCAGCAGCCAGCTGTCTGAGGGGTTCAAGAGAGGGACAGGATAACTGAGCCTGCCTCAAGTCAGCCCTTGAAGGTCCCCCTGTCCCCAGAAACTCAACCTGGTCAGGTTCAAGCTCTTCAGGGACAGTTCCTTCAGGGTCCTCTAGATCAGCTTCCTGGGAAGGCTGATCATCACTCTGAGGCAGGGGGGAAGGCACAGCCTTGACCCTCCTGTTCTTCTTCTTGGTAGGTGCTTGGTCCATTGTTCCAGGATCCAAGACCTGTGGTTCAGTGAGGCACTTTTTGGCCTGTGACCTGGTCACAGCAAGGACATGTGATGATATACCTAACATCTCTGCATGAGTCCTGTACTCCACTTCTGACCATAGAGAACTCTCTAGGTCATTGCCCAACAAACATTCTACTGGGAGGTCTGCACTAACCACAACCCTTTTGAGGCCAGTTACCCCTCCCCATGAGAAATTAACAACTGCCACACTATGTGAAGTAGTGGCATTGCTGGCATTGGTCACCAGGTAGTTCTCACCTGGTATGTACTGTCCAGGGTCCACAAAGCCTGGTGTCACCATAGTGACACTGGCACATGTGTCCCTGTAGGCTTGAGCCACTTTGTCATTAATTAAAGGAGTCTGTCTGTACTTGCCCAGGTTACTGGGGCTCACAGTCAGGGACAAATCAATGTCCCCATCACAGATCAAGACTGCCTGTGTCAGGGTTCTGTCTAAGTCAGAATCTCCTTCAGTTCCCATAGTGATTCCCACTACACCCTTTGTCTGGGGACCAACACTGCTAACAGTAGTACTGGGAGCAGGTGCCTTAGGGGCAACAGTGTTGGGGGCTCCACCCTTTTTGCAATCACTAGTCCAGTGAGTTGTATTTTTGCAATGATTGCACCAGGGTTTCTTTTGACCTTCTTTCTTCTTTTTGGACTGTTGTTGGGACCCACCCTCCTTAGCAGTAGTTTGGGGCCCTGTTGAAGACTTCTGGTCTTTAGATTTCTGATCTCCACCCTTTTGGTCTGTTTTCTTCTGATCACCCCCTTGGCCCTGGTTCTGGTTCTTTTGCTTAACCCTGGTTCTGACCCATTTGTCTGCCTTCTTTCCCAATTCTTGGGGAGAGGTCAGATCAGAGTCAACCAAGTGTTGATGCAGTTGCTGGTTTTGACAGTTATTTAAAATCTGTTCTCTCATCATCAAATTATACAATCCTGTAAAATCAGATACCTTACTTCCCAGCAACCAACCCTCCAAAGCCTTAGTGGCACATTCAATGTATTCAGACCAGTCCTGAGTCTGTGTCTTTTGGGTGTCTCTGAACATTAACCTGTACTGCTCAGTGGTTAAGCCTAACCCATCAACTAGAACACTCTTCAGGACTCTGTAGTTTCTGACATCCTCTTCTCTAACAGTGAGGAGTCTGTCTCTGCCTCTTCCCTCAAAGGAGAGCCAGAGGATTGCTGCCCACTGGTCTTCAGGAACCTGCTGTACTTTGCAGGCTCTCTCAAGAGCAGTTATCCACTTGTGGATGTCATCCCCACTTTTGTAGGGGGGCACAACCTTAGACAGGTTTCTATTATCGAAAACCCTATCTTTGTCCTTAGGGACAATGCTGCCACCAGTGGGCATAGACCCACTCTCTTTATGCTGTCTAGCCTTGCTAAGTTTCTCTTCCATCAGGGCTACTTCTAGCTCCTGCTTCCTGATCCTCAGCTGAGCTTCTTGCATCTTGGCCTCATGTTCCCTCCTCTGAGGGGTGGTCATCCTTCTCCTGGAGTGACCTTGAGAGCCTCTAGAGCCATGGGAAGCATTGGAGTCACCTGAGCGATTCCTTTGCCTTCCAAGCCCTGTGTTAAGTCCACTGGGGAGATCCAGTGGGGTGAACCCACTGTCAGTCCCCAATAGCCTTAGTTTAGCTGGGCCAAGTATAACACTTGGCACTGGGCTAGTTCTCCCTTCATCCTCACTACTGTCAGTATCCTTCTCACTCTCATCCTCTGTGGTAGGCATCCCATCTAAGGGGTGACTATTGGGAAGGGGTACCTCAGTGGCATCTTCAGAAGGGGGGCCTCCTGTTCCTGTCCCTAAGGGGGCTAACTGGGAAGCTTTCCTGAGCTCTTTTTGATTTTCATCTTCTTGCAAGAGCTCTCTGAGCAAAGCAGAGGTAGGGTTCTTGGGCTGTTTAAGGCCTCTAAGAGTTGCCAGCTGCCTGAGCTCATTTTGATTAAGGGTAGCATAGATGGATGGTGCCCTCGGGGGGTCACTCTCAACAGAGATGGGTACAGTGGACCCCTCTGCCCCAGCCATTGCTCTTAAGTGTGGGTGGATGTGTTGCAATCTACCTACACTTGGGTTTACCTACTAAACCTATCTAGTAGTTGTAGTCAGGGTGTGCTACTCCCTTTGCTCTACAACAACTAAGTTCAGTAGAACTTAAGTATATCTAATCTTGTTTTATATGTACCTACAGGTACCTATGTGATCTTTCAATTGGTAACCAAGAGATTACAATGGTAAAACACAGCAAGCTCAAATCCAACCGCTGCTCACCAATGTGAGAAGTTGGCCTGGTATATGCTGTTCACTAGTTCTAGTGACCACCTTGTACCATGCCAAGCAACCCTTATGGTGTGGTTGTAAGTCAACCTTTTTGGACTAGCTGCCCTAGTGGTAGCGTAGGCTAAGCAGTCTTTGAGGCTAAACTCGTGAAGCGTGTTAAGCAAGCTGTTTTACCAATAGTAACCCCCTTTTATACCAATGAAAGGACACCACACAGATATATATTCAAAATATATATGTATTTATTTCTCAAAGTAACCCCTAGTCTCTTTATGAGCACAGGAGCACAAATCGTCAAACAAGATTATCACAGAATACACAGAAGTTGCACTTTATATGGATAGGCCCTGGTGGCCACTCGAACCATATACTAAAATAGTGGTATAAGTACCACGAACAGAAAAGGGAAAAGGCCTAGGGCCTCTAGAATCGCTGGGCCTACAAGGAGCTAACGTCAGTTAGTGACCAGGAGGTCCACGGGTGGCGTGTGCAGAGCAAATAGTCACACGCGTGCTCCCATAGGTTTCAATGGGTGCGTAAAAAGTACAAAGTTACTGCAAAAGGAATCTTCCGGATGACCTAGGAACTTAAGATTTGGAACACAGGCACTAGAGATGTAATACTACACTTGGGCACAGGAGTGCCAGCTTTACCTCACCCACAGGAAGCGGGTGCATAGGCCTCGAAGTGCGTCGGGTTTCTTCTATCGGTTCCGTGGGGCCTGTAGACAAAAGTGCTGCAGGCGGTCGGTCGGGAAGAGATGCAGTGGATCCAAGAGTGGATCGGAGATGTGGAAGACCTGTAAGCAGAGGGGACAGTGTTCACAGTCACTAGCCAGTGACCAGCGTGGCACCAGGTGGGTACCAGGCGATGTCGGGTGCAAACAGGAAGGAAGGTGTAGCTTGACTCTGCAGCCACGTGGTCCCTGAAGGTCGACGACGTCCAGGAGTCGAGTCACGAGCTGTCCCACGCAGGCTCTCGCTGTCGGCGGTGTCGGCGACTGGATCGAGGCAAACAAGCCTTGGCAAAAGCAATTGTTGTAGGCAAGGAGTTTAAGCTGATGGTTCTGACCAGCAAGGTCAGAGGAACTGCTCCTTTGGAGGGGAGCAAGGGCCAGTCTGGAGCAACCAGACCAGCGGTGTTTGTCGTAGATTTCGTCGCCAAGATGGCCACTAGCCAGCGGGCCAGCAACCGGTTAGGCGCGTCGAGTGGCAAAATGCAGAAGGGCCCCACGCAGATCGTGGAGATGCTGGAGGGCTCACCTTTGGTGCAGATGCTGCTCGAGGGTTGGGCTTCTCAGGACCCAAAGCACAACTTGGAGGGAGCCTCGGTTGTTGCACTGGTCAGCTTGTCGTAGTCGTTTCAAGATGGCTGGCTCCACGTGTCTCGGTGCCTCCACGGGTCTCCTCTTTGCAGGGACTGTGGATCGGGCGGTGAGAGGTCTGGAGGTCCAGGTCTTGTCAGTCTCTGGGCTCGGGCTCCGGCGGGAGGCGGCGGCAAAGCAGACGTTGATTCGCTGGATGGTGCTTGCGTTAGCAAGGTGGTCACTCCCTGACCACAGGGGAGATTGGCTTCAGTCCTCTGTGCAGCAGAGCGTCGAAGTTCCCGTCTTCTTCTTAGTTTTAAGTTGATTCCAGGATGTCTGAAGTCTTAGGACACAGCTCCTACCTTTAAGCGGATTCTAGGGGCCGGACTACCTGCTAGGTCCCTCCCTATGGGTGGGACCAGGAAGGGGGGTGGTTACACCCCCAATCCTTTGTCCAGCTCGCCCCAGGCCCGGGACTGGTGTGCCCCAGGACCGGTTTGAACTGGCATATGCACCGAGGCTCCTTGTGAGCCACAGGCATGTCTGGTTTCTTTCAAGCCCTACCTGACCAATACACAAAATCCTGTCTGGGGTGGTGCACGCACCTCCCCTGGCAGGAAACCCTTTGTCCACACCTCCCAAGCTGGAAGGACTCCCAGCAGCAGGAGGGCAGACTTGTGTCTGTGGTGGCAGCATCCATTTTGTGGAGCTGAGGCTATGTCTGATTTTACCCGGGTTTCAGGTACTGTACATGTCGTGTCCCTCTAGAAGGGTGGAATGCTAACCCCGTCGCCAGAATTGGCGAGGGGTTAGTATTCCAATTCGTATGACACCTTACTCGACATGTTTTGATAAAGCCAAACCAAAGATAGCATTTAACCGCGAGGTTCATAATGCACTTAAGAGTATATGGTATGACGATATCTGGAAACAGTAGAAGGAAGCTGTTCCGACCACTGCAGACAGGCTCAGCTCATGCCAGAGCACCATCTCACATGGAACCAAGCACTCTGCCTTCAGGATTGTTAAGGCCTGCCATAGGAGTGACTTATAGGTTACCAGGTGTCCCATTTAAGGTTACGTATAGGTATACTACACCTAAGTAAGAGGTGATTACACCAACTTACCCCAGCTGAGTGATCAGCCAGTTGTGTCAAATTGTTAGGCCAAGCCTGGGGTGGCATAATACATGCTGCAGCCCTTGGCAGGCCTTGGGTACACCAATGCCCTGGGGACCTAGTGTACACTGGTACAGGGGCTGACAGGGTGATCCACTTCCAATTGGTTATGCACCTAGGGTGCATAGTTTTAATTTAGTAGAGAGAACAGCAGGCTGGGGGTCTGATTGGCAGGCCCACAGCCTCAATATGTCCAAAACCAGTGAAGCAAAAAGCAAAAATTTGGGGTGACCATAGGATAGCAGACCCTACTCTCCTACATCGCCCATCGTGGTAGCCAAGAAGCCGAAACAGCCGGACGCAGTGCGGATTTGTGTTGACATGCGCATCCCCAACCTGGCCATCAAGCGCGAGCGCCACCTGACGCAGACCATAGACGACATAGTTGGAGAATTGTCTGGCTCAAAATGGTTCTCTAAAATGGACCTAAGATCAGGGTATCACCAAATTCCCCTACACCCGGAATCCCGCCCAATCATCACCTTCTCCACGCACGCCGGCCTCTGGCGATATACCCGGCTGAACTTTGGGATATCGAGCGTGGTGGAGGTGTTCCAGAACATTATTCAGAACGTCCTGCAAGGGCTGGATGGCGTCTTGAATGTCAGTGACGACATTCTAGTCCACGCCCCGACCCTGGACGAACACATCCGACGCCTCCGGGCAGTGTTTACCCGGCTTCAGGAGTGAGGGCTGACCCTCCACAAGGAAAAATGCGATTTCCTACGGAAGGACATTAGTTTTTTTGGATACAGATTCTCCGAACAGGGAGTAGGCCCAGATCCGGAAAAGGTCAAAGACATCCACAAAGGCCCCACGCCTACGTCGGTGACGGCCGTTCGCAGTTTTCTCGGGATGGTCACCTACTGTGGGAGGTTTATCAAAGACCTGTCCGACCTCACTGGCCCTCTCCGCGACCTCACAAAAGTCTCCGCCACCTGGGAGTGGGGTCCGGATCAGCAGGAGGCGTTCCAGAAAACCAAGGCGGCGCTGTCAGCCGACACGACCCTGGCCTACTTTGATCCCCGGAATGAGTCACAACTCGTGGTGGACGCCAGCCCGACAGGCCTCGGAGCCGTGCTAGCCCAACAGCAAAGGTGCGGAGAATGGGCCCCCGTCGCCATCCTGTGGGGGTGCCTGCACTTCCACATTTATCTGTATGGACACCCGTTTGTGGTAATCACGGATCACAAACCCCTCGTCCCGCTGTTCCAAGGCTCCTCATTACGTCCTCCTCCTCGGATCGAAAAGTGGGTACTCCAACTCCAGGAATTCCAGTTCACCGTGGAGTACCGACCAGGCGCCCGCTATCCAGCCGACTTCCTGTCCAGACACGCCCGCCCGGCTACCGACTCGGAAGCCACGGAAGCCGCGGCCACAGAAGAATACGTCCGGATGATCGTGGAAAGGTCCAGACCTCTACCGATATCACTGGAGGAAGTGGCGCGGGCAACCAAAGATGACGACTGTCTGCAGATTGCCATCCAAGCCGTCGCGTCGGGAAACTGGAAGCCACTCCAAAGCCCGTCGTCTTTTCGCACGCCTGAGGCCCAAGCCTCACTGAAAGCACTTCACCAGGTCAGGAACGAACTACCTGTGTCTCCGGAGGGATGCCTCCTGAGAGGTCCCTGCCAGGGGCTGCCAAGCAGTCTCACCCAGCAGGCCGCCCTCCTGGCGCATGGCGCGCACCAAGGCATCGTCAAGTCAAAAACCCACCTAAGGAGCAAGCTCTGGTTCCCAGGCCTTGACAAGGTAGTAGAGAACACGATCCAGCGGTGTCCTGTGTGTTTGGCGACCAGCCTACCCATCCCTCCGGCGCCAGTGATCACTTAGGAAGGCCCCACCTCGCCATGGGTGCGAGCCAGTGCTGACTTTGGCAGTCTACCTGGGGGAAGATACATGCTCGTGGTAGTGTATGATTTCTCGCGGTACCCCGAGGTGGAAATCCTACCCTCAACAGCCGCAACCGAAGTAATCCCCAAGCTGGAGAAAATAATTGCTACCCACGGCCACCTAGGTGAACTGCGCACGGACAATGGTCCACCGTTCAACGGGGCTGAGCTGGCCAAGTACCTACAGTCCCACCGCATCAAGCACCGACGCATAACCCCGAGGTGGCCGCAAGCTAAGGGAGAGGTCGAGAGGCTGATGAGGACTCTAAACAAGACCATTCAGATCGCACTAGCGGATGGCCTAGGTTTGGAACTCGCCCTCTACCAATTCCTGCGCGAATACAGACTGACGCCCCATTGCACCACAGGAGTTCCTCCTAGCCGCCTCTGTTTTGGCTGGGCAATCAAGGACACCATCCTGCACCACCCCACGTGGGAGTCGTTGCCAAGCCCGCCTAACCGTTCCATGGAGAACAGAACAAAGACCAATCAGGAAGCGTCCCGGAAGAGGAGAGCCGCTGACAGCCCGATCCAAGTTGGCGACAAGGTGCTAGTGAAGGATCGCCACCCAGGCGGGAAATTCCGCCTACCATTCGAGCTAGACCCTTGGACAGTCATAAATGTCAACGGTACCCTGGTCACGGCAGTCAGAGACGGAGAAGAGGTCACCAGAAACGTGTCATTCTTTAAAAAGGTCCCGCTGGAAGCCGAAGAAGATCTTCCGGAGCCAGGAGACCGCCGTCCAGCGTCGCCCTCAGAGACAGGCAGAAGAAGAGGACCCCCGCACGACTGAGAACACAGGGACTGCCCCGACCCCGCAAGCTCACGGAGCGAATGCGCCACCAGGGACGCAGAGCCGCACAGAGACGGCCGGAGCGGATGGTTCCGAAGACCTGCTTCAGACCCCGCCGGACAGGCGCAGCCAGAGCAAGTACTATCTACGCCCCTGCCCGCAGCCATCCCAGAAGTATCGAGACTTTGTGGCCCGCTGTCAAATGCGGAAGTGAGAGCAGGCTGTGCTCCCGCCAAGGCCAAGTAAGACTGCTCCGTTTGTTTGTTTGTGAGACTTT